>NW_027325361.1:34921977-36121977 GCF_036924035.1 Leuresthes tenuis | reverse complement strand
GTACAAAGAGACTGTGTAGCATTTCTGGAGCATTTTCTTACTCCAACAATAAGTGCAAATCAGAACAGGATGTCTTAAACAAAGGGTCTACTCATAACACATGGAATTTTTAATCTTGTTTGTTGATGAAAATAATTTGATATGTTTGAAAACTGCAAAGGCTACTGAATGGATGTTATGGTAAGAATGTTGGGTCAGCAGTTATTTCCAAGGTTTGTAATGTAATTGGTTTAGAGTGTGTAAAACACTTGGGTGGTGGTTCATCAATAATTTCAGTTTCTTATCTTATGGAGCTGTATTTATTTCACCAAAACCTGATGACCCATGTCAGTTAGAGTATTCATTTCAACTGTTATGTTGTTACACTGTAGGCCTACACCAACAAAAGATCCAGGACATGGAGAAAGTTCAGATCAGTTTAATTTGTTGTGCAGTGTATGATATACATGTCTGTGAGATTTTGTGCAATACTGTGGTTTAAAGGTCAGTTTATGTCAATGTATTTGAGGGCCATCCAGCAAAGATATCTGTACTGACTGTTCCTCTACCATATTGCCTCTATATTTCCCTTAAGTAAAGTGCAAACAGATACTAACAAGGAAAGCTTTATCATAAACATAGAAACTTGTAGTATTCTTGTCAATTATTTTATTGTAATTCATATTTATTTATTATTTATTTTGATGTATGATAATGAATCACAATAACTGTTAGTACTGAGTTGTTAAATTTTGGCCAACGGTCACTTTACAAATGGGGACCACTATACTATAATTATGTCAGGCCTTCTTATTTACCACGGTTAACCAGTGATGCAAATTCTAAGGACACTGACTAAGCATGTCTTAAATGTGTCAGATCCATGCAATGTGTGCATTTGATCTTCTTTCTTCTAATATTGGGCTACTTATAGAGAGTATGCTTTTGGAGAACTTTTTCATAAGTCTGCCATAACAGCTGTTTGAATAGATGTTAGCTCTGAGATTATAGGCTACCTAAAAGGGCAAATTAATCTCAAATACAGTATACAAAAACAACTATACTGCAGGCAACCTGCAGCATACAAGTCATCTCAAAAGATTCACATGCATATTGTACGCTATCAGTAATTCATCAAAGTGCATAATTATTAAAAGAAGCTTAACGATAAACCACTTTCATAGTTTATTGGTTGAGCTGGTTTGTATCACTATTTTTGTTGCAGCTATGAAATTATACTTATCATGTGTGTGAACTAGAGTACAACTGTGTTTCAGTCATTGCTGCTGCCTACTACATCACAGTGATCAGGCTGGTGGTCTGATGTCCACTCATCCTTTTTGGCGGTGAGCAGCATCAACATTCACTCTTCCGCTGCGCTCGCTACATATACCTTAAAAAAGCATGCACGGTTGAAGGTCACTTAAAACAAAAGGCTCTCAGTGCTGCGGGCCAATATAGGCTAGCGCATGCGCGCTGTCGGAGGACTGCTTCACAGACCGCAATATGGCGAGAATGCCTACCAGCTGGGACACGAAGCAGGAGCAGAAGAGCTCTGTTAGGGACAGGAATGAGGGTGATGATGAGGAAGATGAAGATGAAATCCAAGAGGTACAGATCATCGGCGGGCAGAAGGAGCACAAGGGCTCGGAAAGAGATGCTGTGGAGCTTGAATGGAATTCAGGGGGCACAGTTCTGGACCCAATTGGTTCTGCCGCGGAGACACAAGCAGTCGTTATGCGGAGTACGTACCAAGGACAGAGAGGGAGACACGACCCAATCAGTAGTAGAATACCCTCTGAGCTGGGGTCTAACCTAGATGAAGACTTTCAGCGGTCAGAGCGGAACAGGCTGAGCGAAAATACCCGCCTGGCCACCCGGTATGCAGTGAGAATCTTTAGAGAGTACCTCAGTGAAAAAGCGCAAAATACAGACTTTGAAACTCTGGACAAGGATGCGCTCTGCGCTGTTCTGCGCTCCTTTTACGCGGAGGCGCGCTCCAAAAGTGGACAGTTGTACAGCAAGTCCTCCCTCATCAGCATCAGGAGTTCACTTAATCGGTACCTAAACGATCCGCCTTACTGCCGCGCCTTGGACCTCACCAAGGACCCAGAGTTGCGAAGCGCCAATTTAACTCTGGCCGCGGTTATACGGAGACTGGAGGAACAAGGAGCCGGTCCTGTGGTACAGAAACAAGCCATCACGCACTCAGATCTGCGAAAACTGTATGAGTCATCTGTGTTCAACACCGACAGCCCGTTCGGACTGCTAAACAAAGTCTGGTTTGAAACTTGTATGTATTTCTGCACCAGAGGCCGGGAGAACCAGCGGGAGCTGGGGGAGGACTCGTTCGGACTAGCCGTGGATGAGGAAGGAAGAAAGTTTGTCTATTTTAGGGCTCTTAGGCTGTACCACAAGTCCCGCTCTGCCGCATGTACTAAGAAGCGTCCCGACTCAGACGAGGACCTCTTGCCGCGGATGTATGAAACGGGTACGGAGCGATGTCCTTATGCAAGTTTTGTCCGGTATGTGTCCAAACGAAACCCGCTCTGTAGCGCATTCTTCCAGCGTCCGCGGGACCACTGTTCCAAGAGCGACGTGACGTGGTATGAAAACAAAGCCATCGGAAAGAACCTGTTAGGCACAAGAATGCAGATGTTGTCGCGCGCTGCCAAGCTCACCAAGATGTACACCAACCACTGCATTGGGGCCGTGTCTATAGCAACGCTCAACAGCATCGTGGGGGCTACGGGCTTCCGACCGACTGCACTGTATGTTGCCTCAGAAACAGCCAACGGTAACGCTCAGTCCCGCCTCCAGTTCTTCATACCACAGGTTTCAGACCTTCATCCTCTGAAGATTACGACAGACAGAGGAGAAACAAAATTTAGCTCATCGTCACCAATAGTAGCCGCGAAAAGAGTCTGCGTCGAAGAGGAGTCCAGTGATCCCTCTGACAAGAAACTGTGTTTGAGCCTCAGAAGATGCGCAGAGTCGCCAACAGAGCGAAACGGCAGAGAGTCGGTGCCTTCAGGAGCCACAGAGCCTAAAATGGTACAGCACACACAGGTAACACCACCGCCTTCGTGTGATGTTTGTTAGCTGTTGCTGAACAACCTGAGAGTGAAATCTGGCAGTCGGCCTGTGACTGCAATGTGGAGAAGCTCTGTACATTGCCGACCAGGTCACATCGTTAGGACAAAGGATATTCTGGTGGTAAACTGCGTCTTAATGGCTGTTGCTGCTCTTATTATCAATATCATTACTGGTAGTCTAGTATTACTATTGTTATATCATCATCATCATCATCATCATTATTATTATTATTATTATTATTATTATTATTATTATTATTATTATTATTATTATTATTATTATTAGTAGTAGTAGTAGTAGTAGTAGTAGTAGTAGTAGTAGTAGTAGTCGTAGTAGTAGTAGTAGTAGTAGTTCTTTATCATCTGTAAACGTCCCGCGTTCGAAATGTAAAGACGTCGCAATGAAAAGTTGTTTTTCATGTAAATGTAAACTATTGAACAACTTAAACTGAGTAAGCTAACTGGGCAGTCTAGTCCAGGTAGTGTTTATCTCAAAATTTTATAAAAGTAGGCCAGAGGCGATTTTAGAATCTGACCTTTGGGGGTTGACTTGCAGAAAGTGTCATATTACAGTAAGTGTTTGCACTCCCTGCTGAAATACAGGTTTTACTGAATAACGTTTATTGGCACTGTCATCACAAGGGCAGGATGACCAGATTAATATGCACATTTAAAGACACGCACATTGCTTCATGGGTGCTGTTGTAATGGAAGAGAGGAAACATATTCTTCTTTATTCAAACTAGGGCGGCTCATTTCCTCAGAGAACATAGGCAGAGAATGACAATGTCAGTATATATAAGATAAAAACATGAAACATACATCAACAATAATCAGTAGTTGATGGTGGGCCGGTTAAGTGGCCAATTCAAGCTGTAACAGAAGCTTGACTCAGCTGCATGTAACTTGCTGACTAACATGGTGACACTTGCTCAACATACTGCATAGAGGGAAAATTAGTCCTATTAGCCTGATGGATGTATGATCGAAAATAAACCAATGTGCAACAGGGCATGTTAAGCCTTTGCAAATGTTTGGCATTATCTATCCATTAATGCTATTCTTTGGTATTCATTATTTTTTGGTCTTTTTGAGAACTGTAGTGAAAGTTAAACACTTACTTTATTTGGGCTCTGCGTTTGGTCTCTAACAAGCAGATGCTGTGTACTGATATGCAATACCTGCTATATGATAAATGCTGCCCATTTGCCATTTTGAGGTCAAGAAATTCTCTTGCGAGTCAGTAACTATCGATGGCAGTACCTTGGCTTACAGTTCTACTGTGAGGAACCTTGGATTATTTAGAACCTTGGATTTGTCTTTAGATTGTCTTATCAAACAGGTCTCTAGATCAGCTTTCTTTCATTTTTGGAATATAGCCAAAATATTGACACCCTTTCCAAAGTGATGCTGACAACTGGTCCTCACATTCATCACATCTACGCTTGTAATGCCATATTAGCTGGACGCTCCAGCTAGTATGGCATTACAGCTCCCTTAATATCCTTTGGATAACCAAAATACTGCTGCCTACATGCTGACAGTTACAGCTCAGATACATCACATTTTTCTAGTGTTAGTCTTTCAACACTGGTTCCCTGTAAAATTTAGAATGAAATTCCAAATCCTTCTGATGACATACAAAGCTCTAATGGCAAAACTCCACATTATTTAAAATACGTTATTGTTCCCTATTATCCCACAAGAACTCTTCATTCCCTAAACACTGGCCTGCTTGCAGTACCAAGAACTCTTTTTCATGATGAGGTGACAGTTTTCACACCATCCCACAAAGGATTTGACCAGCTTTCCCTGTACTCAGCCTCTTGTTCATCACTGATGCACTCAAAAACTGCAGTGACATATTAGTATTTTTGGAGATGACAGGACTCTGATTTGTACTGGAAATCTGAGGTGTACAGAATGAAGAGACAATATGTGACAATAATATAGACTATAAAGTGGCAGGATGGAAGTTTCCATTCTCTCAGATTTTCTTAGCAGAACAACTTCTGTTTCTTTAATAAACAATAAAATATATCGAACTATTATTTTCAATAATGTCATGCACTATGACGCTATATTTATTATATATTAGCACTATATTTGGACCAATAGGTACTGGCACCTAGCCATATCTTTTTCTTTTTGTACTCTGTACTTTTGTCTCTGAAGTAAAAGAATGTAAATTCCCTGATAAAAGTTTTTTTTTTTCAAATGTAGCAATTTAAAAACTGCTTGATTTGAGTGATGGGATAAGAAACAAATGACAGAAATGAAGCACTACATACATTGAAGTACCAAAGAAGTTAAATTTGATGTCTTTTGAAGTGTTTTTATATGAACTGTTTTGCTCCACACATCTCGTACATGCCAGTATCCGACTGAACTGTGAACAAAAAAATAGTTGTGTAGACATTACTCGTGGTGTTTTTTGCTTCCAATGTACAGGAAAGTGATTTAAAGATGTCAGTGCTTACTTGTGGTGGAATTAAAAAAGATGAGATGATAAAAATGGTTGATGAAAATACATGTGAATTAATTAACATACTAATATAGGAAGTGATTAAGTGTATATGTATTGAAAAGTAGAGTGATTTATTTTTGTCAATATGAAATATTTGCTTTTGAAATAATAGTTTTATAAAAAGTCTATTTAAGAAAAGTAACTAATGTGGGGAGCTGCGGTGTGAATGGTGGTTAGTACTGTTGTTTCACAGCAAGAAAGTTCCTGGTTTGAATCTCAGCCTGGGCTTCTGTGGAGCTTGCATGTTTTCCACATGCCAGCGAGGGTTTTTACCAGGTACTCTAGCTTCCTCCCACTGTCCATATCCATGCATTTAGGGTTAATTGCTGATTGGAAATTGACTGTAGGGGTGAATGTGAGCATGAAAAGTTGTTTGTCTCATTTGTCTCTGTGTTGGACTTGTGATGGACTGCCGACCTGTCCAGGGTGTGCCCTTCCTCTCGCTTGATGGTAGGTTGGAAACATTTCAGCACTTTAAAAAAAAATGAAAAGATAAAATGGGTATAGAAAATCAATCAATGGCACTCAATAGTAGCAACCTGTTGTGGTAGCTCTGGTCTTACTGTGTTATTACTTGTGTTTTTTTTAGATTTTCATGCTTTTTCAGTTTAAACTCTGGTTCTTGAAGAGTTAGTTACCTGTGGCCCAACTGACATCCAGAATAAGACAAACAGAAAGTAAAGAGAAGAACATTTGAACCATTCTTTCATATATAATCACAGGTAATGCAAGATTAATGGCAAATAAAATGTACAAGCTTGCTTCACTTAAAAGGGCACAGTTTAAATGCTGGGAATTTGGTATCGTGTTTCACAGCAACATAGCTATAGGCCACGCTAGCTAACATATTCTGGTCTCCAATGCCTCTTTACACCACTTTTAGACTATACAAACAGATAGAGACTGCAGACAGAGTTGTGAGAGTAAAGGAGGGAAGGTTGCAAAAGATTGTTTACAACAGATGTTATTCAGAACATGACTGTGAGGAACGAATTTGTATCCTAAACACGAGAAATGTTAGCTGTTAGTTTTATACATAAAGTTCACCTGTGTTATTTTGGTGGCTGCATATATATCACGCAATGCTGCTGACACAAGAAAAAATAATACACATTGCTTGTTGGAAGTGATAAATGTCAGCTGGGTGCTGAGAGTGATGAATGACGAGTTACAGTGTTTTAAATAAGATATGGAATTAATCAAATTAGGTAAATATCTATTTAATCTTTTATTTTTCCAAATGTTGACTCATCTTGTTTTTTAACAACAGACTTTTTAGACTTTTTTCTACTGGACAATAGACTATTTCCCAAAATCATGGTATTGTAATATGAGATTGTACCTTGACCTCCCTAGACCAACTTATTCAATTTGTCTTGGATGCAAAAAGAGCCAAGATATCTCAGATTACACGCTCTGCAAACACTGTCTCTGGCTACAAACAGACTTTGATCTTGCATTTGCAAACAAAGTCAAGCTGCAACTACTGCGATCCAAGTAAAGCTTTTTAAAACTGGCGATAAAGCAGAATTTTAAAAGGCATTTTCACATGACTGCCAGATACACTGTCACTATCTCTTTCATTTTGAAAAGGGACCCCCAGCTCTGTAGTAACTGTAGACTGATCTTGCACCTTGCTCTTGAATGTGGATCTCCAAATTTCCCTAAACTTCTGGCGCTCTGTCTTCAACAGGTGATGCCCTCCATCATTTCAGAATTCATGTCTGGATGGCAATCTTCCCGTAACATCTGGCGTCTTCTTAATATCATCCTCTCACTGAGTACCCAGACCTTGGAGATGGTAGTATCCCTTGATGCCAAAAAAAAAGCCTTCAACAGGGTTGAATGGAGGTACGTTTGTGAGGTGATGAGCAGGTTTTCCCTTGGCAATGACTTTATTCATTTAGTAGGGCTACTGTATTCATCCCAGATGTTTGGACTGCGAACAAACAATTCTCGTCAGTCCTTTCTCTCTAGTGAATTCGACATAGTTGCTCACTTTCTCCACTTTTGTTTGCTATTGTGATCGAACATCTCACTATTTAGCTTTAATCAAAAGAAGGCTTTGAAGGTATCACACATATGCTAAATAAAGTCTCCCTGTATGCAGATGATTTGCTGCTGTAAATGTAAAATCTTGTTAACTCACTCTCTATAGTTTTCAATGTTCTTGAACACTTTGGCACACACACTTGTTACAAACTAAATTACCAATCAACTCACTGGTTAACCACCTCCCATGCTCCCTTGCATAATTCAAGTGATCTGATGATGTTTTTCACTATTTAGATATTCTCATAGGGCTGCACTCCTGGCTGGGGCCTTTCTTTGTGGAGTTTGCATGTTCTCCCCGTGTATGCGTGGGTTCTCTCTGGGTATTCCGGCTTCCTCCCACCGTCCAAAAACATGCATGTTAGGTTAACTGGTGTCTCTGAAATTGTCCTTAGGAGTGAGTGTGAGCTTGTGTGTGGTTGTATGTCTCGTTTGTCTCTGTGTGGCCCTGTGATGGACTGGGGACCTGTCCAGGGTGTACCTCGCCCGATGACCGCTGGGATAGGCTCCAGCACCCCCGCGACCCGACTAACGGATTAAGCGGGTATAGAAAATGGATGGATATTCTCATCAAAGCATTCTCATGCCAGTCAGCTAGCAGCTAAAGACAATTTAGCTAAGGTTAAAACACATTCTAAATGCTGTGGGACAGATACAACATCCTCATGTCCAACGAACAAATTGGTCCGCTGCAGATTCCAAACTTTGTAGATGGTGAGATCTCTAACGGTCTTGGGCGTCCTTAAGAGATGTGAGCTGCCGTCTCTTTTCATCCATGTTCATAATTAACAACATGACCAGGTAATGGTGAGCTAGCCCAAAGTCTTAAGTTGTAAAGCACGTTTATAGAATCACTGTACAAAGGAAGTTGTTCCAGCACCTCAGGGAAATCATTCTTGAAGATGTTTTAATCAAGATATTTCTTTAGTCACTCACTTTTTTTCAGTTTGCCCTACAGTTTCCGAGCGTTATGCACAACCAGCTCCTGGCTTTCTTACTTCAGCCTTGTTTAGCTGCTAGTGCGCGGTAAACTCAGTCCAGCTCTGAGGGTTTACGGAGTGCTTTCCTCAAAGCAGGAGTTGAGATTTATCTGGAGACATTTGATGTCCTCTGGGAGGCCAAGAATTCATATATCATTCTGGATGCTTCTGTTTTCGAGGTCGATAAGCAGCGCTTCCAGCTTCCCATTACCCTTGGCTTCATGGTTGGCTGTATCGTCATGGCTTGCTTGTTATAGCTGGTATTGTCTGGAGGATTCCAATTACAGAAGATGCTGTTGGTAATTAAATAGTGACTTAGTCGTCAGGATATTTCCCAATTTTCCCTTAAGCTTACAGATTGCTTTACTGAACTTATCCAAGAGAGTGATGACAAGAGTGATGCTTTGTGTTCTGCTAGTGTTGTTACCATAAACATGCTGGCACTTCCTCCTGGGTCTTACTTCTGTTTTTTCTTTCTTTTAAAAAAAATCTTGCTTTGATCTGAAGGACATCTTTTTTGTACGAGAGGATACTATCAAATATTATTATTAGTTTGTAAGCATTTTTCTTTCTTCACACACCATTAAGTAATTTATTTTTAGTTTCACTTACAATTACTCTTACACTTGGCGCATAAGTTGGCAATGTAAATGTTAGTAATGTAAATTGACAAGATCTTCATTTTTTACGTGTGCTAATAACTTAATCATGTCTATTGACTGTATGTGGTATTACACAATTGCAGGATAAAGTTCAGTACGTGAGCTCAGACGGGAGTAATCGTGTGCAGTCGGTGGAAAATGATTCAGTGTAGTTGTGTCTGGTCAACATCTGTTTGGAATTTGTTAAGAAACAAGGCTTGCATTCATAAGGTACATATCTCCAAAAATAGAAACTTAATTTACTGCTGGGAAAATTGTATTGTGGTGTACTGCCACAGATGAATGACGGTATAGAAAATACCGCATTGCGCAGTTAGTCTTTAGTTGCAATCTCACTTTTTTATCTTTAAGTGTCAGATCTGCACTCAAGTATCAGTATTTGACACCTTTTGATTGAATCAATACTCAGCAGCACACATGTAATGTAATCTGTGCTATTAAAAGTAACAAGTTCAGCATTTAACCCTATGAAATACAGGACACTCTTATAAATCAATAGTTACTTTACAAGAAAATTACCTGCATTGCATGTACCACCAACAGACTGATATCAAGCAGTGTCATCCTGTCAGAGGCTTGGATCTGCTACATCAAACAGGATCTTAGATGCAGACTGTACAAAGAGGCCTCCAATACTGTCTGCTACAAGGTAGCAGGACAGACAGGCATGGCATATATTAATCATCAAGAGGCAAAGTGGCAGGCATAATCTACAGACTGGAAGCCTAAAAGTAAAAATGGATGCTAACTCCAAAGGTAGTGTAGAGTGACAGAGGAAAGATTATGTTGGACTTCCTAATTCAGACAGATAACCTGGTGATTGCTAACCAACTTAAAATTTTGCTAGCCAACAAACCACGGGGGCTACATAGTGGTGTGGTGGAAGTTTGCATGTTCTCCGCATGTATGTGTGGGTTGTCTCCAGGTTCTCCAGCTTCCACCATTCAAAAACATGATTCATGTCAGGTTAATTGGTGACTAAATTGTCCCTAGGAGTGTGTGTGAGCATGGATGGTTGTGTGTCTTGTTTGTCTCTGTGTGGCCCTGTGATGGATTGGCAATCCGTCCAGGGTATACCCCTCCTTTTGCCCCCACAACCCTAAATTGGTTTAAGCAGGTATAGAAAATGGATGGATGGACAAACTACAGAAGAAGGCAGTAATGCTGTAGCAATCCCAAGCAATCCCAGCAATGGGTGCAGTCATTGGAAAAGCTATGATACTGTACAGTCTTGTGTGTTTGGTTTTCCACTTGCCCCTTGTCACGATCGCTGGAAGGTAGGACCCAGATGCAGTTCTTTCAGTTCAAAAAGGGTTTATTTCAAAAACACAAAAACAGGGAGCAAGGCAAAACAGAGGGCGCGGCAGAGCCGGATTAAAAAAATGCTTAAACTGCGAATCAAATAGTAAACAAGACTATGAAAAACGAGACAAGACTATGAATAACTATGAACAAACAAAGGAACAAGACTATGACTTTGAATAAATACTATGAGGCAGGAAACCAGACTTAACTTTCAGTGGTACGACATCAAGGGTAGGTGAGGATTCTGCAATGAGTGAAAGGAAACCAGGAGACTAAATGCTGTGGAGGGAGTGATGACGTGCAGCTGATGACAATGAAACAGGTGACATGAGTGAGACTAACGTGAGGGGAGAAACATGGCAAGAACATAAGCTGAAAACATGAAGATCAAAACATAAACTGTGACATAAAAAAAAACATAAACTGTGACACCCCTAAAGGGGCCTAAATAAGCAAGTGGAAGGTATGTGTGTGTGCATCAACACTGTGTTTGTGTCCTAGCTCTTGTGTGTTCTTCTTGTCTTAGGACAGTCATGGAAGCAGCAGTATGTCAACTCACCTGCTGGCCTTCGTGTCTCCTCTTGGTATCCCCACACCAGCCAAACTCACGAAGACAAACGCACCAGTCCACATTGATGTAGGGGGACACATGTACACCAGTAGCCTGGCCATCCTCACCAGATACCCTGAATCAAGGTGAGTAAAACAAACCCAGTCTGGGAAGAAAAAAAAAGCTTATTAAAATGATTAATTATTATCTTTAATAATTATTAATTATCAAAAATGTTTTAATTAAAATTGATCAAATACCAGAAAATACACACAACAGCTTGCTACCTAAGATCATTGTGGTTGACATTGCTTCTATGTAGATTTATTTTATTTATTCAAAGGAACGATTCTCACATTTTCAGAATATATTTTATTTATTACAACCTAGGACCTTCAACTATTGTAATGATAATGAGTAATTTAGCATATTTGGCTTTTCTTTCTTTAAACAAAGCACTTTACAATACTAAATAAAAACAGACAAAACAGATAAAATAATAACAGCCTCACAACTATACAAAAACTTTTTGCAACCCTAGTAGTATTTATCTGCTTTTTTTTCAGTCAACTTACCATATCTTCTGTGCATAGGGTTTTATCATTCAAATTTTTCTTGTGTTGTCCTTGAGTGCAGAATTAGAAAACATTACAAAATAACCGAGACGCTCTCTAAGT
Source organism: Leuresthes tenuis (assembly GCF_036924035.1). Lineage (NCBI taxonomy): Eukaryota > Metazoa > Chordata > Actinopteri > Atheriniformes > Atherinopsidae > Leuresthes > Leuresthes tenuis. The sequence continues at coordinate 36,110,150 of NW_027325361.1, read as the reverse complement.
GATGATAAACCAGACAATTTTATTTTGAAATATCTTAAAGTGATGTATGTGGTTTTATCTGAGTTGGGATAGGGAAGATGTGAATCCTTCTCCCTGGGAGGAATCTGGGTTCCAGCTCTCCAGCTGTCACACTGTTGTTCACCAGCCTCGCCACTGAGCAGCTCTTAAGGACCAGCTTGTGCACCCAGTCTCTGTCAGACTGTGATCCTACAGCGTGGTAATAAGGCCACTTCATGACTCTCTTTGGAGTAATGATTTCCCTCATGTTAACGTTAGTTTTCCTATGTTTTCCAATGGTTCCTTGATGTTTGAGAAGTGGCTCACTTACCTGTGCTTTCTATTACTCAACTTCCAGTGCTGATGAGAGCAGCGACCAATTCAGTAGCTCCGTCCGTGTCTGAGTGTTTTTTAGTGTTTTAACAACACTTTACGTTGTCTGTCATTTTTCAACTCTTGTGAGTTGCCTGTTAATATATATCCCATGGATATGCTGTACTAACAGCAGCAAAAACCTTGTTTATTCAAGGAAGAAGCTGCTTGAGCTCTGGACAATGGGACGTGCCGGCTCTGTTCACGCCATACCCAAGGAGCTGTGTCGGAAGTACAGAGGCTGCCGAGCTGTTGCCAGGCTAAAGGCTAAACAGCGAACGGGACAGTGGAGGTATAAGCCTGCAGTCTCCTCTGTGATTATGGGGAATGTGAACTCAATGTCAAATATTGACGAGCTGGTCGCCCTGGTAAGAAACGATAAGACCTACAGGGAGTGCAGGCTGCTGTGTTTCACTGAAACATGGCTGACTGGTAACGGGAGTTACCAGGGAGACTGACGGGAGTTCTCCCACACCATCGCCATTACATTCCTCCATGAGCTCACGCGAACACGGCATGTGACGTCATTCACTCCGTCGTGTCGAGGCTGCAAACTCAGCACCCCGAGGCCTTGATTGTTGTCTCTGGAGACATCAACCACGTTACACTGGACAATACACTTCAGGATTTCCACCAGTTTGTTGAATGCCCCACCAGGCTGAACAGGACAATAGACCTCCTATATGCCAACACTAAGGAGGCATACTCAGCCACTCCCGTCCCCCACTGGGAAAATCAGATCACAACCTGGTGTTCCTACAGCCACTGTACAAGCCGAAGTTCAAGAGCTAACCCACAACCACCCGCTCGGTCAGGAAGTGGTCTCCTGAAGCAGAGGAGGCTCTGAGGGACTGTTTTGAGTCCACTGATTGTAGTAACAGTCACACGGTGAGGACATAGAGGGGGTCACACACTGCATTACGAACTATATGAACTTCTGCAGGGACACGGTGCTCCATATTAACACCCTGCACTGCATCCCAAACAACAAGCCCTGGATCACGAGCAATATCATGGATGTCCTCAAAGATGGAGATCGAGAGGGGCTGAAGGAGACACAGAAATAATTAAAGGTCCGTCTGCGGGAGGCCAAGGAGTCCTACAGCAGAAAGGTGGAGCAGAAACTCCAATAAAACAACCTAAAAGAGGTCTGGGAAGGGATGAAGACCATCACAGGCAAGAAGATCTGCAGCACCGCAGAGGGGGATGCAGAGAGATCAAACCAGTTTAACCACTTTTTCAACAGGTGTGACTGTATTGCTAGTGTGTCTCTAAACCACCCTGCTCTCTCCTTAACACCCATCCCCAGTAGTCAAGGGGGGGAAAGGGAAAACAACAGCACCCCCTCCCCCCACCATAACCAGACAGGAGGTCAGCAGGGAGGTCAGCTGATAAGGTTCCGCCCCAGTAAAGCTGCAGGTCCGGACAGCGTGTGTCCCAGGATGCTAAAAGCCTGTGCCGCCGAGGTGGGGGAGCCTCTGCAGCAGATCTATAACAAGAGCCTGCATCGGGGAAGGTGCCCTCCATGTGGAAGACATCCTGTCTGGTTCTAGTCCCCAAGAAGCCACACCTGAGCCAGCCAGCAGACTTCAGACAGGTGGCCCTGAAGTCGCATGTCATTAAGACCATGGAGCGGCTCTTGCTTCAACACCTCAGGCCCCATGTCCAACATGCCCAGGATCCCCTCCAGTTTGCCTACCAGGAATGGGGGTGGAGGACGCCATCCTGTACCTGCTTCACAAAGCTTATTCTTACCTGAACAGGGGGAGCAGTGCTGTGAGGGTCATGTTTTTTTTACTCCAGCAGCTCCTTCAACACCATCCAGCCCATTCTACTGAGAGACAAGCTGAGTGGCATGGGATTGGACGCGCACCTGGTCTCCTGGATTGTGGATTACCTCACGGAGAGACCACAGTTTGTGAGGTTGGGCAGCTGCGCATCAAACACCGTGCTCTGCAGAACAGGGGCGACACAAGGAACAGTGCTATCCCCTGTCCTGTTCACACTTTAGACATCCGACTTCCAGCACAAGTCAGAGTTCTGCCACATGCAGATATACTCTGACGACACTGCGATTGTTGGATGTATTGCAAATGGACAAGAGACGGAGTACAGGGGCCTGGTGGAGGACTTTGTGGGATAGTGCAGGTCTAACCACCTGCAGCTTAACACCTCCAAGACAAAGGAGATGATGGTGGACTTCAGGAGGAAGAGACCCCATCTCCAGCTCATTTCCATCGAGGGCTCTGACGTGGAGGTGGTCAGGACCTATAAGTACCTGGGACTACAGCTGGATGACAAATTGGACTGGACTGTTAACACAGACAGCATTCATCGTAAAGGACAGAGTCGTCTGTGCTTCCTGAGAAGACTGGGGTCCTTTAACATCTGTAAAAAAAATTGCAGCTGATATCTTACCAGTCTGTTGTGTCTAGTGTTCATTCCGGAGTATGCAGAACCATCCTTTTCTTATAATGTAACTGCTGGTGGCCTTCGTTAGAAAACGATGTAAGAGAATATGTAGCAACCTATACAGTGTGTTCCCGTATTAAGAGTAATATGTTTCCTAACATTGTTTCCCTGGACTATCCTGTTAAATAAATACACTTTCAACAGTCTGCTTAAGAGTCACATTTCATTGCCACTTCTGGCTGTGACACTGATGCATCCCTTGAACTCCTATGCTGCTGGTTGTGGTTAAAATAGCTACCATTCTAAAATCACAACTTGTCACACCACGCTGAGGTCATCTGGGTTTGTTTTGTTTTTCCTTGTCATTGTCACGGACCGCAGGACACAGGACACAGATGCAGGGTCGTTTTCAATGCAAGAAGGTTTATTTGAAATTGTCACAGCTCATGTTTTGTTAAATCTTGTTTCAGATGTTTTCAGGTTTCTGGTCATGTTTTTCCCCCTGTCACTTAGTCTCACTCATGTCACCTGTTTCATTGTCCTCAGCTGCACACCATCACTAATCACTCCCTCCACAGCATTTATTCTCCTGGTTTTCTCTCATTCTTTGCAGAATCCTCACTAACCCTTCATGCCACAGCCACTGAATGTCAAGTCAGGTTTTGCCTCACAGTCTTGTTAACCACAGTACCATAGTCTTGTTTAATCGTAGTCTTGTTTTTGCTTCTATGCCATAGTCTTGTTTTGTTTTGTCTCTTCATAGTTAAGTATTTTTGATTATCCGGCTTAACTGCGCTTTTTGTTCTTGCTCCTTGTTTATTGCCTTGTGGAATAAATCTTGTTACTTTTTGAAAGAACTGCATCTGGGTCCTACCTTCACCACCGTCCCTGACAGAAATAAGCTTGTTGAGGATCTCCAAACAGAGCAAAACAACGGGCCGTGAAAATCCGAAGTACTCTCCTCAGTAACTACATATGAGGATCGTGCAGCTATGAAAATTATCAATACAAAACTCTCTCCACTCTAGGAGGAAAACAGAACAGGCTATGAACAATTACAACGGACTTAAACAGAAGACGCTCACCTGATAAACAGGGCAGAATCGCAACATAACAAAAACTCTCCACGAAGGGAGGCACTATCAAACTTAACAACTAACGCTTAACTCTCCTTTAATGGAGGCAAACAGGATGTACTAAAACTCAAACATAAAATCACTCCACTAGAGGAGGAACTATGAAACTTTAACCATTAACCAACGCTTAACGGAGGTGTCTATAAAAAGGGTTACAACTCAAAATCTCTCCAGAAAAAGGGGAACAAAATCAGGCTATGAATAACTACTCGAGGCTAAACTAAGGCTACGGAAAAACTTACATCAAAAAGATAGCACTGTAGGAGGATCGCTCAACTACAGGCTCATGGGTTCAAGGCTGTGGATACTGTGGGACAAGGTGCTAGAGTGAGGAACAAGACAGGTTACAACACACTGGCACAAGACAAGGGAGACACACTATCTGCCCTAATAGAGATGTTTTGTCTGACCCAGTTGTTTATGTCATTCTAAGGTCTTGGACCATTTTAAGGTCATCGATTGTGCAGTATGAGCAGAGTGGAAAAGTACCAGCTAGGAACATAGGTTATTTAGGAAAATACAGAATATGAATACATAATGTCTAAGAACAAAGCCAATTATAACAGTAGCAAGAGTGCTTACCTTTTATTTGATCAAGTTTAAAAGTCTTTTTGTTTTCCTCCTTATAGTGGAGTGAATATTATTTTGATATTTTTTATAGCCACACTTCTTCCCCTTTATTTATTGGAAGAAGTGTGTTAGAAATGATTTTGATAGCCTGTTTTAATTTCTCTGCCAAATTGTATGAGATATTTAATATCTATGTTATAAAAACTAAATAACCCCACTGGACAAACACAGTGTTCTCCATCTAGCATTTACACCTTGGATGACACAACATACCTCACCTTATAAAGATCCCTGTGCTTTCTGTTTGTGATCTCTTTCCATTTGCTCTCAGTCAATTTCAGGTAAAAAGGAATCTTTTAAAATGAAGAGTAGGACCCTGACCCTGCACAAACCTTAAGTTATTGCATTTACTGTATTTCATTTACTGTATGGTGAAGAGGGAGGATATCACATTGATGTTTAAGGTCACAGTGGTGTCCCAGACAGTGTGGAAAAGTTCGAATTCAACAACAGTATTTCATTGTTATGGAGCTGTGGTACATTTAAGAACCTGTCAATCTGACATATTATCGTCTCTAATATTGAGTTGGTATAACATTTATTTTAGTAATCATTTAATATATCAAATAATACCATTATTTTAGTTGGTTTTACAATCAAAACCCTTTTGTTGACTTTAATCTGTGCCTGATTATCCTTTACTGCTCGGACCATCACAAAGGGGCTGGTAAAAAGGTCATTCCTGGCCATAGCAGTAGCCTTACATGATAACTCTTTATAATTACCTTTTATTTACGATGACAAATTCTTCATCTTCTCTTTATTCATTAATTTCCTCCTTTTGTTTAAACCATCGACCATTTGATATAGTGCAACAGTATCTCCCTCTGGGGATTCAGAAAGTATTCCATTCTATTCTTTTTTTCTCATTTGATGAAGTAGCCACTGTGTCTTTCTTGTTTTGGGCAGAATTGGCCGTTTGTTTGATGGAACAGAGCCCATAGTGTTGGACAGCATGAAGCAGCACTACTTCATTGATCGGGACGGTCCTATGTTCCGCTACATACTTAACTTCCTCCGAACCTCCAAACTTCTCATCCCTGAGGACTTTAAAGTGAGTATTTGTCTAGAGCTTTCATCAGTGTCAGTATCACTGCAGTGTGTGTGGAAAGTGAAAGCAATAAAGAGATGTCTGAGGAGGAACTGAGATGACAGCATTACAGATATAACTCCAGACATGTTAGACACTTTGTAAAGTTATAGTGTTGAACTGTGACTCATTGAACAATGCCTTGCTTAGGTGCACAAAACTAAACTGCTTTAATATTTGAGTCTTTTGTGAACATTTGGAACCAAATAAATACTTCAAATCACACTTTGTCACATTAATACATTTTTATATTTATTGGCATTTACCCAGTTTCTAACTTTTTCGATTTTTATTATTGCCAGCAAAAAAATCACTAGTTATTGGCAATATTTTTTTTTAACACTGGTAAAGTGAGATTGTGGTAATGCATTAAAGACGTGTAAACTTTGACAATACACGTTTGTACCTGTGAGCATCAGCATGTGTTTCCCTGCATGTGTGCTGTCCATGTCTATGAGTTCTTCTCTGTTTCTGAGCTTGTCTTCATGTATATGATGTGTGCAGGAATACTCCCTATTGTATGAAGAGGCCACTTTTTACCAGCTTGCACCTCTGCAGGCTGAGCTGGAGTACTGGCGGACTGAGCAGGAGTGCAAGGAGAGGTGTCGAGAGTGTGAGTGTGTCGTGGTTCATGTTTCTCCGGAGATTGGTGAGAGGATAAATGTAAACACCCATCAAGCTGTGATAGAGGAGGTTTTTCCTGAGGTGAGAGACATTATGTCCAGTTCCCTGTGCACCAGCTGGAACCAGGACTCCACACACATCATTCGCTTCCCACTCAATGGATACTGCTACTTCAGCTCAGTTCAGGTTTGATTTTAGCTTTTTACCAAGAAGCTTTCCGTAGTTGTCAGAAGGATGTTGTCCTATTTTTGTCTGATGTAGCATTCTAGGAGCTATATATCTTTAATCATTGATGGTACCTTTCCAAATGTGCAAATTTGTAGTTCCACAGGCAGTACTGTACCCCCATACCATGAGAGTTACAAGCTTTTGAATTACGTGCTGATAACAAACCAGATCCCTCTCCTCTTTGGTCTGGAGGACACAAAGAAGAATTTCAAATTTCAATTGCACGACAACAGACCTGTTTTACACTCAATGGAAATGTCAAGTTTTTGACTCAGTAGTTAAGCTTAAATAAGATTAAATAAGCTTTGATCCAGATTAGATGGTGGCGTTTCTGGATTAAGTTCACATATGGCTCCTTCTGACAGATGCTGACATAGCTTCAGCCTACATTTGTGGATGGCACAGGAAACTGTGTTCACAGACAATTACATCTAGAAGTGTTCCTGAGTTTATGCAGTGATTCCCATGACAGAATCATTCCTGTTTTAATTCAGTGCACTTGAGGGCCTGAAGATCACCAGCATTCTATGTTGATTTTTGGCCATGCTCCTTGTGCAAAGATTCTTTGAATCTTTGGATGAAATTTACCATAGATGACAGACAGTATACAAAGTCTTAGTAATTTTCATATCACAATTTTCATGCCATGATATATATATACATATATATATATATGTATATATATATGCCCTGAATAAGACACAATTGAGTTAAATAGAAAATGCTGTGGAATGTAGCAAGACACAAAGTTTAGACCATCTCCTCCTTCGTTCATCATGGGGAAAATTAAATTGCTATAGAATAAACAGGAATTCTGGAAATGCAGTATTGTGTCACTTACACATGGTTGCAGGAGCATTAACTGGACTCCAAAGCCTATTTAAATGGCTTTTGGATAATACAGACAGACAGAGACATTTGAATTTGCGACAAAAGTAAAGGTGTTCATGGGCTCGACCGTCGCCATGTGAGACGTACCTCTCTGCCGCTTCTGAAGTCTGCCTATTTTCGAAATTTTGAGCATTTTTTATTCATAGATGCTTGTTGATACTTTTAAGTTAATTTTCCCCGATTTTGGAACACCTTTTGCACTCCTGAGTCGACTATGACAGACTATGACAGAGTCATTTCGAGGAGGCCGCGCTAAAGCCTCGCCCTCAACTGACTCCCCACCAAAGCTGGATGCTAACTTTCCTGGGACTGCAACTGAAAACATGGGGGCCATTTTTTGAGTATTCAAATAAGTTGACTTTTCCTAATATCTCAAACTGACAATCAATCCCTGTACATGGTCTAATCTGTCTTAATGACATGCTTTGTACAGATGTATGTGACTGTACACTTCAATGTGACTTTGATTATTGCCACCTGTGTAGCCTAACTGTCTAATTATTAATTTTGTATAGGTGACCTACTGTTTGTGTGTTTGTTTATGTGTGTCTTGTACACGGTTATTATTTGAGTTTTGTGATAACAATAATGAAAAACTTGATACTTGCTATTTTATAACGGTCATGTATGTGATGAAAATTCAATAAACAAAGTTTGGGGGGGGGGGGGGGGGGGGAGTAAAGGTGGCTGTATTGTTAATAATTGATGGTATAATCCTGGACATGTCACTGTGAAGAAGAGGGTCTGTACCTTGGACATTGAACTGTTAGTTGTGAGTTTACATCCATATTATTAAAGACAATTCACCTCTGTTACGTTATTAGTGTATATCTTACTCTGTGTTGATGAGATACCATATGTGATGTCATTAGCAAAGTTGTTGTCAGGTTACAAACATGATAACCCAATACATTCATGACAATATCTGGAGATTTCAACCAAGTCTCCTTCCCTGCTTCATTTCCAAATTCACCAACTGTTTGTCAACCGCTCTACCAGAATAAAACAAAACTTATTTATTCTATGCAAATGTAAAAGATGCATACAGCTCATCTGCCTGTCCTCAATTAGGAAAATCAGACCACAATCTGATTCTCCTCATCTACAACTATATATCCATTGTTTAGCAACAAGCTTTGATAAAAAAAGACTTTATAGACTTTTTCTCAGGAAGCTTAAGAAACCCCGAAAAGAAGCTTTGAGACCACAGGCTGGGATGGATATAACATCAGTGCCATGACTGAGCGTGTGACACACTATCATATGGTTTTATGTGTTTTTGTTGGGACTGTACACAAAGGGTCCAGCATCAGGAAATCCAAACTTGATTGTGTCCAGATCCTTACAGAGGCCTGACCTCACGTTTAGCACTGACGCAGCATGAAAGTCAGGGATGATGGAACTGTTTAATGGTTAATGTCAACCATACTTTTAGCCAGATTTATCAAATTAGTGGATATTGCAGCTGTTTAAATTCCCTAAGATGTTAATTAAAAGGACAGATATTGCATTAAACTAATTTTATTAGATGATCACCAGTCATATGGCAAAATAACCAGATGGTACTGAATAGCTATAAGTCATTAATCAGTCAATATAAAACAGTCATTGTCAAAAGTCAAAGTCAAAGTCAAAGTCAAATTTATTTGTATAGCACATTTCATGTACAAAACAATTCAAAGTGCTTTACATAAAATAAAAGCATTGCAGCGGGGAGCGGAAGAAGTATTAAGAATACATAAAAGAATATAAAGAGAAAGAAATAAAATAATTAAAATGAATAAAAGTAAGCAACAGTCTAGATAAGTTAAAAGATACCGAGCAGATTTCATGCAAAGACACATGAGAAAAGAAATGTTTTTAACCTGGATTTAAAAATGTCTACATTTGGTGACAGTTGAATCTCCACTGGTACTTTGTTCCACTTGTTTGCAGCATAACAGCTAAATGCTGCTTGTCCAGGTTTAGTCTGGACTCTGGACTGGACCAGCTGACCTGAGTCCTTGAATCTAAGAGCTCTGCTTGGTTTATATTCTCTGAACATATTTTGGGCTTAAACCGTTCTGGGATTTGTAAACCATCAGTAGGCTTTTAAAATCTATTCTGTGACTGACTGGAAGCCAGAGTAAAGACTTTAAAACTGGTGTGATGTGTTCAGATCTCTTAGTCCTGGTTAAAACTCTAGCAGCAGCGGTCTGGATGAGCTGCAGATGTTTAATGCTCTTTTTGGGAAGTCCAGTTAAAATACGATTACAGTAATCGAGTCTACTGGAGATGAATGCATGGATGAGTTTCTCCTGGTCTTTTTGGGAGAGAAAACCTTTAATTCTGTTAATGTTTCTGAGTTGGTAAAAAGCTACCTTGGTGACAGCTTTGACGTGGCTGCTGAAAGTCAGATCTGAGTCTATCAACGCTCCAAGGTTACGAACTTAGTCAGTGATTGTAAGGGCCCGAGTCTCAAGGTATTTACCAATGCTGACCCTCTTCTCTTGCTACCAAACAGAATGATCTCAGTTTTGTCTTCATTTAATTGTAGAAAATTCTCTCTCATCCAGGTGTTTATTTCCTCCAAACACTGACACAGTTTGTCTGCTGGGCTGCAGTCGTCTGGTGACAGAGACACATAAAGTTGTGTATCATCTGCATAACTGTGATAATTGATGTTAAAGTTCTGTAATATATGACCCAAAGGGAGCATATACAAGTTGAACAGAAGAGGTCCAAGAATTGACCCCTGGGGGACTCCACAAGTCATGCCCACTCGCTCAGATTTATAGCTGCCAATTGTAACAAAATAAAACCGGCCTTCTAAGTATGACCTGAACCAGTTAAAGACCGCTCCAGAAAGTCCAACCCAGTTTTCCAGCCTGTGCAACAGGATTCTGTGATCTACAATATCAAACGCAGCACTGAGATCCAACAGAACCAGGACTGAAACGTAACCAGAATCAGTATTCAACCGAATGTCGTTTAACACTTTGACCAGAGCTGTTTCAGTGCTGTGATGATGTCGGAAGCCTGATTGAAAGTCGAGACTTCCACTTTCATTCAGAAAGTCATTGAGCTGGTTAAATACAACTTTCTCAATAATCTTGGATATAAAAGAGAGGTTAGAGACAGGTCTGTAGTTGTTCATCACAGAGGCATCTAGAGTTCTCTTCTTTAGGAGTGACTTAATGGCAGCTGTCTTTAGTGACTTGGGAAAAATGCCTGATGCCAGTGAGCTGTTAACTATATGTAGGAGATCACTTTCTACTGAGGTAAAAACAGTTTTTAAAAAGTCGGATGGTATCGTGTTATGCTAAAGAAACCTTCCCTCCCTCAATTCTGTGGAGAATTATCGGCCGGTCTCTGTCCTCCCGTTTTTGTCTAAAATCATTGTAAGGGCGGTCTTTAAGTAGGTCACCAATTGCCTCTCACATAACAACCTTCTTGACCCAAACCAATCTGGGTTTAAAAGTGGACATTCCACCGAAACAGCTCTGTTAGCTGTGACAGAAGCCTTAAAAGAAGCCAGAGCGACAGCTAAGTCCTCAGTTCTTATCCTGCTCGACTTATCAGCAGCATTTGACACTGTCAACCACAGCATCCTTTTGTCCATACTCTCTAGCATGGGCATCACAGGGAGAACACACTCCTGGTTTGAATCATACCTCACTGGTCGGTCTTTCAAAGTATCCTGGCTTGGTCACACTTCTGCAGCGCACCACCTCGCCACAGGGGTCCCCCAAGGTTCAGTACTGGGAACTCTTTTCACATTACCTCGGTTGCTTGTTCATGCCGCTTTGCATTACTAAACATAAGAAAGATCAGACCATATCTAATCCAACATGCCACCCAACTCCTGGTGCAGGCCATGGTCATCTCCCGCCTTGACTACTGCAATGCTCTCCTAACTGGTCTCCCAGCTTGTACTATGAAACCTCTGCAGATGGTCCAGAACGCGGCGGTGCGTCTGGTCTTCGATCAGCCTAAAAGAACACGTCCCCCCTCTGTTCATTGAACTCCACTGGCTGCCCTTAGCTGCCCGCATCAAATTCAAGTCACTGATGTTAGCTACAAAGAGCTTAATGGAACGGCTCACATCTACTTGAATGCTCTTGCAAAGGCTTATGTCACAACTCGGTCCCTCCGTTCATCCCAGGATTGTCGTCTAGCAGCTCCTACACCACGCCTAAGACAATCCAAACTCTGTTCATGTGTCGTCCCACGATGGTGGAATGACCTACCGAGCGCTACCAGAACAGGGGCGTCCCTGTCTATCTTCAAGAAACTATTGAAAACCCAGCTCTTCAGAGAGCATCTCCTATCCTAGCACTTACCTGTACTTCCCTACCCCCTCTATCTCTGCACTTTATCTTTCTGCACTTCCTTCTATGCCTGCACCCTATCTCTACTCTGTCATCTCTGACAGAGTCGGACTAGTGGGTTCCTTCTATGTAGTTTATTGTTATTGTTTATTGTTTTATATAGCTTGTTATATCTTCATTTGTAAGTCGCTTTGGAAAAAAGAGTCTGCTAAATACATAAACATAAATATAATGTCCAGAGTGCAAGTTGTGGATTTCATGCCGAACTGTTTCCTCTAGGATTTTTAAATCAACAATATTGAATTGTGACATAATGTCAGAGTTATTTCTAGGTTTTAGACAGATTAGTTTTCTTGTTTGTCTGTGTGACGTGAATGTTTTGTCTAATTATTTAGATTTTTTTGGCTAAAAAAAAGTTGCCAAATTCGTTGCATTTCTCACTACGGGGTTACCATTAAGTTGTGGACAACATAGGGGCGCCGAGAAAGCCTCTGACTAAACACACTTTGTTGTTTGATCACGGTTTTTTAGCTGCTTTTGTAAAATTCCTTTTGAACAACTCTGTTCCAGCAGTCCCAGCACTGAGGCAGCCTGTACTTTGCTCAGTTTCTTTTAGTCTCTGGCTCTGATGAAGCTGCCCAAAAGGTGGCTACATAGCAGACTGCACTCTCCATCACAGACTTGTAGAAGATATGCAACATCTTTTTTTTATAACTTAAATTTTTATTGAGTTTTCACATATATTTAGGCAAAACCAATACAACAAACAAGGTACAAGTTTACAAACTTACACTTACAAACTGTCTGGAGATACTATTATTCAGTCCACTGCTCCATTTTGCATTTGTTCAGTTGGTGTCATGGCTCATATATATGTTCCATTTTTCCCAGTTCTTTTCAAATACATTTTCTTTGAGTCTAAACAGGTATGTCGATTTTTCCATAACAAGGATTTCCTGGACAATTTCCAACCACTACTCCTGTTTTGGAGTGTTCACATTAGGGCTGCACGATTATGACCAAAATCATAATCATGATTATTCTGATCAATATTGAAATCACGATTATTAATCACGATCATTCATCATGTATTAATACATGTATTTTTATTGCACCATTTATAAACAAACAATGTGCCAACAATTTTTTGTGAAAAAATACATTTTAAATTAGAATAAATTATAAATAATGCAAAAGAAAAACAAAAACCCAATAATTTAACATTTTAAAGCACTAACTGTATTGATTGGACACATGTCTTTGGCCAAATAAAAAGATATCGTGTCTGTTATTTCTGCGTGTCTTTGGGAGGTGGATGGATAGGGTTCTGCCCGGTGCAGGGTTGCTGTAATGGTTATCTGGGTTGGCGCTGGACACGGACGGGGATATTGTGAATTTACATTAGCTTTGGCCTTCAAGCATTCCTCATATTTAGGTTTGTGATGTTTTTTCAGGTGGTAGAACAAATTAGTGGTGTTACTCTGCGGGGTAGACACTACCGTGTTACACTCTTTGCAAATAACTTGTTCTTGTTTAACGTCACTTGCCCTGAATCCGAAACACGTCCAGACAATGGATGTTGCTCTGTTTTGAGGTACAAGCTACTGTATTCTTCTCGGCTTTCAACATGACTCATCAGTCTTACTCATAGACTGTCTAACTAGCTGCCTGCAGGCTGTCTTACACTGTGCGCTTGTTATTTAGGCAGCTTAATGAAGCCTTAACCATACTTTCGCCCCCTGGAGGTTAGTAGACTACTGGTTGAGAACATGTGGTTAGATATGCAGGCAGGAGAGCTCGCATTTTGAATGTAAATATCAGGTTCATCATTTAATTGTGGCCACCAAAATCGTGATCACGAACAAAATACAATTAATTGTGCAGCCCGAGTTCACATTGAGTCAGTTTCTTGTGACCGCTGACCGTGATCTTACTTGCTGCAAGTAACATTTTGGTCAAGTACAAATCTTCTTTCATCACAACCTTCTTGATATTACCTAGATACATCACTGGACAAGTGTCAGTATCAGAGAGGGATTCAGGACGCAGACGCAGGGTCATGTGGTTACAAAGAGGGTTTTATTATAATAAACACAGGACAGATCGGCACTGCAGGGCGCTCTCCCGGCAGTGCAAAAGAAAAGGCTTTAAACGCCTAAGCGCTCTCCTCTGTAACTATGGTGGAGGAGGAGCGCGGCTATGAAAATGAACAAACATAAAATCTCTCCAAACTGGGAGGAAAACAGAAAGCTATGAACACTTAACAAAGCAAAGGCACACTCAAAAATGAGGCGGAATAAAACAAAGGCGCACTCGTTACAATAGAGGCTCTATGAAACTTTAACTTTAACTTAACGCTCTCCTTTAACGGAGGCGACTATGACAGGTAACAACGAAAAATCACTCCTTGAAAAGCTATGAAACAATAAATAACTAAGGCTATGGTACAAGGACAAATTACAAAACAAGACGCATTGCAGGAGAGTCGCTCAATGCAGGCTCGAGGAGGGGCACTTACAAGACAAGGTAAGTGGCTGGTAGTGTAGCTCAAAATGAGACAACATACTGGCGACGAGACAAGGGAAACGCAGACTATTTGAACACATGAGGGACCAAGGGGAACAGGTGGAAACACTTGGGAATCAGGGAAGACAATCAGACGCTTGACACGGGAGGAAGGGCAAGTTACCTGAAACAAGAGGACAAGATCAGTGAATTTTCAAAATAAATCAGGAAATGACAAGACAAGACATGGAACGGAAAATAAACCGTGACAACAAGTATTTGTGATCTCATATCCCAAGACATTTTTTACAACTGAGTTAACATTTTGCCAGTATATCCTCATTTTTATACAATTCCAGAAGATGTGTGCATGATCTGCCTCCACACTCCCACATAATCTCCAGCAGTCTTGTCGTATAGCGAGTTGCCTCGATTTTATCTTTGGTGTTATAAAATAGCGGGGTTTTTTTTCCCAGTAGAACTCCCCCCATATTAATGAATTTGTTGATGTACATTGTGTCTCACACATGTGGTACCCTCTCCCATGAGCTGTCACCTTATTGTGGTGGGGGAGTTTGCGTGCCCCAATGAGTCTGGGAGCTATGTTGCCCGGGGTAGGGGTGACCCTGGTAGGGTCACCCAAGGCAAACAGATCCTAGATGAGGGACCAGACAAAGAACAGCTCAAAAGACCCCTTATGATGAAAAATAAATTTGGACCTCGTCATCCCTTGCCCGGATGTGGGTCACCGGGGCCTCCCCCTGGAGCCAGGCCCGGGGCCTGGCAGCGAGCGCCTGGTGGCCGGGCCTGAGCCCATGGGGCTCGGTCGGGCATAGCCCGAAATCATGACGTGGGTCCCCCTTCCGACGGGCTCACCGCCCGTGGGAGGGGCCAAGGGGGTTGGGTGCAATGTGAGCTGGGTAGCAGCCGAAGGCGGAGGCCTTGGCGGTCTGATCCTCAGCTACTGAAGCTAGCTCTCAGGACGTGGAATGTCACCTCTCTGTTGGGGAAGGAGCCAGAGCTGGTGCGCGAGGCTGAGCTTAGGTTCTGGAACCAGTCCTCTTGAGAGGGGTTGGACTCTCTTTCACTCTGGGATTGCCCGAGGTGAGAGGCGCAGAGCACGTGTGGGCATACTTATTGCCCCCCGGCTGTGTGCCTGTACATTGGAGTTTACCCCAGTGGACGAGAGGGTAGCCTCCCTCCACCTCCCTGGTGAGGTGTTCCGGGCACGTCCCACTGGGAGGAGACCCCAGGGAAGACCCAGGACACGTTGGAGAGACTACGTGTCTCGGCTGGCCTGGGAACACCTCGGGGTCCCCCTGGAAGAGTTGGAGGAAGTGGCCGGGGACAGAGACGTCTGGGTTTCTCTGTTAAAGCTGCTGCCCCTGCAACCCGACACCCGGATAAGCGATAGATGATGGATGGATGGACATGTGGTACCACTCCTCCTTTTGCATTTGGATTTTTAGTTCTGCTTCCCATTTCTCTTTTATATAAAGTGTTGATTCCTTCCTGCTCTCACCCAAAGCTTGATAGAAAGCAGAAATGGGCCGAGACCCCTTCTGTTTGTATGAGTCAATAATAATACCAATCCCTTTATTTATAGTTTCATTTGACCTTATCTCTTTTGTGAAATAATCTCTCAACTGCAAGTATCTAAAGAAGTCTTTGTTTTCAAGGCTATACTTAGTCTTTAGATCTTGGAAACTTAGAAATTGTCCACCTTCTGATACTGTACATATTGCCTTTTGTGCCAATTCTTTGAATGTTGGATAATGTTGGATGTTTATGTGTCAAATGAAAATGAAATTAAAATAGTTATATGCTGATTCTTCAATGAAAAATTTTTAAATTTGTCTCAACTATGCAAATTATTGAATAGCCTTAACTGCCTGCTGTTTCTCATCATTTGGGGCGAGCACCTGTCATGTGGAGTAACCAACGATTCGCAATTCTGTACTAAATTCAAAATTTAATGTCTATCATTTTTAGTTAAAATATTAATCACTGGTATAGCATGCATAAATGTATACTATCTGTCCACATTTTAAATCGGTTTTATGAATTCTAGAGTAAAAAATGGCTTTATGAGGGAGACACTGCCATTATAGATAAAATTTATTTTAAAATGGTTTACAAAAAGTGAAAGGACACAAGTCTATCTTTCTTAAACAGTTAATGTAATTACTGATACTTAGAAAAATATAAGTTATGGTAAGGAAATCTATTAATTTTGAGATGAATTACAGTCGCCCCAAATGACTGTTTTAAGGTTGTTGCCCTATTAATTTAAGTTTAAAACCGCTAAAATATCTTTGTTTGAAGTTTTCACATACATGCATGTAGTTGTATTCAAGATGAGGTGATTGTTCCCACACCACATCACAATGTGGTCAGTGAGCATACTACACTCAGCTTCTTGTCCATCACTGACATACCCTACAATTGCAGTCAACTATTCATGGAGATGACAGGACTTCGAACTTGTATTGGGAGTTGTTCAGAGTGAGCCCAGTTGGGATTCAATCCCAACTGAGCCCAGTTGGGATTGAATACAGGAACCCTCCTGCTGAGGCTAATAACTGTGATTCATTTCCACAGTGTTTACCAGTGAGGGTCACCAGCAAATATTTACTCTTAGTTACTTCACATTAATCCATTAAATGTTTAACAAGTCCAATCTTAATTCAGTATTCCTCTTCAGCACTTTATTAGAAAAAAGTTCTTTCTCCAGGTCTTTCTTATGTCACTGTTATTTGCTTTGTATGTGATTACAGGTGTTGGAGCGGTTACAGGAAAGGGGATTCTGTATCACAGGCTCAAGTGGTGGTGGAATGGACTCTTCTCAGTTCAGTGAATACATACTACAGAGGAAGGTCGTAGGCAGCCAACACTCCTTCATCCTTAAAACAATCAAACAGTAAATACTGGACTGAACTGAGACATTATGAATGGACATACTATTATATATATAGGTGTCGTGGGCCCAACTAGACGAAACACTGAGGAAAGGAGGTTCCCACCTGATGACCCCAATGACATGTTGGTCAGCACTGCTCACTATAAGGATGACAGGGAATTATTCACTGAGTCTGGTCCATTTTCTTTTGTAGCTCAAGTTTCTTGTGTTTGTTTTGAATTTGAATGATGTCCAATGATGTTGAATGTTGAATCCTTTTTGTTACTTTACATACAGTTTCATAACTAAAAGTAAATAAATAACAGATCCATAAGTACAAACACTGGTAGGGCACCAAAGGACAGGAATCATATGAAAAGTGGTCTAATGTTAGCATTTGAATTTCTGTTAATACTGATACTAATAATAAGGTATGTTCATCATCTGATAAAAAAATACACATTTGAAGTGTATTTTTTACACTGTGACATCATACTACATTACATTTATAGACAATTGGTCAAAATCTGACAGCATAACCAGCTTTTGGCCAACCCACTAAATTAACTGTCTTCATAACATTACAGAAAGCATTATGTAAAACTGTGATTTACATAGTGGTTTACACTGGTTTTGTTACCTTAGAGATATAAAGATAGAGCTAAAAAAGTATAAACAATATTGTAAAACTTCCAGAAGTACTGAAAAGGATTTGGCTGAGAAAATATTCAGACTCCTTTACATTTTGCTTTAATTGTTTGTACATTTAATTCCAAAAAGGCAAATAAAAACTGTCTCCAAAACTTGGAGTCCCTCCCTGTGTTGAAGTGACCTTCTCTGTTTTCCGAGTTCTTTGGATGTAGCTTGGCAGAATCCAGGATAGCTGTTATGTGCCCTTTACACAAAAGAACTCCCATTCAGATGCTCTTTCATCATTTTTTGAGTGAGTCTTTCATCTAGCAGGTTCGGATCTCTGCAGAGGGCTTTTACAGAGTCCCAAGAGTTCTTTAGCTGCATTTCCAATTTCCAGGGTCTGTTATGGGGTCCTTTTCCTTTCTCCTTCCATCTCAACTGGAGGAACCAGGGCTAAAAGGAGTTCCAGGAGACAAATGTCAGCCTCAAAAACAGCCCTAGTAGTACTTTTGAGACAAACCAGAATATTTAGGACATGGCTTGCATCACTGAACATTTCTGATTGGTTCAGTATTACCAGCATTTTATTTCACCTTTCTGTCTCAGTCATCTCAGGTTTAATATCTACAATAGTTAATAACATTTGTTGTTACTATTTGCTAACAGCCAAATTCAAACATTCATTGTACATGGACAGTCGATATAGCAGCTATTGTGATAAGAAAGATGTGACTTGGAGCATTAAATGTTCGCCTTTGATTGTTTCATAATGGTCATGTTTGAGGGCACCAATAATAACCCTAACACCAAACCTCATAAAATAGTTTAACACAAAAAGATTTTTTGTCACTTCTAAATGTTAGAAGTGGACTCCAGCAAGCACAGGAGGGTCAGCGTAACAAACTTGAGCAAACTTATTTAGTCTGATCTACACTAAACTTTAGCGGAAATGCAACACACTCAAGGCTGAAATAATGCTAAACTCCAGGAGAAACAGCCCAGGGCCATTTAAGTTCTGGGTACTGTTGGTTGAAATGCTTACGTTATCTTCTAAGAACTTGATTGAGAGGACTAAAAATTTAAAACTTCTACATCACAGATGCACAGGCTACTGTGCTGCTTGAAAGACTCAAAGCCTTGGTGAATATTATTTTTATTAGAAAATGCTACAGAGAGTTCCTTCATGGCTTGCTTCTTCTCCTGTTATGCAATGCCATCTGAAAAATGTATACAATGCATGTCTGTACCTTTCTAAACAATGTCCAGTCTACTCACACCTTGATTATCTAACTGGGTGCAATTAGAAACCACAGCAAAGAATCTAATACTTTTGCATGCAAGGTGTCAATTTTTAATTTTCAGCACATTTATAAAAAAATCTGACAATATGTTATCACTTTAAGGTTAATTGGTGTGATAATAGTTTTAATTGGTGTGAATATATATATATTTTTAATCAAAGACAAAGTAGAGCAAAAGCTTTGTCATATCTTGGAAGAAAGTGTGTTATTAACCACCTAGCTAAACATAAATGATTAAATCAATCGGTAAGGGTAAAACATTTTTCCAAAGTCCTACAGATATGAGCAATGCACTCTGCTCCACGATGCAGGGCGCATGTCAGCTGAGGATGCGGAGTGACAGATCTTGAGGCTGAGTGCAGGGCTTTAGTGGCCTTTATTTTGAAAGTTGCTTGACAGGAAGGGGAGTGGCACATCACATGCAGGGAAGGGCTACAGCCTGGGATTTGAACTCGGGCCACCTGTGTCGAGGAGCTTCAGTCTAATGACTGTCACGGCCTCGAGTACACAGGACACAGATGCAGGATCGAGTTCAATGCAAGAATATCTATTTTTAATAAACAGCAGGTTGAGGATCTCCACACAGAGCAAACAAAGAGGCTGTGAAACTCCTGAGCACTCTCCTCAGAAACTACGGTTGAGGAGGGTGCAGCTATGAAAGTTATCCAAATCAAAAAGACTCTCCACTCTAGGAGGAAAACAGAAGAAGCTATTTACGATTACAAAATAAACTCACGCTCTCCTACTGAGGCGGACTGAAACAAAAGACGATCTCTTAAAAACAGAGGCACTATGAAACTTAACAAGTAAATACAGAACGCAAAGCTCCGCTAAAGGAGGGGTCTATGAAAAAGATTACAAATCAAAATCACTCCAAAAGGGAGGAACAAAACAGGCTGTGGAACTTACCGTGGTAAGCAAGAACTAAGGAATAAATTACTAACAAAGGATATGCTCTGCAGGAGGCTCGCTACACTGCAGGCTCAAGGAATCAATGGCTGTGGATCAAAGGACGCCAGAGTGAGGCTCATAACAGAGTACAACAGACTATTTGAGCACAAGAGGAGCCAAGGGGAACAGGTGGAACACTTTGGAATCAGGCAAGACAATCAGACACTTGACACAGGAGGAAGTGCAAGATACCTGAAACGAGAGGGAAGTAAGCGTCTTCAAAATAAAACAGGAAATGACGAGACAAGACATGAATCAAAGCATAAATCATGACTATGACATGGTTGAGCTATCTGGCACTCCAGCCCTATAAACCTCTCACTGTAGAAATATATTTCTAACATTATAGAAAGTGTAGAATGAGGATGTGGTTAAATACTTTATGAAAACACTGTATAGTGTTGCATTGCTCAGCCCTGCCAGTACTCACCTTCTCCATAGTCTCACACTATCACAGAAATTAATCTGTAGTGTATGTGCACATACTGTCCCTTAACAATCACAGTACAAGATCATTAACTTAGCTCTTCTATCCTCCGAGCAGAAGTTGAGCTGGTGTGTAACCCCTCAACTGCAGCAATCCATTTCAACTTTATTTCTCACAAGATTTATCCAGCTTCTTCTTCAACTCATTATTTCTTAACATTTTAGTAGGTTTCACAAAGTAAAACCATTGATGGTCTTATAACATATCTCACCAATTGTGGATTGTTAAACATGTTAGTCTGACAGAAATCGTACAAAATTGTGCTGAACGAACCCAGACTAACACACCCAGATAATACAAATAGTTGGGGTTAAAAAAAATAAAAAGAGATTATGAAAGATTAATGCCAATTTACAGGCATATAAAGCATTTCCAGACTGTCAGTGTGCTCTAATAAAACCCTGATTTTATAACTGCCATCTGACAAAATCACCATTCAAGTAACTTAAAAGTAATGTGTGCTGAGAATTCAGCTGTACTTGCATGTTTGATAATCTCCCAAAAAAGAAAGTTAGAAGCAGCAGAATGTCTTGGACGTTTTCTCACACAATCCACAGCATCGGGCATACTTCAGTGAGTAATTGCATTTCCCTCTATTGCCTGTACACTGGGACAAGTACAATTCAATTCAGTTTTATTTATATAGCGCCAAATTACAACAAATGTCATCTCAAGGGACTTAGATAATATAGTCCAATTCAAGCCAGTTAGAATTCAATTAATTGTAATCATAATCCAATTCATTCATACAGAGCCAATTCAAAAAACAATATCCTAGGTAAGGAAACCAACAGCTTGCACTGAAACTTGTCTTCAGTCCAGTCTCCCATCCCGAGCGTGCCTGTGGCGACTGTGGAAAGGAACGACTCCCTTTTAACAGGAAGAAACCTCTGGCAGAACCAGACTCAGGAAGGGTGGCCATCCACCTCGACCAGCTGGGGTTTGAGAAGACAGAAAAGAGGGGGGAAAAAAACCATAAGCACTAGCTTTAAAAAGGGCTTTCTTATACATTATTAAACTATCTTTCCAGACTAATTGAGACTCTTCTAAATTAGAGGAACGCCACTGTCTCTCCAGCTTTCTTGCAGTCTGCTTTAACGCACGCAGCTGTGAATTATACCAAGGAGCCAACCTCTTCTGACTGATTACCTTCCTTTTCAGAGGGGCAACATTGTCCAGTGTTGTACGCATTGAAGCTATAGTGCTGTCAACAAGAGAGTCAAGTTCTACTGGAGTAAAATTTAGGTAGCCGTCCTCTGTCATATCTGCATATGGCAGTCAAGAAAAGGATGATGAAATTAACTCTTTAAATCTGGTTACAGCATTCTCTGATAGACACCTTCTTGTAACGGGTGGTGTATGGACCAAATTGCAGTACAAAGGAGTCAGAAGACAGTGGTAAAAAGTTCAACGTTTTACTTAAACTCTGGCAGACAGGCAAACGGTTTAGAAACCAGCAAACAGGAATCAGGAGAGGCGAAGTTCTTGGTCAAGGACGGAAGGCTGGGTCGAATTACCAGGAGGCAGACGAAGCAGGGAATCAGGGACAGGCAAGACAATGCTGGAAAGACTTGCATGGAAAAGAACAATCTGGCAAAGGAGTGAGTGTGGAGCTGGTGACTATATGCTGGGCTGATTGCATGTGATGAGAGGCAGCTGTGTGCACAGGTGAGTAGAGGGCACTGACGAGGTGGGCGTGGCTGACAGGCAGTATCAATGGAAAATTACTGATGGCTGGATAATTGAACTGTGACACCTGTGATTAAAAACTCTGAGAATTCAGACAGAAATTCAGAATAAGGGCCAGGTGGACAACAAACAACAACAAACACCAGAGGTTTTTGTGATTTCCACTTTGGATGGGAAAAACCTATAATCAGAGATTCAGGTGGGAAGCCGCAGAGAAGTGTGTAACACTACAACTCTGCATCCTGGTCTCAACCCTGGGTTGTCATGTTTTTGGATGACTAATAAATTCGTCCATATTTCTAGAAATGAGAGCCGCTCCTTCCAAAGTGGGATGGATGCCGTCTCTCCTCATCAGACCAGGTTTTCTCCAGAAAGTTGTTTGCTGGACACCATCTAGACAACCAGCGATTGAAGGAGGACATACGACTAAACATGTCATCACTGGTCAGATTTGGCAGGGGTCCAGATAAAACTATGGAGTCCCACATTGTTTTGGCAAAATTACACACCGATGCAACATTAATTTTAGTGACCTCCAATTGGTGTAACCGGGTGTCATTACTGCCAACTTGAATAACTATTTTACCGTATTTACGCTTATCCTCAGCCAGCAGTTTTAAATAGGATTCTATGTCGCCCGCTCTGGCCCCTGGAATGCATTTGACTATGGTCGCTGGTGTCGCTAATGCCATGTTTCTGACTATAGAGCTGCTAGTTACCAGGGTTTTGTCCTCAGCGGGTGTGTCGCTGAGTGGGGAAAATCTATTTGAAACGTGGACAGGTTGATGGTGAACCATGGGCTTGACTTTAGGAATATGACTCCTCTTCCTGACAGTGGTTCCTGGCTGCTCGGGTTCTGCGAGAGGACTACTAATAGAGCTAGCTACGCTAGGTGGCTCCGCACTGACTAAAGGGGCCTGGCTCGCTATCAGGTGGTTTTCAACAGTGCAGAGCCAAGCTTCCAATTCAGATAACCTCGCCTCCAAAACTACAAAAAACTACATTTGTTACATGTACCATTATCACTACAGGAGGTAGAGGAGTAACTAAACATCTGACACACGGAGCAGGTGAAAGCAGGAGATGGAGGAAGAGAACTGGTAGCCATGCTAAGCTAGAGAATTCGACACACTGCTAAAAAGTGAAAAATAAAGACTAAAGATCTGTAAGAGTGAGTGTTAGAATATAACAAGAATAAGATAGAGTTAACTATGCAAGATGTGTAAATTATAGGGAGAAATAAGGTGATTATTAGTAGTCCAAGAGGTGCAAGAAATGTCACAGTACACACACACAAGGCAACAGGAAGTGATGCAATACGTCTTACCGCAAATCAAAGTCGCAGTCTCAGGGCCTCAACAAAGTCAGATTTCTTCAGCTGCTCTAACAAGCTAAAACAGTAGTCCGGTTAACTGGTCAAGTTGAACTATAACTGGAAATCAACTCAACTGTGCAGGTGGCTGAGTGTTATAGAGGGGGCTGGCTTTTGCTCTCCTTAAATTCTGATGCTACTTTTTTCAGTGAAAGCAGATATCTGAAACATATTTATATGCTGGTTTGAAAGCTGCTGGAAGGACTGCTGGTGGTAACTATGGACAGGAAAGTTGTGCACCTGCTGGAGCAGCTAACTGAGCTCCCCAAAGCTCAAGTAATAGAATAGAATAGAATAGAATAGAATAGAATAGAATAGAATAGAAAAATACTTTATTCATCCCCCAGTATGGGAAATTCAGATTAGTCGAGTAGCTCAAAAAATTATAAATATTTACAATGATTGCATACTAGACAACAACAGCAACAACAACAATAATAACAATAATAATAATAATAATAATAATCAATGACGAAATAAATTAATTTGAGAAGAACATGTCAGCAGTCACTGTTAAAAAGCCTTATGGCTGTGGGGACAAAGGACCTCTTGAACCTCTCAGTCCTGCAGCTTCTCACTGCAGCTGCTCCTCTGACCTGCCAGGATGCTGTGGAGAGGATGTTTAGTATTCTCCAAAACAGAATATAATTTCCTCCTCATCCGTTGCTCCACCACAGCACTGAGAGGGTCGAGTCATCTGCCTACAACAGAACCAGTCGTTTGTCCAGACGCCTACAGTTTTTGTCCGTAGTGCAACTCCCCCAGCAGACAACAGCATAGAATAGTGCATTCTCAATGAGTGTGATAAAACATGCATATCATATCACTACAGACTTTGAAGGACCTGAGCCCTCCTGTACACTGCATTTATGTTGGCAGACCACTCCAATTTATTATCCAGCACCACCCCCAGGTATTTGCAGGTCTGAAAAGTCTTTATCTCCCCTCCATCAATGCAGACTAACTGGTATGGAGTTTTAGCTCTCCTGAAGTCCACCACCAGCTCTTTGGTCTTAGTAGTGTTCAGGAGCAAAAAGTTATTTTTGGTCCAGCCATTGAAGGACTCCACAAGGTCCCTGTACTCCTTCTCCTGTCCACCGCACACACATGCCACAACAGCCGTATCATCAGAATACTTCAGTATGTGGCAGGACTCTGAGTTGTACCTGAAGTCTGATGTGTACAGAGTGAAAAGAAAAGGAGCCAAAACAGTACCTTGTGGAGCCCCAGTACTGCATTCCAGTGTTCCAGAAACACATCTCCCCATCCTGACAAACTGTGGTCTGGCAGTCAAATAGTCTATAATCCACAATGCCAGGGAGGGGGCCACACCCATACCTAGAAGCTTGTCTTTCAGTATGGGAGGCTTTATGGTGTTGAAGGCACTGGAGAAGTCAAAGAACATGATTCTCACATATGAACCAGGCACATCCAGATCAGCATATGCCCGATGCAGCATGTACAGAATCATGTCTTCCACTTCTGTGTGTTTCTGGTTGGCAATCTGGAGGGGGTCAAGATCCTCAGCAACCTGCAATCTCATGCGACGAACAAGGAGTCTCTCCAAAGTCTTCAGGATATGAGATGTCAAAGCCACCGGTCTGTAGTCATTCAGCTCTACCGGTTGCCCTAATTTGGGCACCGGTATGAGACAAGACGTTTTTCACAGCACCGGGACTTTTTCCATCTGAAGGCTCATATTGAAGAGCCTATGAAGAGGGACTGCTAGTTGACCAGCACAGTCCCTCAGAAGCCTTGGACAGATTCCCTCTGGGCCTGCAGCCTCCCTGACTGAAGTCTCCTGAGCAAAGCTCCAACCTCCTCTATAGTTACACAAAGAGGTTGTAGTGGTGGGATGACGATAGGAGCGATGCTGCTATCAATTTTAGAGATGGGGGTGGGGGTGCAGCTGGACAGAGAAGGGCTAGTGGTGGGAGTTGCTGCAGAGGTGGATGTGCAGCTGGGCTCAGGATGCCTGGTGGTGGTAGCTGCCACATATCTGGAGGTGTGTCTGGGTTCAGGAGTCCTGGCGGTGGAAACTGCTGCAGATGTGGAGGTGCAGCTGGGCTCAGGATGCCTGGTGGTGGAAGCTGCCGCAGAGGTGGAGGTGTAGCTTGACTAAGGGATGCCTGGCAGTGGAAGCTGCCGCAGAGATGGAGGTGTACCTTGACTCAGGAGACCTGGTGGTGGAAGCTGCCGAAGAGGTGGAGGTATAGCTGGAAAGAAGAACCCTGTTAGAGAAATAAAAGGATACCTTCGATCAAACTCATTTTGACAGGTGACCTCTGACCTCTTATCGATCAATCAAATTGATATGACAGGTGACCTTTGTTTGACATCCGTTTGCTGACATCTGGGGATATGACTTTTGACCTCTTATCGATCGATCAAGCTATTTTGACGTGTGACCTTTGTTTGACATAGATTAGCCATCTGTTGAAGAGATCTTTGACATCTAAGGAAGGGGGTGTTTATGGCTAGGGTTAAGAATGATTACAGCTAAAGTCAGGAGGTTGTGAGAAATATATTAGTTGAATGTTTAAATAAGAGAAAGGGTTAATAGAAAAGTTGTAGAAGCGGTCAGCATTTTAACAGCTTCAAAGACCGGTCCCTGTAAGGTAAAGATGGGAAAATAATTAGATGTGTGGGGGGTCGCAAGAATGCAGCACTGCCAGGATTTGGGTGTGGGTGGGGGTGTTAACAGACATCTGGCTCTCTCTGGCTGCACCATACTGTGACACTGAACAGAGGATGGGGTGTTTATAGCAAATAGAGGTAGGTTTAAATTACATAAAAAGTTTTCCCTCTTAGTTTGCACACATGGTGTATATGGTATCATGGGTTAATCTACAGAGAATTCACTAATAGACCAGGTTGCCCATAAAGTTTACATCTAGTTCTCTCTCTGACTGATCAACTCATGCCATGAGACTCAACTGCCTGCATGCTGTGACACTGGGCAGTAGGAACAAATGGCCAGGGGTTCATAAAAATGCAAAGTACAGTGTGGTAAACAGTATGTGTCGTTGTCTTAGTTCACAAGTAAACAAATGAACATATATGATGTTCACTAGAATGCATCATGCTGTGTGGGAAACATCCTATGTCTTACTTCACAAGTAAACAGAATCAATCTGTTACTAACCGTAGGGTGGATGTAGATCAGGTGTGAAG
Organism: Leuresthes tenuis; assembly: GCF_036924035.1. Taxonomy (NCBI): domain Eukaryota; kingdom Metazoa; phylum Chordata; class Actinopteri; order Atheriniformes; family Atherinopsidae; genus Leuresthes; species Leuresthes tenuis. The sequence goes on along the minus strand of NW_027325361.1, from coordinate 36,083,449 downwards.
AGCAAATGGGTTGAAATTAGCACTTCAAGAAATTTTTAAAACACTCCCTTATTTCTATGGAGGGGGACGTAAGACTATATAAAATGGTTCAGGCATTTATGTCAGGGGCTCAACCGCGGCAGGACAGGAACCATGGACACAGGTACGCAAAAAAGTCTCCTTAAAACTTTAGATCTCTTAGGTCAGTACTAAAAAAAAAAACTAAAAAAACCCAACAACAAACAACTTTTTTAGGATGGAAAACAAGAGCTGACATCCATACACAGCCAACCGGAGGTTCTTTGACACTCTTAGGAGTATTCAACGGTGAGTAAAAAAGATCAGATGATGAACATATGAATGCGTGTATAATTATATTACCACACCATGACAGAGTGCTAATTTCCAGAGTTGGACGCGGAGGATTTGGATGATTTCATATTGACGCAAGCCGATTATGGTAATGTTTCTTTAACTTTAATAACTTTTAACAAGTGAAATGTTTCAATGAAATAACATCAGATGTAACTGTTAACAGTGTGGAGCAAGGGCTTCCCCGAAAGAAGAACCCGGCTGTGTTCGAGGGTGAATTGACTTTAATCGCACCGGGCGGGGGAAACGGATTTTCCCTGAATAAATCCCGGCTATGACGAAGACTGCTCCATGTTCAGCACAATCAGTTTTCAACTGAGTGTCCGAGTGTCAGTACAGAGGACGGATGGCAGGAAACATCGGTGCTACACACACCACCGAGCGACCCGAGTCGCCTGTGAGCGGCCTCAATACCGATACGGTTGAGGGCGAGGGGGCACGGGCTGTCGGTTTACTAGGCTGTATATCGGCGCAGCTATTAGAGGCGCCGGGCATTGTTCGCGGGGAGGAAGGACCCCTCGCTAAACAGCCTGATCAGCGGGGTAAGTTTAAAAAAAAAACAAAAAAAAACTCATCACTCATTGTTTTTGTTTTCTCACGTGAGCGCGTAAGCGTCATACGTCATCAACACGGATGTGACGCATAGGGAGAGAGTGTGGGTGGGAGGGGTTAAAAGAGCGCAGCCTTTTTCAGTAGAACTCATGTGAAGTGCCTGTAAAACAAGCCAGTTGATATATTATTACTGCTCTGTCCACTTATCCGTGCTGCATTCAACGGGAGCATTACATGGTAACATCTATGCAAATTTCACATAGTGTATACTTAAGCAAGGTTTTTTTATATATCTATTTTTTATGCTATTAAACTGTGTTTCAATTTGACAGAATCTGATGTTATAGTTCCCGTGAGGTCCGTGGTGAAGAATCGACGGTGCAATAGAGTGCGCAACAGACTGTCGCTTGTCCAAGGGCTAATGAAAGGTACAGCCTATTCCCCTTAATTTTTTTCTCTTTTCTAATTTATTATTATTATTATTATTTTTTTTTTTTTTAATTATTATTATTATTAACATTTTTTTTTTAATTATTATTTATTTATTTTTAAAAAATTCACAATCACTGAACCAGGTATATTCAAAATACTTTTATGGTTATTTCTCCTTCATCCACAGAGGCCGATCTGTCGATAGAATGGATAAATTCTCCAATTCGACCCGACCCTCGTCTGTGGAGGAAAAGAAACGCTACCATCCGACGTGAAAAATCAAGAGCTCGGGCATTCATGAGAAGTAGCGAGATTCTTATACAGAGAATTAACCGTGACTTGAACGGGATTTCGAAGTAAAGTAAATGTGTGTATATATATATAAGTAGATATCTTAACCCCTCTTAGCCATTCTCAATTCTGTGTAAAGATGGATAATCAAGCAGGAAGAGCTGTGCCGGCTGTAATATCCGAGGCTGTGGGAAATTTGGAAAACATACCCATACCGGTTCATGTGTGGGATTACTTTACACCACTGGAGTATGCGCTCCTTAATGTCGATTATCAGTCATCTCCTATGAATATTGAAGAAGATGAAAATGATGAAATTGATGTGTTACACGAATTAGAATCATCAGTCCTGAATTTAAACGGGCCTCCGCCACCTGCCCTGAGTTTACAAAATGAGTCATCGAATATTGTCTCATCAAATCCAGCTCCTTGTGTCACATCACTAGATACATCCTCAGTGATTAGTGCTTCTCAAACTTCAGCATCAGAAACAGTCTCACCAAATCTTAATTCTTTACCTTCTCCAGCTGCAGCAGAACAAACTCGGCAGCATGGTAGGGGGTTGAATCAGGAGAACGTAGCCGTCCCTGAACCGAATCGGAGAGCTACACCTCCACCGATTGAGCGTGAACGTTTCAATTGTCTTGAAATAAGACGTCCCGTCACAATACCGCGTCCGTGCCCTGATAGAATGCCCAACATCGCTGAGTTCACTTCAGCTGTTATGAGCAATCTTACTGAAGTGGCAGAAACAGCGCGATCACACGCCAGATGTAATGATGTCGTCCAGCTAGAATTAGTAGGTGAGAGTATTTCTCAACACATTACCGTTTCTGTCACAAATGAGTCTGATGTAATCCTGAAAGCCTTTCTGGACTTTTTAGACGAGTTAACTCAATCGAACGCAGAGATTGCCTCTGATACTAACATGGAGTTAGTCCTCCAGGTAGTAAGAAACCCTACAGGGGGCGCCAAACGGAAGGCTTCAAAAATCTTAGAATGCGAATTAATCCATAAGAAAAAACGTCACTTGTACATTACAGATAACTGTGACAATCAGCTCTGTTTCGCCATCAGTCTCGCGCACGTCTCCGGTTCTAAATTTACCGATAGTCAGGCTTCGGCCCAGGCGAGAGAGTGGCAGCGTCAGGCAGGGCTGACTGATCAGACACCTGTGTCTTTCAGTGATGTTGGAAAATTCGAAAAAATCCTAAACAGAAAAATTGTGGTATTTCACAGTACCAAGGGTGATCGAGCTCTGTGTAAATTTGAGACTGATTTCAGAGATCGATCAAGCCCTGTCTTTCTGTTATTACTCCAAAACCATTACTATGGAATAAAAAACCTCAAAGGATTTTTAGGGTCGAGGTACATTTGCGTGCACTGCTACACCAGTTACAATGAGCCGCACTCACACTACTGTCCTGGTTACTGTCCTGTGTGTTGCGACTCGTTATGTACAAATCAAGAGCTCAGTCCTGTATTTTGTGGCGATTGCAACAGAAGCTGTCGTAACTCGTCGTGCTTCAACAGACACAAAGAACCTCATGAGAGACCCCGAGCCAGAATGCAAGTGAGTGATTGTGATCTGATTGAAAGGTGTCCGACGTGTAAGAGATTTTATCGCGTTGCGATGACTAAGGTAAAAACCCCCCACGTGTGTGAAGGTTTAAAATGTACAATCTGTGGTGAGAAACTGACCCTCGGTTCTACAGCAACTCTCGGTGGACATCAGTGTTACATTCAGCCTAGCAGCGCCGACGAACGGCTTGACGAAAAACTGATCTTTTATGATTTTGAATCCTTCGTCGGTCAGAACGATGTGAATGTCCCCTTTCTGGTCTGTGCAAAAACGCTGAAAGGTGTAGAGTGGTCTGCCTACGGATTGGATTGTGTCAGGAAATTCCTCCTCCATTTCAGGAGACCACGCTACCGTGGATACACGTTTATTGCTCACAATGGACGAGGTTATGATAGTTATCTAATCCTTAACGTCATGGTGCAACTAGGTATGAAGCCCTCTCTCATCACACAGGGGAGTAAAATTCTCTGTTTTACAGACTGTGATTATGGTTTGAGATTCATCGATAGTCTGTCATTGCTGGCTATGAAACTGAGTATGATGCCGAAAGCATTAGGTTTCAGTGATCATACCAAAGGTTTCTTTCCCCACAGATTCTCTTCAGAACAGAATTTGAAATATGCGGGGCCTTTTCCTTCACCAAGTTACTACTCTGTAGAACTCATGAGCCCCAGTGAGCAGGGAGAGTTCTACAGATGGTACGATGGAGTTTGTAAAGGCACCTTTAACTTTTGTGAACAGAGCATGCTTTACTGCAAAAATGATGTAGATATGCTGTTCAAGGGGTGTGTCAAATTCCGCGAGCAATTCTTTAATGAGACGCGCGTGGACCCCCTGAAATGCATCACGATAGCGTCGGCCTGTATGAAGGTTTTTACCGCCAACTTTCTGCAGCCTAAAACCCTGGCCATACCTTCACCCGTTGATTACAGTCAGCAGAGTAAGACCTTCTCAAACGCATCCATCCAATGGCTGGAGTGGTTAGCGTTTAGCAGAGGGATTGAGATTAGCCACGCGTTAAACACAGGGGAAAAAGGAATCGGCCCTTATCACGTAGATGGGTATGCGGAAATTGACGGTGTGAGGGTAGCTTTTGAGTTTTACGGCTGTTTCTTTCACGGCTGCCCCATCTGCTATCTGCCTCAGGACACATGTCCGCTGAGGAAGGAGCCGTTTGAAAAGTTCTATGCAGAGACCCATGAGAGAGAGAGAGAGCTTCAGTCAGTGTATGGTCTTCGTCTGCATATCATGTGGGAGCACGAGTGGACTGAGATGAAAAAGTCCCATCCGGAGGTGATTGAATTTCTCAAGAGCTTCAACGCCCCTGAACCTCTCTCTCCCAGACAAGCACTATACGGTGGTCGGACCTGCGCACTCAGGTTGAGGTACAATGCGGGGGTAGATGAAACTGTGCACTACGCTGACTTTACATCTCTTTACCCCTATGTAAATTGCAGCTTTCCTTACCCCCTCGGCCATCCCAGAATCATCTGCAAAGATTTTGATGACCCTGACAGCTACTTTGGTTTCATAAGAGCTGTTGTTTATCCACCGCGTGGGCTGTTTTTCCCAGTTTTACCTTACAAGTCATCTCACGGAAAACTTGTATTCACTCTCTGTCGCACCTGTGCTGAAATGAATAACCAGGCAGGTGCATGCAACCACAGCGATGAGGAGAGAGCACTAACAGGTGTGTGGGTGAGTGTGGAGTTTAGCAAGGCGTTAAAGCTTGGTTATCGTCTTGCTAAAATCACTGAGGTGTGGCACTTTGACAGGACCAGTAGCTCAATCTTTGTAGACTACATACACACATTTCTTAAGGGTAAACAAGAGGCTTCAGGATATCCCGCAGACGCACTTGATGAGGAGAGTAAGCTGAGGTACGTCAGAGATTACAAACTCCATCAAGGTATTCAGTTGGATACCAGCAAAATAGAGGTGAACCCTGCTAAAAGACAGGTGGCTAAACTGTGTCTGAACAGTTTCTGGGGGAAATTTGCGCAGAGGAACGACCTCCATCAGACCACCATCGTCACAGACCCGAATGAATTTTTTAATTTGATGTTCTCGGGTAAATACAAGATAGCCTACTTCCACTTTCTAAACCCTGACATGTGCATGTTGCAGTGGACTTACAACAAACGATGCATCGCTCCTCCCAACAAGGTAAACAATGTATTCATTGCAGCATTTACCACCGCATATGCACGTTTAAAACTGTACAGCTGTCTGGAAGTAATGCAGGACAAAATTCTCTACATAGACACAGACAGTCTGATCTATGTTGTGAAAAAAGGTGAGACTCCTCTGAAACTGGGAAACTATCTGGGGGATTTGACCGACGAGCTGGGGGGTGACACAATTCAGGAATTTGTTGCAGCAGGACCCAAGAGTTACGCCTACCAGACCAGAAATCAGAAAAAAGTATCGATGCGCGTTAAAGGCATCACTCAGACGCATGAATGCAGCGAGAAGGTCAACTTTGACAGCGTCAAAGAGTTAGTGGAGGGATACTTGGCTGACTCCAGAGAAACGGTGATCGAGACCCCTCAGCGTACCATCAGAAGAGATAAAAAGGGGTTTCTGTTAAAAAATGTGACATTCCAGAAAAAGTTCCGGGTGGTGTATGACAAGAGACGCCTTTTTCCTGACGGTACAACTCTGCCTTTCGGTTATTAAGGTATTAAGGTGGTTAAGAGGGGAAAAAAAAAAAAGCCGCAATTTTCTGATATGAAGGAGATTGATTTTGACCCCAGACTAAAGACTCCTTTTTCATGTCTGATTGTGGGGCCCAGCGGATGTGGAAAATCATTTTTTGTTAAAAGTGTTTTAAAAAAGTGTAACCATGTGATGCATGATGTACCGGATAATATTGTTTGGATATATACCTCTTTCAAACCATTGTACGCTGAACTGCAGCGGTTGAATAAAAACATCAAATTTGTGGAAGGATTGCCTCATTGTTTTGAAGATGAAAATCTGTTCCCTCCTGATCGTAAGCACTTGGTTATTCTGGACGATGTCATTTTTCAGGCTTCAGACCATCCTGAAGTGGTAAAAATTTTCACACAGTACAGACATCACAGAAATATGAGTGTCATGATGTTGACTCAAAATGTATTTTATCAAGGGAAATACAGTCGCACCATCAGCCTGAACAGTAACTACCTGGTGCTGTTTAAGAATCCCAGAGACAGATTGCAGGTGAATATACTAGCCCGTCAAATCTTCCCCTCAGAGAAAGCTATTTTCCTGGAGAGCTTTGAGGACGCCACCAGAGAGCCGCACGGGTATTTAATCGTCGACCTGACCCACTCATGCCTAGAACAATACAGACTGAGAACGGGTTTACTTCCTAGTCAGTGGCCAGTTGTCTATGTTCCGAAAGCATAGTAATTTATCATGTCAGCCCGTATAAAAAGGAATGCTCCGTTACTCAGAGCTCTGTACCACGCCACACCTCAGAAACGTAAGGACATTCTCGGCCATTGTTCACCCGACTTTCTTAAAGCTTTGTGTGAGATTGCTCTGAATATTTTAAAGGGTAACATTAAGCTATCCCCTTCCCAGTATCGGAGTTTGAAAAAGCAAAAGAAAGTTATCAGACTGCTGGCTGATAAGAGAACCGGTTTAAAACGTAAGCAGCTGGCTCTCAAAAGTCAAGGAGGTGGGTTTATTCTCCCCATCTTAACGGCTCTTGCACCCGTAATTGGGGATCTAGTGGCCGGAATCGTTAGAAGATAAGATGTCGCTCAGGACGGCACAAAAGATGTTTCTCATCTCACCTCATCAGTTCAAACACTTGAGTCAGTCAGAGACTTCTATCAGACAGACGCAGGAGGATGATTTGGATAATAAAATGAGAGCGATACTCGACGAGTCAGGAATGACCTCTTATGAAAAAATTAAGAAATACGACGCCCTGCTGCAAAGATACCTTACCCTAATCAAGCAAGGTCAGATGGAGGAGCCGCGGATGACTGTGACTCTTCAGCGAAACAGTCTTAATGATCCAATACCTGAATCAGATTCATGTGAGACGGACCGTGTTCACGAGCCCGATCAGCTAGAATTGGATGCAACAGCGAGTGAGGTATTAAAAATCCTTCCAAAGCGCGATCGCAGAAATGGTGAATACATCTTGAGGAAATTATCTGAGAGAAATGGCTGGACCACCAGAGGAGAATTTGTTTATCAGGGGCAGGTTGTGAGAGGATCACATTTGGTTGATTTACTTAAAAACCTTCTGCTCCCTTTTAAAAGAAAAGCCCAAACCACGCAACCAGCAGGCTGGACAAGTTTTCTCAATGTCCTGAATGAACTGAACATACCTTTATCCTCTGTGAATAATCCGCAAGCCCGTGAACAATATCGTCGTCTCAAAACAGAGCCGAGCGGAATGGAGAAAATACCGTCTGTAAAACCCTCTCCCCACATTTTTTAAGATCTGGACATGCTGAGCGAGACGAGGGTGCAGATGAACATAGTCTGCATAAAAAGATAAAACCTCCGCGCTGGGTTACCTTTTCACCATAAATTTCTGTAAGAAATGAATAAAATACCGTCATTTGTTCTCAATAAATATTTTTATTGATTCCAATTTTCAGAGTCTACAGAGTCATCACTTTCATGCATTCACAGTTTATAGCACTCTTTGAACATCTGTAAAGAACAGGCTCCATGATGAAATGAGGTAGCACTGTGCTTTCTGATGCATCTCTGATATTTTTTTTCACAAAGTTAGATACCATCACATCATTTTTAAGAACATCGTCACTGTAGGAGGATAATACTTGTTGCAGAGACATTCCGCACGCCCGGTGGCAGAGGTAATAAACGCACTGCTGACCGCACACGGTGGACAAGGTGTTCTGAAGTTGGCGATTATGGTACGTTATCTTCAGGGATCGGTCTTTCAGAAATGACACAATGTCTGAGGGGTAGTGAGAAAAATCTGGCGGTAGCCCGTAAGAGTCGAAAAAGGTGGCTTGACCGTTCTCCTCCAGAGTCAGAGCTAGCCAGTGCTCCCCAGGCATGTGAGAAGGATGTGTGTTCACAATGAAGTAAGCCGGCTTTGTAAACGTTTGTGTGAGCAAGGGGAGTTGGTCACTAGCCCACACGCCACAAAATAGGTCTCCCAGTAGATGGTGCAACAGGCTCTCCAGTTGGTGGTTATTCATGCTTACTCTTTTAATAATAGTCCACCAGCACCTGTCTTCTTGAGTTGATCTCCAAAATGGAATAGTAACATGCATAGACAATGAGGGTAGTGGTGTGAGGTAGCGGAACTCTAAACCTCGCCTCCAGTCTTAAATTCCCATTAGAAACAGGTGACAAGGCGTCGCTATCCTCACCAGGATTGAGATTAAAGATAAACAGCGAGTAACCGTTGTTAAATTCTTCACGTGTGATACTCAGAGGGAGATCTTTTAAATGACGACCTGTCGCTGTGAACAAATTGTAAAATTCCCGGACTGAAATGCCTTGGTTGAACTGAGGCTGGAACTCCTTGGCGGGAACTTGTTTACCATCCTGACAAAGAGCTAGATACTCTATATCCATATGTTTAAAGTTGAAGGGTGACAAGTCCCTTCTTCCCGTGAATGCCTCGTGAACCATATCTAAAACCATATATTTAGGCATCACTCCCAAAAAGAGATTCTCCTGATTGCATATCCTCGAATTTTCAGGGATGGAGTATGTTTTTACATTCACTCGTGACAGTGGGTAGAGAGCGTTTCCTCTCATTAAGGCCGATGTGTGGCCTAAATGAACAGCGGGGGAGACGGAAACTTTTTTGATAAAAAGAGAGGCGCCTAATATCATTAATCGGTAAGTTGAGTCTCTGGTTCCCATGAGATAGAAGGCCTCACTGGCTCTGGTTAGTTTAACTCTCATATCCACAGAGTTCAGCAGGAGCCTTTCGCAGAAAAAAATATCCCCATGGAGGGGGCCCAATAGGTGTACTTCTCTGGAATTAGCTGTACAGAAAGCCCTCTGGTTTAGCCCTCTGTTTGGCCCATTATTGGTTACTATAGAGTCTATGGCGCCGGCTGTGTCTTTACAATAAAGACCAGCGCTGAACTGACTCTTTAACGTGTCTTCAGAAAAGTTTAGCAGAGTCTCGATCATAGCTCTATATGGGTGGGTGGCACTAGACTGCTAAATTAATCTATCACCCAGAGTAACATCGCATTGACTGAATAGTGTATTGAGAGGATAATTGATGAGACCCACAGATGCGTCGTTCGCCAAGTTTGTGCCGTCTGCATTGGTGATCTTCACGCGTAGATGTAACAAGGTATCGTTGAGATCCAGATACTTTTCACCATCTCCCGGTATAAAAAACTCAATCGGACCACTCTCAGTAATAGCGGATAGAGGCATAATTTCCGTGTAGATCTTATCCTCGATAGAAAGCTGGGTCATAGGGAGTGAAAATAAGTCCAGTTCTGCCAGGGTGCACTCAGGGGATTTGTGATGCAAAAGAGCCATGTTTCACTCTCTTTCTCTCTCTATTTATGATTCAGTGAAATATATCCCTGCTCCGTGCAGACTTCTCCCTTTAGGCTTGATCCTTCCAACTGACTTCTTTCTTTTGAGCGGCCTCACTATTTGTGACCTCCTCACACGTTCACCCGGCGGCCGCTTTCTTGGTCTTCGTGACAGAACCATGATACCCGATCCTTCTTGTCCTCCCGTCTCTGCAGGACCAGAGATCCTTCTCATGGTTTTGCCTATGACATCTGAGGCAATGTTTGTAGCTGCTGTTTTCAGATGAGGCTTAGCTATAGCAAAACCTTTTTTAACAAGGGGGGCTACGAAGCGAAATAATTTTGAAAAAATAGAACCTATTCCACGACCGTACATTACAGGTGCTCCATAAAAACCAGACAGGGTACCTCCGACCTGGTTCTGGTAATAGTTTACGAAGCGGTGAGGATCATCCCTCATGTTTATCTGAACCATGTTGCTTTGTTTTGTCGTCCTCCTCCTGACACAGACACTGAGGTGACCTCTGACTGAACGTTTGCTTGATAGTGACTAATGAGTCTGTGATCAACCCGTTTTTATATATATATTCCCTCTTACTCTCTCTGTGATATCAGAGTGAATGACCATCATTTCATTACGCGTTGTGATATCACGGGTCGGAAGTGTAGTCTCACAACGGTTTTCCCATAAGTAAAATTTACCGGAGTGTTTTGATCCATTTTAATCTCTATGTGGATGTTTTCAATATGCCTCTTTGCTACAGGTAGATGGTTGACCGGGTTAAAAGTATGCGTAATTATATCGCCAAACTTACCCTCTACTCTAACTGTTCGCAAGAGCGGGACATAAGCATCGCCGACTATCTGAGGAGCAACCACATCGCTGTAACAGTAAAGCTGGTAGAAACCTGCTTTTAAATCCATCGGGTAAGGGGCACTCCTTTTATCAAATACGATCCATTTGCCAGGCTCCACACCTAGCATGTAGCTCAGTGGTGGATAAAAACGCAGGTGGTACTGGGCACCTGCCTGATACATGAGTCTATTTTCCACCGTGTTCACGACTAAATAAATATCAGAACCTATTTTTCTAAGGTGACCCTCAATCTCGGCTTTGAGCTGATTCAAATCCTTGAAATGTCCCCATCCTATATTCTGGCGGTAGAACTTTTCCAGCCCCGCTTTCCTCCATTAAAAAAAAGCCTGGTCCCTGGGGGCGTTATGCCATGTGTACGGATAAGAAATCTCCGTCAAGGCAACCTGCCACGAACCTTCCAAATCGATATGCTGGGCTAAATCCACGCGGAAACTGGAACTGGTATTATTCTTAAAGACGTTGAGACTAGCGTTGGAGGGCAGGGTGATATAAAACCCCTCATCCTCTACCGTTCGGTTCATGGTGTAATGTAGCGGGCTAGGAGTAGCGATGGCCCCCTTTATACCTCGTGAAGGTCACTGGCTCTGACCCAGCTGTTGAATTTCTCAGGCCAGTTTTTCCAACGGACAAAAACCTGTTTTACACCCCTGATGTTGCGTCGTTTTAATATCTTCTCCACTTGATACATCTTGTCTTTATTCAGTTTAACATTTTGAATCTCCTCCGCGTAAAATGAACCTTCAATAGCTTCTCCATCAAAATCTTTGAGTTTGTACACAGGGGGAGATCGTGCAAGCTGCTCGGTCATTGTAAACACTTCATCTGTAAAACTTTGTTCATATTTCTTGTCAAACACGCCTCGCAGTTTAGATATTCTTACAAGATCTCCTTTTTTAAACTTTATCCTTGAGTCCTTGCAGCGTCGATCGCGTGTAGAGCCGTACAGGTTCTGAAAAACTTTAAAGGTGTTTTCTAGAGTCACCTCTACAGGCTTCATTTTGATGCTCGTGTGGTAACTGTGGTTGTAACTTTCCACGAGATCCTGCAGGACGTCGAGGTATCGACGTGTGTTATTAGCAGTAAAATATCTCCACATCCTGGTTTTTAACGTATGGTTAAACCTCTCAATCACAGATGCCTTTACCTCGCTCGGAGTAGCAAAATGCACAACTCTGTGGTTCTCTAATAATGCCTTAAGTTTTTTGTTAAAAAATTCTTTCCCCGCATCAGTTTGAAGTTTTTTAGGGGTCTCGCTTTCTCTAAAAACGGATTCAAAAGCCTTTACCACCTCTGCGGCTGTTTTTCTCTTCATAGTGCGAACATAAGCCTTTTTTGAAAACACGTCAATGACGGTTAATAGATAATTATACCCATCATTGTACTCAGCCAAGGCCTGCATGTCGCAGAGATCTGCTTGGAATTGTTTTAAGGGGCTGGTGACAAAAACTCTGTTTCTCGGAAAATGTATTCTTGCAGGTTTATGTAGAGTATATGCATCTTGCTCTGATAAGAAGTCTTGCAATTTTCACACGCGACTTTCTTACCCGTTTCGTCCTGTACAGCTTTACGCAACCTCTCTACTCCCCCAAAACTACCAGGGTGGATAGGATCGTAGAAAACCTTTTTCATTAACCTCGTTTCAGCCATCTCACCTTATACAAACTCTGGCTTGTAATGACAGAAAACACAAAACGCAAGTATATTTCAACCTTTTATTTTTTCTCTAATGTGTGATAATACACACGCACACACACATACAAATGATCACAAAAAGCAGGAATGCTAGTAATATAGGATTTAAGAAAAGTTAAATGTTATAACAACATCACATGATTACAATATTAGTCTAAACACATCCGGCTGATGGAAAGAAGGAATGTAACACCCCTCTTTTAACCCTCCCAGAACTTTGTCATGGTTTGAAGCTGCTGCAATTTCTTTACATGTTCTCCAATCAACTGCTCGTACATATCGTGTATAGAAGTGTTGATTTGTTTCACCAGAGTTAGTTCGTACAAGTAAGCTTCTGCCAGAGCCCTGACTCTGGCATCATCTTCACAAATGTTACGCACAGTTAGAAGATGTTGAATGGAAGCAATGAATCGTTGATTATAAAGTCTCCGCATCAGAGTGTAGTAATGGTCATGAAAAAAGTCGTCCTCGAGGACATCCTTGCACTGATGTTGGCGTAAACTAGGGTGATTGACACTACACCCGTAGCATGATTCAATCATAAATTTTTTGATGGTCTCGTTCAAGAGGTGTATCACTGCAGTTTTCACAACTTTGATAAAACCTGAGGGGACCCATCCATCAAACTCGTCCTCACCCTCTCCTCCGGCATCCTCGTCCTCCTCTCCTCCGCCATCGTGAGTGTCTGCAGGGGACCCCTGGCCTGGTGGAAGCTGAGAGTCCTCCATTTTGTTAGATTTAGCTTCCTCCGTTGTTACGGCCACGGTGGATCCTATCGGGTAGAGCGTTAAGCAGCGGTCATCAGGCGCCGAATTTGAGAACTCGATCTCGAGAGAAGAGGAGGAGTTGGAGGAGAAGAAAGACTCAGACGAAGTCGCTGGTGAAGGAGGGTGATACGGCTCCAGGTAGTATCTGTCGCTGTCTGGTGATCCAAACTGCGGTGATGTGGATGTTGCAGAAGGACTCCCTGTATGCATCAATAGCGACGGAGAAGCATTCTCCAGATCGCGGTCAGTGATCTCCTCGCACAATGTCTTCTGGACGCTAGTTCTCATCCTGTTCTTCGTGTTGATCGGTGTATGACCTGTGCTGGAGTGTGTCCTTATAAACCTGAAGGGGGTGTGGTTATTGAGGTTGAGGAGGAGGGTTCTCAGTGGAGGGAGGTCTACACAGCCAGGGTTTTCTTGACTGTTAGAATCTCACCCCAGTTCTGGCAACTGCGGAACAGCGTGGAAACTCGATCCGCTATATCATTCATCTTCTCCACCCAGGCTGCATGAGGTATTGCTAACAGCGTCCTAAACACACCACAGTCAGAGTTATAACACTCAAGAACAAAAAGATCCCCGTCTTCATTCTCATTAGATTTCCGGTGGCTTGCACGGAAGAACCAACGGCCTGTAACGCCTGTTTTCGATTGCCACACAGCAGTGAAAACCATCCTTGTTTTGGCCAGCTCAGCATCATCCAGAGGATTCTTCAGTCTCGGACTCTCCAGTCAGTCGTTTGGCTGCAGACGCTGCTGGGATTTCTTCGGGTTCTTCTTTCACTGTTAACACCTCCTCAGCCGAGCCCTTACCTCCTTCTATATGACGCGGTATCGCTAGTTTCAACACTCCCCAGTCGTTGGAAGTTAGCATACCCACAGTGGTCAGAGGTCCCGGCTTCTCACCACCCTCGTCAAGCTGATACAGACAGAGGTCACCTGTTTCATACATGAACACATAGCCCCATCTTCCCCGCAGTCCATAAGGCTCCAGTGACCATTCTTCCCGTAGAGACACGGGCGGCGGTTGCTGCGTTCTGCACAGAAACACCATCCTTTTCTTGGGAGCATTTGGTATCAAGGGCTGATCTTCAAATATCGTTACCGGAGTCTCACAAATGAGAGACCGCAGAGCACACGTCCTCTCCGGTGCCTGCGTAGATTTCTCCTCTACACTCACTCTGCTTCTTGTCCTTGGCATCTTGAATCAGCTATCTTTCACCCCAAAGTCGTTCTCTACACACTGACTGTCTCAGGGTTTTTATCCTTTACTCGAAACCCCTCCCCTGTCCACCCATTGGCCCTCAAACCTGGGGTCGAACAATACCCCACCCCACACATCTAATTATTTTCCCATCTTTACCTTACAGGGACCGGTCTTTGAAGCTGTTAAAATGCTGACCGCTTCTACAACTTTTCTATTAACCCTAACCCTTTCTCTTATTTAAACATTCAACTAATATATTTCTCACAACCTCCTGACTTTAGCTGTAATCATTCTTAACCCTAGCCATAAGAAGACCCCTCCCCTCACCCTTCCGGCTCTTCAATATTTTCTAATAGTGAGTGATTAAAATTGAGGGGCAGCCAACCTTGTAGAACTGGGAGCGCGGCCCTCTGGGCAGCCTACATACCCAAAGAGCCCCGCCCACCAGATGCCACTCAGTGTAACCACCCCCCAAGACCTAATGTGTGTGTGTGTGTGTGTTTGATAAGTAGTAATGTCTAAGCTGTATTTAAAACAGGGGCGGGGAACTGCAGAGTGCAGCCAAGGGGACCACCTACGTGGCCCCATCCACTACACCCCACAGAACACACGCCCCCACAACCCTACATGTTTGAGTGTGTGCTGTGTACAGGAGCCAGAAGGGAGAGGGGTATGGGGATATAGACCGGGGGAGAGAAGTTCCCCCGGAGAGGGCAGCCAGAGACTGGCTGCAAAAGGCACCTGGGACCCGCCACAGGGCAGGAGGGCCTGATGTCCACCAGGCTCGGGGCCTGGTCCACCCATCCCACCCGCCCCACTCCTCCTCACCCCTCCTCAGCCCAGAGGACCTTTACAAAAAAAACCCCAACCAATCAATCAAACAAACAAACAAACCACGCACTCACACCAGTCGCAGCAGCCCGGGCCTGAGAGCCACCATCACCCAGACCTACCCAGCCCCCCCTAACGGGGGAAAAGCACCGCCCCACCGCACGCCCCAACACCCTAAAAAAAAAAAACAACCCGTGGACACATTGGAGGTCCCAGAGACCAGGACCTGCACCAGCCCACCCATACTGTGGCATGCCCAGGGCAACCCAGACCCCCCCAGGCACAGGCACCCCCCCCCCCCTCCCCGGGCACAAGACAGCCCCACCCGCAAGCCCCCAAAACTGCCCTCCAAGCCCGACACACAGTCCCCCCTAGCAATAACCCACCCGGTCCCCACGACCCGAGAGACCACCAGACGCCCGAAGCCACACAGCTCCCCCCAGCACACACCCAACCGCCCAGAGCGACAGGACAGCAACCCACCACCACCACTATGTGATAAAGCTAATCAGCAGGGACCAGAGAGAATGAAATTCAGCCAATTGATGTTTTGAGGAGGCAGACATTGTTTCCATGCTAATATAATCTAAAAGAACATTTCTAAACTGGTTAATACACAGATTGTTCTTTGCTTTCCAGTTCATGAGAATAGTTTTCTTTGCAATGGATAAAACTGTGAGAACCATGTGTGCCGAGTTAATTTCTATGTTGATGTTGTTTAAGTCACCCAGTATGCACAGTGTGGGGCATGCAGGAGTGCTACACTTAAGCCAGATTATCACACAATGCTTGTTCTATATTTATCCATGGTTCATCTATTGGGCTAAGTTTAAACCATTTTGATATATATTGTAACCTATTGGCTAAGAAATAGTGCTGAAAATGTAGTAAATCTAATCCACCACTATCCTTGGTCTTCTGTAGGGATTTTAAACTAATACGTGGTGGTTTGTTTTTCCACAGAAATTTGGAGATGCATGAATCTAGTAACTTAAACCAAGTAGCAGATGGTTTTATGGGGATCATTGAGAACAAATAGTTAACTTTTGGTAGTATCATCATTTTAATGGTTGCAACTCTCCCCATAAGTGATATAGGTAAGGACTTCCAACGAGAGAGATCGTCCTCTACTGTCTTTAATAGTTGCACATAATTTAGCTTTATTAGCTCTGAGAGCCTGGAGGAAATGTATATGCCTAAATAATATGTTTCCTGACTGTAAAGTGATCGCAGATATATTCTGGACCCTACAGTTAATGGGCAGAACAGAGACCGTGTGAGTGAGAGACGTCTGTGAGTTCTGAAGGAAAAGTAATACATCATCAGCATAAAGACTTATTTTATGCTCAATATTTTGAGGTAGGATGCCTTTAATATTTCTATCTGGTCTGATAGCAGCTTCTAAAGGTTCGATGAAAATAGCAAAAAGTGAGAGAGGAAGTGGGCAACCCTGTCTTGTACCTCTTTGCAGACTGAAGCTTGGAGAAGTTTGATCATTTGTCCTGACACACGCATTTGGGGAGCTATATAATATCCTTATCCAGTTGATGAAGTGTGACCCAAACCCAAATTTGTTTAATGCTGCGAATAAAAATTTCCAGTTCACTCGATCAAATGCTTTTTCTGCATCTAGAGAGACTATTGTGGTTTCCAAGTTGTTGATGGTGGAATAGTCTATGAGATTAATTAGCCTGCGAGTGTTAGTGGATGAGTGTCTACCCTTTATGAAACCTGTCTGGTCAGGATGTATTATAAGTGGAGTTATTTTTTCTATTCTTTTGGCGAGGGCTTTACAAATTATTTTGAGATCTGCATTTATTAGAGATATTGGGCGGCAGCTGAATGGAAGTATGGGGTCTTTTCCTGGTTTCTGTAGCAAGATAATGTTAGCAGAGTTCAGGTGTGGGGATAATCTGCCATTCTGCTTAACTTGTAATACCATTTTGTAAAATGTAGGTACCAAAACAGTCCAAAATTCTTTGTAGAACTCTCCTGGAAAACCATCTGGTCCCGGGGCTTTGTTACTAGTTATATGTTGAAGGGCTTCATGGAGTTCTCCTATTGAGAGAGGTGAATCCAGAGCCATTGCCTGTTCGGTTTGTACTTTTGGAAGGTTGATATTGCTAAGAAACTGATCTATGTTACTGTCTGATGGATAATTTTGTGATGAATATAAGGTTTTATAGAAGTACCTGAAAGCATTGTTAATTACATCAGGGTTATGGGTGACATTTCCTTTTGAGTCTTTAGCAGAAGTGACTGTTGTTTTCTCTTTATTTCTCTTTAGTAGATTAGCTAGGAACCTTCCAGATTTATTGCCATGCTCAAAGTTCTCCAAGCGAAGTCTTTGTATCAGAAACTTTGTTTGTTGATCAATAATTTCTTTTAATTCAAGTTTAGCTTTTCTTAGTTCATTCAGTATGTGTTCCTCTTTGGAGGCACTGTGGACAACTTCTAATGATTTAATCCTGAGTTCTAAATCTGATATCCTTGAACTTTCCCTCTTTTTCTTATTTGATGAAAAAGAGATTATTTTGCCTCTGATACCTGCTTTTCCGGCTTCCCAGAGAGTACAAGCTGACATTCCTGGCAGGTCATTATTTTCTAAACATACAGATCATTCCCTTTTGAAATAATTAATAAAATCAGGGTCTTTTAGTAATGATGTATTAAATCTCCAATTCCTAGCTGGTGGTGTAACTCTGTCATTCTTCAGTGTGATAGAAACTGGAGCGTGATCACTGATAGTGATGGGGTGGATTTTGGTGTCTGAAATATCCCTCATCAAGGAACTGCTAACTAAGAAATAATCTATTCTTGAATATGAGTGGTGTACCGGTGAGAAGAAGGTGTATTCTCTAAGAGTGGGGTGGTGGGAACGCCAAGCATCACAAAGACCAAAATCTTTCATATACTGTTTAACAATATTCGTGGACTGCCAGTTCCGCTGACTTCCTGAAGTACTGAGTCTGTCTCCTCCTGAGTCAGAAACCATGTTAAAGTCCCCTCCGATGATGAGTGTGTTATCTGAGTGATCAGAGAGTGAAGTGAAAAAGGAGTGAAAAAATGAGAGGTCATCCACATTTGGACCATATATATTTGCAATGCATAAATTCATATTTTGAATCGATAAATTAACTATTACAAATCTACCTTCTGAATCTATAACTGTGTTGTTTACTGTGAAATTTAGTCTTCTACTTATCAGAATGGCTACACCTCTTTGTCTGGAGTTGTAACAGGCTGAGTACACATGAGGAAACTGTGCTGTGGTGAGAACATCAGCTGCAGTCTTTGATAAATGAATCTCCTGTAATAAAAAAATGTCTGCCTGTAAATGCTTCAACTTATTGGAGATTTTTAATCTCTTCTCCCTGGACCCAGCTGCATGCACATTCCATGAAATAAACCTTAGCGTGGACATGCTCAGACTAACGCAGTGAGTGCTGGATGCTTGCTAAAAGCATCCCGTGCGTGTGTGTGTACATATGCTTGCATGAACATGCCATTGTTTGCATTTCTGTTCCTCAGTATGGGCTTGCTATAATATGTACTCGCGCCGTCAATGCTGTGTGGTATTTGATTGCGTGCTCTGCTCAAATCTTTGTGCACCATGCTTCTCAACATTACTTATTAAGGTGGAAACGCAGCGGGTTGGGGAAGAAAAATAGAATAGAAAAACAGTGCAAAAGAGTGGAAGTGTGAGATAGAAAAAAAGAAAAAACAAACTCAAATAAACAAATATGACCTGCATACATCCTATGATGGTGAGACTGGCAGTGAGCTGTATGTTTTGCCTTGACAGAACTGTGAATTGGATAGACTATTTCAGAATTACTTATATACCATCTACAGTGAAATGATTTATACAAGTTAATGAATTCTGATCATCTGGGGTTTAGAAGAGCCAAGGAGTGGTTTCCTGGTCGCAGTACAGCTAATAGTGAAATTGTTTTTGACTGTCTGAACTCGTTTTCCCATAACATTGTGTGGCCAGCAAACATAAATAATATAAATAGCAAGAGCACCATTTTGTGAGTCAGATAACTCTGGCGCGCAGCTATCGCTATGGAAACGGCAGGAAACAAGCACGTCTCCCATGAGTCTGAGCAGAGCAGTTTTAGCTTTAGCAGGCGAGATGTCCCTCTTGCCTGCATTCAAAACTTGAGAGCCCTGTAACGTAAAACTTCCAGGTCCTGTTGATCGTAATGATGTTAGCGACACTTTTATTTTCTTTGTACACAGTATAATTACTAGAATCTGAAATCAGTACTCTTGTGCCAAATCTACAGTTTTAGTATTGTGAACCTAATTTGAATTCAATTGTGACCCCAACAACAAACTGAATATTGTGATATGTTGAGAATGAACCTTAGAGACATGGAGCAGGGTGAAGGATGAGTGTGTGCTCTCAGGAAGGCCTTGGGAAGTTAAGATGTAGAAACACAGGGAGTGATCATGAAGTAAGTAAGTACGAGTTATGAAGTTAGTGGGCTCTATGACCATGAGGTAAAAATAAAGGGCTCTGAAGATGGTGGGCAAGGCCTATCCTGAGGGGGCGGACACTTATGTGGATGCCTTTTGAAAAATTAAAGTTGGTTGGAACAATACACGGTTAGAGTTTAAGGTTGATTTTTAATGGTGCATAAAGTCATGGGCAGTCAAAAAATATTAAAGAGAGTGGGTGGAGAATGGGGTGGAGCTCCATATAGGAGAAAAGACAAAGCTTGTCAGTCTCAATGGTATGTTTGGTCTGTATTTCTGATGTTGGCTAAATAAATGCACCCTGCTGTCAAACGAAGACCTATTTAGCCTCTTTGTCTCCTGACTTTACATCTACCGGGGATAAAACGAAACTATTTTTTTATTTAGCAACTGAACCTTGTCTTCTGTGGTGTCGATAAACGATGAAATTCGTTCAGCTTTCCTTTGTGCTAAGTGCTCAGTCCCTGGGACATTACTCGGCCAATGCGCCACACTCACAGTGTGATGATACCCTCTTGAAGCTACTTTAATTGTGGCTAAACAGATCAAAAGACACAGCTGTATATGATTGATTTAAATTTAATAACGGAAAATAAACAAGCATAAATACAACAAAACTCTAATTCAACTTGGAACTGTTTTTTTCTTCTCGCAACTTTGTTAACAGAACATGATCCAGTTAACAGCAGTATCCATTTAGATTTTTCACTTTTTTTTCCCTTCATAGAAATTAAATCAACAACAAAACGAAAATAAAATACTATTAGAGGGCAGCCAATTACCATCACAGGCTCAGCACTAATAAACTCGCTGACCAACAAATTAAACAAAGATCAAGTACCCAAAATAAAGTGCGCCAAACAGAAGAGAAAACATGAGAATATCCCAACATTGACCACCATGCAAACATAGACTACAGGTAATTTTAAACAATAACAGCAGGAAAATAAAGTAGTGAAAGCATTCATAAGAGCCTGAATAAGAGCAACTGGACTTCTTCTCTCCAGTTGCGCTTATCCATGCTTCTATGATTACTATGACTCAGATGACTGAACCTCTTCATCAATATAGTGAAAGCATTGCTTTGTAGAAGGTGAGAGAGTGACGTAGGAAGTGCTCCTGCTCCATACACACCAGCAGATCTTTCAGCATCACCCGAGTCACTCTTTGAACACCCTGCCTGGGCAGAAGGGACACCTAAACACACACACACACACACACACAAACACACACACACAAACACACACACACACACACACACACACACACACACACACACACACACACACACACACACACACACACACACACACACACAGTGTCAGCCAAATAATCTTTATATGTGCAAAACTGTTTTGTGTACTCAGGCTGAAATGTGAAGTAAGTTGGTGATTTACTCCATTTTCACTGAGATGATGGAAATTCAAAGCTCCAGTGACGTGTGTCCCTAACTTTGATATCTCTGAATTTAACTCTGGACAAAAAGCAAAGAAAGGCCACATTATTTAGCATTTATTAGTGCTTTGGCCTATATAGCATACAAAGCTCTGTCCAGCCTCCATCTGTGAACAGCAGTGTTTGTGGGAGAATTCTTCATTTTAAAAAGTATGTTGTGCATCATCTAAAACATCCAGATGAATAAGTTAATATGATCATAAATACTACTTAATGAACTTACAATTTTGTTTTTGCAATAACAATCGTATACAATGTGCAAAAAGTATGATACAGATAGCTTGTTAATTCAACACTGTGACACATTGTGGTTCCTAGTCACTGATTAATCTACTAAAGGTGTAGCTGTTAGTTAAGGAGTTAAAACACAGCAAACATAATTTCATAATTGTTCTGACTACATATTAGACCTGAATATTGTTAGCATTTCCCTCTCCCTATCTCTGTGGCTGTGTTGTGAAACAGGCTTTCCATCTCAAAATCTGAAAGACAACTCCTTTATTTACATAACAAAGCAGAATTCTGTGCAGGAATGTAAAAACAAAAGACAAAAATAAATAAAAAATACATTTAAATAAATTAGTTTGGGGAAACAAATAAGGATATAAGACAGAAAGGGAAACTAATAGACAGCCTACATAATTACAGCCTACAGATTTTTTAAAAAGTACACTGGTTTAATGTAGTATTCAATGAGAAATGACAATAAATTCCAAGAATAAATGGGTTCAAAGATATACAGGGATATTGCAGAGAAAAACTCATGGAAAAAAACAAATGAAAGAATAAAAAGATAAATGTTATGTTATGTTTATGCATTTAGCAGATGCTTTTATCCAAAGCGACTTACAAATGAAGATATAACAGCTATATAAAAAGCTAATAATAAACTACATAGAAGGAACCCACTAGTCCGACTCTGTCAGAGGTGACAGAGTAGAGATAGGGTGCAGGCATAGAAGGAAGTGCAGAAAGATAAAGTGCAGAGATAGAGGGGGTAGGGAAGTACAAGGTAAGTGCTGGGATAGGAGATGCTCTCTGAAGAGCTGGGTTTTCAAGAGCTTCTTGAAGATAGACAAGAAACTCTGGTAGCTCTCGGTAGGTCTTTCCACCATCGTGGGACGACACATGAACAGAGTTTGGATTGTCTTAGGCGTGGTGTAGGAGCTGCTAGACGACAATCTTGGGACCAACGGAGGGACAGAGTTGTGACATAAGCCTTTGCAAGAGCATTCAAGTAGATGGGAGCCGTTCCATTAAGCACTTTGTAGGCTAACATGGATGGACATAAATATATGAATTAACAATAAATTATCACATTAAGAAGTAAAACTGAAAATTCAATAAACCTCCACGTACCAGGGGAGGTTAGGGACATGGAACCTGAATGGGCCACGGAATGTTCAGAGCCTCCATTGTGGATGCCGCTTCCAAGAGATGTGGTCAGAAGACCATTAGTGCCTTTTAAGGCAGCAACTGGAGGAACTGCTGATGGGACACCAGCGGTGAAGGAAGTCATCAGGGGCGGAGCGGGACACAAAAATCCACCGGGACAATTCTGACTTCACCAGCCCACCACCGGGCCAGAATGAACCCACAACTGGCCCAACCCATTCCCTCCACCTCCCATATAGCAACTACACAAACAAAAGGGATGAACTTAACAGAACTATGACTAAGAACTCAGCTCAAATGCTATGCTAATTCGCAACAATGTGCCCTGTCAACTCACCTGCATCACCAGTTGAGGCCTGGTTGTTTCGGAATAAATCCGTAATTTTTAACCATTTTGATACACTTTCCTCCAGCATCCGCTTCTTCTTCATTCTGGCCTTTTCAGCCTCCTCCTTCCTCCCTACGTTCTTTGGATAAATGCTGAGCAATACGCAGGTCCCATTTCCCATGAGGCTTTACTCCGACGATTCCACATTAATTTATGAACAAAAAGATAAATAAAATCGCTGGCCAATTTATATTTGTGGTCATGAAAGTTATGTAATGTCTGAATAAAAAGGATTGGATCGAGATAAGTGGCTTAACAAAAATCAGTAGGTTGGATTACCAAATGTGACACTCAAGCAACCATGAGTGAGATGTAGAGAGACAAGTGTTTTACATATATGTATGTATATATATATGTACATATACATATATATATATCTTGGAGATTTATACCGGAACATGCTTGATTGACAACAGTTTTAACTCAATGGGTCGCTCATAAACTTCACATGGCTGCGCAGGGCAGTCTGCAGGCTGGTTCTCTTGAGCTAATTAGCCGGTCAGCCGATCAGGAAATCTCCCGGTCGTCCCGATAGCCACTCCACCCCTGGAAGTCAATAAGCTGTAGAGGGAAGTCTCTAGGGCTTGGTTGTAACGAAAGTCACCTGAAGCAGCTGACAGGTATGGAATGGCCAAGAGGACTGCAGTATTGGTGGTTGCAAAAGCTAAAACTAAAAGAAGGAATCTGAAAAGGCAGAGGGTTAGGGTTAAGGACTTTTGGTTAGCTTCAAGGAGAGCAATGACTCTCTCAGGTTGTGCTTGGTCTGGATTGTGAACTGCTCACCTAAACAGGGGATTTTGTTGAGCAGTATAAGGAGCACTTTGAGGATTTTCTAAATCTAGCCATCATGTTTTCCACTGAGAAGACAGAGTATGGTGACCCAAGGGAAGATTTTTCCATCACCTTGGTAGAGGCTGCTGAGGTAGTTAACAAGCTTACAGAGAACAGGGGTACAGGAGTAGGTGAGATTCGCCCCCTGATGCTGATGGCTTTGGACATAGTGAGGCTGTCTTGGCTGACATCTCTCTGAGGTCGTATGGAGGTCAGGACAACCCCTGTAGAGTGGTAGACTGGGGTGGTGGTCCCCATTTTTAAAAAAGCAAACCGGAGAGTGTGTCCAAGAATAGGGTCAATCATGCTACTCATCATCCCTGGGAAAGTTTACTTCGGGGTGTTGGAAAGGATGTCCCGACTGACTGTTGACACTTGGATCCAGGAAGAGCGGTGTGATTTTTGACCAGATTGTTATGTCCCTGAGGGGGTGACACCTGGGGATTCCACTGTTCTTCTGGGGTACTTCCATTCCCATTTGCGTAATGATGGAGTGACCTCGAGAGGTGTTATTAAGAGGATCGGCCTCCCTGATTGGATTCCAGCAGTAAGGGAAGCCGTCAAGCTGAAGAGATGTCCTGAGATGCTGATGCCTCTGAACATAGTGGGGCTGTCTTGGCTGACTTGCCTCTTCAATATCGTATGGGTTTGGGACAATGCCTGTAGGGTGGCAGACTGGGTAGGTGGTGGTTCCCATTTTTAAGAAACGGGACTGGAGAATGTGTTGTACCTGCAGGGGCATCACACTGCTCAGCCTCCCTGGGAAAGTTTACTCCAGGGTGCTGAAGAGAAGGCTCCAACCAAATGTGGAACTACAGATTCAGGAGGAGCAGCGTAGTTTCTGCCCAGCTTCTGAAACAGTGGACCAGATCTTTACCCTTACAGAGTTACTGAAAGGGTCACGGGAGTTTGACTATCCAGTCTACAAGTATTGTGTACTTGGTTAAGGCTTACGACTGCTCTGTTCCCCAAAGGGATTCTGTGGGGGATGCTGTAGGAGTATGGGGTACCAGAATCACTTTTGAATGTTATTTGGTCGTTGTATAACCAAAGCAAGAGCTGTGTCCATATACTTGGCACTACGTAGAGTTCATTTATGGGGCATGTTGGATGCCAGGGAGATTGGCTGGGCTCGGCCTTAGAAGTAGGCTGAGGAGAAAAAATTATACGGGCACCCTTTCGTCAAATTTTGACAGGTGACCTTTAGATGACCTGGACATCTGGAGAAACACCCCATCCCCACGCTTAACTGCCTCAGATAAGAATGTCCAACCATACCAGGTATATATAGATATACATATAGCTTTCAACCTAACTTTTGAACCCATCCAGACTCAACTCCATGGCAGCTTCTCTCAGGTTTATATGTTCAGTGTGTCCAGATAGGAGATGAAGAATGGTAAACATGGACATCTGGAGAAACTCCCTCAGATATACATATAGCTTTCACCCAAACTTTTGAACCCATCCAGGCTCAACCCCATGGCAGTTTCTCTCCTAAAAATCAACCTTTCCTATTCTTTAATGTATTCTGTAATGAACCATTCTTTTTATTTATACACTCAACAGTTATATCTCACCCAAAATGAAACTCACCCACAGTCATCTAAAGGTCACCGGTCAAAATTTTAAGAAAGGGTGCCCATATCATTTTTTTGAGGAGCTCAGTCATCTGGAGGGAACTTGGAGTAGCCGGTGCTTCTCTGCATCAAAAAGAGTCGGTTAAGGCGGTTCAGGCATCTAGTTAGGATGCCTCTTGAGCGCTTTTCTTTAGAGGTTTTCCGAGCACGTCCAACGGAGAGAAGGCTCCGGGGCAGAACCCTAACACACTGGAGGGATAAAATATATATTCATTCTGGCCAGGGAATGCCTTGGGATCCCCCAGGAGCAGGAGAGTATTGCTGCATGGAAGGATGTTTGGGTTTCTCTCCTGAACCTTTTCCATCTGTGACATGACCTCATATAAGCAGAAGACAATGGATGGATGGATGGACTTTTAAAGGTGACTATATGTCACAGATATTTCTGTGGAACCCCATGAAATGTCAACTTTTCGAAAATGGGTATATTTTTGTCAAAATACCTCACAGATACAGTATAATAGTTAGAAATCTGTTCATTGTAATCAGTTTTAACAGGATGGAGCCAGGCAACTACTCTAAACCCTTTCCTTCTGTGTGGTGTTCCTTATCTGAGATCAATTGTACAGCTGCGCAACTAAATAAATGCAACTTTGGACACAAATATTATTCAATAAGCCCGAAGGCATGTTGTGTTGTAGCAGAAAGAATCCAGTGAACAGCTTGAGAGCTCATATCAGTACACACAGCTAACCAAGTTCATTCTACCACAGTCTTCCCATTTTCATGCAGAAAGAAGACTATAAAGTCTCAGAGTTGAGAAAGCTAACTTAAACAGGAATTTCAAAATGAACAAAGAGAACAAATAGAAAGGGTCCACAGTTTGCACCTTGTTCTAAAGCCAAAGTAGTCGGTGGGATGGCACAAAGTATGCCCATGTCATTCTGAATGAAAATCTATTCTGACGCTTTAGTCAACAGGAAAACAAGTCCTGCATGTGGTTTGCTGCTAAAATTTTACATAAGTAATGCAATCTTTCCAGATGTGCAAGATGGCAGTTCAATAAGCACTTATGCACTCCCAGATCATCAGAGAGAAATGAGCACTGATAATATGCCAGATAGTTCCTCTCCTATTTAGTTTCACATCTCCATGTGTATCCTGCCCATGTACAGCCATAGACAATACTTGTGTTGTTTTAGCCAAATTATATATCGCCGGCACACAAGGCACCAACAATATATATTCATAGCGGACACACATAACGTGATGTGATAAGATATAAGGATTTATACGAAAGTTCTCACTATCTGAATAAGCCTTATTTTACCTTGTTTTAGGGCACCACCTTCAATCGAAGTAAAAAGACAGAATCTTACAATTCTGGTATGTTAAATTAATAATCAATAATCAATTAATAATTAATAAATTCCAGTCTCATACAGTCGCTACTCATGAATTCTCGTTTTGTTGGACTCACACATACGTAAAGAACACATACACAAAAGACATGCAGGAAAGGCCCTTGAATCTGGGCAAGCTGTGTCAAAGAATTACAGCCTCTGTACATGGGACATCTGCACAACCAGTTGAGCTATACAGTGCCCCCATTTCAGCTGTTTTTGAACAGTCCTCAATAACTTCATCCATCCCTGAAGGCTTTATTTTTCATGTTAAGCAGCTTTTTCAGGTCACTGGTGATCCAGCGTTTTTTTTTTCTGGAAAAGCACCTCACTGTCTGTGGAATAATACTCTCCACACAGAAGTTACTGTCACTCATTAAGCCATAGCATTGATATGATTGGCATCGGGACCTCAAAGCATCCCTGCAGCTCATCTTCAGCATTCTGAGACCATTTTATTGGAGGCAAGGAAAACCAGATTGTGGCCACAACAATCAAAGTGGTAGAAGTCAAAGTAGCTAAATCATTTCCATGTAGTCTTTGACAATATATTTAAATTTTATGTCTTTTTATTTCATTACCATTATAACAAGCTGTATACCTCACGTGTACCTGCAGTCACTTGAAAAACAGAAATATAGTTTCACCTGTTTTTTTCTAACTCTTCATGCAGTCACCTAAACTTCCAAGCTTGAAATTTCAAAATCTACCACTCTTCAACTGAAATTTCCTGGTATTTTGTGCAATACCACTTGAAAGTGTTTTGTTGCAGTGAAAATATGTGAAGATTTTTAGGTGATGTGATTTTCGTGAATGTTCTGATAATATTTGGGTTTATATTTATTATTCTTTGATCTGGAGGCTGTTTCAGATGTTTCTGACACAAAGACAGAAAGACACAAATCATACATGAAGTAATTAAGAGGACTCCTGAAATTTATTTAAATTCCCTAGCTATTCCTACCCAGGAATAGACCAGGCATTTTTGTAATTAGGTATTTGACATAGGCTGAACTACTAACCTGATTTTCCATCTGATCCATGGGTCTCTTCTTGCGAGGCCCAATGGCAGCCAAAGCAGTGAGGTTAGCCTCTCTGTGCTGCAACTGAGCGTCCTCTATTTGTTGTAACTGTGAAAATAGGAAAATTATCAACCATTCACACTATATTTCTGTACTCACACAGAGTTTTTATCATATGTTGCCAAAAATAAATAAAAAAAGATTCTATTGCTATGGAGATTTGAAATGACTGGGTATATAACGGAAATTCCGGACACATTCCAGACCTGAATATAAACCGCACCCTGTAATTTTAAAAAGAAAATCCATTTTGTACTTGTATAGGCCACACCGGATTATAATTTCCCATTGTAATATGAGATATTCACACAGAAAGATGTTACACGTGAGGATTTTTAAACTTTTAATTAAATGTGTATGGTAACATAAAGACATACATACTGCAAATGTTTTTTGACCCGAACAGTGCCTGTAACACTGATGGTTGTAACTTAAATACCTATCTTAACGCACAAATAAGTGGCGTAAATGCTTTTTTTTTTCCCCCAACAGTGCCTGTAACACGGCTGGTTAAAAAAAAAAAAAAAGACAGCAGCCTACCAGAAAAGTCATTGATCGCCTTCTTCATCTTCCTCCTGCGCACTAAAACCATCAAAGTCATCTTCTTCAGTGTTCGAATTGAACCCGCTTCAGTCTCTTCGTTGTCACTCTCACAGTCTCATCTCAGATTGATCGCCTTCAATTTAAGCTGCATCATGTGCATTTCTTCGTTTGTTTTCCATGTTGAGGGTGAGTACAAATGACCGATTTACAATAATTTAGTACTGCAAGTGTGTTTGATTTATCGTGCAATTTCATTGGACCACTGTGAACTATTCATTCATTTTATTAGTCTAATGTTACGAGGCAAAATGATTTTGGCGGCATGAAAAAAAAAGAAGAAAAAAAACATATTAGCCACACCGTATAATAAGCCGCGGTGCTCAAAGCCTGGGGAAAAAGTAGCGGCTTACAGTATTTACGGTACTTGTGTTTTTAGATCAGTTTTTCAGACCAGTTATTATTAATTCAAATTTTCTGACATTTCTGTTAAAAGACTCTTCAATCCTACAAATCATTCCAGCATAAACAAAGTTGCCTTACAAAAGGAATAAGGCTGTGTTGTGTCTACATGAGACAAATAAAAAAATCTGTTTCAAGAAGCCTGGAGAACTATTCCTGAAGACTCCTTAAAGAAATGACAGAAAGCTTATCTCAGAGGGTTCAGACAGATGTGGTCATACCAAATATTGTCTTTTAAACTTCCCCGTAGCTATCTCCCATTTTCTTTGTATTATATGAAGAAATAAGGGGTTTCTTCTGGACTTTTGAACAGTACATTACATCAAGAGTGGAGTAGTACACTGTGTTCTGCTATTTCGATACTTTTGCTCACCTGCCCCTCTAAAAGCAATGGCTTATCCACGACGATAGCGTGTCAATAAAAATATTGTAGTAACCAAAAAAGTGTGTAGGGGCTATAGCAGAGAGGCATCTAATTAAGCATTTGTTACTCAGGAAAAACATCTGGGGATGCACCAGCTGGGAGTTGTACAGGAGTATGAGAAGCAAATACAAGCCCTGTGAGGTTTTTCTCCCCCTTTGATAGTTAGATTGCTACCACTGCCTGTCATGTCTTCCACACTTTTCAGTGTTCTGCCTGAAAACATTGTATACACTTTCCAATCACTAAATGAACAATTAGCTTGGAAAAAAGGGATTTCAAAAGTCGCAGCTGTTATCTTTTCTTGTGCATCTTTGTTGTTCATAATTTTTGTCAAATGATCTGCTTTGTTGGCTTTCTCAAGCCAACTTTCAACCAATCAGCAGTCAACCTAAACATAGCATCATCTTTGAGGGCTATGCCCCTTTATGTTTTTCGAGGACTGCACGCAAGTATATCTGCACTGAATAAATATCCAGGAATCCTCACCCTGCCTGTGGTGAGAGAAAGATTTCTTCACAAAAGTAGAAATTGTCTGTTAGTAATGCAAATTTGATAATCTTGATTAAAATTGAAGAAGCTTCACAAAAAATCCAAGAGGATTCCAAAGAGAATTTATATGCCTGTTCCTGCTCTAAAGAGTACTACCTTCTCACTGGAACTCAAAATACTTGTTTTTTCTTGGAAAAAAACAAAAAACATCAAGTCATAGAATTTTGTTTATTGCCAAACTTTATATCCACACGTTTCACTAAGCCGATAGAGAACAAATGCAGAATGAAACACATACACACCTCTTTGGCTCTCTGCACGAGCTGCTGAAGCTGTGGATCTTCAGTGTGTGAGCGGCTCTGTGATTAGAGACAGATGTGCAGTAAGCATACAGATCCTTAAGGCTGTACAGGGATTTAGCATGCATGCAGATAAGACTCCCAAATTATTAAGGTTTACTGTAACTATGAAGTGACAGGTTCTGGAAGTGAGGAGTCAAAACCGATCATTTACAGGACTTATAATTCATTTTTACAGGACTGATTATTACTTTCACAGAGCTTAAAACCTTAAATTTTTAAGCCTTTGACCAAGATGAGAGGGCTCATTTCATTTGTTTTATATGGTCTTTTTTGTGTCCTCTGTGTTCATCTTTTGTATTGATGTGTTTTAAATGCTTTGTGTACAATTTGTTCAGCACTTTGGTCAGTTGCCACTGTTTTTAAACTGCTTTATAAATAAAGTTGGCTTGGCTGCCTTCAACATTTCCATATTTTTACAGCATTACAAGGACTGATTTATAGGGCTGCAGCAAACGTTCTGCTCTATGGACTGGATGCGTTACTGTGTGACTTCAGTGGCGATGCATTGACTTTGTGCTATTGTAGGAACAGTGTGTAATAATTATGGTGATTTATTAACAGAAATTTAATATAATAAATATAACTATGTTGTTCGTGCTATATAGTCATCCTATGAAACGAGTTGTTACATTTTTATTACTTTAAATTTTGCCTTTTTATTTACATATACCGCGGTCCGCTCTACATAAAGGCTTTAACCACAAGGACACCACTTGCGTCGCCATATTGATTACAGTGGCCTAGAAGGGACAAAGGGTGGCGAAAGCGCCACTACTTTGCAGACAATCGGCTGATCTGATTAAACAAACGTAACGTTTTCTCTGTGTCCCTGTTTAAAACTGTTGATTCACGTGAGTTTATGCGCCAAAACTACAAAGTAGTAGTTTGTTAGCTGGACAGAAATTACTAGGTGTCATGTTACAGAGATCAGCTGATTTCAATCAAAGTGTAACGTGATACTAAGAGGCTTTGAAGATAATGTCAGCCAGATACAACGTGTTGCCTGCTAATGCCATCCCTCTATCAGAGCAAATACAAACAGCCTTTAGCCTTACGTAGCTAATATTAGCTTTTATTACCACGCAGGTGGGGTCCACAAAACAATAACATAATGCAAAACAACAAACATTCACTGTGTTATCTTTTCACAGAATATCTAACCAAATGTAACATCTATTTCTAATTTATATCTCTAAAAGTGACCTCAGAACTTGAGAAGGTGGTTTCACTTGATGGAGAAGACATCGTGACACATTACAGTGATGGTTGTGTCGAGTAGTGTGTGCTGCACGCAGCGTCAGGCCACCGCAGTTTCTCCGAAGCGTGCGTTCAATGTACTATCGGAAATGACAGAATCTAGCGAATACCATTCAAATGCACTCGGAAATGACAGAATCTGACGAACAGGAACTTCCATACTGGCCCTTTAAACTAATTTGGTTTTACCATATATGGACTCTTTTTATATTTTTGCTTTGCCTTTGTTTGAAATGGTATGACTTTAGACATATTTTCTTGCTTTTTACGTCCAATTGTGCTCCATGTTGTTTATTTCCGTTTCCTCCTTCATGCCATCAAATCAAGTCTGCTTTGAATCAAATGGTCTGTGTCCACTTAATGCTAGGTAACCATGAATGGAAGAACGTCTTTTCTCCATGTCTGTCTAAACTAAGCTGGATGACTTGTCAGAGAGAGGTAACCACATCAAAGGAAGAAAATCCCATTTGTGAGAACAGCCTGGCAGATCACTAAATATTAAATATTGCTTCAATGTAAGTGACAGCCGAGCTCACACACTCCCCAAGGCTCTTTGCCTCCTTGGAGATGGTAGGTCCTGTGAAAGGAGTCCTACTGAAAACTGTCCCTTGTTTAAACTAATATAACCCTGGCAGTGGACTCCCTGTAATAGTAGCCTAGCTCTTGCATGAGATGATCATACTCTGTTTATTTCCATCTGTGACAGATTGTGCCATGCACTCAAGATTCAAGATGGTTTTATTTGTCACATACACAATTATACACAGTACAATGTGCAGCAAAATGTTTCCTTGTCCTGCTACCAATAAAATAAGGATTACAATCAAATATGAATAATATAAGAGCCCAATCAAAATAGTCACACACAATATAAAAATGTCTGTTTAAATTGTCAGTCTGCCTGCACCAGCAGGCAGTGCTTCCCTGCTTTTGCATTGAGGAATTATTTGAGTTATGTGAAGAATCATTTCAGCAAGAGTGGTTTATAATAACAAACATTTCCCAAAAGGATTTTTTTTGCGTGTCTGTGTACACAAGCCATTTTTTGCCACTGTTTGAGCACATATACATCTTTTGTATGCATTCTATGCATCATTTTATCATTGAAATCCCTGATCCCTGGATATGAATTTTAAATAGAGCAGGCTGCACTCCCTTAGAGGTTTTTTTTTTTTTTTAAGTTTAGTTTATTTCGAACATGTGCGAGTATTACAACAAAGTAAACTGAAATAAACCAAACAAATCCAATGAGAAAAGTCAAAACAAAAACAAGACAAGTCAAGACAAAAAGTAATAATCTGAAACCAACATGTCCGAAAAGGAGTAGGATGAAGCATATGCTTATTTAAACCTACCCCTTCTCCCCTACTCAATCTTTCTCCCCAAACATACATATCTAAATAATACGTATTTACAAAAACAAAATAGAAAATAGAGTAAATAAACAAGTGCATAAATCATATATCATTTATGAAAACACGATTATTAAAGCCCTTCTTCCTCCTTGTACTTCGTGAAAACCATGTGTTTGTACCACTTTTTAAACTGGATCATGCTTGGACATTGCCTGAGCCCCACACCCAGTCTGTTCCACAGCCTCACTCCACAAACTGAAAGACAAAAGCTTTATAATGTTGTACGTGCCCACTGATGTTTTAAGTTGTACTCACCCCTCAGATTATAACCCCCATCTCTATCATTTTTGAAGGTTTCCAGGAGGTAGATTGTTTATTGCTTTGTACATGATTTGTGCTGTTCGGAAATGAACCAGATCAGTAAATTTTAATGTTTTTGATTGTAAGAATAGTACATTTGTGTGGTCTCTATAACCGGTATTATGAATTATTCTTATGGCTCTTTTCTGTAGTATGGATAGAGATTGTATTGTACATTTATAAGTTTTGCCCCAAACCTCTGCACAGTATTGTAAATATGGTAAAATCAGTGAACAGTAGAGAATGTGGAGTGATTTGTGGTCCAGAATGTGTTTTGCTTTGCTCAGAACTTAAATGCTTCGTGACAGTTTGCTTTGCACATGTTTTATATGAGACTTCCAGTTTATTTTATCATCGATTGTTACCCCAAGAAACTTATTTTCATATACTCTTTCAACGTCTACCCCATCTATTTGTAACTGTACTTGTGTATTCTTATTGCAATTTCCGAATAACATGAATTTGGTTTTACTTAAGTTTAATAATAATTTGTTTCTGTCAAACTACATTTTCAGTTTGCACATTTCAGTGGTGATCCTCCCCAGTAGTTCATGTAAATCCCCCACAGAACAAAAAATACTAGTGTCATCTGCAAATAATACTAATTTTAATGTTTTTGAAACTTTGCACATGTCATTTATGTAAAGTATAAATAGTTTTGGACCTAATTGACCCCTGTGGGACGCCACAAGCAATGTCCAAGCATGACGATGATTTCTTCCACTGCTGTGAGAAAAATAGAACTGGGATTTATCTCTATAAGATTATCATTCCAATCCTCAGATAACAATGGATCTGGAAAATGTCTTGCCAGGTTGGGTCCAACATTTACCAAAAAATGATTGAAGCTACTGACCACATCGTCCATATTGTCCTTTTTAATATTATTATCAATAGAATATTGAGGGTAACTCTGTTGTTTAGCACTATTTTTAATAATACAATTTAATATGTCCCATATTCCATTAGTATTGCTTTTGTTATAATATAATATTTTACAATAGTATTCTTTCTCACATACCCTTATAATTTTGGTTAACTTGTTTTTATAGTTTTTGTATTTCGTTTCAGCCTCTTTAGTCTTTTGTTTTATGAATTCTCTATGTAATGTATTTCTCTTTTTACAGGCATTTTGTAATCCCTTCGTGAACCATGGTTGATCTTTATATTTTATATTTTATCGTTTTATTGGACAATTTTTATCACATAATAATGTGAATATTCTTAAAAAGGTTTCATATGCTTTTTCAATATTACTTTCATTATATACCTTTTCCCAATTTTGTGCCAGTAAATTATTCTTAAATGTATTCATAGTTTCCTCTGTCCTCACACGTCTGTATTTTTGTTTTTCCTCCGGCTGATTTGTCTGGTAGTTGCTGTCATAAACTGTAAACACTGGTAGGTGATCACTGATGTATTTATGTCGTTAATTAATAGTCCGCTCACTTTACTATTTTCAATATCATTGGTAAATATGTTGTCTATTAAACTGGCACAATGGGATGTGATTTTACTAGGTCTGGTGATTTTGGGATATAGACTCATGCTGGACAATATGTTGATGAATTCGTCTGTAATTTTGTGCTTGTTTGGATTGAGCAGATCAATATTGAACTCGCCACAGGTGAAAACAACTTTTTGATTGTTTTTTGAAAACATTTCCCCTATCCAGACCTTGAATGCTTCAATACTAGAACCCGGTGCTCTGTATATACAGCTGATTATTACATTTTTGTTTTATTCTTCACATATTTCAATTGTTATACATTCTAATAAGTTATCAATGACAGTCATATTTTCTACTACTATATAATTCAAGTTATTATCCACATACATAGCCACTCCTCCTCCACTCTTGTTCTTCCTGTTTACACAGTTAAGTTCATATCCCTCTAGTTCAAAATCCATTCCTTTATCTACATTGATCCACGTTTCTGATATTGCAATTATTTTAAATGCTTTTTTAAATTGACTTTAATATTCCTTTATATTATCGAAGTTTGCATACAGACTTCTACTATTGAAATTAATTATAGACAATTTGCTGTCCGTTTTAATGGTCTGATTGTACTGTTCAGCTGTGAAATAACAGCAGTTGTCGTTGATGTTAGAGAAGAAGTTATTGTCCGGTTCTCATGAATGACACCTAATCTGGATTACCCCATTAGAATAATATAGATCTATATAATATAGAAGAGTTCTCATATTTTTCATGTTCCTGAATAATTCTCTCAATACAGAGAATACTTTTCTTCTTTTTTCTTTGAACAGATCATCATTTATCTGGGGGCACCGTTTCAAAGATCAATAAGTGCAAGATATGTTGCAAAGGTGGTTTCCATATGGTATTTTTTTCTGTTGTTTAAGTCTAATTTCAGTAAGTAGGAACTGCCCCTAAGGCTCTGCTTACTTTGGCCAAACGGAGTAGTGTCTCTCTCTCCTCTTCATCTTTCTTTCTCTTCTTCAGTCTCTCACTTTCCTCCAAGAAGCGAAGCTGAGAGCGGACATCACTCATTTTAATGTGCCACTGATCCTCCTGTTGTGGACACAGGTGACAATATTTACATAAAGTTTACATACAGAATACATTTTCCATGTCCCAGCTTATGGTCACAGCTGTTGTTGCCTTTACTTCCAACATCCCTTACTATTTTTTTTTAGCTTCTCATGTTCCTTCTCGTTGCTGTTGCTGTCACTTGGAATTGCTACATCTATCATCACTACTACCTTCTTCTATAGTTTGTCTACCACCACAAGGTCCAGACAATATGTTCAGGACCACAATGATGATTACTATACCTTCAGGGGTGCTTTGCGATGTGCTGCCATTACAGTCATCTTCTCTAACAGTCCACGAAGACACTCTTGAGTTGCATGAGAAACCAAAGCCACCACTTCTGGACCAACATCAGTTACACCAAGTACCTGTCCTAAAAGAGGACGCAAAAAAATAAATTGTCTGGTTAAAATTCTATTAAAATACACAGTTCTGTATAATAGTCTTGAGCTTCCCCTCAGTTTATATTTTGCAGACTTTTTTCAAAGTTACAGCAATAATCAACGGAAGAATAGCACACTGGAAAATATAAAGATGGAGAGTATAAAAAAAATAGATAAGTAAAACAAGCAAAAAGGCAATGATAAGAATTTGAAAGTAAAAAAAAAAAATTTCTGCACCAACAATGCTATTCCCAAAGAGTTATTGGCCGAAAAAATGCATTTATTTTAACAGAATGTAAAAGGCAAGAGTTGCCGACAGAAGATTGGCAGCTCAGGAGGCAGAAGCAATTCTTTTAAATATATATTAAATAAATATTATTTATATAGCGCCAAATTACAACAATTGTCATCTCAAGGCACTTAAATAATATAGTCCAATTCAAGCCAATTGGAATTAAATTCATTGTAATCATAATCCAATTCATTCATATAGAGCCAATTAAAAAAAAATATCCTAGCTAAGGAAACCAACAGATTGCACCGAAATTTGTCTTCAGTCCAATCTCCCGTCCTGAGCGTGGCTGTGGCAACTGTGGAAAGGAACGACTCCCTTTTAACAGGAAGAAACCTCTGGCAGAACCAGAACCAGGAAGGGTGGCCATCTGCCTCGACCAGCTGGGGTTTGAGAAGACATAAAAGAGGGAAAAGAGGGGGGAAAAACACCATAACACCATTCAAAGGATATCTGTTGGAACAGGGAAACATGAGTTAATAACCACAATGTCACATGTACATAAAATCAATTTTGAAATTAAACAGGGGGAAAAAGAGAGCAAAGTGAGGAAAGGTGTGACAGATGAGGTCCCCCAGCAGTCTAAGCCTATAGCAGCTTAACTATGGGATGTTCCAGGATTACCTGAGCCATCCCTAACTATAAGCTTTATCAAAATGGAAAGTTTTAAGCCTAATCTTAAAAGTGGAAAGGGTGTCTGCTTCCAGGACATTTACTGGCAGCTCATTCCACAAGAGAGGGGCCTGATAACTGAAGGCTCTGCCTCCCATTCTGCTTTTAGAAACTCTGGGAACAACAAGTAAACCTGCAGTTTGGGAGCGAAGTGCTCTGTTAGGAAAATATATTACAATGAGATCTTTAAGATATGATGGAGCTCGGTCATTAAGAGCTTTATATGTGAGGAGAAGAATCTTAAATTCTATTCTGAATTTAACAGGGAGCCAATGAAGAGAAGCTAAAACTGGAGAAACATGATCTCTCCTGTTAGTTCTCATCAGAACTCTGGCTGCAGCATTTTGGATCAGCTGGAGGCTTTTCAGAGAATATGTGGGACAGCCCAATAATAAGGAATTACAGTAGTCCAATCTTGAAGTAACAAATGCATGAACTAGTTTCTCTGCATCACCCTGAGACAGGATGTTCCTGATTTTAGCAATATTACGAAGGTGAAAGAAGGCAGTCCTAGAAACCAGTTTTATATGTGCGTCAAATGATAAATTCTTGTCAAAAATAACTCCAAGGTTCCTCACTGTAGAACTAGAAGCCAAGGAAATACCATGTAGAGTAACTATATAACTAGACAATTTCTCCCTGAAATGCTCAGGTCCAAAGAGAACAACTTCAGTTTTGTTCTGAATTTAAAAGCAGACAGTTCTGAGTCATCCAGGTCTTTATGTCTTTAAGACAGGCTTGTAGTCTGACCAACCTATTGGTTTCATCTGGTTTCATAGATAAGTACAGCTGAGTATCATCAGCATAACAATGGAAATTTATACCATGCTGTCTAATAATGTTACCTAATGAAAACGTGTACAAAGTAAAAAGAATTGGTCCAAGCACAGAACCCTGAGGAACTCCATGACTTACTCCAATGTGTGAGGAAGATTCTTCATTTACAAGAACAAACTGGAATCTATCAGATAAATATGACTTAAACCAGCCTAATGCAGTTCCTTTAATCCCAACAACATGTTCAAGTCTCTGTAACAGAATGCTGTGATCGATCGTATCAAATGCAGCACTGAGATCCAACAAGACAAGCACAGACACAAGTCTGTTATCAGAGGCTAAGAGGAGATCATTGGTAACTTTCACCAGTGCTGTTTCTGTGCTCTGATGCACTCTGAATCCTGACTGAAACTCTTCAAACAGATTATTTCTATGTAAATGATCACAAAGTTGAACTGCAACTATTTTTTCAAGAACTTTAGACAAAAAAGGGAGATTGGATACAGGTCAATAATTAGCCAACACTTCTGACTCTCAAGAGCTGTTTTTTTTAAGTAAAGGTTTAATTACAGCAACCTTAAAAGTCTGAGGTACATATCCTGTCAACAAAGACCAATTGATCAAATCCAATATGAAAGTGTCAATTAAGGGGAAAACCTCCTTGAACAGTCTGGTTGGGATTGGGTCTAACATACAAGTTGATGGTTTAGAAGAGACTATTGCTGTTGTTAGCTCAGAAAGAAGCCGTCTAAATACAAATCAGGTTCTAAAGATACTTCTAAAGCTGCTCTACTTGATGATACATCAGTGATAATAATGGGAAGGATTCCATTAATCTTCTCTCTGATAGAAACAATTTTATTGATAAAGAATCTCATGAAATCATCACTGCTGAGAGTTAAAGGAATACATGGCTCAACAGAGCTCGGACTCTTTGTCAGCCTGGCAACAGTGCTGAAAAGAAACCTGGGATTGTTCTTATTCTCTTCTATCAATGATGAATAATAAGCAGTTCTAGCTTTACGAAGTGCTTTCTTATACCTTATTAAACTATCTTTCCAGACTAATTGAGACTCTTCTAAATTAGAGGAACGCCACTGTCTCTCCAGCTTTCTTGCAGTCTGCTTTAACGCACGCAGCTGTGAATTATACCAAGGAGCCAACCTCTTCTGACTGATTACCTTCCTTTTCAGAGGGGCAACATTGTCCAGTGTTGTACGCATTGAAGCTATAGTGCTGTCAACAAGAGAGTCAAGTTCTACTGGAGTAAAATTTAGGTAGCCGTCCTCTGTCATATCAGCACATGGCAGTGAAGAAAAGGATGATGAAATCAACTCTTTAAATCTGGTTACAACATTCTCTGATAGACACCTTCTATATGTAAAATTCTTCTCACAAGCTGTATAGTCAAGTAATGTAAATTCAAAAGTTATTAAAAAATGGTCAGACAAGACAGGGTTATGAGGTAACACTGTTAACTGTTCACTCTCAATGCCATAAGTCAGCACAAGGTCAAGGGTATGATTAAGGCAGTGAGTAGGTCTGTGAACACTTTGAGAAAATCCAATAGAGTCTAATATAGAATTAAAGTTAATATTTAGGCTGTCATTTTCAACATCTACATGAATATTAAAGTCACCCACTACAATGACTTTATCTGTACTCAGCACTAACTGGGATAAAAACTCTGAGATTTCAGACAGAAACTCAGAATAAGGACCAGGTGGACGATACACAGCGGCAGCATCAGGTGGGAAGCTGCAGAGAAGTGTGTTAGACTACAACTCTGCATCCTGGTCTCAACCCTGGGTTGTCATGTTTTTGGATGTCTAATAAATTCGTCCAAAGTGGGATGGATGCCGTCTCTCCTCATCAGACCAGATTTTCTCCAGAAAGATTGCCAATTATCTATGTAGCCCACGTTGTTTGCTGGACACCATCTAGACAACCAGTGATTGAAGAGGACATGCGGCTAAACATGTCATCAATGGTCAGATTTGGCAGGGGTCCAGAGAAAACTACGGTGTCCGACATTGTTTTGGCAAAATTACACACGATGCAACATTAATTTTAGTGACCTCCGATTGGCGTAACCGGGTGTCATTATCGCCGACGTGAATAACTATTTTACCGTATTTACGCTTATCCTTAGCCAGCAGCTTTAAATAGGATTCTATGTCGCCCGCTCTGGCCCCTGGAATACATTTGACTGTGGTTGCTGGTGTCGCTAATGCCATGTTTCTGACTATAGAGCTGCCAATTACCAGGGTTTTGTCCTCAGCGGGTGTGTCGCTGAGTGGGGAAAATCTATTTGAAACGTGGACAGGTTGATGGTGAACCACGGGCTTGACTTTAGGACTATGACTCTTCTTCCTGACAGTCACCCAGCCACTCTTAAGTCCCGGCTGCTCGGGATCTGCTAGGAGATGACTAATAGATCTAGCTACGCTAGGTGGCTCCGCACTGGCTAAAGGGGCCTGGCTCGCTATCAGGTGGTTTTCAACATTGCAGAGCCGAGCTTCCAATTCAGATAACCTCGCCTCCAAAACTACAAAAAACTACATTTGTTACATGTACCATTACCACTAAAGGAGGCAGAGGAGTAACTAAAAATCTGACACACGGAGCAGGTGAAAGCAGGAGATAGAGGAAGAGAACTGGTAGCCATGCTAAGCTAGAGAACCAGACACACCACTAAAAAATGAAAAATAAAGACTAAAGATCTGTAAGAGTGACCGTTAGAATATAACAAGTATGCGATAGAGTTAACTATGCAAGATGTGTAAATTATAGTGAGAAATAAGGTGATTATTAGTAGTTCAAGAGGAGCAAGAAATGTCACAGTGCACACACAAAGCAACAGGAAGTGATGCAATACGTCTGCAAAAAAAGCCGCAAAAAAAAAAAAAACATACAGAGATTGTGGGTAATGTTTAAATAGGCCTGGGAGGCTTGAGGCTTGTCCAAGGCAAACCGGTGTGAAGTAGAGCAGGTCCCAAGGAGAGGAGAAAGCTAGTTGTTGAGCAGGTTTGTAGACAGGAGAAAATGTTAAGGTGTACAAAGGCAGTGGCTCAGGTTAAGCAGGGACAGTGGTTGAATTGAGAAGGTGTAGAGAAGAAAAAGCTTAGTTGGAAAGAGCTGTGGAGTATGGATGAAAGGAGTATTAGAGTATTAGGCAACATATGATGTATTGCCAACTCCCCAGAACCTAAAACTCTGGGTAAATGTAACCCGTTATGTTCAGGTACTGCAACTCTAAGGTATATTTTGTTGTTGTAAGGTTACTAAGTGGCGACATAACCAAGTATTAAGAAGCTTAGCTGCAGGTATTGAAGATAAACAAAGGCAGGTAAATTTAGGAGGGTCTAAGGTGAAGAAAGTGGCAATTCAGTTTGTTCA
Source organism: Leuresthes tenuis (assembly GCF_036924035.1). Taxonomy (NCBI): domain Eukaryota; kingdom Metazoa; phylum Chordata; class Actinopteri; order Atheriniformes; family Atherinopsidae; genus Leuresthes; species Leuresthes tenuis. The sequence goes on along the minus strand of NW_027325361.1, from coordinate 36,042,423 downwards.
AGAGGGGGAGATAAGACAAGAGACAATATAAGAAGCTAATAAGACAATAAGGAGACAAGGCAGGTTAGAGGATGGTGATTAGGAGATGCGGGTAGATTTATGATTAAAGCTGGTTGTTCCCCAGGAAATAGCCTCTATAAATCTAAGGCCTGATATAGTCTTGTAGTCTAGGAGTAGAATGAGAGTCTATTTCATAGAGCCGACTGTTCCTTGGGAGGAATTAGTGGCAGAAGCATATGAAAGGAAAAAGCTTAGGTGTATAGAGTTAGGGGCAAAAGCAGAGCAGCAAGGATGGAAAGTTAGGATATGTCCAGTGGAAGTAGGATGTAGAGGATTTGTTGCAAATTCTGTTGTATCATTGTTGAGGGAGTTGGGTGTAAGTGGACAGTGTGAAGAAAATAGTGAAGAAAGTGTCAGATGAGGCAGTAAAGAAGAAGAAGAAGTAGAAGAAGCAATAGTAGCTGGGGCCCAGCAGGGGGAGCACTTAGAGTAAACAGACTCTTGGGAGAAGCAAGGAAGAAATCCAGGATGTATTTAAGTGGAGGGTGTGGCCCATGTGCACCTTTTGAAACCAGGTGGCCATTTCAGGTGAGTTGATCTGTATGGCCTTGTTTTTGCTGGCATTTTTAGTGATTGTAGGATTGTTTATGTGAGATTGTCTGCTGAATCTGCTAGTGTGTCTTGTCCTGCTTCCACCTCTGGCACCTACTATACTTTACACCCTACCCGAACCAGGGTTTGAATCTCATTACTACTTATCTGGTAGCCTGGTGGCCGGGCCTATACCCATGGGGCCTGGTCGGGTACAGCCCGAAGAGACGACATGGGTCCATCTTTCAATGGGCTAACCACCCTTAGGAGGGGCCAAGGGGGTTGGGTGAAGTGTGAGCTGGGCAGAAGCCGAAGGCGGAGACCTTGGCTGTCTGATCCTCGGCTACTGAAGCTGGCTCTTGGGACGTGGAACGTCATCTCTCTGTTGGGCAAGGAGCCTCAGCTGGTGTGCAAGGCCGAGTGGTTCCGGCTAGATATAGTCACACGGCTTGGGCTCTGGAACCGGTCTCCTTGAGAGTGGTTGGACTCTCTTTCACTCTGGAGTTGCTCGTGGTGAGAGGCGGTGCACCATCTACACCGTGTATGGTGGGGACAGGGCTCTGCTGACCTCAACTAGGTATGTTGTGAGTTGGTGGGGGGAATACTTCGAGGACCTGCTCAATCCTACTGACGAGGTGATCAAAAAGCACCTCGGTGGCAGGGCCCCTGGGGTGGATGAAGTCCGTCTGGACTTCCTCAAGGCTCTGGATGTTGTAGTGCTGTCTTGGTTGACATGCCTCTGCAACATGGTGTGGACATTGGGGACAGTGTCTCTAGACTGGCAGATGGGGTGGTGGTCCCTTTCTTTAAAAAGGGGGCCGGAGGGTGTGTTCCAACTACAGGGGGATCACAATCCTCAGCCTCCCTGGTAAGGTCTATTCGGGGGTACTGGAGAGGAGGATCCGTCGAATAGGCAAATCTTGGATTCAGGATGTGCAGTGTGGTTTTCGTCCTGGCCGTGGAACAGTGGACCAGCTCTAAACCCTCAGCAGGGTCCTGGAGGGTGCATGGGAGTTCGCCCAACCAGTCTACATGTGTTTTGTGGACTTGGAGAAGGTGTGCAACCATGTCCCCTCGGGGAGTCCTGTGGGGGGTACTCTGGGAGTATGGAGTGCCGGACCCCTTGATAGGGGCTGTTCGGTCTCTGTATGACCAGTGTCACAGTTTGGTCCGCATTGCCGACAGTAAGCTGGACGTGTTTCCAGTGAGGGTTGGACTCCGTTAGGGCTGCTCTTTGTCACCAATTCTGTTCATAATTTTTATGGACAGAATTTCTAGACGCAGCCAGGGCGCCTAGAGATCAGGTGATCAGGTGCTCCTGGTGGCGCTAAGGCTGGATTCCCCACAGAGGCCGTGGATCGTCGTCTGTTTTGTTTTTACAGGTGTAGCAGCTGGTTGTCTGTTTTTTCTTTCTATTTCTGTTCTGTTTCGTCTTCTTTGCTCTTTCTCTTTCCCTGTCTCTCAGTCCGGTTCGGCACTATTATATGTTAAGTATTGTAACAAAAATAAATAAGCAGTTGATGGGCATCAAGGGGAGCTTTACATTCATTAAGCTTCCCTTGGCAAAGCAAATCTGTTTGGCATAAACGGTATTTAGATTACAATTCTGCTGCCATAATGCTGGACAGGACAAGGGGGAAGAAAAAAAAAAAAAAGTTTTACATGGAAGTTTTACATGACCTGGGACTTTTGAGACTGAAGACGCTGTGCCACAAGCTCCCCCGCGAGAGTTGCCGACATCGCTTAGCAGCGTGTCAAACACTTAACATTTGTGCTAAGTAATTGCATGCTGTGTGGTCAAATATTGGAGGTATTTCCCCTCTTTGATGTGATCACAGCTCTGCACGTGTTGCAACTGGCCCGAGTATTGTCCTTTTTGGTGAAATATAACCAAACTTTGTAGCGCTTCTGCCTCGACACCATGTTGGAAACATTCTGAGCCAAAATAGGAAGCATTCACATGATGTCATCGCGCTAATGCGTCAGACGTTAGCAGAACCTAAAAACGAGATCGTTAGGCAGGCGGATTAATGATTCCCATCCCTAGCTATGTGTAGGGAATTATAAATACAAAAACAATGTTCCACATGTAACATATTTGAGGTCAATGACCCTCAGACGTCCGGCACCCTTTATTCAGTTGATTTGGGCCAGACCACAGCCAAACCAGCCCTATTTAATCTTGGCCATATAAACAGACTATTGCTGTTTGGACGCCATCGTGTTGACATAATCTTTCCAGACATACTGCATAAACAACTGCCAGTGTACTAAATACCAGCTTTGTGCTACTTCCTGCGACAGAAGGTGCATTCAGGACAACATTTTGCCTAAATGACACACACAGAATCATAAGGTGAAAGCAGTTCCAACCTTGGTGCATAAGTATCAGTAAACAGATAAAATGATGCCTCATTGTGCATTCTAAAACTCTGTCTAATGTGACAAGCTAGCAGTAATACATTAATATTAACTAAGACATCGGTGATTAAACGTGAAATGAAAGGCTGAGCTATAAGGGCTGTGTGGCAAAACTATGTTCAAGTAGGACTCCAGTACCTGTGTGGAGTATTCGGATGAGCACCGGTTGTGGTGAGAGAAACAGTTGATCGTGGCATGACTGCACTACTGAACCCACTGCAGTTGTCAAAATTCGAGCATTCTCCTCTCTGAGGTTGACTCCAGCCATAGATGCGACATCATTAATATCATCATCTTCTCTGGGAAACAAATGCAGAGCTATATTTTCGAAGACAATTACAAACCACACACTTCCTGATTCTTTACACTAACATCAGTTAACACAGCTGAAAGTCTACAAATGCTTCAAATTTGTGCTCAACAGTCAAAACTTTATGTAATACTTGTAAGATCCTGAACTTTCTTTGAAGACAAATTTTGTAGAATGAGATGGATCCTGAGCAACGGCTTGCTTCACAGAAAAAGCACCTATAAAAAAAAAAAGAAAATTTCCATTATCAAAGTCTGAGCAAGAGCTTGTTGAGGTTTTTTCCTGTAAATTTATTTATATTGAAATTTTACATACAAATCCTACTTTACCAACTAAAATATTTCAGCTTATTGAAAGTATTTGACTGCACTGTATGAATGCTTTTGACTCAAAAGCTGTAGTTTACAGACACAGTTTTTGAAAAATCTTTCTGTGGATATCAAGGGATGTATTCAAAATGCTGAACTCAACTGTTCAACCACACAGTAACTTAATGATAGCATAAAGGTCAGATGCACAAAACCTATTATTACATCTTGTAAATGTAAGATTTAATATAACATGTCTAAATAAACAAAAATATACTCTGGTCCTAATCAGCTTTTAAAATTAGATAAATACAACTTCAGAATAAAAGCAATGCTTGACACATTACACCATGTCATTATCTAATTAACAAAACCATGTACTTCTTTACTGCTTTCATTAGAATTAAGAGTTTAAGTAAAAGCCAGGTAATGTTAATCAAAGTAATTACTGGCTTTTTTTTTTTTTTTTTTTTTTTTTACTATAAAATGTAAAACATTTCAATATATGTAATTTATTCTGCATCAATTCTAAGCATCAAATATGGACTTCAAAATAGAATAATGAGATTCCAACATCTAATTTAACAAGCATTACCTGGAATGTGCTTTCCTGATTGTACCACTGTGTATTTCAGAGTGGGTCCCTTAGAAAGGTACCTTCTGGACTGGGCTATTGTCATCAACGCAGGTCTTAGAGACCCTCCTTGTGCCTGCTGGACACCATGCATTTTTAAAGGCAATTAAACAGCATTAGACTATATCGTCTGAAAAGAAAAACAACACTAGCTCAACATTTCTACTTCACCTTAACATTCCAGCCTTCTGACAACAATTTGATTCTTTGTAATTTGGCGCAATTTCAATTCCACACCTGGGCCATAATTTTCCACTTTCCATACTTCCATGCTTTCTTTTGTGGGTATTAAGCAGCAGTAGCTTCAAAGATTCTAGGGATAAATGACTACTACTCTTTGCTTCTTAAAAGAAAATATACACCATACCTCTGAGAAATGGAAGGCTGTGGCCGTGTGGTTTGGCTGAGGGCTGAAATTGAGGTTAGCTCTGGATCAATCAAAGTAGGCGTGACAAAGACAACTCTGAGATCACAAACAACTTCAGTCTTTTCTTTTCATACCCTTCATTTAAATTTGGAAATGAATCAAGGTGGCCTCATAACAATGTAGTAAAGCTGTTCGGTGCATCTGAATAGACCTGATACATATGGAGAATACGGCTGGCTAATTCAGAGGGAGAGTCTTTTCTGAACTGCAAACGCCAAATGAAGGAGCAATGTGCCGAGCATAGAGCAGGAATGAACGAACGCTAACTCATTACAAGGAATCCTAAACTGCTGAAATGAGAGAGGAAGTCTTTAGTACTTGTGCAATCAGTTTCTCAAAGTATTCTGTAGGTAAGTAATTCCAATCTAACTGGGAGACATACGAGACGAAGAGTTCAGAATTTTCCTGGAGAGTTTCAGCACTACCCTATGATTCCATGTATAAACCATATAATGTTTTAATAAGGTGACATACGCCTGTTTCCACACAAAGTTCAGCATGTACAAAAATTAACGTGGTGTGAGAATGAGCAGTCATGAAAATATGTGCACCATTGCTGACTCAGGTATTCACTTCGCCACAACCATGACTGCTAGTAATCTGAGCTCTCTCTGGTCATGTGACTTGTTACATGACATGTTATGTCAAGGAGGTTAGAAGAACAGATTAATCTTTCCAGAGAGGATTTCCCTCTTACAAATGCAGCTGCTAGTAACTGTTATCAGCATATGTAAAATAAATAACATAAAACAAATAACTGGTAAGCTTGGCTTTTGCATGTGTTTTAAATCAGTTTCTTCAATGAACCACGTATATCTCCAATTAAAACATTCCAATAGCTCATTGCAAGTGTTTTTCATAGTCTAGTAATTCTTAATCTTCTTCTATAACTACGACACAGTCGGTGCTCAGGGTACAGTGGGGTCCATATGGGAGTGAACACCCAGCTGTCACGGAGACACAGGGTGCTCTCTGCATGTCCCCCTCTCCTCCTTTCTCTGACTCTGCTTGACTTGGGTGGGTTTGTGGTTCTGTCTCCCTGGTATCAGACTCCCTAATTTCTACTTAATAATATATTACTGTGTAATGCTTACTGTGCAAAAATTATTCTAAAATAGAAGCCACCCTCTTTTCTTCAGCCCCTGATTTTCTGCACATCAGTCTGTGTCAGCCACATTGCTTTCTTGACATTGAATGCAGTTTCTGCAGTTTGTAGTACTTCTGATGTTGACAAATCAGATGTCTAACATCTACTAATCACATTTCCTTGTACTAAAACATTTACTGCTCATCACATCTCATTACCAAATATCCTGGGGTTACCTGTTGGCAGGTCTTCATGGTTAGTCCTGAGCCAGGAATGGACTGCTTTGTGTGGGAGGAGAGTGTTGTTGGGGTGCGGGTGGAAGTTGAAGCCTGCTGGATAAATAACTGGGGGTCTGCAGTAAGCGAACGCACAGCAGGAAGACTTTTCTGGTAGAAATAAGGAGATGATGAGAGGAAAGATAAGAAATCCGTCAAATACCAGGGGTACGCCTACAACATTAAACTGTGAGTTATGGAATGATAGGAGTGCCACTAAAAATATATTTCTGTATAACAATAAGAAAATGTTTCTACATGTGAATCACTGCATTCTCTTTCCATTTCCATTTTGCACAGCGCCCCAACTTTTTGGGAATTGGGGCTGGTTGAGGGAGGATGCAAAAGACCACACAATGCCCTTTTTGAACTGTGTACACTGAAGAGGATGGAAGTCGTAACACTGAGGTTTACAGGAAACCCACGCATACACGTACCTGCTTTTCAATTCACATCATCCACTAAAACAAACTCATCAGAACTCTACAAAGTTACTTTCACCGGGCTGAAAGTGTACCTACTAAGGCTGAGGGAAAACTAAAGGAACATCAGCACTCCAAGAAAGCTCTTCAAACTTGTGGATACCCAAACTGGGACTTTGTTAAATCGGCAAAAACAAATCACAAAGTACTGCAATGGAAAATTTTATTTAGCCTTATGCTTGTGTCTCATCATGCTGAAATCACTTGTAAGACTTGATAGTCATTCCCAGGCATTCGATGCACCAGATGTTACACCAGATGATTTACTTTTGTTTCTTGTGAAACTTGGTTTTCTTTCTCAGGCACAAGAGGCGTAAGATGTTTCCAATCAAACATTTCTGTATTTCGTTGTTCATTCTGTTTTGCGCACTCCACAAGGCCGCCTGGCTCATCAGGAGATAAGAAGAAGTAAGCTTGCATGGTCTGATACGTAGACATTTTTTCCTTCTGCCGTGTTCGGGTATGACATGACATGCACTGAAACTGTAAGTCAGGGCTACACTCTGACACAGGTGCTCTGTGTTGAAGTCTTGCTCTCTCTTGTACAAGAACTGTTCAATAAAGCTGCCCAAGTGCTTTTCACCTTAACGGTGCTTGGACAATCATTATCATTTTCCACCACACCACACAGAAGCTAAGAAGAACAGACACAAACATACTGTTATTCCATATGTGGCAGGAGTCTCAGAGAAACTTAGTAGAATTTCTCCAGACATGACATTCCAGAGCACTTCAAACCCAAGAACCCCCTCAGACAGAGACTGGTTCAGGACAAAACACCCAAACACAAACTGAGTGGTGTCGTGTATGCAGTGTAGCGAGGAGTGTTCGGACCTCTGTATAAGAGAGACCAAACAACAGCTCCACAAGTGCAAGGTACAACATAGGAGAGCCACCTCTTCAGGTCAAGACTCAGCAGTACACCTGAGGACAGTAATGTCCACGTTCTGGACAGAGAAGACATGCTTTGAGCCATCCATGTTAAAATGGAAAAACCATCTTTGAACAGAGTAAGTGGTCTTAGGTATCACCTTCCCAGCACCTACAGTACAGTATTGTCTCTCCTTTGGTCAGGGGGTTCAGTGACACATGTGACTGAAACAACTATCTCTGCTTATGAGCTCAAACTCCCCACAATCTAGTTCAGAACTGAAGAAGCCTTTCGGATGAGAGCTGAAACATCCTCAAGATCCAAGAAGAAGTTCAGTTGCCATTTTTCAAGCTCTTAGAAAAGAATTTGGGGTGGCACAAGACTTTTGCACATTATTGTAGTGCTGGGCAGTATATGGATTCATACAGAGTTATAGTGTTCTTTTTCTTTACGCTATGAATTTTTCATTTACCCCAGTAAAGGTGAGTGTGTAACGTACAAAACGTTGGCAACGCAGAGCGGCGGAACGTCGCGCCTCCAGACATCATTTGAGAGGGGGCTGTTTTGCAGTTGCACCAAACAAGCAGCATGCGAGAGAGTGTTGAGCGTAGGGATCTCATTGAGTGGTGAACAAAATGGATAAACACAGTGAAAGTTCTGAAACTTCAGTTTCAGAACAAGTAAACAATTAAACAGAAGAACCGAAAAGAGGAGCCATGTCTGTTCTTCAGCTTAAAAATTCCGACGTCGATTAAACAACAATATTCTGCAAATGTTGTAGGGCTAAAGTTGTACCCGCAGGAGGCAACACAAGCAATCTGCTTCACCACCTCAGCCACAAGCATGTCCTGGAATATCAAGAATGCATGAAACTACGATCTGCAGGTAAAGTTGGCACTGCGGGAGAAAAGACGAGTCAGATGTCACTCAAAGACGCGTTTGCTAGGGGGACTGCCTACAACAAGAGAAGCAACCGGTGGAACAACATTACAAACGCCATTACCATTCACATAGCCAAAGACATGGTACCGCTTAGTGCTGTTGAGAAAGACGGCTTCCGGGAGATGATTAAAATACAGGATCCCATTAGATTAGAAAATTAGGTTAACACCCAGTTGTTTATGTAATGTTTGGGTCATACCACCCTGCACTACATTATTGTCATAAAAACTGTCATAGCTATGCACAGTCCAGTTATGTTCAGTATCGGGTTAATTGACTTTGGTGAAAGTAGATCATACATACTGTAATAATTCAATATTGAACAGGTTGGCTAGAGAGCTGATACTTTCCAGACTTTCCAGACAGCTGAGGAGTCTGTAAAAAATATGCGTTGTTCAATTTCTAGTCACCTTAAGAAATGGCACCAAGCAGGGCTGTGGAGTTGACTTCAACTCATCATAGAGTTCTTCTGTAAACTCCTCTGCTTCCATCTTCCCTTCCTGCAGGATACAATAAGTATATATACTTCAGTGGTATCAAAATAAAAACTGAAAGTTTCAAATGGACATAAATGTGCAACAGGAAAAAACAACCATAAGCTTAAACTTCAAATCCATATACATACTTGTATAAAAATATTTTTTTATTTTGCAGAAAATCTTGCATTATGCTGACAATTCAAACTGTAGAGAAATGTCTGAGGTCCATCACAGTCATGCTACCCAGGCTTTAAACTATCATGTGTGAACATCATGTTCTGTAGATATTCAAAGATCCAACAGTAATACGTTCCTGTGATGAGAAGAATGAAAGTACCAGCAGACTCCTGACCAGTCCTCTGACATTGTTAGCCATGTTGGCGGACCTGGAGTCACTAGAAGCCAGCTTGATCAGAGTTACAAGGAAGTTCTTACACTTTTTCACACTTTCCAGAGTCTCCTGTTGATGAAAGGGGGTGGCATAAGTGTTGAAATATTAAAAATGTAAACATTTATAAGGATGCCCCCCTACCTAACTGCTCTGAACACCACATGAAGACAACAACTGTGCATGCTGGGTAATGATGTTAATGTTATTCTTTTCCTCTGAACTTTGTGGATCTCTGAATGGACTTTTTATTTAATTTAACAAATCAACACATGTAAAAAATATATCACAGCTAAATATGATATTATATTAGATTATGTCAGATTTCCAAAGCACCGACACTGATAAAATACACAGATTTTCACCAGTACCAGAAGACTTGCAATTATGCCATTTGTTTTTTCACCAACTTTAAATTCTACCTGCAAAGCAGCAAATGGGATTTGTTAGCAAGCATTCTGAATTATTTTCCTATCCAGAGTGAATATACAAGTCAGAGCTGGGGATGATTAGACTCACCTGACTGAAAGTCCTTGGTGGCTCCTTTTGGGTGTCTGTTGGGGTAGCCTGAGTGTGAGAATGGCTCCCTTGTTCGGACACAGCACTTATGTTCTGAACCACAGCTGTTCTGGGGGCAACCCCAATCACCTGAACAGAATGTAAGCTTTCACCCAAAACCATAAACATGGGGCCAGAAAAGAAATTCACCTTAACAGTTATAGGCACGCACACACCAATAACAGCTGCTGCTGCGTGATACAAAGAAGACTTTCTCAAATTGTGCCTGAATGTAGCACGAGGAGACATAGAGACAACAAAGCCAGTAAAGGATGGAAATAGGACCTGTCAGCATGTGTACACTGACGATATGATTGGAACACCCCTGAACTTCATGAATTAACACAATTATTTTGAATTTATCAAATTAAGCTCCTGGTAACAAGCAACTGTACCATAAGCCCAAACTCTGATGCTGATCGTGTGATGTTAGAAAGCAGCCTGGAACAGTGATAAAGTAGTTTTTTTTTTTTAAACAAACCCTAAGGTGTAGTTTTCACACACACTAGAGACCTGAATGCAGAGGTTTGATTTTGAGAACTGAAGAAGCTATAAGGATGAGTGGTGAAATGTTTTCAAGAACCAAGAAAAAGGAAGTCCAGTTCATATTCTTAATATTCTATTTTAAGACTTATTATATTACTTACTCATATTACTGCACTTTTTGCAGTTACCTCCACATTCTTTCAAGAATACATAAACAGAATTATTCTGCTTCTTTACTTGAAATGTAGGGAAACCAACACAGTGCATGACCAGCCGCCTGCTCATGCACTGCTTTGACACCCGCTATGCAGATTAACCCAAGTGCTGTCACTTTTAAACCTATAATCACAACAAACTGATAATTGTGAGATGACTGCATATTCATTTTCATTCCTGTTTGAAGAAAACTGGGTCAAACTGCGTCAAAGACACGCTGCATGACTCATCGATTCTCAAGGTCCTGTCGTGGTTAAGTTACTGAACTTGAAGAGAATCCATTTAAGTGTCTCTCTTCAACCATTGCCAACGACAGATGAAGTTTTATCATTCAATTTAAATAGAAACAAATAGTATCTATGATTTGAAGTTCATGTTTGATTGTATGTCCTCTGCAGCAGTTGTTTTCCAGGAGTACATACAGTTGTGAAAGCACCCAGGACAGATAACACACACACTGTAGGATCTACTGTCTGATAACTGTTAATGACTTCATGAGTCTTTACCACAGCCTTCTTCTGGACTGGTGCTGGCTGGAAAGTGGAAGGGGCTGCCATCCTGATCACTGTTACCTTCTCGTTACTTTTACTTCCAGCAACTGTGGATACCTGAATTGTACACAGTCACAGTTAAAACCACAGAATCTGTAAAACTGTTTGTTTGGTTTTTGTAATAAAATCAAAGTAAATGAAAAACAGGAGCACACACACCTGTCGGCTCAGCATTCTGGGTGCTTGACCACTAACAACTCTTGATCCCTGTTGAGCCTGTGCCAAAGCCTGCTGAGATATCAGCACAAGCTGACCACTGTCACTGCGGATCAGTATCATACCTGCCACAAGTGAGAATTCAAAATCACTAACAAGTTAACGACCATTGATCGTCTTCCCTGACAAGACAGAGAGTGGCCTGGGATATGAAAGAAATGAGCGTACAAACTTTTTGTCAGATATAAAGCTGTGTGTATGTGGAGTTCTCCTTTACAAATCTCAATGGCCTTCGTATGTCCAGCGTTTTTTATGTGTGAAACGAGCAAATGTTTGTTTATGTTTTGAGTTTTTATGTTGGATGGTGACCTATGTTACTGTTCTTGATGTGCTGAGGTTTTTTTCCCGGCCCCACATTGTACTCCCTATGGAGTATAGTCTGTGGCTGTTTTTTCCCCCTCTCCTCTCCACTTGTCCCCCGCTCCCCCCTCCTTTGTCCCTTCTCCCCCGAGCAACCGGTGGCGCCCCAGATGGCTGCGACCGTTCTAACTCCTGTATGTTTCTTCACACACTGGAGTTGGATAAACGCCATTTCAATCTGCTTGCAATGCAATATTGTAATGCTTGATTGACAATAAATGCTTCTGATTCAATCACTGAGACACTATATGCACATGAATTAACCTGATTTCTACTTCCATTTTAGCCTTGAGTGGATGCAGACATTCCCCTCATTCTTTATTTTACATATCAAAGTCATTGATAACACAACACACAAATAGACAACATGACAATGAAACAGTAAAAAAGAAGCACAGTTATACCAAATATGAAACAATATTTCATAGACAAACAATATACACAGACAAACGAAAACCCAGGTATATACTTGGTGAGTGAAGCTGATCACGTACACTTTTGTGTATTACATGTGGTAGCTTTTGTGGTAACTTATTCATAGGTAACATGTAACTTATGGACAGGTACTGTTACTAAAAAAACTTTCACATCAAAGACTGCTGTTATGACTTTTGAAAGCTCTTAAAAAATGCATTCTGACTCAACCGACAGCTTGTATTCATCAATGAAAGTATAGCAATGTGCACCGATATGGTTATTTCAGGATGCAAGTCACTGCGGAGCATCAAAATGCATCCTTAGGTACACTGAATCCTTACCCAAATCACGAGTCCAGTAAATATTCGCATTTCTAGAATGTATTAAGTGTAACAGTGAGATTGAATCGATGAACATATAGAAAATATCGGCAATGAAGACAGTTAGTAGTATCATTGGTCTGCTGCAACTCACCTGGTGGTATCTGGATATTAGCAGGTAGCTGTGGGGAAGCAGCCTGTGGCAGTGCAGGGGCAGTTGGCTGTGGAGCTGCTGATCTGGGTACAGTTATCACCACTGTCCTTCCTGAGGTTGTGACCTGACTCATCGTGGAAACCTGACTCACAGCTTGTTTTGATACCTGCTGGTAGGCAATACATCTCAGTGCTGCATTTGATACGATCGATCACAGCATTCTGTTACAGAGACTTGAACATGTTATTGGGATTAAAGGAACTGCATTAGGCTGGTTTAAGTCATATTTATCTGATAGATTCCAGTTTGTTCTTGTAAATGAAGAATCTTCCTCACACGCCAGAGTAAGTCATGGAGTTCCTCAGGGTTCTGTGCTTGGACCGATTCTTTTTACTTTGTACATGCTTCCATTAGGTAACATTATCAGACAGCATGGCATAAATTTCCATTGTTATGCTGATGATACTCAGCTGTACTTATCTATGAAACCAGATGAAACCAATAGGTTGGTCAGACTACAAGCCTGTCTTAAAGACATAAAGACCTGGATGACTCAGAAATGTCTGCTTTTAAATTCAGACTAAACTGAAGTTGTTCTCTTTGGACCTGAGCGCTTCAGGGAGAAATTGTCTAGTTATATAGTTACTCTAGATGGTATTTTCTTGGCTTCTAGTTCTACAGTGAGGAACCTTGGAGTTATTTTTGACCAGAATTTATCATTTGATGCACATATAAAACTGGTTTCTAGGACTGCCTTCTTTCACCTTCGTAATATTGTTAAAATCAGGACAGTCCTGTCTCAGAGTGATGCAGAGAAACTAGTTCATGCATTTGTTACTTCAAGATTGGACTACTGTAATTCCTTATTACTGGCTCCCTGTTAAATTCAGAATAGAATTTAAGATTCTTCTCCTCACATATAAAGCTCTTAATGACCGAGCTCCATCATATCTTAAATGGGAGGATGGGAGGCAGAGCCTTCAGTTATCAGGCCCCTCTCTTGTGGAATGAGCTGCCAGTAAATGTCCGTGAAGCAGACACCCTTTCCACTTTTAAGATTAGGCTTAAAACTTTCCTTTTTGATAAAGCTTATAGTTAGGGATGGCTCAGGTAATCCTGAAACATCCCATAGTTAAGCTGCTATAGGCTTAGACTGCTGGGGGACCTCATCTGTCACACCTTTCCTCACTTTACTCTCTTTTTCCCCCTGTTTAATTTCTCAAATGATAATATGTATATGTGACATTATTGTGGTTATTAACTTGTGTTTCCCTGTTCCAACAGGTATCCTTTGAATGGCGTTATTGTGTTTCCCCCCCCTCTTTTCCCTCTTTTCTGTCTTCTCAAACCCCAGCTGGTGGAGGTGGATGGCCACCCTTCCTGAGTCTGGTTCTGCCAGAGGTTTCTTCCTGTTAAAAGGGAGTCGTTCCTTTCCACAGTCGCCTCAGACACGCTCAGGACGGGAAATTGGACTGAAGACAAATTTCGGTGCAATCTGTTGGTTTCCTTAGCTAGGATATTAATTTTGAATTGGCTCTATATGAATTAATTGGATTATTTTGAAATTATTTAACAGGATTTCATTGGATTATGATTACAATGAATTGAATTCCAAATGGCTTAAATTGGACTATATATATATTTGGCGCTATATAAATAAAACTGAATACTCACTCTTCCAGGGGTTGCTGTCTTCGCAATCAACATAACAGAGGAATGGGAAGTGAGAGGCCCTGGAACTGCAGAGGAGGTGTGCTGGTGCTCCTGAATACTCGGAATAACTTTACAAAGACCAGTAATCGATTCACTCCTCAAGTTACTTGCAGCAGTAGATGGGTGTTTCATAGCAGATTTGGCCCCACATTTGGCTGGCACTTGTATTATCCCGACTTGAGTGGCGGAGTCCCCATCCCCCAATGCTCCACTGGAGTCAAGCTTTTGGGCATCATTAATCACCTTATTTGTGGCCATCTGACTGGAAGGTAGGATTAATATCACATAATTGGTTAAAAAAAAAGAGAAATCCACCTAAAGAATTATTAATTTAAAAGAAGAACTTGTCTGAACGAGTACAGTCCATAATTAGTCTCATTACTTTGTGTGATGGTAATCAGCAGTTTACTTGAGACGTTTAAATATTTACTTTAGCTCGACTTGGCAATGTTCATACTTTACAATATCTAAAATTAAGCTAAATTAGATGTTATCAACAAGGTTCACTACAGAAAGCTTCCAAGTGATTTTTTTTTTTTTTTTACAATTTCACACAATAAACAAGTTAGCAAAACCAAATTTGACGTTCGTCATAAGAAATAACTTTCATGGGGGAGGGGTATATGAATAAAGTGTGTTACCTTTATATTTGCACTGCTGCCAAATGTCCAGAGAGTTTAAAGTTAGTTCATACAACTTACTGTCACACCCATAATTCTCATAATTGACATTCTCCGCGTGCGTTACATGTTAGCATAGGTTAGCATATTGCTCCACGACTTTCACTGGGACGTGTGCTGCCTTTATGGCACACAGGAAAAAAGAATTTACCAAGCAAAAAAAATAATCTATTGTTTTCCTTGCATATATGTAAGTTGAAAAGTGTGGTAAAACGTAAGTGAACTGAAAAGGTAACAACTGTAATTAGCCACCAGCTGGAAACTCAAGGTGGTTAAAGTTAAGAAAATTCTTTAATTCTTTGTTAATGTCCTGTCCCACATATTCTCTGAAAAGCCTCCAACTGATCCAAAATGCTGCAGCCAGAGTTCTGATGAGAACTAACAGCAGAGATCATGTTTCTCCAGTTTTAGCTTCTCTTCATTGGCTCCCTGTTAAATTCGGAATAGAATTTAAGATTCTTCTCCTCACATATAAAGCTCTTAATGACTGAGCTCCATCATATCTTAAAGATCTAATTGTAAGGTATTTTCCTAACAGAGCACTTCGCTCCCAAACTGCAGGTTTACTTGTTGTTCTCAGAGTTTCTAAAAGTAGAATGGGAGGCAGAGCCTTCAGTTATCAGGCCCCTCTCTCGTGGAAAAAGCTGCCAATAAATGTCTGAGAAGCAGACACCCTCTTTAACTTTAAGATTAGGCTTAAAACTTTCCTTTCAGATAAAGCTTGTAGTTCTGTAACACATATACATACATATACATACAAGCTCCCATATATACTGTACCAGCTCAGTGCATTTATTTTTAAAAGGCCTAGAAAAGTAAGTGTTATCATTCCAGGTCATTCCAGCGTCTTATACTACCCTCTTAGGCTTGCAACTGGGGCTGGGGAGCTAAAACCCTCGAAAAAGAACTGTTTTGCACAGCTTCTTGTGTATGCTGGCACTCTGTAACTCCAGGGTAGTTAATGTAGCGAAATGTAAAATACAGACACCACAAATGACACAAGCATGAAATGATGGTTCTCAATTCCGAATTGGGTTTCTGCAATGTGCTCCCCGGGTAAGAACACATCCTCACCCACCCTGTCAAAATCATCAGGCTTGAGCTCAGAGCTTTGACGACTCAGTCGCAACAAAACCCTCCCGTCTTATAGCAACTTCCCATTGCCTCCTCAAGCCTCCCTTCTGAAAATATATTTTAGAGTTACTATAGTATACAATAATACACTATAAAAATGATAAAGTGTCTTGTAGTGAGGTTGTAGTGTTCTATGGTACATGTTGCCAGCATTGGTATTTTTAATAGTTTTTTCTGTGGTGCTATTTTCTTTGCTATAGTAGTTTTAAAATGTTCCAATAGTAACACTTTTATTTAGTATTCCTATAGTATGTTAAAGAATACTGCTATAGTACATTCTATAGTGTTTCTAATTGTTCTTCAAGCACACCTTAGAACATTACTCAAGCAATTCAGTAATGTTGTTATCTAGTCCTACTATGGTGTTTGTTAAGTATTACTGTCGTGTTTTCTGTTTGTTTTCATAGTATTTCTAAATCACTTTGAATATTATAACTGTAGCATATTATAGTGTTTCTGCAGCTATTTTTAAACAGACCACAACTCTTGCTTTGGTATTTATAAAATGAATGTTTAGTGTTCCCTGTCCTGGACTTTACCCTCTGATTAGACTGGCAATTAAATGATTCATAAATAAGTTTCATACATTTTCATCCATCAGAATAAGAATAACAAGAAGTACAATTAAAATCCACAAAAAGCCAAGTATTTCATCCTAAGGCAGGCGTACACAGTACTGGACACTTTATCTCTTTCTAAAGTATTAGGTAGAAGTACAAGCCACCCATCTACATACACACACTTATATTGGATATCTTCCAAAAAAACAACAACTTTGGTTTGTTGTGTCTTCTCAACTTTAAAGTAGGGATGTCCTAATCCAGATTTTTTGCCTCACAATGCAATCCGATTTTTTAAAAGATTAGTCTTGCCAATACTGATCCAATACAGAAAAACAGCACGGAATTATGGTAACAAACAGTAAGTTTCATTGTGTGGAAAAGACTGGGATCATTCTTTTGTGCAAGGCAACATCAGACTGGACATTTCTTTCCTATTTTTAAAAAAAAAACATTTAACAGATATAAATATACTGAATTACTTATTTATTTAAGAATTGTGCAAACAATCTGAACCATAAAAATATAACAAGTGTAACTGGTTCAGTCAGTGCAATTAGGGATTCAAAGTCCAATGTAAAACAAAATATTAAATAATAAAGGAGCTGAAATTGAGAAAAAAAAACAATAGCTTCACTAGCTTGGTTGGTAGACTTTCAAAATGCATATCAATCAGCTCTTTTTATAGTTTAGAGAAAATGGGAATTAAACATCCTTTACAAAAGCATCTGAACAAAACAATAGCTTCTTGAGCCGAGTAAAAACTAAAAAAAATCAGAGGTAGTCCCAACTTTATTTTTTTCACCACTAGAGGGGGCAGAAGGCCCTTGCATGAATGCCAATGCTGGACAGGACAATTTAAAAAAAAAAAATATTGGTACCGACATCTGATCCAAATACTGGATAGGTGCATCCCTACTTTAAAGCACACTTTCTTTGATGTGATACCAAGGCTTCGGTAATTGAACAAACTATCAACCTTTTTATCATGCAGCTGGACCAAAACAACTGGAATGGCCTTACACAAACAGTTCAATGTACAATTACAATCCAGCTTTACTAGGAACAACGGTAGTATTTCTCCACAATATTCATCCTTGAGTTTTATCACAGTGTTATTCCTTTTCTTGAATCGCTGATAGTTTTTAGTGTAATAAATTATGTTTCCAGTAATAAAGCAGTCATATGACACTATTGCTTTGACACTAACTGTTCTATTCAGAAGTTCTTGTAAAGCTAATTTTATAGATGTTGTAAGAACAAGTAACGAGGATTTTCCAAGAGCTGTGAAAGAGCCAACCCTTTCCTTTACAAAACTTTTGTCAGCAAGCTTGCCTATAAACATGCCAAAATCTGAACGAGCGTCAAAACCGACAACACAAAGTTATTTGAGTATGTCACAACAAAGGACAAAAAGCTGGCAAATCTGCTCCGGAACATACTGAGTACCATGAAACAGTCTTTAAGTAGCCATTATTGCTCTCAAAGTTGGTAAATGGACTTGTACTTGTATAGCGCTTTTCTAGTCTACGCCGGTTTCTAGTCTAACTGACCTCTCAAAGCGCTTCACTACATGCCGCATTCACCCCACTCACACACGCTCATACAGCACGACTTAAGATAATTAACTACGTGCTTTTTCTAATCATTCACACACATTCATACACTGGGAGGCAACGTGGGGTTGCACAAGGACACTTCGACATGTAGCCCGGGGAAGCCAGAGTCGAACCACCGACCTTCCGATTGGGCGACTGCTCTTCCTCCTGAGCTACAGCCAGTTAAATGATGCTGTTGCCCAGAGAGGTCCACAATTCAGGACACTATCAGTTAGATGGATTACCGTAAATTCCGGACTATAGAGCGCACCTGAATATAAGCCCCACCCTCTCATTTTAAAAAGAAAATCCATTCACACTGGATTATAAACCACAGGTGTCCATATTGTAATATGAGATATTTACACAGAAAGATGTTACATGTGAGGATTTTTAAAGTTTTAATTAAATTCAATTAAATTCAATTCAGTTTTATTTATATAGCGCCAAATTACAACAAATGTCATCTCAAGGCACTTGAATAATATAGTCCAATTAAAGCCAATTGGAATTCAATTCATTGTAATCATAATCCAATTAATTGATTTCAAAATAATCCAATTAATTCATATAGAGCCATTTCAAAAATAATATCCTAGCTAAGGAAACCAACAGATTGCACTGAAACTTGTCTTCAGTCCAATCTCCCGTCCTGAGCGTGCCTGTGGCGACTGTGGAAAGGAACGACTCCCTTTTAACAGGAAGAAACCTCTGGCAGAACCAGACTCAGGAAGGGTGGCCATCCGCCTCGACCAGCTGGGGTTTGAGAAGACATAAAAGAGGGAAAAGAGGGGGGAAAAACACCATAACACCATTCAAAGGATATCTGTTGGAACAGGGAAACACAAGTTAATAACCACAATAATATCACATGTACATAATATCATTTGAGAAATTAAACGGGGAAAAAGAGAGCAAAGTGAGGAAAGGTGTGACAGATGAGGTCCCCCAGCAGTCTAAGCCTATAGCAGCTTAACTATGGGATGTTTCAGGATTACCTGAGCCATCCTTAACTATAAGCTTTATCAAAAAGTAAAGTTTTAAGCCTAATCTTAAAAGTGGAAAGGGTGTCTGCTTCCCGGACATTTACTGGCAGCTCATTCCACAAGAGAGGGGCCTGATAACTGAAGGCTCTGCCTCCCATTCTACTTTAAAAACTAGAAACTCTGGGAACAACAAGTAAATGTCACAGTCTATGTTTTATCTGTCACAGTTTATGTTTAATCATGTTTTCAGTTATGTTCTAGTCATGTTTTTCCCCTGCCACCTCGGTTCACTCAAGTCACCTGGCTCATTGTTCACAGCTGCACCTCATTCACTGATCACTCCCTCCACAGTATTTAGTCTTCTGGTTTCCTTTCAGTCATTGCAGAATCCTTACCTCACTATCCCTCCATGCTTCGCCACAGAGATAAGTCTGGTTATGCCTCTAGAGAGTCGATTGTGGTTTCCAAGTTGTTGATGGTAGAATAGTCTATGAGATTAATGATCCGGTTTGTGAACGAACTGTTGTGCCTACTGCTCTTCAGCCTGTCAAATGAAACGTAGAATTTGAAACGTGACAAATGAACGAAGACCCAAGGAGTTGAGTCATGAACGAATCAATACTGTTTCCTGTCCTGCTGACTGAGCTTATGAGGCTTCCTGCCTGCCATGTGGTGAGGAAGGGTACTGCATGAAAATGAACGAATCACTCACTAAGACAACTCGTTACTCCCGAGTCATATAAAAAATTTGTTCATATCGAACAAATCGCTCACGAACGACACATCACAATCTATTTGACGAGTTGTGCATGAATTCGGATTTTGCAATAAAATTAATTCCTTCTCTCAAACCAAGTTCAAACTGCTTTGTCCTTCATATTTATCTACTTCTAATCTAGTTTCAACAATAAACAACACTGTATTTTGTAGTATGAAAAAGAACCAGACCTAATTTTCAGCAATAAGCTTCTCTCGAGGAGATATGAAGGAATACAGATTTAGCTATAAAATGAAATCCTTCTATCAAACTGACTTAAAACAGTTTGTCCTTATTTCTTCACTTCTGATGAAGTTTCAACAATAAACAACAAACTTTGTATTATGAGAAAGAACCAGACTCATTCTTCAGGAATCCGAAAATAAGCTCTATTTTACGAGTTATGCACGAATTAGGATTCTCCTATAAAACGAATTCCTTAACTCAAACCAAGTTAAGACTGCTTTGTCCTTCATATTTATTCATGTCTAATCAAGTTTCAACGATAAACAACGTTGTACTTTGTAGAATGAGAAAGAACTTCTTCAGCAATAAGCATCTCTCGACATATGACGAAATACAGATTTTGCTATAAAATTAATTCCTTCTATCACCCTCTCTTAAAACTGTTTGTCCTCCTTATTTATCCACTTCAAATCAAGTTTCAACAATTAAAAAAATTTTGTAGTTTGAGAAAGAACAACTTAATCTTCAGCAATCAGTATAAAAAGAGGGTAAGAAAAGGTGCAAATGCCAACCATACATCACTAAAAGGTGGAGCGGAAGTATTCGGCTGCAAGTAGGTGTGAATGTTCGACCATAATTTGTAAAAAGCGGGTAAGAAAAGGTTTGAATGCCCGACTATATATTAACAAAAGCGGGAGGAGAGGTCTTCGGATGAGAGTGGGTGAGAATTTCCAACCATAATATATAAAATGCGGTGAAAAAAAAGATGTGAATACCCCATAGAACACTAAAAGGTGGAGCGGAAGTGTTCGGCTGCAAGAAGGTGTGAATGTCCGACTACATTTGGTGAAAAGCAGGTGAAGCAAGGTCTGAATGCCCAACCTTACATGATCAAAAGCGAGATCAGAGGTGTTTGGCTGCAAGAAGGCCATAGTTTGCCAAAAGCGGGTAAGGTGCGAATGACCGACTAAATATCAACAAAAGTGGGGGTGGAGGTCTTCGGATGCAAGTGGGTGTGAATATCCCACCATACAAGTATGGTGGAGAGGAAGCTGTGAATGGCCGACCATAGTAAAAAGCGGGTGAGAAAAGGTGCGAATGTCAAACCATACATGATCAAAACAGGGAGCGGAGGTGTTTGGCTGCGACAAGGTGTGAATGTCCACCCATAATTACTGAAAAATGGGTAAGAAAAGGTGCGACTGCCCAACCATACATCATCAAAAGCAGGAGTGGATGTGTTCGGCTACAAGAAGGTTTGAATGTCCGAGCATAGTTTGTAAAAAGCGGGTAAGAAAAGGTTCGAATGCCCGAACATACACCATCAAAAGAGGCAGCGGAGGTGTTCCGCTGTAAGGTGTGAATGTCTGACCATAGTTGGTAAAAAGCGGGTAAGAAAAGGTTCGAATGCCCGAACATACACCATCAAAAGAGGGAGCGGAGGTGTTCCGCTGTAAGAAGGTGTGAATGTCTGACCATAGTTGGTAAAAAGCGGGTAAGAAAAGGTTCGAATGCCCGAACATACACCATCAAAAGAGGGAGCGGAGGTGTTCCGCTGTAAGAAGATGTGAATGTCCGACCATAGTTGGTAAAAAGCGGGTAAGAAAAGGTTAAAATTCCCGACTGTACACCATCAAAAGAGGGAGCATTCTCACTGAAAAACGGATAAGAAAAAGTGTGAATGCCCAACCATACATCATCAAAAGCAGGAGTGGATGTGTTCGGCTAGAAGAAGGTTTGAATGCCCGACCATAGTTTGTAAAAAGCGGATAAGAAAAGGTTCGAATGCCCGAACATACACCATCAAAAGAGGGAGAGGAGGTGTTCCGCTGTAAGACGGTGTGAATGTCCGACCATAATTGGTAATAAGCGGGTAAGAAAAGGTTAAAATATCCGACTGTACACAATCAATAGCGGGAGCGGAGTTGTTCAGCTACAAGAAGGTATGAATGTCAGATCATAATTTGCAAAAAGCTGATGAGAAAGGGTGAGAATGCCCGACTATACACCATCAAATAAGGGAGCGGAGGTGTTCGGCTGTGAGTAGGTATGAATCTCCGACCATAATTGCTGAAAAATGTGTTAGAAAAGGTAAGAATGCCAGACAATACATCATCAAAAGCGGGACAGGTGGTGTTCGGCTGCAAGAAGGTGTGAATGTTCGACTAAAGTTTGTAAAAAGCGGGTAAGACAAGGTGCAAATGCCCGACAATGTATGATCAAAAGCGGGTAAGAAAAGGTTCGAATGTGTTGAAAAATGAAAAATGTGTTAGAAAAGGTAAGAATGCCGGTCCATACATCATCAAAAGCGGGAGAGGTGGTTTTCGGCTGCAAGTAGGTGTGAATGTCCAACCATAATTATTCACAAACGGGTAAGAAAAGGTAGTATTGCCAGACCATACATGATCAAAACAGGGAGCGGAGGTGGTTCAGCTGCAAGAAGGTCTGAATATCCACCCATAATTACTGAAAAATGGGTAAGAAAAGGTGCGAATGCCCAACCATACATCATCAAAAGCAGGTGTGAATGTCAGATCATAATTTGCAAAAAGCTGATGAGAAAGGGTGAGAATGCCCAACTATACACCATCAAATGTGGGAGCGGAAGTGTTCGGCTGTGAGTAGGTGTGAATGTCCGACCATAATTGCTGAAAAATGTGTTAGAAAAGGTAAGAATGCCGGACCATACATCATCAAAAGCGGGAGAGGTGGTGTTCGGTTGCAAGAAGGTGTGAATGTCCGACTAAAGTTTGTAAAAAGCGGGTAAGACAAGGTCCTAATGCCCTACAATGTATGATCAAAAGCGGGAACGGAGGTGTTCAGCTGCAAGAAGGTGTGACCTTCCGACCAAAGTTTGGAAAAAGCAGTTAAGAAAAGGTTCGAATATCCAACCAAACATAATCAAAAGCGGGAGCAGAGCTGTTCGACTGCAAGTAGGTGTGAATGTCAGATCATAATTTGCATAAAGCTGATGAGAAAGGGTGAGAAGGCCCGACTATACACCATCAAATGCGGGAGCGGAGTTGTTCGGCTGTGAGTAGGTGTGAATCTCCAACCATAATTGCTGAAAAATGTGTTAGAAAAGGTAAGAATGCCGGTCCATACATCATCAAAAGCGGGAGAGGTGGTTTTCGGCTGCAAGTAGGTGTGAATGTCCAGCCATAATTATTCACAAACGAGTAAGAAAAGGTAGTATTGCCAGACCATACATGATCAAAACAGGGAGCGGAGGTGGTTCAGCTGCAAGAAGGTGTGAATGTCCGACTAAAGTTTGTAAAAAGCGGGTAAGACAAGGTGCGAATGCCCGACAATATATGATCAAAAGAGGGAGCGGAGGTTTTCAGCTGCAAGAAGGTCTGAATGTCCACCCATAATTCCTGAAAAATGGGTAAAAAAAGGGTGCGAATGCCCAACCATACATCATCAAAAGCAGGAGTGGATGTGTTCTGCTACAAGGTTTGAATGTCCATCAATATTTGCTTTAAAACATGAAAGAAAATTTTCGAATATCAAACCGCACATGATCATAAGAAAGTCCGACCATGGTTTGTAAAAAGCGGGTAAGAAAAGGCTCGAATGCCTGACTATACACCATCAAAAGAGGGAGCAGAGGGGTTCAGCTGCAAGAAGGTCTGAATGTCCATCAATAATTGCTTTAAAACATGAAAGAAAAGTTTCGAATATCAAACCGCACATGATCATAAGCGGGAGAGGAGGTGTTCAGCTGCAAGAAGGTGTGAATGTCCACCCATAATACCTGAAAAATGGGTAAAAAAAAGGTGCGAATGCCCAACCATACATCATCAAAAGCAGGTGTGAATGTCAGATCATAATTTGCAAAAAGCTGATGAGAAAGGGTGAGAATGCCCGACTATAAACCATCAAATGCGAGAGCGGAGGTGTTCGGCTGCAAGTAGGTGTGAATGTTCGACTAAAGTTTGTGAAAAGCGGGTAAGACAAGGTGCGAATGCCCGACAATGTATGATCAAAAGCGGGTAAGAAAAGGTTCGAATGCCCGAATATACACCATCAAAAGCGGAAGCGGAGGTGTTCGGCTGCAAGAAGGTGTGACTACTCTATCAACTGGTCTAAGACCACAGTTCTGCCCATTAACTGTAGGGTCCAGAATATACCTGCGATCACTTTACAGTCAGGAAATATTAGATATTTAGGCATAAACATTTCCTCCAGGCTCTCAGAGCTAACAAAGCTAAATTATGTGCAATTATTAAAGAGAGTAGAGGACGATCTCTCTCGTTGGAAGTCCTTACCTATATCACTTATGGGGAGAGTTACAACCATTAAAATGATGATACTACCAAAAGTTAACTATTTGTTCTCAATGATCCCCATAAAACCATCTGCTACTTGGTTTAAGTCACTAGATTCATGCATCTCCAAATTTCTGTGGAAAAACAAACCACCACGTATTAGTTTAAAAACCCTACAGAAGACCAAGGACAGTGGTGGATTAGATTTACCTCATTTTCAGCACTATTCCTTAGCCAATAGGTTACAATATAAATCAAAATGGTTTAAACCTTGTTGTTGTCACCGTTCCCAGAGACGTTGTAATCATTGAGGATTCTATATTCACCCCCTCATTAGAGGCACGTGTTGCAGATTGATGACACTGAATCTTCTTCTCTGTTCATTGCTGGCATCATTCCCAGCATCGTAAGTGTTCGTGGCATTGTTAGCCTCTTCTTCTGGATCTTGATATCGAGCATCCTTTTGTATTTCTGGTTTGTCAGTCCTCTCTCTTCGTTCACTGGAGTCTTCGTCTCTTTGTCCTTGAGTTTGGTGATTTTTTCTTCTTTTGATGCCTTGACACAGTGTGACAGGTGATACCACGTGGGAGATCCTTTAACTTGGACTGCTGTCCCTGTGCTGCGAAATGGCTGTGCTGCTCAAATGGTCTCTCCTTCATCATATACACAGTTATTTATACATCACCTTCCACCATGAAGCGTTGTCCCTTTTTGTTTCTCTCTTTGTTCTTAAAATGCTTTTATGCATGTCTAAACCAATCCATTAAATTAGATCATTTTGGCAGTAAAGCGATCTACAATGTGCTTGGTCGCAAAGCTGCTCATCTGTGGTAAACAGCTCTTCAGAAAGGCATTCTTCAATTGATTTCACTAATTTTATGTAATAATTTTGTGATTTCCTACAAAACTACACTTCTTCTCCCATCTTTCTGAGTATTTAATATTGTCTGGGTCCCGTTAAAACATGTATTTTTCCCATCTAATTCCTTGTTTGCTTTAAAACAAGTATTCCCCATTTTCTATCCCTTCAGTAGCCAACCAGTTTGTATGGAGTACACTGGAGCAACTTGACTGATCAGTAAAACACTGCTTTTGTTTTCACCGCAAGGCTTCCCCCGTCGGTTGTTTCACTGAGACACTACTGAGTAACTATAACTCAACACAGTTTATACACATAACATTCATATACATACTAACAAACAAACAAACAATTATTTATCGCAATTTTGTCATCTCTGTTTGAACGTACACCCAGGTAAATATTCCTGTAGTCTTCTCATACCGACTATGGACCCATTCATTGTTTAACTTCACTGTTTTGCAAATCCTAATTGAATATTACACATTGACATTGAACTTTACTTGATAAGCAGGTCTTCATTGCATTCAGCAGCCTATATGTGAGCATCTATGTGTAAGCTGTTCTTCTTTGCATTTATCAGCAGCAAGCAATTCTTCATTGCACATGCATATGAAAATAGTAAAACAATTCCAATGCGTTAGCGAAACCTTCTATATCAGGAGTGTCCATCATGATGCTGGGAATAGAACCTCTTTCCCAGAATAGTTCAACCTTCATTACTCAACTGATCATAACTCCGCAATGAGCACATTTCAAAGTATCATTCCTCTACATGTATTCAAAAATCTACGTGTAAATGTTTAATATTTCTTATATTTGTTGATGTCATTCTGTGTGCATGTGGCCTAAACCCAATCTCTGTGTGGCAATTTTAATTTAAACAAGTTAAACTCTGCCTCTGATCATTTAAAAAAGGTGTGTACCAATATCAACCTTTCTCAGGTAATTACTGATCCTACAAAACCAAACTTAAGAGATCCTTCAAGGTTGTCCCTGATTGGCTCAATCTTAACAAATCAAAGGTAGAAAATCCGCAGTATCTGAACTTGGTGTTAGTTATCACTGCTCAATAGCCTGTATCAGAATTGCAAAATGAAAACATTAGGTCCACGCTTGGTATCCAGATCCTGAAACATCTCCATGAGCAGGCTTTTTTTTAACTGATCTGTTGAATAGTTATACTCATGACACTGTTAAAATCCCAGATGAAGATCTAGCACTTGACCATTTTTGTAAATCTTCTAATTCCATAGTTGATAAACACGCCCCTTTTAAAAAGTATAGAACTTAGAACAGGTCTAGTCCCTGGCTTTCGGCAGAACTGTCTTCTTTACTTTTTTTTTTTTTTTCCCCTTGTCCTGTTCAGCATTATGGCAGCAGAATTGTAGTCTGAATACCTTTGATGCCAAACAGATTTGCTTTGCCAAGGGATGTTTTATAAATGTAAAGCTCCCCTTGATGCTCATTTATTTATTTCTGTTTACAATATATGACATGTAATAGAACTGAACCGGACCGGGGGACAAGGAAAGAAGAAGAGGAAAGAAGAGGAAACAGAACAAAAATAGAAACAAAAACCAGACAACCAGCTGCTACACCTGTAAAAAACAAAACAGCCAACAATCCATGGCCTCTGAGGGGAATCCAGCCTTAGCGCCACCAGGAGCACCTGAAAGCAGACAAGCAGAGAAAAAACAAACACACAAACAAACAAAAACAAGCACAAGAAGCGGCAATCGCATACAACACAGCTGTGGATATAGATGACCTGAGACGACATGATAATACATCAACTGCTTAGCGACCATGCTACTGGACTAATGAATGTGTGTGTGTGTGTGTGAACATGCAACACCCATGGCACAGGACCTACATGATAACCGTGCTTAGTTATGAGTGTATAAGCGTACAGGGCCACAATCCACAGCTCCCCCAAGCAATCAGAAGCAGGCAGAGAGGGCCACAAGACCCAGGCCACCAGCAGCCCCCACAGAGCACAGAACCCAGGAAGCCCACCGCAGGGGCAACCACGCATCCACCCAGAAGACTGCAGAGGAAGCCCCCGGAAAGAGCCCCCATAAGCATAGGGCAGAGGCCCTCCGGGAGCCAGGGGCAACAGCCCACCGACCCCGCCAGGCCCCACCCGCCCAGACATGGGCCGTGCACTGGACCCGGGCCCCAGGAGCCCAAGCGCCCCCAACCCCCCCCGACAGAGGCCCCACCCAATACCCAGGAGGGCCAAGCGCCCCAGACAGCCACACAGTGGGTAAGCGCCTGCCCCAGCGCCCCTGGCCAAGTGCCCCGGGAGTCAAGACGTGCCCACAGGTGGGTGAAGTCGCGAGCAGCGGGGAGAGGCAACGCTGCCCCCCCATCGGGAGAAGCACAGGCAGGCCAGGCGACAGGAAGTCCCAGATCCAGGCCCAATCATTACCACACACACTTTCACGTCCCATACATCCACATGTCCTCCCTCCCTCGACTCCGCTGGGGTGTAGTGCAGCGGGCACACCAGGGTGCCAGCAGCCCCCCAGCCACCCCAGACCCCGAACCAGCAGAACAATTAATTAATCCTCCTGGCCCCTCCCGCCCCGAGCAGCAACCAGGAAGCAGGGGTGTGCGAAGAAGACCCCTCCCCTCACCCTTCTGGCTCTTCAATATTTTCTAATAGTGAGCAATTACAATTGAGGGGCAGCCAAACTTGTAGAACTGGGAGTGCGGCCCTCTGGGCAGCCTACATACCCAAAGAGCCCCGCCCACCAGATGCCACTCAGTGTAACCACCCCCCAAGACCTAATGTGTGTGTGTGAGTGTGTTTGATAAGTAGTAATGTCTAAGGTGTAATTAAAACAGGGGCGGGGAACTGCAGAGTGCAACCAAAGGGGACCACCTACGTGGCCCCATCCACTACACCCCACCGAACACACACGCCCCCAAAACCCTTCATGTGTGAGTGTGTGCTGTGTACAGGAGCCAGAAGGGAGAGGGGTATGGGGATATACACCGGCGGAGCTACTCTCCCCCAGAAAGGGCAGCCAGGGACTGGCTGCAATAGGCATCCCCGCTACCTGGGAGCCAACACAGGGCAGGAGGGGCTGATGTCCACCAGGCTCGGGGCCTGCAGCGACCATATTCCGGGAGCTACTGTACCCCCAGAAGGTACCCACCCCGGAGGACCTCTACAAAAATCAAACAAAGAACAACAAAAAACAAACAAACAAACCACCCAGTCACACCAGTCGCAGCAGCCCGGGCCTGAGACCCACCATCACCCAGGCCCCCCCCCCCCCCCCCCCCCTGACCTGCACCAACCCACCCATACTGGGGCGCGTCAAGGGCAACCCAGCCTCCCCAGTCACAGTCAGGAACCCCCCCTGGCGCAAGCACCACCCATGCCAGAGCGGCCCGGCCTCCCGGCATAGAGCCAGCAGCCACCACACCAAGGCCCCTAAGGGACCCTAAGGGACCTCGCCCCACACCGCAAGACAGCCCCACCCGCAAGCCCCCAAAACTGCCCTCCAAGCCCGACACACAGTCCCCCCCAGCAATGACCAACCCGGTCCCCACGACCCGAGAGACCACCAGACGCCCGAAGCCGCACAGCCCCCCCAGCACACACCCAACCACCCAGAGCGACGGGACAGCAACCCACCACCACCACTATGTGATAAAGCTAATCAGAGGGGACCAGAGAGAATGAAATTCAGCCAATTGATGTTTTGAGGAGGCAGACATTGTTTCCATGCTAATATAAATATAATCTAAAAGAAAATTTCTAAACTGGTTAATACACAGATTGTTCTTCGCTTTTCAGTTCATGAGAATAGTTTTCTTTGTGATACATAACACTGTGAGAACCATGTGTGCAGAGTTAATTTCCATGTTGATGTTGTCTAAGTCACCCAGTATGTACAGTGTGGGGCATGCAGGGATGCTACACTTTAGCCATGTTGATAGGTCTTCACAGACTTCAAGCCAGAACTTCTGGACAGGCGCACAAAACCACAAAGCGTGTGCATAATCATCAGGTGTGTTATCTGTGCAATGTGAGCAGATGTTTGAGTGTGTTAGACCCATCCTGAACATCCTTTGTCCTGTATAGTGTGTTCTATGAAGGATTTTGTATTGTATGAGCTGTAAATTAGGATTTCGAGTCATTCTGAACGTGTTCAAACATATTTGTGGCCAGAAGCTAATATTCATGTAGATGTTGAAAATGACAGCCTAAATATTAACTTTAATTCTATATTAGACTCTATTGGATTTTCTCAAAGTGTTCACAGACCTACTCACTGCCTTAATCATACCCTTGACCTTGTGCTGACTTATGGCATTGAGAGTGAACAGTTAACAGTGTTCCCTCATAACCCTGTCTTGTCTGACCATTTTTTAATAACTTTTGAATTTACATTACTTGACTACACGGTTTCTGAGAAGAATTCTACATATAGAAGGTGTCTGTCAGAGAATGCTGTAACCAGATTTAAAGAGTTGATTTCATCATCCTTTTCTTCACTGCCATGTGCTGATATGACACAGGATGGCTACCTAAATTTTACTCCAGTAGAACTTGACTCTCTTGTTGACAGCACTACAGCTTCAATGCGTACAACACTGGACAATGTTGCCCCTCTGAAAAGGAAGGTAATCAGTCAGAAGAGGTTGGCTCCTTGGTATAATTCACAGCTGCGTGCGTTAAAGCAGACTGCAAGAAAGCTGGAGAGACAGTGGCGTTCCTCTAATTTAGAAGAGTCTCAATTAGTCTGGAAAGATAGTTTAATAACGTATAAGAAAGCACTTCGTAAAGCTAGAACTGCGTATTATTCATTATTGATAGAAGAGAATAAGAATAATCCCAGGTTTCTTTTCAGCACTGTTGCCAGGCTGACAAAGAGTCCGAGCTCTGTTGAGCCATGTATTCCTTTAACTCTCAGCAGTGATGATTTCATGAGATTCTTCATCAATAAAATTGTTTCTATCAGAGAGAAGATTAATGGAATCCTTCCCATTATTATCACTGATGTATCATCAAGTAGAGCAGCTTTAGAAGTATCTTTCGAACCTGAATTGTATTTAGACAGCTTCTGTCCAGTTGATCTTTCTGAGCTAACAACAGCAATAGTCTCTTCTAAACCATCAACTTGTATGTTAGACCCAATCCCAACCAGACTGTTCAAGGAGGTTTTCCCCTTAATTGACACTTCCATATTGGATTTGATCAATCGGTCTTTGTTGACAGGATATGTACCTCAGACTTTTAAGGTTGCTGTAATTAAACCTTTACTTAAAAAACCTACTCTTGATTCAGAAGTGTTGGCTAATTATCGACCTATATCCAATCTCCCTTTTTTGTCCAAAGTTCTTGAAAAAATAGTTGCAGTTCAACTTTGTGATCATTTACATAGAAATAATCTGTTTGAAGAGTTTCAGTCAGGATTCAGAGTGCATCATAGCACAGAAACAGCACTGGTGAAAGTTACCAATGATCTCCTGTTAGCCTCTGATAGCGGACTTGTTTCTGTGCTTGTCCTGTTGGATCTCAGTGCTGCATTTGATACGATCGATCACAGCATTCTGTTACAGAGACTTGAACATGTTATTGGGATTAAAGGAACTGCATTAGGCTGGTTTAAGTCATATTTATCTGATAGATTCCAGTTTGTTCTTGTAAATGAGGAATCTTCCTCACACGTTGGAGTAAGTCATGGAGTTCCTCAGGGTTCTGTGCTTGGACCGATTCTTTTTACTTTATACATGCTTCCATTAGGTAACATTATCAGACAGCATGGCATAAATTTCCATTGTTATGCTGATGATACTCAGCTGTACTTATCTATGAAACCAGATGAAACCTACAGGTTGGTCAGGCTACAAGCCTGTCTTAAAGACATAAAGACCTGGATGACTCAGAACTGTCTGCTTTTAAATTCAGACAAAACTGAAGTTGTTCTCTTTGGACCTGAGCGCTTCAGGGAGAAATTGTCTAGTTATATAGTTACTCTAGATGGTATTTCCTTGGCTTCTAGTTCTACAGTGAGGAACCTTGGAGTTATTTTTGACCAGAATTTATCATTTGACGCACATATAAAACTGGTTTCTAGGACTGCCTTCTTTCACCTTCGTAATATTGCTAAAATCAGGAACATCCTGTCTCAGGGTGATGCAGAGAAACTAGTTCATGCATTTGTTACTTCAAGATTGGACTACTGTAATTCCTTATTATTGGGCTGTCCCACATATTCTCTGAAAAGCCTCCAGCTGATCCAAAATGCTGCAGCCAGAGTTCTGATGAGAACTAACAGGAGAGATCATGTTTCTCCAGTTTTAGCTTCTCTTCATTGGCTCCCTGTTAAATTCAGAATAGAATTTAAGATTCTTCTTCTGACATATAAAGTTCTTAATGACCGAGCTCCATCATATCTTAAAGATTTAATTGTAAGATATTTTCCTAACAGAGCACTTCGCTCCCAAACTGCAGGTTTACTTGTTGTTCCCAGAGTTTCTAAAAGTAGAATGGGAGGTAGAGCCTTCAGTTATCAGGCCCCTCTCTTGTGGAATAAGCTACCAGTAAATGTCCGGGAAGCAGACACCCTTTCCACTTTTAAGATTAGGCTTAAAACTTTTCTTTTCGATAAAGCTTACAGTTAGGGATGGCTCAGGTAATCCTGAAACATCCCATAGTTAAGCTGCTATAGGCTTAGACTGCTGGGGGACCTCATCTGTCACACCTTTCCTCACTTTGCTCTCTTTTTCCCCCTGTTTAATTTCAAAATTGATTTTATGTACATGTGACATTATTGTGGTTATTAACCTATGTTTCCCTGTTCCAACAGATATCCTTTGAATGGCGTTATGGTGTTTTTCCCCCCTCTTTTCCCTCTTTTCTGTCTTCTCAAACCCCAGCTGGTCGAGGCGGATGGCCACCCTTCCTGAGTCTGGTTCTGCCAGAGGTTTCTTCCTGTTAAAAGGGAGTCGTTCCTTTCCACAGTTGCCACAGGCACGCTCAGGACGGGAGATTGGACTGAAGACACATTTCGGTGCAATCTGTTGGTTTCCTTAGCTAGGATATTAATTTTTTGAATTAGCTCTATATGAATTAATTGGATTATGATTACAATGAATTGAATTCCAATTGGCTTGAATTGGACTATATTACTTAAGTGCCTTGAGATGACAATTGTTGTAATCTGGCGCTATATAAATAAAATTGAATTGAATTGAATTGAATTGAAGCTATGATTACAACTGATGGATAAATCTGCCTCCCATTTTGAGGATGGAAGAGACATTGTGTCATCTATCTTAGACAATAATTTTTATATTTTTGATAGTAGTTTTGGGGTGCAGATGCTTAGAAATTCTGCTACCCTAGTCGGGAGTTGTAAGTCTGGTTGGTGGAGGATATATTTCTTTGTTATTATAGACTTAAGTTGTTGATATTCTAGGAATTTATTGCTGCCTATCTCATGTTGTGATATGAGCTCATCAAATAAAATTAAATTTCCATTTTGGATTATATGTTCCAGATGTTGTGGTGGTTAGCACCGTCACCTCACAGCAAGAGGGTTCCAGGTTCAAGCCCTGCCTGGGGCCTTTCTGTGTGGAGTTTGCATGTTCTCCCCCTGTAGTTGTGGGTTCTCTCCAGGTACTCTGGCTTCCTCCCACCATCCAAAAACATGCATTTCAGGTTAATTGGTGACTCCAAATTGTCCGTAGGAGTGAGTGTGAGTGTGCATGGTTGTTTGTCTCGTTTGTCTCTATGTGGCCCTGTGATGGACTGGCGACCTGTCCAGGGTGTACCCCGCCTTTCGCCCGATGACTGCTGGGATAGGCTCCAGCCCACCCGCTACCCGATTAACGGACTGTCGGTAAAGAAAATGGATGGATGTTCCAGATGTTTGATTCCTTTGATCTTCCACAGAGTAAAGTTTAGCATTTTTTGGTTTTGCAGGATGTCAGGATTGTTCCAGATGGGTGTAAGCTTACACGGGACAAGTGAGGACTTTGTTATTTTAAGAAATTCCAACCAGGCTGTCAGAGAGGTGCTGATGTTAATGCTTTTGAAACATTTGTGATTTTTTACATTTTTGACTAATAAGTGGAAGGTCAGAGATTTCCAGATTATCACACAATGCTTGTTCTATGTTTATCCATGATTCATCTATTGGGCTAGGTTTAAACCATTTTGATATATACTGTAACCTATTGGCTAAGGAATAGTGCTGAAAATTAGGTAAATCTAATCCACCACAGTCCTTGGTCTTCTGTAGGGTTTTTAAACTAATACGTGGTGGTTTGTTTTTTTCATAGAAATTTGGAGATGCATGAATCTAGTGACTTAAACCAAGTAGCAGATGGTTTTATGGGGATCATTGAGAACAAATAATTAACTTTTGGTAGTATCATCATTTTAATGGTTGTAATTCTCCCCATAAGTGATATAGGTAAGGACTTCCAACGAGAGAGATCGTCCTCTACTCTCTTTAATAATTGCACATAATTTAGCTTTGTTAGCTCTGAGAGCCTGGAGGAAATGTTTATGCCTAAATATCTAATATTTCCTGACTGTAAAGTGATCACAGGTATATTCTGGACTCTACAGTTAATGGGCAGAACTGTGGTTTTAGACCAATTGATAGAGTAGTCAGAAAGTACTGAAATTTTTTTTATGAGTGTGATCGTGTGAGTGAGAGACGTTTGAGAGTTCTGAAGGAAAAGTAAAACATCATCAGCATAAAGACTTATTTTATGCTCAATATTTTGGGGTTGGATGCCTTTAATATTTCTATCTTGTCTGATAGCAGCTGCTAAAGGTTCGATGAAAATAGCAAAAAGTGAGGGAGAAAGTGGGCAACCCTGCCTTGTACCTCTCTGCAGACTGAAGCTTGGAGAGGTTTGATCATTTGTCCTGACACTTGCATTTGGGGAGCTATATAATATCCTTATCCAGTTGATGAAGTGTGACCCAAACCCGAATTTGTTTAATGCTGCGAATAAAAATTTCCAGTTCACTCCATCAAATGCTTTTTCTGCATCTAGAGAGACTATTGTGGTTTCCAAGTTGTTGATGGTAGAATAGTCTATGAGATTAATGATCTAGTTTGTGAACCAACTGTTGTGCCTACTGCTCTTCAGCCTGTCAAATGAAACGTAGAATTTGAAACGTGACAAATGAACGAAGACCCAAGGAGTTGAGTCGTGAACGAATCAATACTGTTTCCTGTCCTGCTGACTGAGCTTATGAAGCTGCCGCCTGCCATGTGGTGAGGAAGGGTACTGCATGAAAATGAACGAATCACTCACTGAGACAACTCGTTACTCCCGAGTCATATAAAAAATTAGTTCATATCGAACAAATCGCTCACGAACGACACATCACTATCTATTTGACGAGTTATGCATGAATTTGGATTTTGCAATAAAATTAATTCCTTCTCTCAAACCAAGTTCAAACTGCTTTGTCCTTCATATTTATCTACTTCTAATCTAGTTTCAACAATAAACAACACTGTATTTTGTAGTATGAAAAAGAACCAGACCTAATTTTCAGCAATAAGCTTCTCTCGAGGAGATATGAAGGAATACAGATTTTGCTATAAAATTAAATCCTTCTATCAAACTGACTTAAAACGGTTTGTCCTTATTTCTTCACTTCTGATGAAGTTTCAACAATAAACAACAAACTTTGTATTGTGACAAAGAACCAGACTCATTCTTCAGGAATCCGAAAATAAGCTCTATTTTACGAGTTATGCACGAATTCGGATTCTCCTATAAAACGAATTCCTTAACTCAAACCAAGTTAAGACTGCTTTGTCCTTCATATTTATTCATGTCTAATCAAGTTTCAACGATAAACAACGTTGTACTTTGTAGAATGAGAAAGAACTTCTTCAGCAATAAGCATCTCTCGACATATGACGAAATACAGATTTTGCTATAAAATTAGCTTGACTTAAAACTGTTTGTCCTCCTTATTTATCCACTTCAAATCAAGTTTCAACAATTAAAAAAAATTTTGTAGTTTGAGAAAGAACAACTTAATCTTCAGCAATCAGTATAAAAAGCGGGTAAGAAAAGGTTCGAATGCCCGACTATATATTAACAAAAGCGGGAGGAAAGGTCTTTGGATGAGAGTGGGTGAGAATGTCAAACCATAATCTATAAAATGCGGTGAAAAAAAAGGTGTGAATACCCCATAGAACACTAAAAGGTGGAGCGGAAGTGTTCGGCTGCAAGAAAGTGTTACTGTCCGACTATATTTGGTGAAAAGCAGGTGAAGCAAGGTCTGAATGCCCTACCTTACATCATCAAAAGCGAGATCAGAGGTGTTTGGCTGCAAAATGCAAAAGGTGCGAATGACCGACTAAATATCAACAAAAGTAGGGGCGGAGGTCTTCGGATAAAAGTGGGTGTGAATATCCCACCATACAAGTATGGTGGAGAGGAAGCTGTAAATGGCCGACCATAGTAAAAAGCAGGTGAGAAAAGGTGCGAATGTCAAACCATACATGATCAAAACAGGGAGCGGAGGTGTTTGGCTGCGACAAGGTGTGAATGTCCACCCATAATTAATGAAAAGCGGAATAAGTAGGTTCGAATGCCCAACCATACATCATCAAAAGCAGGAGTGGATGTGTTCGGCTACAAGAAGGTTTGAATGTCTGACCATAGTTTGTAAAAAGCGGGTAAGAAAAAGATCGAATGCCCGACAATGTATGATCAAAAGAGGGAGCGGAGGTTTTCGGCTGAAAGAAGGTGTGAATGTCCAACCATAATTTGTAAAAACCGGGGAAGAAAAGGCTCGAAAGCCCGACTATACACCATCAACAGCTGGAGCGGAGGTGTTCAGCTGCAAGAAGGTCTGAATGTCCATCAATAATTGCTAGAAAACATGAAAGAGATTTTTCTAATATCAAACCGCACATGATCATAAACGGGAGAGGAGGTGTTCGGCTGCAAGAGGGTGTGACTGTCTGACAAAAGTTTGGAAAAAGCAGTTAAGAAAAGGTTCGAATATCCAACCAAACATAATCAAAAGCGGGAGCAGAGCTGTTCGATTGCAAGTAGGTGTGAATGTCAGATCATAATTTGCAAAAAGCTGATGAGAAAGGGTGAGAATGCCCGACTATACACCATCAAATGCGGGAGTGGAGTTGCTCGGCTGTGAGTAGGTGTGAATCTCCAACCATAATTGCTGAAAAATGTGTTAGAAAAGATAAGAATGTCGGTCCATACATCATCAAAAGCGGGAGAGGTGGTTTTCGGCTGCAAGTAGGTGTGAATGTCCAGCCATAATTATTCACAAACGCGTAAGAAAAGGTAGTATTGCCAGACCATACATGATCAAAACAGGGAGCGGAGGTTTTCGGCTGAAAGAAGGTCTGAATGTCCATCAATAATTGCTTTAAAACATGATAGAAAATTTTCGAATATCAAACCGCACATGATCATAAGCGGGAGAGGAGGTGTTCAGCTGCAAGAAGGTGTGATTGTCCACCCATAATTACTGAAAAATGGTTAAGAAAAGGTGCGAATGCCCAACCATACATCATCAAAAGTAGGAGTGGATGTGTTTGGCTACAAGAAAGTTTGAATGTCCGACCATAGTTTTTTAAAAACCGGGTAAGAAAAGGTTCGAATGTCCGAACATACACCATCAAAAGAGGGAGCGGAGGTTTTCCGCTGTAAGAAGGTGTGAATGTCCGACCATAGTTGGTAAAAAGCGGGTAAGAAAAGGTGAAAATACCCGACTGTACACAATGAATAGCGGGAGCGGAGTTGTTCGGCTACTAAAAGGTGTGAAAGTCCAACCCTGGTTTGTAAAAAGCGAGTAAGAAAAGGTGCGAATGCCCGACAATGTATGATCAAAAGAGGGAGAGGAGGTTTTCGGCTGCAAGAAGGTCTGAATGTCCACCCATAATTCCTGAAAAATGGGTAAAAAAAAGGTGCGTATGCCCAACCATACATCATCAAACGCAGGAGTGGATGTGTTTGGCTACAAGAAGGTGTGAACGTCCGACCAAAGTTTGTAAAAAGCAGTTAAGAAAAGGTTCGAATATCCAACCAAACATAATCAAAAGCGGGAGCAGAGCTGTTCGACTGCAAGTAGGTGTGAATGTCAGATCATAATTTGCAAAAAGATGATGAGAAAGGGTGAGAATGCCCGACTATACACCATCAAATGCGGGAGCGGAGGTGTTCGTCTGTGAGTAGGTGTGAATGTCCGACCATAATTGCTGAAAAATGTGTTAGAAAAGGTAAGAATGCCGGTCCATACATCATCAAAAGCGGGAGAGGTGGTGTTCGGCTGCAAGTAGGTGTGAAAGTCAGACCATGGTTTGTAAAAAGCGGGTAAGAAAAGGTTCCAATGCCCGACTATACACCATCAAATGCGGGAGCGGAGGTGTTCGGCTGCAAGAAGATGTGAACGTCCGACCAAAGTTTGTAAAAAGCAGTGAAAAGCGAGAAAAAGCTTTTCGTGAGTTTTGCATGATTTTGTATTTTGCTTATAAAATGCACTCTTTCACTCAAACTATGTTAAAACTGATTTGTCCTTCATATTTACCATGTCTAGAAAGATCTAAACAAAAAAACAACGTTGTACTTTGCAGTAAAAGAAAGATTAAATCTAAAGTTTCAGGAATCCGAGTATAAGCTTGCTTTCATGAGTTCTGATTTCGGATTTTGCTATAAAATGAATTGCTTTGCTCAAACCAAGTTAAAACTGCTTTGTCCTTCCATATTTATCAATGTCGAGATAGATTTAAACAAAACAAAAAACCACGTTGTACTTTGCAATATAAGAAAGAGCAACACAGAAGGATCAGGAATCCGAGAATAAGCTTTTCATGTGTTCTGCATGTTTTGGGATTTTGTTTTAAAATGAATTCCTTCAATCAAACTATGTTAAAACTGCTTTGTCCTTCATTGTTATCCATGTCTAAAAATGTTTGAAGCATAAACTTCCTCATATTACCCTGAATAAGAAAGAACCACACTTGTGATTAAGCCATACGTTCCTTTTGAGGAGTTCTGCATGATTTGGGATTTTGCTATTAAATAAATTCCTTCACTCAAACAGAATGAAAACTGCTTTTACCTTCATATTTATCAATGTCTAGATCGACTTCAACAACAAACAACATTGGACTTTGCAGTAGAAGAAGTTGAAATTGATCTAGACATTGATAAATATGAAGGACAAAGCAGTTTCCAGTTGGTTTGAGTGAAGGAATTAATTTTAAAGCAAAATCCGAAATCATGCATAACTCCTCAAAAGGAACGTATTGCTCAACCAAAGGGATGCTTCTTTCTCATTCAGGGTAATATGAGGAACTTTATGCTTGATACATTTTTAGACATGGATAACTATGAAGGACAAAGCAGTTTTAACATAGTTTGAGAAAAGCAATTAATTTTATAGGAAAATCCGAAATCAAGCAGAACGTATGAAAATAAGCTTATTCTCGGATTCCTGATCCTCTAGTGTTGCTCTTTCCTATACTGCAAAATCCAATGTTGTTCTTTGTTGAAGTCGATCTAGACATTGATAAATATGAAGGACAAAGCAGTTTTCACTTGGTTTGAGTGAAGGAATTCATTTTATACATAAAATCCCAAATTATGCAGAACGTATGAAAAGAAGCTTATTCTCGATTTCCTGATCCTTCAGTGTTGCTCTTTCTTCTACTGCAAAATCCAATGTTGTTCTTTGTTGAAGTCGATCTAGACATTGATAAATATGAAGTTAAAAGCAGTTTTAACATAGTTTGAGTGAAGGAATTTTATAGCAAAATCCCAAATCATGCAGAACGTATGAAAATAAGCTTATTCTCGGATTCCTGATCCTTCAGTGTTGCTCTTTCTTCTACTGCAAAATCCAATGTTGTTCTTTGTTGAAGTCGATCTAGACATTGATAAATATGAAGGACAAACCAGTTTTCACTTGGTTTGAGTGAAGGAATTCATTTTATACATAAAATCCCAAATCATGCAGAACGTATGAAAAGAAGCTTATTCTCGGATTCCTGATCCTTCAGTGTTGCTCTTTCTTCTACTGCAAAATACAATGTTGTTCTTTGTTGAAGTCGATCTAGACATTGATAAATATGAAGTTAAAAGCAGTTTTAACATAGTTTGAGTGAAGGAATTCATTTTATAGTAAAATCCGAAATCGTGCAGAACTCATGAAAATAATAAAGTACAACGTTGTTTTTTTGTTTAAATCTATCTAGACATTGATAAATATTAAGGTAAAAGCCGTTTTAACATAGTTTGAGTGAAGGAATTCATTTTATAGATAAAATCCAAAAGCATGCAGAACTCCTCAAAAGGGGCGTATGGCTTAATCACAAGTGTGGTTCTTTCTCATTCAAGGTAAAATGAGGAAGTTTATGCTTGAAATGTATGTAGAAATGGGTACATATGAAGGACAAAGCAGTTTTAACATAGTTTGAGTGAAGGAATTCATTTTAAAACAAAATCCCAACACATGCAGAACTCATGAAAAGCTTATTCTCGGATTCCTGATCCCTCAGTGTTGCTCTTTCTTATATTGCAAAGTATAATGTGTTTTTTTTTGTTTAAATCTATCTCGACATTGATAAATATGGAAGGACAAAGAAGTTTTAATTTAGTTTGAGTGAAGGAATTCATTTTATAGCAAAATCCGAAATCGTGCAGAACTCATGAAAGCAAGCTTATACTCGGATTCCTGAAACTTTAGATTTGCTCTTTCTTTTACTGCAAAGTACATCGTTGTTTTTTTTTTGTTTAAATCTTTCTAGACATGGTAAATATGAAGGACAAAACTGTTTTAACATAGTTTGAGTGAAGAAATGCATTTTATAAGCAAGATCCCAAATCATGCAGAACTCATGATTTTTGTTGAAATCTATCTAGACATTGATAAATACCAGCCGAACATCTCTGCTGCCGCTTTTGATAATTTATGGTTGGGAATTCTTAACTTTTCTTACCCGCTTTTTAGAAATTATGATCTGACATTCATACCTACTTGCAGTCGAACACCTTCTCTCCCGCTTATGATCATGTGCGGTTTGATATTCGAAAATTTTCTTTCATGTTTTCTAGCAATTATTGATGGACATTCAGACCGTCTTACAGCTGAACACCGTGTCTTACCCGCTTTTTACAAACTTTAGTCGGACATTCACACCTTCTTGCAGCTGAACCACCTCCGCTCCCTATTTTGATCATGTATGGTCTGGCAATACTACCTTTAGTCGGGCATTCTCACCCTTTCTCATCAGCTTTTTGCAAATTATGATCTGACATTCAGACCTTCTTGCAGCTGAACTCCTCCGCTCCCGCTTTTGATGGTGTATGTTCAGGCATTCGAACCTTTTCTTACCCGCCTTTTACAAACGATGGTCGGACATTCAAACCTTCTTGTAGCCGAACACATCCACTCCTGCTTTTGATGATGTATGGTTGGGCATTCGCACCTTTTCTTAACCATTTTTCAGTAATTATTGGTGGACATTCAGACCTTCTTGCAGCTGAACTCCTCCGCTCCCGCTTTTGATGGTGTATAGTCGGGCTTTCGAGCATTTTCTTCCCCGGTTTTTACAAATTATGGTTGGACATTCAGACCTTGCAGCCGAAAACCTCCGCTCCCTCTTTTGATCATACATTGTCGGGCATTCGCACCTTGTCTTACCCGCTTTTTACAAACTTTAGTCACAAATTCACACCTTGCAGCTGAGCCACCTCCGCTCCCTGTTTTGATCATGTATGGTCTGGCAATACTACCTTTTCTTACCCGTTTGTGAGTAATTATGGGTGGATATTCACACCTACTTGCAGCCGAACACCACTTCTCCCGCTTTTGATGATGTATAGTCGGGCATTCTCACCCTTTTTCATCAGCTTTTTGCAAATTATGATCTGACATTCACACCTACTTAAAGTCGAACAGCTCTGCTCCCGCTTTTGATTATGTTTGGTTGGATATTCGAACCTTTTTTTAACTGCTTTTTACAAACTTTGGACAGACGTTCACACCTTCTTGCAGCCGAACACCTCCGCTTCCGCTTTTGATGGTATATATTTGGGCATTCGAACCTTTTCTTACCCGCTTTTTACAAACTATGGTCGGACATTCAAACCTTCTTGTAGCCGAACACATCCACTCCTGCTTTTGATGATGTATGGTTGGGCATTCGCACCTTTTCTTACCCATTTTTGAGTAATTATGGGTGGACATTCACACCTTCTTGCAGATGAACACCTCCTCTCCCGCTTATGATCATGTGCGGTTTGATATTCGAAAATTTTCTTTCATGTTTTAAAGCAATTACTGATGGACATTCAAACCTTTTTGTAGCTGAACACATCCACTCCTGCTTTTGATGATGTATGGTTGGGCATTCGCACCCTTTTTTTACCCATTTTTCAGGAATTGTGGGTGGACATTCAGACCTTCTTGCAGCCTAAAACCTCCGCTCCCTCTTTTGATCATACATTGTCGGGCATTCGCACCTTGTCTTACCCGCTTTTTACAAACTTTAGTCAGACATTCACACCTTCTTGCAGCTGAACCACCTCCGCTCCCTGTTTTGATCATGTATGGTCTGGCAATACTACCTTTTCTTACCCGTTTGTGAGTAATTATGGCTGGACATTCACACCTACTTGCAGCCGAACACCACTTCTCCCGCTTTTGATTATGTTTGGTTGGATATTCTAACCTTTTCTTAACTGCTTTTTACAAACTTTGGTCGGACGTTCACACCTTCTTGCAGCCGAACACCTCCGCTTCCGCTTTTGATGGTGTATATTCGGGCATACGAACCTTTTCTTACCCGCTTTTTACAAACTATGGTCGGACATTCACACCGTCTTGCAGCTGAACACCTCCTCTCCCGCTTATGATCATGTGCGGTTTGATATTCGAAAATTTTCTTTCATGTTTTCTAGCAATTATTGATGGACATTCAGACCTTCCTACAGCTGAACACCTCCGCTCCCGCTTTTGATGGTGTATAGTCGGGCTTTCGGTATCTTCACTAGACTCACCTGTCTGCTCTTCCTCCTCATTTAGCGTAGCTCCACCCTATGCTTGTGAATTCTCACAGACTTCAGCACTGAGTGGTGAGGCCTCTACAGGCCCCTCCCCTTTTTGCTCCTCACTTCCAATCCAAGCTTTTGGCGGGAAGTTTGAATTTATTGGGTCAACCTCTTCACTTTGTTCACCAACTGCCACCTCTGGTCCTTCTCTTTGTTGGCTTGACTGTGGCTTTACCGTCTTTAATTTGTTGCCCTAAATCTGCCAACAGATTTAGGGCAATCTCTGAAGAGGTGATTTAATTATCCACAGAGATTAGATTTCCTGCCATTTGAACACTCTCCAAAAGTGTGCCCAATTTATCTGCACTTCCCACATATCACCTTGGTACAAGCCTCAACCAGGTGCCCATGCTCACCGCACTTGCGGCAGAGCTTGGGCTGCCCCTGGTAGTGGACGTAACCTCGGTTTTCGAGGTGGCCAGAGTGTCACTTTGCATCTCCGCCCACCCGCTGCACTGAGCACTCTTCAGCCCTTTTAAATGGTATAATTTTGCACTCCCGCACGCTCCAGCAAGCACCATTCAAGCAACAACTTAGCGCTCCAGCTTCGAACATCGGCACAGTCACAACAAGTAAGGCGACTCTACTCAGAGAAGTCACTCTGCACAGTAAAAATATTTCTTTTGCACAGACAGAAAGGGCTTCACCCGCAAAGGTAAAGCCTGCCAAAAATAGAAACAACTCATTAGTGCTCTTCTCCATGGAAGTCTTTAGTAAAAGGCGAAAGACTTGTACGTTATGAAGAGAAACCAGAGTACGATTATCCGTCACTGCGGGAGCAGGGCATCACCTTCCCCATGGTGAGCTTTGCTTGGTTGAGACGCTAAACCGCTAATCTGTTACATGTAAGGCAGATGTCAAATTCACCGAAATAGGATCTAAGGGTATTCGGCCAATCGAGCTGTAGCAGCTTCGGTAAAAGAGTATAAGTTGAAGAGTTTGTGAATAAAGGTGTGCGCACAGTGAGCTGTAGGAAAATAGGCAGGGAGCAATGCCGGCTGGGGTATATGTTCTTGTATGTTGTCTGACTGTTTGATTTGAATGTGTTGTGTAAGTGTCCTGTTGAATGTTACATGTTTGGGCTTTGACACGCTTCACTCTGGTTGTTAACTGTGTGGTGTGTCCTAAAATGTTATAATAGATAAACTAATTCATAGTGATAGAACAGTAGATGAACAGGTGCCTGCACATGTCTCACAAAAATAAAAGGGGTTTATGATTGCTGACGGCAGAGCAATACTGCCAAACTTATGAGTTCTTGTGGCAAACTTGATTCAGTGTCTTGACGTGTATACGCTGTTTCGCTGACTTGTTTGTCACAAGAAACAAAGTGTGTTTGATAAGATCCGACCATTTTATTGCGGGAGGATCAGTATGTATGGATTCTGATGTGACTGATAAACCCATTCGTATCTTAAGCATAATCTAATACGTGAGACAACGCCCTGGCACACAATCAAAAAAAAAAAAAGAGAGAGCGGTTTTGTGTCCCCACAGTCAATAATGTAGAAAAGAGAGAAAAAAGCCTTTCTGATTTGGTGTGTGTGCTCACAGTGCAGAGTGTAGAGAA
Organism: Leuresthes tenuis; assembly: GCF_036924035.1. NCBI lineage: Eukaryota > Metazoa > Chordata > Actinopteri > Atheriniformes > Atherinopsidae > Leuresthes > Leuresthes tenuis. Next base: position 35,998,522 of record NW_027325361.1, on the reverse strand, counting down.
AAGAGAGAAAAGAAAGCCGTTTTGGTGTCACGGGTGTTGTGACTTACACACACACATTTCTGAATTGAAAAAGGAAATTATTTTAGAGGAAGCAGTAGAGTTTAGATCCCACATTTGTTGATAGGCATTCATTTATTTTTTCTTTTTATCAGTTTTAAAGTGAAAGTGGTGTATGATCAGCTGAGTCTCTAAATAGAACAGCAAAGGGCTTCATCGAACATTTAAAAAAGATTCAGATTGTCAGAATATCCAGATTTTATAGGAATGGTGGTGATTACTCTTATTTTCTAGAATGGAAATAACTACACCATGTCTGTTTTATGAATTTAAGGGGCTAAAAAGTTTTGTTCTCGTTTTTCTATGATTAACCGAATGTATGTGAGAGTCCAAACAGACAGAAGGTTTACGGCCGAGCACTGGACCTTCCAAAAAAGATGAGACAGGCTGGACCCGTGCCATACTAGTTAAGACCTGCCTGTGGATAACAGGTTCTTTAAACTCTCACACACACAAACTCACACACACGTTCGCACACATACACCCATACACACACACATTCTTGAGCTTGCTGCAAGATTAAACCTTTGCATTAACTGACTCCAGCAACTCTGAGTCTCATTGAGAGAATTTTCTCAACAATTGGGTCCTCAAACCAGATCTCGACGTTTTTTCCGCCGTCCAGGGTCGGAGCTGAAACCGTGCACGGGGGAGTCCAGTACTCCTAATGAAAGACCCCCTGCTGAATTGCGGTAATTAGGGGCCAGTGTCCACTGAAAGGGGGAAAAAGTGACGAGATCGTATTTTTGAATCAATGGCCAGAAGCCATTGGCAGTGCAGGCATCAACAATTATGGTGTTATTTCACCAATTAACACTTAAGGTACCTCATGCAGTGGCTGTGATATGGTTACTTAACAAAATATCTTTACCAGACATCTCTCCTACATAACTGTTCTTCTTTCACAGCCACACCTTGTTGTTGAGAGATGTGCTACACTTAATCCATCCACACTGCTACCTACCCCACAGATGGAAAGCCTCATGATTGCATGTCAGAAATAACCATCAGTGTTTTATCCAGGCCAGACTTAACTGATATACGTTATGAAAATGCAGAAATAACTATATTTATTCGACAGGTCAAGCAAAAAACCCTGATGGCACAAATGCTACAGGATTTGCAGTAGTAACAGAAACTGTTTTCTTAAAACAACCACTACCAAAAAATTACTCTGTTCAAGCAGTCGAATTGGTAGCTTTAACTGAAGCTTATAAATTAAATAACAAAAAGGTTGTTAACGTTTACACTGACAGTCAGTATGCCTTCTTAACTGTACATGTGTTAACACAGCATTGGAAAAACAGGTATGTTGACATCCACATTTAAATGTATAAACTACAAATATTTTAGCATTATTAGATGTTATTCAATTGCCATCTACAATAGACTCGTATGAATGACCGGATGGAAAACCATACTGCCAAAGAATTTGTTTAAATATGATGCAGTATTGAGCCATGGACCATGTCATGTCTCAACAGGAGGGATGGAAGCAATAATGAACAAGGTTTTTACAGCATATGGTTTTACTAATTATTGAAATATTTTATTTAGAATAAATAAATGAATAAAGTTTTGTCTAGCAGGTCAAATATGTGCAAAATACAATGCACAGGGCAATCTAAGACCAAAACGAAGATAATTCCCTAAGCCAGTATATCTTTTTCAACATATTTGTTTGGATTTCATTATTTCATTATTGTGTAGATTTCATTGAACTAAATTAATGTTAAGGGAAACGATTCTGCTCAGTGACAACAGAGGTTTTTATCAAATGGACTGAAATATTTCCATGTGCACAAGCAGATGCACTCTCAGTAGCAAAAGCACGGGTAAAGTAAATCATTTCTGGACTTGAAATTCCTGAAAAGATCTTCATTGATAATTTGACACACTTTGTAAACAATGTCATCTCACTGATGGCAAAGAACCTAAAATAGACCTTAGAAACCACTGTGCATATCATCCACAATCAGCAGGTTTCGTGGAGAGACACAATGGAATAATTAAGTCAAGACTGAAAAAAATCATGGAAGAAATGGGAAATATTGGGTTTACTGTTTACCATCCTAAAAATGCATCCTCCAACTAGCACAAGATGAACTCCATTTGAGAAAAGGTATGGAAGACCATTTGTACTCCCACAGTCAAAACACAGTCATCAACTGACATGATGAAGAAAAAAAAGAAAAAGAGAAGAAACCTTAGCAGAATACAAATATTAACAAGTAGAGAGATCTCTTCTGTTTAGTCTGTTAACTATCACTATCTATTTGTATCTATTTGCTCAGCCTGTTACAACTCCAGACAAAGAGGTGTAGCCATTCTGATAAATAGAAGAGTAAATTTCACCGTAAACAACACAGTTATAGATCCAGAAGGTAGATTTCTAATAGTTAATTTATCTATTCAAAATATGAATTTATGCATTGCAAATATATATGGTCCAAATGTGGATGACCCCTCATTTTTTCACTCCTTTTTCACTTCACTCTCTGATCACTCAGATAACACACTCATCATAGGAGGGGACTTTAACATGTTATTAGACTCAGGAGTAGACAGACTCAGTACTTCAGGAAGTCAGCGGAACTGGCAGTCCACGAATATTGTTAAACAGTATATGAAAGATTTTGGTCTTTGTGATGCTTGGCGCTCCCACCACCCCACTCTTAGAGAATACACCTTCTTCTCACCGGTACACCACTCATATTCAAGAATAGATTATTTCTTAGTTAGCAGTTCCTTGATGAGGGATATTTCAGACATCAAAATCCAGCCCATCACTATCAGTGATCACGCTCCAGTTTCTATCACACTGAAGAATGACAGAGTTACACCACCAGCTAGGAATTGGAGATTTAATACATCATTACTAAAAGACCCTGATTTTATTAATTATTTCAAAAGGGAATGGTCTGTATATTTAGAAAATAATGACCTGCCAGGAATGTCAGCTTGTACTCTCTGGGAAGCCGGAAAAGCAGTTATGACAGGCAAAATAATCTCTTTTTCATCAAATAAGAAAAAGAGGGAAAGTTCAAGGATATCAGATTTAGAACTCAGGATTGAATCATTAGAAATTGTCTACAGTACCTCCAAAGAGGAACACACACTGAATGAACTAAGAAAAGCTAAACTTGAATTAAACAAAATTATTGATAAACAAACACAGTTTCTGATACAAAGACTTCGCTTGGAGAACTTTGAGCACGGCAATAAATCTGGAAGGTTCCTAGATAACCAACCAAAGAGAAACAAAGAGAAAACAACAATCACTTCTGTTAAAGACTCAAAAGGAAATGTCACCCATGACCCCGATGTAATCAACAATGCTTTTAGGGACTTCTATAAAACCTTATATTCATCACAAAATGATCCATCAGACAGTAACATAGATCAGTTTCTTAGTAATATCAACCTTCCAAAATTACAAACCGAACAGGCAATGGCTCTGGATTCACCTCTTTCAATAGGAGAACTCCATGAAGCCCTTCAACATATGCCTAGTAACTAAGCCCTGGGACCAGATGGTTTTCCAGCAGAGTTCTTCAAAGAATTTTGGACTGTTTTGGCACCTGCATTTCACAAAATGGTATTACAAGTTAAGCAGAATGGCAGATTATCCCCACACATGAACTCTGCTAACATTATCTTGCTACAGAAACCAGGAAAAGACCCCATACTTCCATCCAGCTACCGCCCAATATCTCTAATAAATGCAGACCTCAAAATAATTTGTAAAGCCCTTTCCAAAAGAATGGAAAAAATAACTCCACTTATAATACATCCTGACCACACAGATTTTATAAAGGGTAGACACTCATCCACTAACACTTGCAGGCTAATTAATCTCATAGACTATTCTACCATCAACAACCTGGAAACCACAATAGTCTCTCTAGATGCAGAAAAAGCATTTGATCGAGTGAACTGGAAATTTTTATTCGCAGCATTAAACAAATTTGGGTTTGGGTCACACTTCATCAACTGGATAAGGATATTATATAGCTCCCCAAATGCGTGTGTCAGGACAAATGATCAAACTTCTCCAAGCTTCAGTCTGCAGAGAGGTACAAGACAGGATTGCTCAATTTTTGCTATTTTCATCGAACCTTTAGCAGCTGCTATCAGACAAGATAGAAATATTAAAGGCATCCAACCCCAAAATATTGAGCATAAAATACGTCTTTATGCTGATGATGTTTTACTTTTCCTTCAGAACTCTCAAACATCTCTCACTCACACGATCACACTCATAAATAAATTATCAGCACTTTCTGACTACTCTATCAACTGGTCTAAGACCACAGTTCTGCCCATTAACTGTAGAGTCCAGAATATACCTGTGATCACTTTACAGGCAGGAAATATTAGATATTTAGGCATAAACATTTCCTCCAGGCTCTCAGAGCTAACAAAGCTAAATTATGTGCAATTATTAAAGACAGTAGAGGACGATCTCTCTCGTTGGAAGTCCTTACCTATATCACTTATGGGGAGAGTTACAACCATTAAAATGATGATACTACCAAAAGTTAATTATTTGTTCTCAATGATCCCCATAAAACCATCTGCTACTTGGTTTAAGTCACTAGATTCATGCATCTCCAAATTTCTGTGGAAAAACAAACCACCACGTATTAGTTTAAAAACCCTACAGAAGACCAAGGACTGTGGTGGATTAGATTTACCTAATTTTCAGCACTATTCCTTAGCCAATAGGTTACAGTATATATCAAAATGTTTTAAACCTAGCCCAATAGATGAACCATGGATAAATATAGAACAAGCATTGTGTGATAATCTGGAAATCTCTGACCTGCCACTTATTAGTCAAAACGTAAAAAATCACAAATGTTTCAAAAGCATTAACATCAGCACCTCTCTGACAGCCTGGTGGGAATTTCTTAAAATAACAAAGTCCTCACTTGTCCCGTGTAAGCTTACACCCATCTGGAACAATCCTGACATACTGCAAAACCAAAAAATGCTAAACTTTACAACTTTACAGTTGGGTATTTTAACCTTTTCTTACCCGCTTTTTACGAACTATGGTCGAACATTCACACCTACTCACAGCTGAACACTTCCGCTCCCGCATTTGATGGTGTATAGTCGGGCATTCTCACCCTTTCTCATCAGCTTTTTGCAAATTATGATCTGATATTCACACCTACTTGCAGTCGAACAGCTCTGCTCCCGCTTTTGATTATATTTGGTTGGATATTCAAACCTTTTCTTAACTGCTTTTTACAAACTTTGGTTGGACATTCACACCTTCTTGCAGCTGAACACCTCCTTTCCTGCTTATGATCATGTGCGGTTTGATATTCGAAAATTTTCTTTCATGTTTTCTAGCAATTATTGATGGACATTCAGACCTTCTTGCAGCTGAACACCTCCGCTCCCGCTTTTGATGGTGTATAGTCGGGCTTTCGAGCCTTTTCTTCCCCGGTTTTTACAAATTATGGTTGGACATTCAGACCTTCATGCAGCCGAAAACCTCCGCTCCCTCTTTTGATCATACATTGTCGGGCATTCTTACCTTTTCTTACCCGCTTTTTAAAAAAACATGGTCGGACTTTCACACCTTTTAGTAGCCGAACAACTCCGCTCCCGCTATTGATTGTGTACAGTCGGATATTTTAACCTTTTCTGACTAGCTTTTTGCCAACTATGGTCGGACATTCACACCTTCTGACAGCGGAACACCTCCGCTCCCTCTTTTGATGGTGTATGTTCGGGCATTCGAAACTTTTCTTACCCGCCTTTTACAAACTATGCTCGGACATTCAAACCTTCATGTAGCCGAACACATCCACTCCTGCATTTGATGATCTATGGTTGGGCATTCGCACCTTTTTTTCACCCATTTTTCAGGAATTATGGGTGGATATTCAGACCTTCTTGCAGCTGAACACCTCCTCTCCCACTTATGATCATGTGCGGTTTGATTTTCGAAAATTTTCTTTCATGTTTTCAAGCAATTATTGATGGACATTCAAAACTTCTTGTAGCCGAACACATCCACTCCTGCTTTTGATGGTGTATAGTCGGGCTTTCGAGCCTTTTCTTCCCCAGTTTTTACAAATTATGTTTGGAAATTCAGACTTTCTTGCCACAGAAAACCTCCGCTCCCTCTGATTATACATTGTCGGGCTTTCGCACCTTGTCTTACCCGCTTTTTACAAACTTTAGTCGGACATTCACACCTTCTTGCAGCCCAACCACCTCCGCTCCCTGTTTTGATCATGTATGGTCTTGCAATACTACCTTTTCTTACCCGTTTGTGAGTAATTATGGCTGGACATTCACACCTACTTGCAGCCGAACACCACCTCTCCCGCTTTTGATGATGTATGGACCGGCATTCTTACCTTTTCTAACACATTTTTCAGCAATTATGGTCGGAGATTCACATCTACTCACAGCCGATAACGTCCGCTCCCGCATTTGATGGTGTATAGTCGGGCATTCTCACCCTTTCTCATCAGCTTTTTGCAAATTATGATATGACATTCACACCTGCTTTTGATGATGTATGGTTGGGCATTCGCACCTTTTTTTTCCCATTTTTCAGGAATTATTTCTTTCATGTTTTAAAGCAATTATTGATGGACATTCAGACCTTCTTGCTGCTGAACCCCTCTGCTCCCTCTTTTGATGGTGTATAGTCTGGCATTCGAGCCTTTTCTTACCCGCTTTTTACAAACCACGGTTGGACTTTCACACCTTCTTGTAGCCGAACAACTCGGCTCCCGCTATTGATTGTGTACAGTTGGGTATTTTAACCTTTTCTTACCCGCTTTTTACCAACTATGGTCGGACATTCACACCTACTCACAGCCGAACACTTCCGCTCCCGCATTTGATGGTGTATAGTCGAGCATTCCCACCCTTTCTCATCAGCTTTTTGCAAATTATGATCTGACATTCACACCTACTTGCACTCGAACAGCTCTGCTCCCGCTTTTGATTATGTTTTGTTGGATATTCGAACCTTTTCTTAACTGCTTTTTACAAACTTTGGTTGGACGTTCACACCTTCTTGTAGCCGAACACATCCACTCCTGCTTTTGATGATGTATGGTTGGGCATTCGCACCTTTTCTTATCCATTTTTCAGTAATTATGGGTGGATATTCACACCTTCTTGCAGCTGAACAGCCTCCGCTCCCGCTTTTGATCATGTATGGTCTGGCAATACTACCTTTTCTTACGCGTTTGTGAGTAATTATGGCTGGACATTCACACATACTTGCAGCCGAACACCACCTCTCTCGCTTTTGATGATTTATGGACCGGCATTCTTACCTTTTCTAACACATTTTTCAGCAATTATGGTCGGAGATTCACACCTACTCACAGCCGAAAAACTCCGCTCCCGCATTTGATGGTGTATAGTCGGGCATTCTCACCCTTTCTCATCAGCTTTTTGCAAATTATGATCTGACATTCACACCTACTTGCAGTCGAACAGCTCTGCTCCCGTTTTTTAATTACGTTTGGTTGGCTATTCGAACCTTTTCTTAACTGCTTTTTACAAACTTTGGTTGGACGTTCACACCCTCTTGTAGCCGAACACATCCACTCCTGCTTTTGATGATGTATGGTTGGGCATTCGCACCTTTTTTCTACCCATTTTTCAGGAATTATGGGTGGACATTCACACCTTCTTGCAGCTGAACACCTCCTCTCCCACTTATGATGATGTGCGTGTAGATTTTCGAAAATTTTCTTTCATGTTCTAAAGCAATTATTGATGGACATTCAGACCTTCTTGCAGCTGAACACCTCCGCTCCTGCTTTTGATCATACATTGTCGGGCATTCACACCTTGTCTTACCAGCTTTTTACAAACTTTAGTCGAACATTCACACCTTCTTGCAGCTGAACACCTCCGCTCCCGCTTTTGATGGTGTATAGTCGGGCTTTCGAGCCTTTTCTTCCCCGGTTTTTACAAATTATGGTTGGACATTCAGACCTTGCAGCCAAACACCTCCGCTCCCTCTTTTGATCATACATTGTCGGGCATTCGCACCTTGTCTTACCCGCTTTTTACAAACTATAGTCAGACATTCACACCTTGCAGCTGAACCATCTCCGCTCCCTGTTTTGATTATGTTTGGTTGGATATTCGAACCTTTTCTTAACTGCTTTTTACAAACTTTGGTTGGACGTTCACACCTTCTTGTAGCCGAACACATCCACTCCTGCTTTTGATGATGTATGGTTGGGCATTCGCACCTTTTTTCTACCCATTTTTCAGGAATTATGGGTGGACATTCACACCTTCTTGCAGCTGAATACCTCCTCTCCCACTTATGATGATGTGCATTTTGATTTTCGAAAATTTTCTTTCATGTTTTCTAGCAATTATTGATGGACATTCAGACCTTCTTGCAGCTGAACACCTCTGCTCCTACTTTTGATCATAAATTGTCAGGCATTCGCACCTTGTCTTACCCGCTTTTTACAAACTTTAGTCGAACATTCACACCTTTTTGCAGCCGAACACCACCTCTCCCGCTTTTGATGATGTATGGTCAGGCATTCTTACACTTTCTAACACATTTTTCAGCAATTATGGTTGGACATTCACACCTACTCAGAGCCGAACACCTCCGCTCCCGCATTTGATGGTGTATAGTCGGGCATTCTCACCCTTTCTCATCAGCTTTTTGCAAATTATGATCGGACATTCACACCTACTTGCAGTCGAACAGCTCTGCTCCCGCTTTTGATTATGTTTGGTTGGCTATTCGAACCTTTTCTTAACTGCTTTTTACAAACTTTGGTTGGACGTTCACATCTTCTTGTAGCCGAACACATCCACTCCTGCTTTTGATGATGTATGGTTGGGCATTCGCACCTTTTTTCTACCCATTTTTCAGGAATTATGGGTGGACATTCACACCTTCTTGCAGCTGAACACCTCCTCTCCCACTTATGATGATGTGCGTTTAGATTTTCGAAAATTTTCTTTCATGTTTTCTAGCAATTATTGATGGACATTCAGACCTTCTTGCAGCTGAACACCTCCGCTCCCGCTTTTGATCATACATTGTCGGGCATTCGCACCTTGTCTTACCAGCTTTTTACAAACTTTAGTCGAACATTCACACCTTCTTGCAGCTGAACACCTCCGCTCCCTCTTTTGATGGTGTATAGTCGGGCTTTCGAGCCTTTTCTTCCCCGGTTTTTACAAATTATGATTGGACATTCAGACCTTGCAGCCGAACACCTCCGCTCCCTCTTTTGATCATACATTGTCGGGCATTCTTACCTTGTCTTACCCGCTTTTTACAAACTATAGTCAGACATTCACACCTTGCAGCTGAACCATATCCGCTCCCTGTTTTGATTATGTTTGGTTGGATATTCGAACCTTTTCTTAACTGCTTTTTACAAACTTTGGTTGGACGTTCACACCTTCTTGTAGCCGAACACATCCACTCCTGCTTTTGATGATGTATGGTTGGGCATTCGCACCTTTTTTCTACCCATTTTTCAGGAATTATGGGTGGACATTCACACCTTCTTGCAGCTGAATACCTCCTCTCCCACTTATGATGATGTGCATTTTGATTTTCGAAAATTTTCTTTCATGTTTTCTAGCAATTATTGATGGACATTCAGACCTTCTTGCAGCTGAACACCTCTGCTCCTACTTTTGATCATAAATTGTCAGGCATTCGCACCTTGTCTTACCCGCTTTTTACAAACTTTAGTCGAACATTCACACCTTTTTGCAGCCGAACACCACCTCTCCCGCTTTTGATGATGTATGGTCAGGCATTCTTACACTTTCTAACACATTTTTCAGCAATTATGGTTGGACATTCACACCTACTCAGAGCCGAACACCTCCGCTCCCGCATTTGATGGTGTATAGTCGGGCATTCTCACCCTTTCTCATCAGCTTTTTGCAAATTATGATCGGACATTCACACCTACTTGCAGTCGAACAGCTCTGCTCCCGCTTTTGATTATGTTTGGTTGGCTATTCGAACCTTTTCTTAACTGCTTTTTACAAACTTTGGTTGGACGTTCACATCTTCTTGTAGCCGAACACATCCACTCCTGCTTTTGATGATGTATGGTTGGGCATTCGCACCTTTTTTCTACCCATTTTTCAGGAATTATGGGTGGACATTCACACCTTCTTGCAGCTGAACACCTCCTCTCCCACTTATGATGATGTGCGTTTAGATTTTCGAAAATTTTCTTTCATGTTTTCTAGCAATTATTGATGGACATTCAGACCTTCTTGCAGCTGAACACCTCCGCTCCCGCTTTTGATCATACATTGTCGGGCATTCGCACCTTGTCTTACCAGCTTTTTACAAACTTTAGTCGAACATTCACACCTTCTTGCAGCTGAACACCTCCGCTCCCTCTTTTGATGGTGTATAGTCGGGCTTTCGAGCCTTTTCTTCCCCGGTTTTTACAAATTATGATTGGACATTCAGACCTTGCAGCCGAACACCTCCGCTCCCTCTTTTGATCATACATTGTCGGGCATTCTTACCTTGTCTTACCCGCTTTTTACAAACTATAGTCAGACATTCACACCTTGCAGCTGAACCATATCCGCTCCCTGTTTTGATTATGTTTGGTTGGATATTCGAACCTTTTCTTAACTGCTTTTTACAAACTTTGGTTGGACGTTCACACCTTCTTGTAGCCGAACACATCCACTCCTGCTTTTGATGATGTATGGTTGGGCATTCGCACCTTTTTTCTACCCATTTTTCAGGAATTATGGGTGGACATTCACACCTTCTTGCAGCTGAATACCTCCTCTCCCACTTATGATGATGTGCATTTTTATTTTCGAAAATTTTCTTTCATGTTTTCTAGCAATTATTGATGGACATTCAGACCTTCTTGCAGCTGAACACCTCCACTCCTACTTTTGATCATAAATTGTCAGGCATTCGCACCTTGTCTTACCCGCTTTTTACAAACTTTAGTCGAACATTCACACCTTCTTGCAGCCGAACACCACCTCTCCCGCTTTTGATGATGTATGGTCCGGCATTCTTACATTTTCTAACACATTTTTCAGCAATTATGGTTGGACATTCACACCTACTCAGAGCCGAACACCTCCGCTCCCGCATTTGATGGTGTATAGTCGGGCATTCTCACCCTTTCTCATCAGCTTTTTGCAAATTATGATCTGACATTCACACCTGCTTTTGATAATGTATGGTTGGGCATTCGCACCTTTTTTTACCCATTTTTCAGGAATTATGGGTGGACATTCACATCTTGCAGCTGAAAACCTCCTCTCCAGCTTATGATCATGTGCGGTTTGATATTCGAAAATTTTCTTTCATGTTCTAAAGCAATTATTGATGGACATTCAGACCTTCTTGCAGCTGAACCCCTCTGCTCCCGCTTTTGATCATACATTGTCGGGCATTCGCACCTTGTCTTACCCGCTTTTTACAAACTTTAGTCGGACATTCACACCTTCTTGCAGCTGAACCACCTCTGCACCCTGTTTTGATCATGGATGGTCTGGCAATACTACCTTTTCTTACCCGTTTGTGAGTAATTATGGCTGGACATTCACACCTACTTGCAGTCGAACAGCTCTGCTCCCGCTTTTGATGGTATATATTCGGGCATTCAAACCTTTTCTTACCCGCTTTTTACCAACTATGGTCGGACATTCAAATCTTCTTGTAGCCGAAAACCTCCACTCCCTCTTTTGATCATACATTGTCGGGCATTCGCACCTTTTCTTACCCACTTTTTACAAACTATGGTCGGACATTCACACCTTCTGACAGCGGAACACCTCCGCTCCCTCTTTTGATGGTGTATGTTCGGGCATTCGAACCTTTTCTTACCTGCTTTTTACCAACTATGGTCAGACATTCACACCTTCTTACAGCGGAACACCTCCGCTGCCTCTTTTGATGGTGTATGTTCGGGCATTCGAACCTTTTCTTACCCACTTTTTACAAACTATGCTCGGACATTCAAACCTTCTTGTAGCCGAACACATCCACTCCTGCTTTTGATGATGTATGGTTGGGCATTCAAACCTACTTGTTGCCCGCTTTTCATTAATTATGGGTGGACATTCACACCTTGTCACAGCCAAACACCTCCGCTCCCTGTTTTGATCATGTATGGTTGGACATTCGCACCTTTTCTCACCCGCTTTTTGCAAACTATGGTCGGCCATTCACAGCTTCCTCTCCACCATACTTGTATGGTGGGATATTCACACCCACTTGCATCCGAAGACCTCCGCCCCCACTTTTGTTGATATTTAGTCGGTCATTCGCAGCTTACCCGCTTTTGGCAAACTATGGCCTTCTTGCAGCCAAACACCTCTGATCTCGCTTTTGATGATGTAAGGTTGGGCATTCAGACCTTGCTTCACCTGCTTTTCACCAAATGTAGTCGGACATTCACACCTTCTTGCAGCCGAACACTTCCGCTCCACCTTTTAGTGTTCTATCACACCTTTTTTTTCACCGCATTTTATAGATTATGGTTGGAAATTCTCAACCACTCTCATCCGAAGACCTCTCCTCCCGCGTTTGTTAATATATTTGAACTTTAGTCGGACATTCACACCTTCTTGCAGCTGAACCACCTCCGCTCTCTGTTTTGATCATGTATGGTCTGGCAATACTACCTTTTCTTACCCATTTGTGAGTAATTATGGCTGGACATTCACACATACTTGCAGCCGAACACCACCTCTCTCGCTTTTGATGATGTATGGACCGGCATTCTTACCTTTTCTAACACATTTTTCAGCAATTATGGTCGGAGATTCACACCTACTCACAGCAAAACAACTCCACTCCCGCATTTGATGGTGTATAGTCGGGCATTCTCACCCTTTCTCATCAGCTTTTTGCAAATTATGATCTGACATTCACACCTACTTGCAGTCGAACAGCTCTGCTCCCGCTTTTGATTATGTTTGGTTGGATATTCGAACCTTTTCTTAACTGCTTTTTACAAACTTTGGTTGGACGTTCACACCTTCTTGTAGCCGAACACATCCACTCCTGCTGTTGATGGTGTATATTCGGGCATACGAACCTTGTCTTACCCGCTTTTTACAAACTTTAGTCAGACATTCTTGTTGCGACTGTGCCGATGTTCGAAGCTGGAGTGCAAAGTTGTTGCTTGAATGGTGCTCGCTGGAGCGTGCGGGAGTGCAAAGTTATACCATTTAAGAGGGCTGAAGAGTGCTCAGTGCAGCGTTTGGGCGGAGGTGCAAAGTGACACTCTGGCCACCTATGGCCATAAAAAGAACACCGCTACAAGTGCGCATTGTGCCAGGAAGGGCCCTCGGACGTGAACCAGTGGACAGTTATTGCTTCTCGGCCTTTTGGCTAAGATCAAGTGTAGTATCTGTTCTCAGATACTCTATACGAGGACTACATATTAAATGGATTTTTAGCAATAGGAGTTGAAAAAGGAGCTTGCTCCGTTCACTCCAAGCATCGACCCGGTACTGCAGTGCCGCTGGGAATGGTGGGCTCTTCTCTGCTCTTGTGAAAAAGCAAACAGCGGTGCAGGATGGAAGTTTCAGGGAGCCCAAGATGAAACTTTGTCTGCTGAGAAAAGAGAGTGAATGCGAAGTAGACTTTAACACGGCTCTGGGAGCGAGCCGAGTGCGGGTTAACCGGGAGAATTGCTTGAAAGAAACGCGACACCGAATGAGCGGTCAGAACAAAGCCTCAATACGGTGTTCCCGTGGTGTTTTTGTTGCTGCCTTGTCTTTTGCACAGAGTAAAAGACATGTAAGGCAGATGTCAAATTCACCGAAATAGGATCTAAGGGTATTCGGCCAATCGAGCTGTAGCAGCTTCGGTAAAAGAGTATAAGTTGAACAGTTTGTGAATAAAGGTGTGCGCACACATAGTGAGCTGTAGGAAAATAGGCAGGGAGCAATGCCGGCTGGGGTATATGTTCTTGTATGTTGTCTGACTGTTTGATTTGAATGTGTTGTGTAAGTGTCCTGTTGAATGTTTGGGCTTTGACACGCTTCACTCTGGTTGTTAACTGTGTGGTGTGTCCTGAAATTTTATATGTTTGGGCTGTGTGACATGCTTAATGCTTGTCAGTAGCTACCCACTTATTTATATATAGCAACTGACAACATAAGAAGTCCGGACATACTTTGATAGTAGTTGTAGAAGTATCCTTATTGATAATAGATAAACTAATTTATAGTGATAGAACAGTAGATGAACAGGTGCCTGCACATGTCTCACAAAAATAAAATGGGTGTATGACTGCTGACGGCAGAGCAATACTGCCAAACTTATGAGTTCTTGTGGCAAACTTGATTCAGTGTCTTGACGTGTATACGTTGTTTCGCTGACTTGATTGTCACAAGAAACAAAGTGTGTTTGATAAGATCCGACCATTTTATTACGGGAGGATCGGTATGTATGGATTCTGATGTGACTGATAAACCCATTCGTATCTTAAGCATAATCTAATACGTGAGACAACGCCCTGGCACACAATCAAAAAAAAAAAAAAGAGAGAGCGGTTTTGTGTCCCCACAGTCCATAATGTAGAAAAGAGAGAAAAAAGCCTTTCTGATTTGGTGTGTGTGCTCACAGTGCAGAGTGTAGAGAAAAGAGAGAAAAGAAAGCCGTTTTGGTGTCACGGGTGTTGTGACTTACACACACACATTTCTGAATTGAGAAAGGAAATTATTTTAGAGGAAGCAGTAGAGTTTAGATCCCACATTTGTTGATAGGCATTCATTTAATTTTTCTTTTAATCAGTTTTAAAGTGAATACTAACTGAGAAATGAAAAAGGTGAATAGTTTAGAAGCTTGGTTCAAGAGCAAAACTTGGTTTATGATCAGCTGAGTCTCTAAACAGAACAGCAAAGGGCTTCATCGAACATTTAAAAAAGATTCAGATTGTTAGAATATCCAGATTTTATAGGAATGGTGGTGATTACTCTTATTTTCTAGAATGGAAATAACTGCACCATGTCTGTTTTATGAATTTAAGGGGCTAAAAAGTTTTGTTTTCGTTTTTCTATGATTAACCAAATGTATGTGAGAGTCCAAACAGACAGAAGGGTTACGGCCGAGCACTGGACCTTCCAAAAAAGATGAGACAGGCTGGACCCGTGCCATACTAGTTAAGACCTGCCTGTGGATAACAGGTTCTTTAAACTCTCACACACACAAACTCACACACACGTTCGCACACATACACCCATACACACACACATTCTTGAGCTTGCTGCAAGATTAAACCTTTGCATTAACTGACTCCAGCAACTCTGAGTCTCATTGAGAGAATTTTCTCAACAATTGGGTCCTCAAACCAGATCTCGACGTTTTTTCCGCCGTCCAGGGTCGGAGCTGAAACCGTGCACGGGGGAGTCCAGTACTCCTAATGAAAGACCCCCTGCTGAATTGCGGTAATTAGGGGCCAGTGTCCACTGAAAGGGGGAAAAAGTGACGAGATCGTATTTTTGAATCAATGGCCAGAAGCCTTTGGCAGTGCAGGCATCAACAATTATGGTGTTATTTCACCAATTAACACTTAAGGTACCTCATGCAGTGGCTGTGATATGGTTACTTAACAAAATATCTTTACCAGACATCTCTCCTACATAACTGTTCTTCTTTCACAGCCACACCTTGTTGTTGAGAGATGTGCTACACTTAATCCATCCACACTGCTACCTACCCCACAGATGGAAAGCCTCATGATTGCATGTCAGAAATAACCATCAGTGTGTTACCCAGGCCAGACTTAACTGATATACATTATGAAAATGCAGAAATAACTATATTTATTCAACAGGTCAAGCAAAAAACCCTGATGGCACAAATGCTACAGGATTTGCAGTAGTAACAGAAACTGAAGTTTTCTTAAAACAACCACTACCAAAAAATTACTCTGTTCAAGCAGTCGAATTGGTAGCTTTAACTGAAGCTTGTAAATTAAATAACAAAAAGGTTGTTAACGTTTACACTGACAGTCAGTATGCCTTCTCAACTGTACAGCATTGGAAAAACAGGTATGTTGACATCCACAGCTAAATGTATAAACTAAATGTATAAACTACAAATATTTTAGCATTATTAGATGTTATTCAATTGCCATCTACGATAGACTCGTATGAATGACCGGAAGGAAAACCATACTGCCAAAGAATTTGTTTAAATATGCTGCAGTATTGAGCCATGGACCATGTCATGTCTCAACAGGAGGGATGGAAGCAATAATGAACAAGGTTTTTACAGCATATGGTTTTACTAATTATTGAAATATTTTTTTTTTAGAATAAATAAATGAATAAAGTTTTGTCTAGCAGGTCAAATATGTGCAAAATACAATGCACAGGGCAATCTAAGACCAAAACGAAGATAATTCCCTAAGCCAGTATATCTTTTTCAACATATTTGTTTGGATTTCATTATTTCATTATTGTGTAGATTTCATTGAACTAAATTAATGTTAAGGGAAATGATTATGCTCAGTGACAACAGAGGTTTTTACCAAATGGACTGAAATATTTCTATGTGCACAAGCAGATGCACTCTCAGTAGCAAAAGCACGGGTAAAATAAATCATTTCTAGATTTGAAATTCCTGAAAAGATCTTCAGTGATAATTTGACACACTTTGTAAACAATGTCATCTCACTGATGGCAAAGAACTTAAAATAGACCTTAGAAACCACTGTGCATATCATCCACAATCAGCAGGTTTCGTGGAGAGACACAATGGAATAATTAAGTCAAGACTGAAAAAAATCATGGAAGAAATGGGAAATATTGGGTTTACTGTTTACCATCCTAAAAATGCATCCTCCAACTAGCACAAGATGAACTCCATTTGAGAAAAGGTATGGAAGACCATTTGTACTCCCACAGTCAAAACACAGTCATCAACTGACATGATGAAGAAAAAAAAGAAAAAGAGAAGAAACCTTAGCAGAATACAAATATTAACAAGTAGAGAGATCTCTTCTGTTTAGTCTGTTAACTATCACTATCTATTTGTATCTATTTGCTCAGCCTGTTACAACTCCAGACAAAGAGGTGTAGCCATTCTGATAAATAGAAGAGTAAATTTCACCGTAAACAACACAGTTATAGATCCAGAAGGTAGATTTCTAATAGTTAATTTATCTATTCAAAATATGAATTTATGCATTGCAAATATATATGGTCCAAATGTGGATGACCCCTCATTTTTTCACTCCTTTTTCACTTCACTCTCTGATCACTCAGATAACACACTCATCATAGGAGGGGACTTTAACATGGTATTAGACTCAGGAGTAGACAGACTCAGTACTTCAGGAAGTCAGCGGAACTGGCAGTCCACGAATATTGTTAAACAGTATATGAAAGATTTTGGTCTTTGTGATGCTTGGCGCTCCCACCACCCCACTCTTAGAGAATACACCTTCTTCTCACCGGTACACCACTCATATTCAAGAATAGATTATTTCTTAGTTAGCAGTTCCTTGATGAGGGATATTTCAGACATCAAAATCCAGCCCATCACTATCAGTGATCACGCTCCAGTTTCTATCACACTGAAGAATGACAGAGTTACACCACCAGCTAGGAATTGGAGATTTAATACATCATTACTAAAAGACCCTGATTTTATTTATTATTTCAAAAGGGAATGGTCTGTATATTTAGAAAATAATGACCTGCCAGGAATGTCAGCTTGTACTCTCTGGGAAGCCGGAAAAGCAGTTATGAGAGGCAAAATAATCTCTTTTTCATTAAATAAGAAAAAGAGGGAAAGTTCAAGGATATCAGATTTAGAACTCAGGATTAAATCATTAGAAATTGTCTACAGTACCTCCAAAGAGGAACACACACTGAATGAACTAAGAAAAGCTAAACTTGAATTAAACAAAATTATTGATAAACAAACACAGTTTCTGATACAAAGACTTCGCTTGGAGAACTTTGAGCACGGCAATAAATCTGGAAGGTTCCTAGCTAACCAACTAAAGAGAAACAAAGAGAAAACAACAATCACTTCTGTTAAAGACTCAAAAGGAAATGTCACCCATGACCCCGATGTAATCAACAATGCTTTTAGGGACTTCTATAAAACCTTATATTCATCACAAAATGATCCATCAGACAGTAACATAGATCAGTTTCTTAGTAATATCAACCTTCCAAAATTACAAACCGAACAGGCAATGGCTCTGGATTCACCTCTTTCAATAGGAGAACTCCATGAAGCCCTTCAACATATGCCTAGTAACAAAGCCCCGGGACCAGATGGTTTTCCAGCAGAGTTCTACAAAGAATTTTAGACTGTTTTGGCATCTGCATTTCACATAATGGTATTACAAGTTAAGATTATCCCCACACATGAACTCTGCTAACATTATCTTGCTACAGAAACCAGGAAAAGACCCCATACTTCCATCCAGCTACCGCCCAATATCTCTAATAAATGCAGACCTCAAAATAATTTGTAAAGCCCTTGCCAAAAGAATGGAAAAAATAACTCCACTTATAATACATCCTGACCAGACAGGTTTTATAAATGGTAGACACTCATCCACTAACACTCGCAGGCTAATTAATCTCATAGACTATTCTACCATCAACAACCTGGAAACCACAATAGTCTCTCTAGATGCAGAAAAAGCATTTGATCGAGTGAACTGGAAATTTTTATTCGCAGCATTAAACAAATTTGGGTTTGGGTCACACTTCATCAACTGGATAAGGATATTATATAGCTCCCCAAATGCGTGTGTTAGGACAAATGATCAAACCTCTCCAAACTTCAGTCTGCAGAGAGGTACAAGACAGGGTTGCCCACTTTCTCCCTCAGTTTTTGCTATTTTCATCGAACCTTTAGCAGCTGCTATCAGACAAGATAGAAATATTAAAGGCATCCAACCCCAAAATATTGAGCATAAAATAAGTCTTTATGCTGATGATGTTTTACTTTTCCTTCAGAACTCTCAAACGTCTCTCACTCACGCGATCACACTCATAAATAAATTCTCAGCACTTTCTGACTACTCTATCAACTGGTCTGCCCATTAACTGTAGAGTCCAGAATATACCAGCGATCACTTTACAGTCAGGAAATATTAGATATTTAGGCATAAACATTTCCTCCAGGCTCTCAGAGATAACAAAGCTAAATTATGTGCAATTATCAAAGACAGTAGAGGACGATCTCTCTCGTTGGAAGTCCTTACCTATATCACTTATGGGGAGAGTTACAACCATTAAAATGATGATACTACCAAAAGTTAACTATTTGTTCTCAATGATCCCAATAAAACCATCTGCTACTTGGTTTAAGTCACTAGATTCATGCATCTCCAAATTTCTGTGGAAAAACAAACCACCACATATTAGTTTAAAAACGCTACAGAAAACCAAGGAAAGTGGTGGATTAGATTTACCTCATTTTCAGCACTATTCCTTAGCCAATAGGTTACAGTATATATCAAAATGGTTTAAACTTAGCCCAATAGATGAACCATGGATAAATATAGAACAAGCATTGTGTGATAATCTGGAAATCTCTGACCTGACACTTATTAGTCAAAACGTAAAAAATCACAAATGTTTCAAAAGCATTAACATCTGCACCTCTCTGACAGCCTGGTGGGAATTTCTTAAAATGACAAAGTCTTCACTTGTCCCGTGTAAGCTTACACCCATCCATCCATCCATCATCTGCCGCTTATCCGGGGGTCGGGTCGCGGGGGCAGCAGCTTGAGCAGAGAAACCCAGACGTCTCTGTCCCCGGCCACTTCCTCCAGCTCTTCCGGGGGGACCCCGAGGCGTTCCCAGGCCAGCCGAGAGACATAGTCTCTCCAGCGTGTCCTGGGTCTTCCCCGGGGTCTCCTCCCAGTGGGACGTGCCCGGAACACCTCCCCAGGGAGGCGCCCAGGGGGCATCCTAACCAGATGCCCGAGCCACCTCATCTGACTCCTCTCAATGCGGAGGAGCAGCGGTTCTACTCCGAGCCCCTCCCGGATGACTGAGCTTCTGACCCTATCTCTAAGGGAGAGCCCAGACACCCTGCGGAGGAAACCCATTTCGGCCGCTTGTATTCGCGATCTTGTTCTTTCGGTCACTACCCACAACTCGTGACCATAGGTGAGGATGGGAACGTAGATTGACCAGTAAGTAGAGAGCTTCGCCTTCTGGCTCAGCTCCCTCTTCACAACGACGGGTCGGTGCAGAGCCCGCAACACTGCAGACGCCGCACCGATCCGCCCGTCAATCTCCCGCTCCATTCGTCCCTCACTCGTGAACAAGACCCCGAGATACTTGAACTCCTCCACTTGGGGAAGGATCTCATTCCCGACCCGGAGAGAGCATTCCACCCTTTTCCGGCTGAGAACCATAGTCTCGGATTTGGAGGTGCTGATTCTCATCCCAGCCGCTTCACACTCGGCTGCGAATCGCTCCAGTGAGAGCTGAAGGTCACGGCCTGACGACGCTAACAGAACCACATCATCTGCAAAAAGCAGAGACCCGATTCTGAGGTCGCCAAATCGGACACCCTCAACGCCCTGGTTGCGCCTAGAAATTCTGTCCATAAAAGTTAGGAACAGAATCGTGACAAAGGGCAGCCCTGACGGAGTCCAACTCTCACCGGAAACGCATCCGACTTACTGCCGGCAATGCGGACCAAACTCTGGCACCGGTCATACAGAGACCGAACAGCCCCTATCAAGGGGTCCGGCACTCCATATTCCCGGAGCACCCCCCACAGGACTCCACGAGGGACACGGTCGAACGCTTTCTCCAAGTCCACAAAACACATGTAGACTGGTTGGGCGAACTCCCATGCACCCTCCAGGATCCTGCCGAGGGTATAGAGCTGGTCCACTGTTCCACGGCCAGGACGAAAGCCACACTGCATCTCCTGAATCCGAGGCTCGATTATCCGACGGATCCTCCTCTCCAATACCCCCGAATAGACCTTACCAGGGAGGCTGAGGAGTGTGATACCCCTATAGTTGGAACACACCCTCCGGTCCCCCTTTTTAAAGAGGGGGACCACCACCCCAATCTGCCAGTCCAGAGGCACTGTCCCCGATGTCCACGCGATGCTGCAGAGGCGTGTCAGCCAAGACAGCCCTACAACATCCAGAGCCTTGAGAAACTCAGGACGGACCTCATCCACCCCCGGGGCCTTGCCACCGAGGAGCTTTTTGACCACCTCGGCAACCTCAGCCCCAGAAATGGGAGGCCCCGTCTCCGAGCTCTCCGACTCTGCCTCTTCCGAGCACGTGTTGGTAGGATTGAGGAGTTCCTCGAAGTACTCCCCCCACCGACTCACAACATCCCTAGTTGAGGTCAGCAAAGCCCCGTCCCCACTGTAAACAGTGTTGACTGTGAGCCGCTTCCCCCCCCTGAGACGCCGGATGGTGGACCAGAATCTCTTCGAGGCCGTCCGGAAATCGTTCTCCATGGTCTCACCGAACTCCTCCCAGGCCCGAGTTTTTGCCTCAGCAACCGCCGAAGCCGCAGCCCGTCTGGCCTGTCGGTACCTATCAGCTGCTTCCAGGGTCCCACTGGCCAAAAAGGCCCGATAGGACTCCTTCTTCAGCTTGACGGCTTCCCTCACCACTGGTGTCCACCAGCAGGTTCGAGGGTTGCCGCCACGACAGGCACCGACCACCTTACGGCCACAACTCCGATCAGCTGCCTCGGCAATGGAGTCACGGAACATGGCCCATTCGGACTCAATGTCCCCCACCTCCCCCGGGATATGGTTGAAGCTCTGCCGGAGGTGGGAGTTAAAGCTCCTTCTGACGGGGGATTCTGACAAACGCTCCCAGCAGACCCTCACAATACGTTTGGGCCTGTCAGGTCTGATCGGCATCCTCCCCCACCAGCGGAGCCAACTCACCACCAGGTGGTGATCAGTTGACAGCTCCGACCCTCTCTTCACCCGAGTGTCCAGGACATACGGCCGCAAGTCCGATGATACAACCACAAAGTCGATCATCGAACTGCGGCCAAGGGTGTCCTGGTGCCAAGTGCACATATGGACACCCTTATGTCTGAACATGGTGTTCGTTATGGACAGTCCATGACCAGCACAGAAGTCCAACAACATAACACCACTCTGGTTCAGATCGGGGGGGCCGTTCCTCCCAATCACACCCCTCCAGGTCTCACTGTCATTGCCCACGTGAGCATTGAAGTCCCCCAGCAGAACGAGGGAGTCTCCGGTAGGAGCATTCTCCAGTGCCTCCCCCAGAGACTCCAAAAAGGGTGGGTACTCTGAACTGCTGTTTGGCGCATAGGCACAAACAACTGTCAGGACTCGTCCCCCCACCCGAAGGCGGAGGGAGGCTACCCTCTCGTTCACTGGGGTAAACCCCAATGTACTGGCACACAGCCGGGGGGCAATAAGTATGCCCACACCTGCTCTGCGCCTCTCACCACGGGCAACTCCAGAGTGGAAGAGAGTCCAACCCCTCTCAAGAGGACTGGTTCCAGAGCCCAAGCCGTGCGTCGAGGTGAGTCCGACTATATCTAGCCGGAACCGCTCAGCCTCGCGCACCAGCTCCGGCTCCTTCCCCAACAGAGAGGTGACATTCCATGTCCCAAGAGCTAGCTTCAGTAGCCGAGGATCAGACCGCCAAGGCCTCTGCCTTCGGCCGCTACCCAGCTCACATCGCACCCGACCCCCTTGGCCCCTCCCACGGGTGGTGAGCCCGTCGGAAGGGGGACCCACGTCATCATTTCGGGCTATGCCCGACCGAGCCCCATGGGCACAGACCCGGCCACCAGGCGCCCGCTGCCGGGCCCCACCCCCGGGCCTGGCTCCGGGGGGAGGCCCCGGTGTCCCATATCCGGGCAAGGGATCACGAGGTCCAAATTTTTTGTTCATCATAAGGAGTCTTTTGAGCTGTTCTTTGTCTGGTCCCTCATCTAGGATCTGTTTGCCTTGGGTGACCCTACCAGGGGCTTAAAGCCCCGGGCAACATAGCTCCCAGACTCATTGGGGCACGCAAACTCCCCCACCACGATAAGGTGACAGCTCAGGAGGGAGAGCTTACACCCATCTGGAACAATCCTGACATACTGCAAAACAAAAAAATGCTAAACTTTACTCTGTGGAAGATCAAAGGAATCAAACATCTGGAACATATAATCCAAAATGGAAATTTTATTTCATTTGATGAGCTCATATCACAACATGAGATAGGCAGCAATAAATTCCTAGAATATCAACAACTTAAGTCTATAATAACAAAGAAATATATCCTCCACCAACCAGACTTACAACTAATTTCTAAGCATCTGCACCCCAAAACTACTATCAAAAATATATAAATTATTGTCTAAGATAGATGACACAATGTCTCTACCATCCTCAAAATGGGAGGCAGATTTATCCATCAGTTCTAGTCATAGCTTCTGGCCACAAATATGTTTGAACACCTTTAGAATGACTCGAAATCCTAATTTACAGCTCATACAATACAAAATTCTTCATAGAACACACTATACAGGACAAAGGATGTTCAGGATGGGTCTAACACACTCAAACATCTGCTCATATTGCACAGATAACACACCTGATGATTATGCACACGCTTTGTGGTTTGTGCGCCTGTCCAGAAGTTCTGGTTTGAAGTCTGTACGGACCTATCAAGATGGCTAAAGTGTAGCATTCCTGCATGCCCCACACTGTGCATACTGGGTGACTTAGACAACATCAACATGGAAATGAACTCAGCACACATGGTCCTCACAGTGTTGTTAGCCCGATTTTTTCATTGGAAGCCCATGAATAAGCTGGAGAAATCGTTTATTAAAAAAGTATTTATTAGTGGTCACAAGTAGAGTATATTGCAGCGCTGGACTCGGAGTGCCAGAGCTCCGTCAGGCCGAGCCCCGTTATCCGGAAACATGTCATATTTATATTCACCTTTATCTTTTTTTTCGTTTTTCTGGTGGCTGACGGCTTTGCTTTGCGGTAAGACGTATTGCATCACTTCCTGTTGCTTTGTGTGTACACTGTGACAGTTCTCGCTCTTCTTGAACTACTAATAATCACCTTGATTCTCCCTATAATTTACACATCTTGCATAGTTAACTCTATCCCATACTTGTTATATTCTAACGCTCACTCTTACAGATCTTTAGTTTTTATTTTTCACTTTTTAGCGGTGTGTCTGGTTCTCTAGCTTAGCATGGCTACCAGTTCTCTTCCTCTATCTCCTGCTTTCACCTGCTCCGTGTGTCAGATGTTTAGTTACTCCTCTGCCTCCTTTAGTGGTAATGGTACATGTAACAAATGTAGTCTTTTTGTAGTTTTGGAGGCAAGGTTATCTGAATTGGAAGCTCGGCTCTGCACTGTTGAAAACCACCCGATAGCGAGCCAGGCCCCTTTAGTCAGTGCGGAGCCACCTAGCGTAGCTAGCTCTGTTAGTCGTCCCCGAGCAGATCCCGAGCAGCCGGGACCTCTGAATGGCTGGATGACTGTCAGGAAGAGGAGTCCTAAAGTCAAGCCCGTGGTTCACCATCAACCTGTCCACGTTTCAAATAGATTTTCTCCACTCAGCGACACACCCGCTGAGGACAAAACCCTGGTAATTGGCAGCTCTATAGTCAGAAACGTGGCATTAGAGACACCAGCGACCACAGTCAAATGCATTCCAGGGGCCAGAGCGGGCGACATAGAATCCTATTTAAAACTGCTGGCTAAGGATAAACGTAAATACGGTAAAATAGTTATTCACGTCGGCGGTAATGACACCCAGTTACGCCAATCGGAGGTCACTAAAATTAATGTTGCATCGGTGTGTAATTTTGCCAAAACAATGTCGGAGTCCGTAGTTTTCTCTGGACCCCTGCCAAATCTGACCAGTGATGACATGTTTAGCCGCATGTCCTCATTCAATCGCTGGTTGTCTAGATGGTGTCCAGCAAACAACGTGGGCTACATGGATAATTGGCAATCTTTCTGGAGAAAACCTGGTCTGATGAGGAGAGACGGCATCCATCCCACTTTGGAAGGAGCGGCTCTCATTTCTAGAAATATGGACGAATTTATTAGTCATCCAAAAACATGACAACCAGGGTTGAGACCAGGATGCAGAGTTGTAGTCTTACACACTTCTCTGCGGCTTTCCACCTGATGCCGCCCCCCCCCCTCAATCAAAAAACACAAAAGGAGCAAATCCTCTTGTGCAAAAAAAATTTAAAACAAAAACTTTAACTGAACAAAAACATCAAACTATTAAATGTGGTTTGCTGAATATTAGATCTCTCCCTTTGAACTCTCTGTTAGTGAATTATTTGATTTGTGATCATCATATTGATATATTTTGTCTTACAGAAACCTGGCTGCAGCAGGAGGATCATGTTCGCATTAATGAATCAACTCCCTCTGACTATTTAAATGTTCATGTTCCTAGAACCACAGGTAGAGGAGGAGGAGTGGCAGCTATCTTCAGATCAGGGTTACTAATCAGTCCTAGACCCAAGATTAGTTTTAGCTCTTTTGAATCTCTGATTCTCAGTTTTTCCCACCGAAAGTGGAAATCACAAAAACCTCTTGTGTTTGTTGTTGTGTATCGTCCACCTGGCCCTTATTCTGAGTTTCTCTCTGAATTCTCAGAGTTTTTATCCCAGTTAGTGCTGAGTACAGATAAAGTCATTGTAGTGGGTGACTTTAATATTCATGTAGATGTTGAAAATGACAGCCTAAATATTAATTTTAATTCTATATCAGACTCTATTGGATTTTCTCAAAGTGTTCACAGACCTACTCACTGCCTTAATCATACCCTTGACCTTGTGCTGACTTATGGCATTGAGAGTGAACAGTTAACAGTGTTCCCTCATAACCCTGTCTTGTCTGACCATTTTTTAATAACTTTTGAATTTACATTACTTGACTACACGGTTTCTGAGAAGAATTCTACATATAGAAGGTGTCTGTCAGAGAATGCTGTAACCAGATTTAAAGAGTTGATTTCATCATCCTTTTCTTCACTGCCATGTGCTGATATGACAGAGGATGGCTACCTCTCCAGTAGAACTTGACTCTCTTGTTGACAGCACTACAGCTTCAATGCGTACAACACTGGACAATGTTGCCCCTCTGAAAAGGAAGGTAATCAGTCAGAAGAGGTTGGCTCCTTGGTATAATTCACAGCTGCGTGCGTTAAAGCAGACTGCAAGAAAGCTGGAGAGACAGTGGCGTTCCTCTAATTTAGAAGAGTCTCAATTAGTCTGGAAAGATAGTTTAATAACGTATAAGAAAGCACTTCGTAAAGCTAGAACTGCTTATTATTCATTATTGATAGAAGAGAATAAGAATAATCCCAGGTTTCTTTTCAGCACTGTTGCCAGGCTGACAAAGAGTCCGAGCTCTGTTGAGCCATGTATTCCTTTAACTCTCAGCAGTGATGATTTCATGAGATTCTTCATCAATAAAATTGTTTCTATCAGAGAGAAGATTAATGGAATCCTTCCCATTATTATCACTGATGTATCATCAAGTAGAGCAGCTTTAGAAGTATCTTTCGAACCTGAATTGTATTTAGACAGCTTCTGTCCAGTTGATCTTTCTGAGCTAACAACAGCAATAGTCTCTTCCAAACCATCAACTTGTATGTTAGACCCAATCCCAACCAGACTGTTCAAGGAGGTTTTCCCCTTAATTGACACTTCCATATTGGATTTGATCAATCGGTCTTTGTTGATAGGATATGTACCTCAGACTTTTAAGGTTGCTGTAATAAAACCTTTACTTAAAAAACCTACTCTTGATTCAGAAGTGTTGGCTAATTATCGACCTATATCCAATCTCCCTTTTTTGTCCAAAGTTCTTGAAAAAATAGTTGCAGTTCAACTTTGTGATCATTTACATAGAAATAATCTGTTTGAAGAGTTTCAGTCAGGATTCAGAGTGCATCATAGCACAGAAACGGCACTGGTGAAAGTTACCAATGATCTCCTGTTAGCTTCTGATAGTGGACTTGTTTCTGTGCTTGTCCTGTTGGATCTCAGTGCTGCATTTGATACGATCGATCACAGCATTCTGTTACAGAGACTTGAACATGTTATTGGGATTAAAGGAACTGCATTAGGCTGGTTTAAGTCATATTTATCTGATAGATTCCAGTTTGTTCTTGTAAATGAAGAATCTTCCTCACACGTTGGAGTAAGTCATGGAGTTCCTCAGGGTTCTGTGCTTGGACCGATTCTTTTTACTTTATACATGCTTCCATTAGGTAACATTATCAGACAGCATGGCATAAATTTCCATTGTTATGCTGATGATACTCAGCTGTACTTATCTATGAAACCAGATGAAACCTACAGGTTGGTCAGGCTACAAGCCTGTCTTAAAGACATAAAGACCTGGATGACTCAGAACTGTCTCCTTTTAAATTCAGACAAAAGTGAAGTTGTTCTCTTTGGACCTGAGCGCTTCAGGGAGAAATTGTCTAGTTATATAGTTACTCTAGATGGTATTTCCTTGGCTTCTAGTTCTACAGTGAGGAACCTTGGCGTTATTTTTGACCAGAATTTATCATTTGACGCACATATAAAACTGGTTTCTAGGACTGCCTTCTTTCACCTTCGTAATATTGCTAAAATCAGGAACATCCTGTCTCAGGGTGATGCAGAGAAACTAGTTCATGCATTTGTTACTTCAAGATTGGACTACTGTAATTCCTTATTATTGGGCTGTCCCACATATTCTCTGAAAAGCCTCCAGCTGATCCAAAATGCTGCAGCCAGAGTTCTTATGAGAACTAACAGGAGAGATCATGTTTCTCCAGTTTTAGCTTCTCTTCATTGGCTCCCTGTTAAATTCAGAATAGAATTTAAGATTCTTCTCCTCACATATAAAGCTCTTAATGACCGAGCTCCATCATATCTTAAAGATTTAATTGTAAGATATTTTCCTAACAGAGCACTTCGCTCCCAA
This sequence comes from Leuresthes tenuis, assembly GCF_036924035.1. Classification (NCBI taxonomy): domain Eukaryota; kingdom Metazoa; phylum Chordata; class Actinopteri; order Atheriniformes; family Atherinopsidae; genus Leuresthes; species Leuresthes tenuis. Next base: position 35,970,501 of record NW_027325361.1, on the reverse strand, counting down.
ACTGCAGGTTTACTTGTTGTTCCCAGAGTTTCTAAAAGTAGAATGGGAGGTAGAGCCTTCAGTTATCAGGCCCCTCTCTTGTGGAATAAGCTGCCAGTAAATGTCCGGGAAGCAGACACCCTTTCCACTTTTAAGATTACGCTTAAAACTTTTCTTTTCGATAAAGCTTATAGTTAGGGATGGCTCAGGTAATCCTGAAACATCCCATAGTTAAGCTGCTATAGGCTTAGACTGCTGGGGGACCTCATTTGTCACACCTTTCATCACTTTGCTCTCTTTTTCCCCCTGTTTAATTTCAAAATTGATTTTATGTACATGTGACATTATTGTGGTTATTAACTTGTGTTTCCCTGTTCCAACAGATATCCTTTGAATGGCGTTATGGTGTTTTTCCCCCCTCTTTTCCCTCTTTTCTGTCTTCTCAAACCCCAGCTGGTCGAGGCGGATGGCCACCCTTCCTGAGTCTGGTTCTGCCAGAGGTTTGTTCCTGTTAAAAGGGAGTCGTTCCTTTCCACAGTCCCTCAGGCACGCTCAGGACGGGAGATTGGACTGAAGACAAGTTTCGGTGCAATCTGTTGGTTTCCTTAGCTAGGATATTAATTTTTTGAATTGGCTCTATATGAATTAATTGGATTATGATTACAATGAATTGAATTCCAATTGGCTTGAATTGGAGTATATTATTTAAGTGCCTTGAGATGACAATTGTTGTAATCTGGCGCTATATAAATAAAATTGAATTGAATTGAATTGAATCTCACAGAAGTTGTATTCACACTTGTCAAAGTATAATTGGCCAGTTTTGAGTGGCATGATCAGGTCAGCTGCTGTCCTTGTTGTGTTCTTTGGATGTGATAAACAATGTGTGTGTATGTGTGAGTGCTGTTTTAGGCGTGGATCTAATGTACCAGACCTATCTGCCCTAATAGAGATGTTTTGTCTGACCCAGTTGTTTATGTCATTCTAAGGTCTTGGACCATTTAAGGTCATCTGTTGTGCAGTATGAGCAGAGTGGAAAAGTACCAGCTAGGAACATAGGTTATTTAGTAAAATACAGAATATGAATTTATAATGTCTAAGAACAAAGCCAATTATAACAACTCCCCCTTTCGACATGATTTAATCATGTCAACTAAATGAGGTAGGAATGTTATATTCTGTATTGTGTCACACCTGTTAGCGGCAGCCAACTTAGCAGGTCCCCAAACTGCAAGTGGCCAACTACCTTGAGGTGCAGCACAACCAGACAGGAGATTCTTGTTATCCCCCTTTTGATATAACTTCATTATGTGAGCTGTTATGTGTAAGCTGTTCTTCTTTGCGATTATCAGCAGCAAGCAAGTTTTCATTGCATATGCATGTGTAAAACAATTGTAATGCGTTAGCTAAACCTTTCTGTATCAGGAGTGTTTATCATGATGCTGGGAACAGAACGTCTTTCCCAGAATAGTTCAACCTTCATTACTTAACTGATCATAACTCTGCAATGAGCACATTTCTTAAAAGCTATAAGTATCACGCCTGTACGTGTATGCAAGGAATAAATTAATAAATGTTTCAATATGTCTTAAAATTAGTGTGTGTATCTGGCCCCCAACCCAATCTCTGTGTAGAATCTTAGTTCATTTTGGCCCAAAACTATATGTGGTTTAAGCAGTGGCAAGACCCTGCTCACCCATAAGTACCATTACAACACATAACAATAATTAACTAAGCTACAACAATTCATAAAATATTGAAACTCAAAAAGTGCTTAAGGCAATTAACATTACCATCAGGATCGTCCACTGTTCGCAGCGAATAGGAGCGAAAAACCCGATGGCTGATATCCGGGAAAATTCTCCTATGGCCCCATTCCCCCTTGGTGACCGACCACTTAATTACCTTTCGGTCCCGCTCCGAACAGCCGATTCACACCAATGGCAATGGACATATGTATGAATTCCTATGATTAGTAATTGGTCTACTTAAAATCATTAAACTAAAGAGGAACATCACAAAACACAAAACAATACAGTACAGACATTTAAACATGATGTGAATATATGACCCTGTTGAGAACAGATGAGTGATGATAGACGTAGTGTAAAAACTGACAATTTCTTTTGAGTGAAAATTTTATGATAACATTGTGCAGAGTGGTGTAGTGCAGCTCAGTCTCTTCTGGTCCAATCCTGTCACTGCTTGGTGTTTGGTTGTCCTTCTGGCTGAACCTCAGTTCAGCAGTCTGAGCTAACTAGGAAGGAGAGGTTACCAGCACTTCACTTCCACAAAGGGGTCTTTACCACCCGTTTTCCCTAACTAATCTTTTTCTTTGGGACAATTCAGGAGATAATCCAGATTATTTTGTTGACAGTGGTTGAAGGTTGTGTGGTTGTTCAACCATTATCTTGGCATCATGATCGTGCCTCCCAGAATTTCAGACTGACGTCTTGTCAGTCATTTGGCTGTGAGTCCTGTAGAGGTTCTGCTGCCGATGCAGTTAATTTAAGCTGTGGATGAATGTTAGCAGGAGAGAGAACCGAGAAGCACAACATGTCATTTTCACAATGTTTTATATTCAGGAATTGCCTTTTAACAGGTTCAATCCCAGTATTCATTGGTCGACAAATTAAGTTTTCATATGAACAAATAAATAAACCGAAAAAAAATTAAATTAAAATAAATTAAATGAAAAACAAAACAACTGGCCAGTTGATAGAAACCATGTTTTAGGACACTACCTTTAGACTCACCAACCTGCTGTACAGCATTAATGTGAAATCCAGTACCATCAACTTTTTCTGTGGAAAAAACTTCAAACCATTTAGAGAACACAGCAAGACAAAGACAAAACACAAGACAACATAGAACAAAAGACAAAAGGAAGACAAAGACTCACAGAATTTTGGGAAAAACTTGAGAAGTGTTAGTAAACTATGATTAATTGTTGTATCTCCACCCCACCCCACCCCCACCCCCCCGATGAGACTTAGTCTCCTCCGTATGTTAGTTCTGCTGAACTCTTCCACTGCAGTTTCTGCTCCTGTGTTGCTGCTGCAGGACAGAAATGTTTGTGGTTAGAGTTCATTTTGGGAGCAGCACAGCATCAAGAAAGCAGCCATTTCTTCTCAATGAGTAACTGATTAACCTTTTTGGGATAAATATTGTCTGTCCTCTTAATTCAGCTCAGAGTGCTTTTGATAAAATTTCAGCACGATCTGCTTAATTCTCACTTGTTACTTTATACTAAATTCTATTTAATTCTTACCAGTGGCTGTGTTTCGTGATGCTGAGCCATCCACAGGCAGTTCAGGATCAGCATTAAGTTTTTTCTGCTCCATTTGAATTAGAAACACTTCACGTGGTACCAACAGTGTGACATCAGAGTTTCTTATAACATCACATGATACAATAACATATTTCCATACAAATTAGAATCAAAGACAAAGGTTTATTCTATTTTTCTATTTGTCTTAATTCCTCATTTATTTATTTTTTAGATGAGCCATGTGGCCTTGTGCTGCTAACTTTTTCCTTAGCAGTGCCACAGCATCGTGCTTGTGTCAGACATCAGATCTTTGGTTGGTTATTGATCACTGTTACCTTGCATGCATGCTTTGACCTAAGGGCCCAGATTCTTGATATTATTTTGTAATATTTTTTTTTTTCTTCGTAGCAGTTTTGGAATGTTAGCTAAATTGTTCAGGATCCTTCTTGTTTTTTCTTGACATGAATTAGGCCTTTAATCGTGCAGTTCAAAGCTCTGTGCTTTACCTTACTTCGAGCAGCTCTGCCTCAGTTTATTATGTTTTACTTAATCTTTACTTCTTTCTTCCAGTATGTGTGGATGTATGTGGGTGTATGTGTACGTATAGATGTGCGTGTGTGTGTGTGTGTGTGTCTGTATGTGGCCTTGGTTTTCACTGCTTTGTTTTATTTTTCTTCTATCATTTTCTTGTATGAAAAGTGTTATGAAAATAAAGTTTGATTGATTGATTCATTGATTGATTGCACCAGATTAAACAACTTGGGTCATCTCCCATGTAAATTCTCGAATGAACCAGAACACATGATTAAAACTGTTCTCACAGAACATTTTATTCATCCCATTCATATCTTTTTCGTTCGACCAACATGTCATGACTGAGCACCGATCGAATTGTACCTTGTATCTTGTTTCTCAATAAATTGTAATTGAAGTGGGTTGTTGCCATTTTCCAGAGATCTTTTAGTCACCTTGTGTGGAGTGGTGGGAAGAGAGGGTGTGTCCAGATTACTGTTGTAGTTCTTTGTAACTTGAGCTTTTAATGTCTGACTTTCACACAGGAGAGGTGTGAAAATTAGTTATTGTAACCTTTATTGTTTCTGCTACTGTGGTTCTACAGTCTAGTCTCCACAGTGGTGTTTTCCTTTGGTTTCATAGTCAGTGGTCCGTTCAGTCTCTGATAGAGTTTTAGTCCCCGTGGTCTAGTCTTTGTCAGTAGGTGAGGTTCCTAAGTCAGTTCCTCAATTAATGTTCTTTCGGTAGGATCTTGAGCCTGAGTACAGTGATCCTTGTGGATCCAGTTACTCAGTCTATTCTCAGTCAACCGTACCTTTACACAATGTGTTGTAGCTTCTGCGTCCTGTCCATATAGGAGAGGACCAGTTAAGTTTGTTCACTTTCCTGTTCCTGTTCCTTGGTGAGTATTTCTGTAACCTGCTGAGATATACTCATCACCGTGTTATTCTGTTGTTTCACATTCACACAAGTTTACATACTGTAGTACAACAAGGGGTGAGCCTGTTGGTGCAGTTGTAAATGGACAGGGTGTTTCCTCCCTGTCATGACCTCATGTGGGACAACATGACAACATTCATGGTGGCATTTGGAGTAACTCTTAGGCTAACACAATACGTAGAGCTTCAGCCCAGGTTAACTGTGTGTCTGCACAGACTTCTGTTCGGCCTTTTTGATGGTTCTATTTGCTCTTTTCACTAGTCCTTGTAAAGCTGGGTGAGAGACTGCACCGAGCTTATGTGTAATTCCAAACAATTTTTCCACTTCTCCTAGTTCTTCATTGGAGAAGTGAGTGAGTACCATTATCTGATCTTATCACTTCTGGTACCACAAATCTTGGAATAATTTCTCTTGTAAGCCATTTAATGACTTCTTTTCCTTTTTCGGTTTTAGTAGGTGTGGCTTCTACCCATCTAGAAAAGGGAGCTACACACACTAGAAGAAATAGTTTACCTTCAGTCCTGTTCGCTGCTCCCATGTCAGTAAAATCAATTACTATCTGTTTCCAAGGGGCATCAGGTACTGGGAAACTACCTAGTCCTGCTTTGAGATTGAACAGCTTGCAAATTTCACGAGATTGCACAAAATATTTTATTGTGTCTTTTAGGTGGGGGTGCCACCAATGTTGTGAAATGAGCGCTGTTACTTTTGAGCTAGCACAGTGTGCTCTACTGTGTGCTTCTTGACATAGCAAATTGCTTTTCAGATGGTGCCGCTGCTTCGTGAAGTTCTTTATTGTTTTCTTAACATAATTGTCGTTGTGATTTTTCCTCCAATGTTTTCTGAGACATCTGCTTAAATGCAGTATACCCTGCTTTTGTTTTTGCTGCCTTATCTTTTTTTTTTTTTTTTTTTTTTTTTCCCTTGTCCTGTTCAGCATTATGGCAGCAGAATTGTAGTCTGAATACCTTTTATACCAAACAGATTTGCTTTGCCAAGGGAAGTTTTATAAATGTAAAGCTCCCCTTGATGCCCATTTATTTATTTCTGTTTACAATATTTAAGATGTAATAGAACTGAACCGGACCGGGGGACAAGGAAAGAAGAAGAGGAAAGAAGAGGAAACAGAACAAAAATAGAAACAAAAATCAGACAACCAGCTGCTACACCTGTAAAAAACAAAACAGACAACAATCCATGGCCTATGAGGGGAATCCAGCCTTAGCGCCACCAGGAGCACCTGAAAGCAGACAAGCAGAGAAAAAACAAACACACAAACAAACAAAAACAAGCACAAGAAGCGGTAATCGCATACAACACAGCTGTGGATATAGATGACCTGAGACGACATGATAATACATCAACTGCTTAGCGAGCATGCTACTGGGCTAATGAATGTGTGTGTGTGTGTGTGTGTGTGTGTGTGTGTGTGTGTGTGTGTGTGTGTGTGTGAGAACATGCAACACCCACGGCACTGGACCTACATGCTAACCATGCTTAGTTATGAGTGTATAAGTGTACAGGGCCACAATCCACAGCCCCCCCCAGCAATCAGAAGGAGGTAGAGAGGGCCACAAGACCCAGGCCACCAGCAGCCCCCACGGAGCACAGAACCCAGGAAGCCCACCGCAGGGACAACCACGCATCCACCCAGAAGACTGCAGAGGAAGCCCCCGGACAGAGCCCCCATAAGCATAGGGCAGAGGCCCCCCGGGAGCCAGGGGCAACAGCCCACTGACCCCGCCAGGCCCCAGCCGCCCAGACATGGGCCGTGCACTGGACCCGGGCCCCGGGAGCCCGAGCGCCCCCAAACCCCCCGGCAGAGGCCCCACCCAATACCCAGGAGGGCCAAGCGCCCCAGACAGCCACACAGTGGGTAAGCGCCTGCCCCAGTCCCCTGGCCAAGTGCCCTGGGAGTCAAGACGTGCCCACAGGTGGGTGAAGTCGCGAGCAGCGGGGAGAGGCAACGCCGCCCCCCCATCGGGAGAAGCACAGGCAGGCCAGACGACAGCAAGTCCCAGATCCAGGCCCAATCATTACCACACACACTTTCACGTCCCACACATCCACACGTCCACACGTCCTCCCTGCCTTATCTGCCGCATTGTTGCCTCTTGCTACTCTCCCATCTCCCTTTTGATGTCCTCTGCACTCGACTATAGCAACTTGTTTTGGTTCAAGTATGGCATAATATAGTTCGAGTAATTGATTCAAGTGTTTAACCGGGGTGCCTGCTGAGGTCACAAAGCCTTTCCTTTTCCAGTGACACATGTCTGGTTTAGAGGCATGTCTTTAACTGTAAACACTGTTTTTATTTCACTAATTTATTCAATGTTTATTGTTAGATTAATTAATATTTATCTGCAGGGTTAGAATTTGCTAATAGTATTAATATAGTGTTCAGCTGTACAGCTCTCTGGTTGCTGTGGCTGTTTTTAAATGTGCCATGAAAACAAACCTTGACTTGACTTGTTATGACTCAGACTCACTGCAGCTGTCTTTAAATTTCTTTTAGAGGTTTCTTCCTCAAGAAACTCATTGGTGATATCTGACTCTCGTTGTGCCTTTTATTGCCGTGTTTGTGTTAATTTCCTAATAATCTAACTCACTTTAAACCTTTATATAAAGCACTTTGCTGCTCTGTTAAGATAACAGATCCATTGATTCATAGATCTGCTGCAGTTAAATAGTTAAATGGTTTAATGAGATCAATTATAAATACTGATGATAAATATTAACTCAGAATTGGTGAAAATAAGCAGAGGAGAAGTATTTAGATCAGCTAAATTTTAAGTCATGTTACTGTGATCTCTAACACAATAAAGGCTAACCTATAATGCTTTAAGATGGTAAGAAACTGTCTGACACCTATCTGCCTGACCTTGCTGTTAAATCCTGATATTTTCTAATATGTCATATGGTCTGACTGTCCGGTCTCAGACCTGCTTCAGGTGGAAATCATAAAGTCTCAATTTGTAGAACATCTTTTGTTCAGGCAGTTTTTCAATTAAAGGATCAAAGATTTAAATGCTATGTTTGTTTGTCTGACTTTTTAAGAGAGCTGTTAAATCTTAATTCAACAACAAACTGGTTCTAATGTTTAGTTTTAAACAGTCTGTTCTTCCTGGATTTATTTTGGACATTTTATTGCTTCTTATCTCTTCACTGTGATACTTGCATTGAAAAGAGGTTTTCAGATTGTCCATTCAATGTGGTATTTCTCCCATTCAAATTTATTTAAAAATAAATAAATTATTGAATTGATGATAAATGCTCTAGTAAAAACTTCCATTATCATTGTAAATTTTTCGACTAAATAACTATATGTAACTCTGGTACTCTTTAAGTACAGGCCAATGATCAATCAGAATCTGTCCTCACTCTCAGGGCTGAATGGGGGAAGAAGGAAGCAGGGTTGGGATGAGATAATCTTAGGGTGAGAGCATTTGTGACAAAGCTAAGGATATCTAACCTTTTCTTTTCCAATTACACATGTCCACATGTACAGCCTAAGCTGTTTATGCTGAATCTGTATAAATGGTCAGTTTTTTATTTTGCTAAATGGCATGCTTCTGTTATTGAGTGTGATGTTAGGAAGATGTGTCTTATCTGCTCGTGTAGTAGGATGTGTCCCTGGAAAAGATGACGTTGTGTCTGGCACGTGCTGTGGTAGAGGTGCAGAGGACTGCGTCTGAATAGAGAATTTAACTTCTCCACAAAAAATACTGACAGTCTGCAAGAAATGTTACTGCTTTCTTTTTCGTCTTTTTCTGCCCTTGCTCTCTGCAATAAACCTGCCTCCTTTAGCTTTGCTGTTGCTTGATTCCTACTCCCTGTTGCTTGTTTTGAAAACATAGAGAAATCACTCAGTTGCGGTGGCGCACTTTCACACCCTCCAAACGTTCCTTTCCCTTGCATTTCTCTCGTCCAATTTACAAATCTATCTGTCTCTCTTTTTTCGTCTTCTCTTGGAACTTTTTTCTGCCATCTCGTCAACGTGTCAAATAATACCGACCCCAATGAGCCGGGTTTAGATGTTTTCCACTTATCAACAAAGGTTTGTGACATATTCAGGTATTTCACGTGTTAATCAGAATGGGTGAATGGCTCAATGCCCGAGTGTTGGACCCGACCAAGAAGCTTCTACACAGAATCTTTTACTCTGTGCGCTTGATCGCTGGGGGTTCTCCCAGTCTCTTCACTCGTTTTAATTCACCAATCTCTGTAACACCCTAACTAAATTCCCCTTTATTTTCTAGTCCAATGCCCCCTTTTACAAAACCACTTGAGATCTGTGTCAGTGTAGGAATTCTCCAGCAGTCTCTATTGCTAGATACACTTCCACTAACGCAGTAAAATATCAACCAAGTAGCAAACCACCCCACATTTTCATGAAAAATAACAAACTTAGCCTTGTGTCCTTATGCAGAGATAAACACTTAGTGTATCGCCTGTTCACAACAACTGCAGAACCACCGCCGCTTGCGGAAGAGAAAAAAAAAAAAAAAAACCCAGACACACCGCCGATTGCGGATTTTACAGTCCAAGCACCAAATGCGTAGTAATAACAGACACACCGCCGATTGCGGATTTTACAGTCCAAGTGCCAATTGCACAGAGATTACTTACGCCGCCTATTGTGAAGTAATACAGACCCACAGCCGATTGCAGATAAAGGTCCAAGCGCCCTTGTGCACAGAAATTACTCACGTCGCCTGTTGTGCAGTAATGCAGACCCACCGCCGATTGCGGATTTTACGGTCCAAGTACCAATTGCACAGACATTACTCACGCCGCCAATTGCGGACTAACAGACCCCCGCCCATTGGCATCTACTTCCTATTCAGTTTAGAAGACAGGATGAATTTTATGTCTTTTATTTGGCCAAATTGTACTAAACTAGGACACATATGACTCTCCCTATGTGAGACTATGTGTTTATACTTTACATGTGACCACCTAGTAAATCTGTAGACACAAATTTTGTGCTTTTGATTTAGTGATCAGAGGACATCCTAATTCAGACAATTTAGTTTAGAATGACCAATGTGCAGAAATTTCACATATCCTGATACAAGAGGTTTTCTGCTCACCTTGTGTTTTAGGCGCCTTGAACTGTCTGAAGAAGGGTCCCCTCCACTCAGCTCCGGAAGTCCTCGATCGGACACGGTCTCAGAGTCAGCCAATCCGGGTCACGGCACCAATTGTTAGCCCGATTTTTTCATTGGAAGCCCAAGAATAAACTGGAGAAATCGTTCATTAAAAAAGTATTTATTAGTGGTCACAAGTAGAGTATATTGCAGCGCCGTCAGGCCGAGCCACGTTATCCGGAAACATGTAATATTTATATTCAACTTTATCTCACAGAAGTTGTTTTCACACTTGTCAGAGTATAATTGGCCAGTTTTGAGTGGCATGATCAGGCCAGCTGCTGTCCTTGTTGTGTTCTTTGGATGTGATAAACAATGTGTGTGTATATGTGAGTGCTGTTTTAGGTGTCTAATGTACCAGACCTATCTGCCCTAATAGAGATGTTTTGTCTGACCCAGTTGTTTATGTCATTCTAAGGTCTTGGATCATTTAAGGTCATCTGTTGTGCAGTATGAGCAGAGTGGAAAAGTACCAGCTAGGAACATAGGTTATTTAGTAAAATACAGAATATGAATTTATAATGTCTAAGAAACAAGCCAATTATAACAGTGTTATGTATCGCAAAGAAAACTATTCTCATGAACTGGAAAGCGAAGAACAATCTGTGTATTAACCAGTTTAGAAATGTTCTTTTAGATTACATTAGCATGGAAACAATGTCTGCCTCCTCAAAACATCAATTGGCTGAATTTCATTCTCTCTGGTCCCCGCTGATTAGCTTTATCACATAGTGGTGGTGGGTTGCTGTCCCGTCGCTCTGGGCGGTTGGGTGTGTGCTGGGGGGGGGGGCTGTGTGGCTTCGGGCGTCTGGTGGTCTCTCGGGTCGTGGAGACCGGTTTGGTCATTGCTGGGGGGGACTGTGTGTCGGGCTTGGAGGGCAGTTTTGGGGGCTTGCGGGTGGGGCTGTCTTGCGGTGTGGGGCGGGGTCCCTTAGGGGCCTTGCGGTGGTGGCTGCTGGCTCTGTACCGGGTGGCCGGGCCGCTCTGGCGTGGGTGGTGGTGCTGGGCCTGGGCCTTGGTGGCTGGGCTGGGGGGGCTGGGTTGCCCTCGACATGCCACAGTATGGGTGGGTTGGTACAGGTCCTGGTGCCAGGCTTGTTGCTCTGGGACCTCCAGGGTGTCCGCAGGTGGTTGTTTTTTTTAGGGTGTTGGGGCGTGCGGTGGGGGGGTGCTTTTCCCCTGTTGGGGGGCCTGGGTGATGGTGGGTCTCAGGCCCGGGCTGCTGCGTCTGGTGTGACCGGGTGGTTTGTTTGTTGTTGTTTGTTCCCCGCCTCTGTTTTAATTACACCTTAGACATTACTACTTATCAAACACACTCACACACACATTAGGTCTTGGGGGGTGGTTGCACTGAGTGGCATCTGGTGGGCGCCCACTTTCTCCCTCACTTTTTGCTATTTTCATCGAACCTTTAGCAGCCATCAGACAAGATAGAAATATTAAAGGCATCCAACCCCAAAATATTGAGCATAAAATAAGTCTTTATGCTGATGATGTATTACTTTTCCTCCAGAACTCACAGACGTCTCTCACTCACACGATCACACTCATAAATAAATTCTCAGCACTTTCTGACTACTCTATCAATTGGTCTAAGACCACAGTTCTGCCCATTAACTATAGGGTCCAGAATATACCTGCAATCCCTTTACAGTCAGGAAATATTAGATATTTAGGCATAAACATTTCCTCCAGGCTCTCAGAGCTAACAAAGCTAAATTATGTGCAATTATTAAAGACAGTAGAGAACGATCTCTCTCGTTGGAAGTCCTCACCTATATCACTTATGGGGAGAGTTACAACCATTAAAATGATGATACTACCAAAAGTTAATTATTTGTTCTCAATGATCCCCATAAAACCATCTGCTACTTGGTTTAAGTCACTAGATTCATGCATCTCCAAATTTCTGTGGAAAAACAAACCACCACGTATTAGTTTAAAAACCCTACAGAAGACCAAGGACTGTGGTGGATTAGATTTACCTCATTTTCAGCACTATTCCTTAGCCAATAGGTTACAGTATATATCAAAATGGTTTAAACTTAGCCCAATAGATGAACCATGGATAAATATAGAACAAGCATTGTGTGATAATCTGGAAATCTCTGACCTGCCACTTATTAGTCAAAACGTAAAAAATCACAAATGTTTCAAAAGCATTAACATCAGCACCTCTCTGACAGCCTGGTGGGAATTTCTTAAAATAACAAAGTCCTCACTTGTCCCGTGTAAGCTTACACCCATCTGGAACAATCCTGACATACTGCAAAACCAAAAAATGCTAAACTTTACTCTGTGGAAGATCAAAGGAATCAAACATCTGGAGCATATAATCCAAAATGGAAATTTTATTTCATTTGATGAGCTCATATCACAACATGAGATAGGCAGCAATAAATTCCTAGAATATCAACAACTTAAGTCTATAATAACAAAGAAATATATCCTCCACCAACCAGACTTACAACTCCCGATTAGGGTAGCAGAATTTCTAAGCATCTGCACCCCAAAACTACTATCAAAAATATATGAATTATTGTCTAAGATAGATGACACAATGTCTCTTCCATCCTCAAAATGGGAGGCAAATTTATCCATCAGTTCTAGTCATGGTGCAGGTCCTGGTGCCGGGCTTGTTGCTCTGGGACCTCCAGGGTGTCCGCAGGTGGGTTTTCTTTTTAGGGTGTTGGGGCGTGCGGTGGGGAGGGGGTGCTTTTCCCCTGTTGGGGGGCCTGGGTGATGGTGGGTCTCAGGCCCGGGCTGCTACGTCTGGTGTGACCGGGTGGTTTGTTTGTTGTTGTTTGTTTGTTTGTTTGTTTGTAGAGGTCCTCCGGGGTGGGGTGGGGTTGGGTTGAGTGGGGTGGGTACCTTCTGGGGGTACAGTAACTCCCGGAATATGGTCGCTGCAGGCCCCGAGCCTGGTGGACATCAGGCTCTCCTGCCCTGTGTTGGGTCCCAGGTAGCGGGGGTGCCTATTGCAGCCAGTCTCTGGCTGCCCTCTCCGGGGTGGGAGGGGCCAGGAGGATGAATGAATTATTCTGCTGGTTTATATATTGTAAACATAAACAATAAACATTTATAAAACTTCCCTTGGCAAAGCAAATCTGTTTGGCATAAAAGGTATTCAGACTCCAATTCTGCTGCCATAATGCTGAACAGGACAAGGGGAAAAAAACTAAAAACTAAAAGAAAATAATTGACTCTTTGCGTTACTAAATATCCACCACAATAAAGAAAGAACAACACTAAACCTTTAGGAGTCCGAGAATAAGCTTCTTTTCACAAGTTCTACACAATTTCGGATTTTGATATAAAATGAATTCCTTCACTCAAACCAAGTTAAAACTGCTTTGTCCTTCATATTTATTTATGTCTAAATAGGTTTCAGGCATACAATTCTTCATATTACCCTGTATGAGAAAGAAGCATACTTGTGATGGAGCAATACATTCCTTTTAAGGAGTTAAGCAAGATTTCGGATTTTGATATAAAATGAATTCCTTCACTCAAACCAGGTTAAAACTGCTTTGTCCTTCATATTTATCCATGTCTAAATAGGTTTCAACAAAAAAGAAAGTATTACTTTGCAGTATACAAAAGAACAACAATAAACCTTTAGGAATCCGAGAATAAGCTCCTTTTCACGAGTTCTACACAATTTTAGATTTTGATATAAAATGAATTCCTTCACTCAAACCAAGTTAAAACTGCTTTGTCCTTCATATTTATCCATGTCTAAATAGCTTTAAACAAAAAAAGAACGTTGTACTTTGCAGGATAGGAAAGAACAACACTAAACCTTTTCAGGAATCCGAGAATAAGCTTCTTTTCACGAGTTCTACACAATTTCGGATTTTTATATAAAATTAATTCCTTCACATTCATTTAGCCATGTCTGAATAGGTTTCAGGCATAAAATTCTTCATATTACCCTGTATGAGAAAGAAGCATAGTTGTGATGGAGCAATACACTCCTTTTGGGTAACCTAAACTGATGGTTGGGGAGGAAAGTTAGAAGAACAATCAACTATACCCAAAGACAGATGACGTGATGAGCGGGCAATATAACTGTTTATATAATATAACAATATGTGTGTTTTTGCTTCAGTGGTCAGAGCAACTCTGTATTCTGTACTGTTTTGTTCTCTCTTGGAAGATATTATTATTAAAGCCTCTTATCTCTTCAGAAGAAAATAACTGACTCTGTGCGTTACTAAATTTCCACCACAATTTTGGCGTCACGAACAGGATCCCTCGACTGGTGTCTCTGGACCGGACCGCAGTGCATGTCCAGCCTGGACTGAAGTAGCTGTTCCAGCCTCATTCCTCCAAGGCCTTTTCTGAGAGAGAGGACTGTCAGGTCCGTTTCCTGAATACCAGCGCTGGGATCATTTTTTAAATATGATAGTCTGAGACAATAGGACTGCTTTTTAGTTTTTATTTGAATAAAAGAGGGTTTCCCGGTTGTGTCATTAAGTGAGACAGAGATTTCACGGGTAAGTGAAACTTTTGAAGCAGTCCGAAGAAGAAAGAAAAATGCTGAACAAATGCCATGACGGAATGATGATGATAATTTAGTATGTGGACGAAAAGATAATTCAGCTCTGATTAAGACTGAATCTTCTTTTAAACCACCACCATATTCCACTGATAACACTTCTTCTCCTTCTGCACCTCTTTACCCCACCCTGAGCACTCTCACTGTGCTGGATCCAGACCTTGACTCCTGCCCTCCATGACGCCTGCAACAACAGCCAGCCCTGCCACAAGCCTCTGGCTCTCAGGAAGAAGGGGTTCTGTGCGCCTGTCCAGAAGTTCTGACTTGAAGTCTGTGAGGACCTATCAACATGGCTAAAGTGTAGCATCCCCGCATGCCCCACACTATGCATACTGGGTGACTTAGACAACATCAACATGGAAATGAACTCAGCACACATGGTTCTCACAGTGTTATGTATCGCAAAGAAAACTATTCTCATTAACTGGAAAGCGAAGAACAATCTGTGTATTAACCAGTTAAGACATTTTCTTTTAGATTATATTAGCATGGAAACAATGTCTGCCTCCTCAAAACATCAATTGGCTGAATATAATTCTCTCTGGTCCCCGCTGATTAGCTTTATCACATAGTGGTGGTGGTGGGTTGCTGTCCCGTCGCTCTGGGCAGTTGGGTGTGTGCTGGGGGGTGGGCTGTGTGGCTTCGGGCGTCTGGTCGTCTCTCGGGTCGTGGGGACCGGGTTGGTCATTGCTGGGGGGGACTGTGTGTCGGGCTAGACCCATCCTGAACATCCTTTGTCCTGTATAGTGTGTTCTATGAAGAATTTTGTATTGTATGAGCTGTAAATTAGGATTTTGAGTCATTCTGAAGGTGTTCAAACATATTTGTGGCCAGAAGCTATGACTAGAACTGATGGATAAATCTGCTATCCTAATCGGGAGTTGTAAGTCTGATTGGTGGAGGATATATTTCTTTGTTATTATAGACTTAAGTTGTTGATATTCTAGGAATTTATTGCTGCCTATCTCATGTTGTGATATGAGCTCATCAAATGAAATAAAATTTCCATTTTGGATTATATGTTCCAGATGTTTGATTCCTTTGATCTTGCACAGAGTAAAGTTTAGCATTTTTTTGTTTTGCAGTATGTCAGGATTGTTCCAGATGGGTGTAAGCTTACACGGGACAAGTGAAGACTTTGTCATTTTAAGAAATTCCCACCAGGCTGTCAGAGAGGTGCTGATGTTAATGCTTTTGAAAACATTTGTGATTTTTTACGTTTTGACTAATAAGTGGCAGGTCAGAGATTTCCAGATTATCACACAATGCTTGTTCTATATTTATCCATGGTTCATCTGTTGGGCTAAGTTTAAACCATTTTGATATATACTGTAACCTATTGGCTAAGGAATAGTGCTGAAAATGAGGTAAATCTAATCCACCACTTTCCTTGGTCTTCTGTAGGGTTTTTAAACTAATACGTGGTGGTTTGTTTTTCCACAGAAATTGGGAGATGCATAAATCTAGTGACTTAAACCAAGTGGCAGATGATTTTTTGGGGATCATTGAGAACAAATAGTTAACTTTTGGTAGTATCATCATTTTAATGGTTATAACTCTCCCCATAAGTGATATAGGTAAGGACTTCCAACGAGAGAGATCGTCCTCTACTGTCTTTATTAATTGCACATAATTTAGCTTTGTTAGCTCTGAGAGCCTGGAGGAAATGTTTATGCCTAAATGTCTAATATTTCCAGACTGTAAAGTGATCGCAGGTATATTCTGGACCCTACAGTTAATGGGCAGAACTGTGGTCTTATACCAATTGATAGAGTAGTCAGAAAGTGCTGAGAATTTATTTATGAGTGTGATGGTATGAGTGAGAGACATTTGTGAGTTCTGAAGGAAAAGTAAATCATCACCAGCATAAACACTTATTTTATGCTCAATATTTTGGGGTTGGATGCCTTTAATATTTCTATCTTGTCCGATAGCAGCTGCTAAAGGTTCGATGAAAATAGCAAAAAGTGAGGGAGAAAGTGGGCAACACTGTCTTGTACCTCTCTGCAGACTGAAGCTTGGAGAAGTTTGATCATTTGGGGATAATCTGCCATTCTGCTTAACTTGTAATACCATTTTGTGAAATGTAGGTACCAAAACAGTCCAAAATTCTTTGTAGAACTCTGCTGGAAAACCATCTGGTCCTGGGGCTTTGTTACTAGGCATATGTTGAAGGGCTTCATGGAGTTCTCCTATTGAGAGAGGTGAATCCAGAGCCATTGCCTGTTTGGTTTTTAATTTTGGAAGGTTGATATTACTAAGAAACTGATCTATGTTACTGTCTGATGGATCATTTTGTGATGAATATAAGGTTTTATAGAAGTCACTAAAAGCATTATTGATTACATCGGGGTCATGGGTGACATTTCCTTTTGAGTCTTTAACAGAAGTGATTGGTGTTTTCTCTTTGTTTAGTTCTCCAAGCGAAGTCTTTGTATCATAAACTGTGTCTGTTTATCAATAATTTTGTCTAATTCAAGTTTAGCTTTTCTTAGTTCATTCAGTGTGTGTTCCTCTTTGGAGGTACTGTAGACAACTTCTAATGATTTAATCCTGAGTTCTAAATCTGATATCCTTGAACTTTCCCTCTTTTTCTTATTTGATGAAAAGGAGATTATTTTGCCTCTCATAACTACTTTTCCGGCTTCCCAGAGAGTACAAGCTGACATTCCTGGCAGGTCATTATTTTCTAAATATACAGACCATTCCCTTTTGAAATAATTAATAAAATCAGGGTCTTTCCGTAATGATGTATTAAATCTCCAATCTCCAATCACCGGTGAGAAGAAGGTGTATTCTCTAAGAGTGGGGTGGTGGGAGCGCCAAGCATCACAAAGACCAAAATCTTTCATGTACTGTTTTACAATATTTGTGGACTGACAGTTCTGCTGACTTCCTGAAGTACTGAGTCTGTCTACTCCTGAGTCAGAAACCATGTTAAAGTCCCCTCCTATGATGAGTGTGTTATCTGAGTGATCAGAGAGTGAAGTGAAAAAGGAGTGAAAAAATGATGGGTCATCACCATTTGGACCATATATATTTGCAATGCATAAATTCATATTTTGAATAGATAAATTAACTGTTAGAAATCTACCTTCTGGATCTATAACTGTGTTGTTTACGGTGAAATTTACTCTTCTGTTTATCAGAATGGCTACACCTCTGTCTGGAGTTGTAACAGGCTGAGTACACATGAGGAAACTGTGCTGTGGTGAGAACATCAGCTGCAGTCTTTGATAAATGAATCTCCTGTAATAAAACAATGTCTGCCTATAAATCCTTCAATTTATTGGAGATTTTTAATCTCTTCTCTCTGGACCCAGCTCCATGCACATTCCATGAAATAAATCTCAGCGTGGACATGCTCAGACTAACGCAGAGAGTGCTGGATACTTGCTAAAAGCATCCTGTGCGTGTGTGTACATATATGCTTGCATGAACCTGCCATTGTTTGTTTCTGTTCGTCAGTATGGGCTTGCTACAATATGTACGCGCGCTGTCAATGATGAGTGGTATTTGATTGCGTGCTCTATGTGCGCCGTGCTTGTTAACATTACTTATTAAGGTGGAAACGCAGCGGGTTGGGGAAGAAAGACAGAATAGAAAAACAGTGCAAAAGAGTGGAAGTGTGAGATAGAAAAAACAAGACAAACCCAAATAAAGAAATGTGACCTGCATACATCATATGCTGGTGAGACTGGCAGTGAGCTATATATTTTGTCTTGACAGATAACTGTGGATTGGATAGACTGCTTCAAAGTTACTTATATACCATCTACGGTGATATGATTTATACAAGTTAACGAATTTCTTAACTCAAACCAAGGTAAAACTGCTTTCTCCTTCACAGTCTAAAAAGTTTCCAAGCACACAGTTCTTCATATAACCCTATATGAGAAAGTACCACACTTGTGATTGACCAATACGTATCTTCTTCAAGAGTAATGCATGATTTGGGATTTTGCTCTAAAATTTATTTCTTCAGTCAAACCAAGTTGAAACTGCTTTGTCCTTCATGTTTCTCTGTCTAAAACGATTTCAACAAAAAGAAACGTTGTACTTTGCAGTATAATAAAGAGCAACAATAAAGCTGCAGGAATCCGAGAATAAGCTTCTTTTCACGAGTTCTCAACGATTTCGGATTTTTCTATAAAATGAACTGCTTCATTCAAACCAAGTTAAACCTGCTTTGTCCTTCATAGTTATGCATGTCTAAGTAGGTTTCAACAAAAAGCAACGGTTTACTTTGCAGTATAATAAAGAACATTACTAAAGCTGCAGGAATCCGAGAATAAGCTTCTTTTAACGAGTTCTCAACGTTTTCAGATTTTTCTATAAAATTAATTTCTTCACTCAAACCAAGTTATAACTGTTCTGTCCTTCAACGTTATGCATGTCTAAATAGGTTTCAAGCACACAATTCTTCATATTACCCTGTATGAGAAAGTAACACACTTGTGATTGACCAATACGCATCCAGTTATGCATGATTTGGGATTTTGCTCTAAAATGAATTCCTTCACTCAAACCAAGTTAAAACTGCTTTGTCCTTCATTGTTATGCATGCCTAAATAGGTTTCAACAAAAAGAAACGTTGCACTTTGCAGTATAATAAAGAGCAGCAATAAAGTTGCAGGAATCCAAGAATAAGCTTCTTTTCACAAGTTCTCAACAATGTCGGAGTTTTCAATAAAATTAATTGCTTCACTCAAACCAAGGTAAAACTGCTTTGTCATTCATAGTTATGCATGTCTAAATAGGTTTCAACAAAAAGCAACGGTTTACTTTGCAGTATAATAAAGAACATTACTAAAGCTGCAGGAATCCGAGAATAAGCTTCTTTTAACAAGTTCTCAACGATTTTTGATTTTTCTATAAAATAAATTGCTTCACTCGAACCAAGTTAAAACTTCTTTGTCCTTCGTAGTTATGCATGTCTAAATAGGTTTCAAGCACACAATTCTTCATATTACCCTGTATGAGAAAGTACCACACTTGTGATTGACCAATACGCATCCAGTTATGCATGATTTGGGATTTTGCGCTAAAATTAATTTCTTCACTTAACCCAAGTTAAAATTTCTTTGTCCTTCATAGTTATGCATATCTAAATAGGTCTCAACAGAAAGCAACGGTGTACTTTGCACTATAATAAAGAACAACGCTAAAGCTCCAGGAATCCGAGAATAAGCATCTTTTCACAAGATCTGCACGATTTCGGATTTTGTTCTAAAATGAATTCCTTCACTCAAACCAATTTAAAACTGCTTTATCCTTCATATTTGTCCATGTCTAAGCTGGTTTCAAGCATAAACGTCTTTACATAATGTTATGAGGTTATACTATATGAAAAGAAGTACTGTGACTGGGGGTGGCTTCCTCTTGTCTTATTACGTTAGAAGGCCTCACACTGTTGTTTTTATCTTCAGTCTGAACTTAATGTCTCATAACCTTGTGTGTTCAGTGATTACACATAAATAGCAATAGTATCATTTTTTTAACACAGACAACCCTTTCTATGTTGTGCAGACTTGTCTCCTTCTTGGAAGAATAAATGTCTTGTGATAATTGTCTCCAGCAACTCTGAGACTCATTTTAAGAGAATTTTCTTGACAACTTGATCCTTCGAGCCGGATTTCAACATCCTCTCCATTGTCCAGGCTCAGACATGAAATCCTATATGGGGAGTCCGGGATTCCTAACGAAAAACCTTCGGTTGAATTGCTGTTATTCAGAGGCCAGCTTCCACTGGAAGAAGATCGTATTTTTTAATCAGTGGCCAGACTTACCAGTGGATCTGTGGTAAGGACAGTTGTTAACAATGCAAGGTTGCCCCGTCTGTTGTTGCACTGAGACACTACTGACTAACTACCACCCAACACAGTTTATAAATGCATAACATCCGTCTAAGTTTTTAATATTGTCTGTGTCCCATTGAACATGTATGTAACATTCCCACTTAAATTCCTGTTTTATTTAAAACAAGTATTCCCCATTTTCTATCCCTTCAGTAGCCAAACAGTTTGTATGGAGTCCACTCGAGCAAGTGGTCCGATCAGTGAAACACTGCTTTTGTTGTCACCATTAGGTTTCCACAGCCAGACGGTTTGTTATCACCGCAAGGTTGCCCCCATCTGTTGTTTCACTGAGACACTACTGAATAACTACAACCCAACACAGTTTACAACATCTGTTTAAGTATTTAATATGCTCTGGGTCCTGTTGAAACATTCCCACATAACATTCCCACATAAATCTGGTTTTACAGGTCTTACTTAAATACACACTATTTTATATAATAACTCAAAGTTGTTGTTTTTCTACAACAAATCCAGCAAGACTGGCCACTGATTCAAAAATACGAAATCCTCACCTCAATACAAACAGGGTCTGAAATGATGGCACATGTTAGTGGAATCTTGATTATGATTACAATGAATTGAATTCCAATTGGCTTGAATTGGACTATATTACTTAAGTGCCTTGAGATGACAATTGTTGTAATCTGGCGCTATATAAATAAAATTGAATTGAATTGAATTGAATTGAAAGATTAATGCTATGACAGAAATAAATTTGTGATGGAGATTTAATCAAAGCATCCAATGCAGAATAGGGCATATCAATGGTTGAACTACGTCTGATGCAGGCAACAGTAAAGGCACTGGAAGTAGTTAAAAAAATTACACGGATTGATGCGGTGTCAGAGGTTGACCAGTGGCAGATGCAAGAAAGGTGAGAGAACAGCAGTCATTGTGTGTTGATAAAAGAACAGGAGAAGAAAGCCAACAAGTGATGAAGAAGCTCGTAAGGGGTTATAGTCATCAGTGTAAAATGCATGAGCTTTTTCTTTTTCCTATGTAGCAAGAGGCAGGAGATCCTCATTGAAATGAAGATGAACATGGAGAGACAAGGTGTCTGTGAATTTTGGGACAAAGAAAGATTTCACAAATCATAGTGTGTTTGACAGAACTGATATCATGTGCTGAATAATTAAGTCCATGTTTAATTATCTTTCATACAGGTTCTGGTTTTAGATGGTCCAAATGAAAAAAAGAAAGAAGAAAGAAAGCTCAGATGGCCTTTTTGCATTTTCACAGAAATTTTAAAATCAAGTTTTTGCAAATCATAAAATGTGTTAGGTTCTGGAGAGGTCTGGACCCAAAAGCGAACAGCAGACAGAAGGTGAAGATCAAAAGGGATTTATTAAGGGAGGGGGGAGTTAAGGATCTCAGGAGGCGAGGGGAATGAACCAGGGTCCGGGTGAGGAGGAAGGAGGTCTTGCGTCCGGGTGACTCCGTGCAAGGCTCGGGGGACGAGTGATTCCCGTGTTCCGAAGTTCCCGTGTATGTGCTCGTGAAGGCAGGCTGGGTAATGGGCTGTGGGCTGGCTCAGTGGCAGACTGGGTTGGGTAGAGCTCTCTGGCTTGACATCCAACTAGCATGCGCGTTCGGCCGTAGTAAGACAATAATCCGACACCGCAGGCCAGGAGGGAGCAGGCTTTAACAGGTGCCAGATTGGTAATGGGGCACAGGTGTGAATGTGAGAGCGCTCCTCCCACTCGTCCAGCCCAGCCTGAAAAAACAACAGGAGACAACCAGCCAACACCCAGGTACAAACATAACTAAACTAAATGGCAACAAAAGGTCATTATCACCACAAAATGTGCTTTAAAGACTCTGTACCAGCTTTACAATAATTATGTCCAGATATGAGCAGTCAAACTATTGTAACAACTATATGTAGTTTTCATACAGGACCTAGTCTATGGTGATCAGAATGCAATAAAGGCAGTGAAATGGCTCTTTTCTGCATTTTCGCAAATCATAAAAAACAAGGTATCTACAGCCTCTTTAGAAAAATTGTATCCAGATTTGGGCAGTCTAACTATAGTAGTTTACATACAGGACCTAGTCTAGGGTGATCAGAATTCAATCACTAAAAAAAAATAGTAAAACAGGCCTTTTTTGCAGCCAACTTCAGCGTCATATTTGTAAACTAGTTTTAATGATAAACCTGGTAGTATGATCTTGTATGTCAAAGAACCACACTTATTCTCAACCAATCCAAAAAAAAGTTTCCCATGACTAGATAATGCACAATTATGGATTTTGCTTTTAAAATAATTCCATCAATCTAACAAACTTGAAACTACTCTCCTTGTCAAATGTATTTCTAAGCAAGTTTCAATGATAAACTTAATTTTATGTTGGCATAACCAAGATGCTTTCAACTGCCATCAGGGGCACAACTACCTACTTTCTGAGGGGTATGCAGACACATGACTGGCGCCCCATGAATCTTATTTATTCAGTGACTTTCAATTATCTAGTTGTGATCAAGTATGGCCTATAGAGACTTAAAAGTTTATTTTAAAGTAAATATTGCACTGTCCATGTTTTTGGGAATAATTCTTGAGGCTTGTAAATCAACTGTTTTTATTTTGAAGCAAGTCATTGAATGCAAAATGTATTATTTGCAGATTCAACTGGGACTGGTGATGACAAGATCGCATACTGCAAAAAAACAACAACAGAGAGAGAGACCGAGAGAAAGAGAGAGGGAGAGAGACAGAGACACAGCGTGACAAAATAGATAGAAAGAGATCTCTCATACTGCAAAAAA
Source organism: Leuresthes tenuis (assembly GCF_036924035.1). Taxonomy (NCBI): domain Eukaryota; kingdom Metazoa; phylum Chordata; class Actinopteri; order Atheriniformes; family Atherinopsidae; genus Leuresthes; species Leuresthes tenuis. The sequence continues at coordinate 35,947,463 of NW_027325361.1, read as the reverse complement.
AAAAACAGCACAGGAAAAACTCAATCAAAAACAAAAAATAAGTCAAGTTACATGTACTAGTGTCACTCAATGATCGATATATTATAAGTATGTATGTAAATTCAGTGTAACACTTGCTTTGTTATTAATAATTCCAGATTTTCATGGTTTTTGTTTTTCCTTTTTAAATCAGAGTGGCTAAATACTGATCAGTACACAGTTGCAAGACAATAGTAACCTGTCTTTTTACGAGTAGTAGCTTTAACAAACCTGAATATTTACAAGCCAACATTTTCAAGTCAACATTTTCTCCAGAGTGTAAAGGGAACCCAGTGCGCGCATGTGCGTGCTTCAGTTAACAGAAGTCTTGTAATCCTTACAGTATCTTGCTTGTTCAAATAAATGTCTGCAGTCTGTAGATGATGATAAACCACATTTTACACCATCTTACAGTTCATTGGGCACATAATGTACCACACAAACAACTTTTGCAGTCAGCAGTCACCAACAAAATATTGTAGACCCAAACTGCCAGCAAATCAGACACACACTGCTCAAATGCAGATCTACACAATTCTCCTGCCTGCTCTATGTCCTCCTGTCCTCCTTCTACCTGCTCACTCACAGCCGCTTCTCCTATCTCCTTAATACAACAGCACATGTAAAATTCACCGTTATTCATGAGAGAGAAAATAGGATCCCTTCGATCAAACCAACACCGGCTGTGGTGTTGAGCCAAAATGTTGGAGGGCCCACAGCATGGATAAAGCATGGCCTACTTTGGGCTGCAGAGAACTTCTTGGAGATATAACAAACAGGATGATCGATACTCGAAGAATCCTCCTGCCGCTGTACAGCACCAGCACCAGTCCCACTTGAGAGAAATAAAAGGATACCTTCGATCAAACTCTTTTTGACAGGTGACCCTTGACCTCTTATCGATCAATCAAATTAATATGACAGGTGACCTTTGTTTGACATCCGTTTGCTGACATCTGGGGATATGACTTTTGACCTCTTATCGATCGATCAAGCTATTTTGACGTGTGACCTTTGTTTGACATAGATCAGCCATCTGTTGAGTAGGCCTTTGACATCTAAGGAAGGGGGAGTTTATGATTAGGGTTAAGAATGATTACAGCTAAGGTCAGGAGGTTGTGAGAAATATATTAGTTGAATGTTTAAATAAGAGAAAGGGTTAGGGTTAATAGAAAAGGTTAAGTTGTAGAAGCTGTCAACATTTTAACAGCTTCAAAGACCGGTCCCTGTAAGGTAAAGATGAGAAAATAATTAGATGTGTGGGGGGTCGCAAGAATGCAGCACTGCAAGGATTTGGGTGTGGGTGGGGGGGTAACAGACATTTGGCTCTCTCTGACCGATCAACTCATACCATGAGACTGAACGTGTGAGGGGGGTCACAAGAATGCACCATACTGTGACACTGAATGGAGGATGGGGTGTTTATAGCAAATAGAGGTAGGTCTAAATTACACAAAAAGGTTTCCCTCTTAGTTTGCACTCATGGTGCATATGGTATCAAGGGTTGATCTACAGAGAATTCACTAATAGACCAGGTTGCCCATGAAGTTTACATCTGGTTCTCTCTGACTGATCAACTCATACCATGAGACTCAACTGCAGGGGGTCGCAAGAATGCATCATACTGTGGCACTGAACAGTAGGAACAAATGGCCAGGGGTCATAAGAATGCAAAGTACAGTGTGGAAAACAGACAACATTTTAAGTCTCGTATGAGTATGGCTCAGGGTGCCGGAAAGTCCTCCTTTTGCCAGAAGTTGCCAGCACTACAAGGATTTGGGTGGGGTGGGGGAGGTAACAGACATATGTCTCTCTCTGGCTCATACCATGAGGGTGAACGTGTGAGGGGGGTCACAAGAATGCACCATACTGTGACACTGAACGGAGGATTGGGTGTTTATAGCAAATAGAGGTAGGTTTAAATTACACACAGAAGAATAAAAAAATTTAAAAAATAAAAATAAAAAAGGTTACCCTCTTAGTTTGCACTCATGATGCATCTTGGCTATCATGTATTGTTACCTGACTGGCCATTTCTTCTTTCCGTTCAGTGTCACAAGAATGCATCATACTGTGGCACTGAAACAGTAGGAACAAATGGCCAGGGGTCATAAGAATGCAAAGTACAGTGTGGGAAATAATCAAGTGTCGCTGTCTCAGTCCACTCGTGCTCCCACATTATATGCAGACGAAGACCATACACTGGCTGAAGCACTCTCTCCCAAACAAGTACTGTACGGTGGTCGGACCTGCGCACTCAGGTTGAGGTACAGTGCGGGGGTAGATGAAACTGTGCACTACGCTGACTTTACATCTCTTTACCCCTATGTAAATTGCAGCTTTCCTTACCCTCTCGGCCATCCCATAATTATTTGCAAAGATTTTGATGACCCTGACAGCTACTTTGGTTTCATAAGAGCTGTTGTTTATCCACCGCGCGGGCTGTTTTTCCCAGTTTTACCTTACAAGTCATCTCACGGAAAACTTGTATTCACTCTCTGTCGCACCTGTGCTGAAATGAATAACCAGGCAGGTGCATGCAACCACAGCGATGAGGAGAGAGCACTAACAGGTGTGTGGGTGAGTGTGGAGTTTAGCAAGGCGTTAAAGCTTGGTTATCGTCTTGCTAAAATCACTGAGGTGTGGCACTTTGACAGGACCAGTAGCTCAATCTTTGTAGACTACATACACACATTTCTTAAGGGTAAACAAGAGGCTTCAGGATATCCTGCAGATGCACTTGATGAGGAGAGTAAATTGAGGTACGTCAGAGATTACAAGCTCCATCAAGGTATTCAGCTGGATACCAGCAAAATAGAGGTTAACCCTGCTAAAAGACAGGTGGCTAAACCGTGTCTGAACAGTTTCTGGGGGAAATTTGCGCAGAGGAACGACCTCCATCAGACCACCATCGTCACAGACCCGAATGAATTTTCTAATTTCATGTTCTCGGGTAAATACAAGATAGCCTACTTCCACTTTCTAAACCCTGACATGTGCATGTTGCAGTGGACTTACAACAAACGGTACATCACTCCTCCCAACAAGGTAAACAATGTATTCATTGCAGCATTTACCACTGCATATGCACGTTTAAAACTGTACAGCTGTCTGGAAGTAATGCAGGACAGAATTCTCTACATAGACACAGAAAGTCTGATCTATGTGGTGAAAAAAGGTGAGACTCCTCTGAAACTGGAAAACTATCTGGGGGATTTGACCGATGAGCTGGGGGGTGACACAATTCAGGAATTTGTTGCAGCAGGACCCAAGAGTTACGCCTACCAGACCAGAAATCAGAAAAAAGTATCGATGCGCATTAAAGGCATCACTCAGACGCATGAATGCAGCGAGAAGGTCAACTTTGACAGCGTCAAAGAGTTAGTGGAGGGATACTTGGCTGGCTCCAGAGAAACGGTGATCGAGACCCCTCAGCGTACCACCAGAAGAGATAAAAAGGGGTTTCTGTTAAAAAATGTGACATTCCTGAAAAAGTTCCAGGTGGTGTATGACAAGAGATGCCTTTTTCCTGACGGTACAACTCTGCCTTTCGGTTATTAAGGTATTAAGGTGATTAAGAGGGAAAAAAAAAAAAAAATGTCCCAATTTTCTGATATGAAGGAGATTGATTTTGACCCCAGACTAAAGACTCATTTTTCATGTCTGGTTGTGGGGCCCAGCGGATGTGGGAAATCGTTTTTTGTTAAAAGTGTTTTAAAAAAGTGTAACCATGTGATGGATGATGTACCTGATGATATTGTTTGGATTTATACCTCTTTCCAACCATTGTACGCTGAACTGCAGCGGCTGAATAAAAACATCAAATTTGTGGAAGGATTGCCTCATTCTTTTTAAGATGAAAATCTGTTCCCTCCTGATCGTAAGCACTTGGTTATTCTGGACGACGTTATTTTTCAGGCTTTCAGACCATCCTGAAGTGGTAAAAATTTTCACACAGTACAGACATCACAGAAATATGAGTGTCATGATGTTGACTCAAAATGTATTTCATCAAGGGAAATACAGTCGCACCATCAGCCTGAACAGTAACTACCTGGTGCTGTTTAAGAATCCCAGAGACAGATTGCAGGTGAATATACCAGCCCGTCAAATCTTCCCCTCAGAGAAAGCTATCTTCCTGGAGAGCTTTGAGGACGCCACCAGAGAGCCGCACGGGTATTTAATCGTCGACCTGACCCACTCATGCCCAGAACAATACAGACTGAGAACGGGTTTACTTCCTAGTCAGTGGCCAGTTGTCTATGTTCCGAAAGCATAGTAATTTATCATGTCAGCCCGTATAAAAAGGAATGCTCCATTACTCAGAGCTCTGTACCACGCCACACCTCAGAAACGTAAGGACATTCTCGGCCATTGTTCACCCGACTTTCTTAAAGCTTTGTGTGAGATTGCTCTGAATATTTTAAAGGGTAACATTAAGCTATCCCCTCCTCAGTATCGGAGTTTGAAAAAGCAAAAGAAAGTTATCAGACTGCTGGCTGATAAGAGAACCGGTTTAAAACGTAAGCAGTTGGCTCTCAAAAGTCAAGGAGGTGGGTTTATTCTCCCCATCCTAACGGCTCTTGGACCCGTAATTGGGGATCTAGTGGCCGGAATCGTTAGAAGATAAGAACAACAGAAGATAAGAACCATGTCGCTCAGGACGGCACAAAAGATGTTTCTCATCTCACCTCATCAGTTCAAACACTTGAGTCAGTCAGAGACTTCTATCAGACAGACGCAGGAGGACGATTTGGATAATAAAATGAGAGCAATACTCGACGAGTCAGGAATGACCTCTTATGAAAAAATTAAGAAATACGACGCCCTGCTGCAAAGATACCTCACCCTAATCAAGCAAGGTCAGATGGAGGAGCCACGGATGACTGTGACTCTTCAGCGAAACAGTCTTAATGATCCAATACCTGAATCAGATTCCTGTGAGACGGACCGTGTTCACGAGCCCGATCAGCTAGAATTGGATGCAACGGCGAGTGAGGTATTAAAAATCCTTCCAAAGCGCGATCGCAGAAATGGTGAATACATCTTGAGGAAATTATCTGAGAGAAATGGCTGGACCACCAGAGGAGAATTTGTTTATCAGGGGCAGGTTGTGAGAGGATCACATTTGGTTGATTTACTTAAAAACCTTCTGCTCAGTGGTGGATAAAAACGCAGGTGGTACTGGGCACCTGCCTGATACATGAGTCTATTTTCCACCGTGTTCACGACTAAATAAATATCAGAACCTATTTTTCTAAGGTGACCCTCAATCTCGGCTTTGAGCTGATTCAAATCCTTGAAATGTCTGCATCCTATATTCTGGCGGTAGAACTTTTCCAGCCCCGCTTTCCTCCATTAAAAAAAAGCCTGGTCCCTGGGGGCGTTATGCCATGTGTACGGACAAGAAATCTCCGTCAAGGCAACCTGCCACGAACCTTCCAAATCGATATGCTGGGCTAAATCCACACGGAAACTGGAACTGGTATTATTCTTAAAGATGTTGAGACTAGTGTTGGAGGGCAGGGTGATATAAAACCCCTCATCCTCTACCGTTCGGTTCATGGTGTAATGTAGCGGGCTAGGAGTAGTAATGGCCCCCTTTATACCTCGTGAAGGTCACTGGCTCTGACCCAGATGTTGAATTTCTCAGGCCAGTTTTTCCAACGGACAAAAACCTGTTTTACACCCCTGATGCTGCGTAGTTTTAATATCTTCTCCACTTGATACATCTTGTCTTTATTCAGTTTAACTTTTTGAAGCTCCTCCGCGTAAAAGGAACCTTCAATAGCTTCTCCATCAAAATCTTTGAGTTTGTACACAGGGGGAGATCGTGCAAGCTGCTCGGTCACTGTAAACACTTCATCTGTAAAACTTTGTTCATATTTCTTGTCAAACACGCCTCGCAGTTTAGATATTCTTACAAGATCTCCTTTTTTTAACTTTATCCTTGAGTCCTTGCAGCGTCGATCGCGTGTAGAGCCGTACAGGTTCTGAAAAACTTTAAAGGTGTTTTCTAGAGTCACCTCTACAGGCTTCATTTTGATGCTAGTGTGGTAACTGTGGTTGTAACTTTCCACGAGATCCTGCAGGACGTCGAGGTATCGACGTGTGTTATTAGCAGTAAAATATCTCCACATCCTGGTTTTTAACGTGCGGTTAAACCTCTCAATCACAGATGCCTTTACCTCGCTCGGCGTAGCAAAATGCACAACCCCGCATCAGTTTGAAGTTTTTTAGGGGTCTCGCTTTCTCTAAAAACGGATTCAAAAGCCTTTACCACCTCTGCGGCTGTTTTTCTCTTCATAGTGCGAACGTAAGCCTTTTTTGAAAACACGTCAATGACGGTTAATAGATAATTATACCCATCATTGTACTCAGCCAAGGCCTGCATGTCGCAGAGATCTGCTTGGAATTGTTTTAAGGGGCTGGTGACAAAAACTCTGTTTCTCAGAAAATGTATTCTTGCAGGTTTATGTAGAGTATATGCATCTTGCTCTGATAAGTCTTGCACTTTTTCGCACGCGACTTTCTTACCCGTTTCGTCCTGTACAGCTTTACGCAACCTCTCTACTCCACCAAAACTACCTGGGTGGATAGGATCGTAGAAAACCTTTTTCATTAATCTCGTTTCAGCCATCTCACCTTATACAAACTCTGGCTTGTAATGACAGAAAACACAAAACGCAAGTATATTTCAACCTTTTATTTTTTCTCTAATGTGTGATAATACACACACACATACAAATGATCACGAAAAGCAGGAATGCTAGTAATATAGGATTTAAGAAAAGTTAAATGTTATAACAACATCACATGATTACAATATTAGTCTAAACACATCCAGCTGATGGAAAGAAGGAATGTTACACCCTTCTTTTAACCCTCCCAGAACTTTGTCATGGTTTGAAGCTGCTGCAATTTCTTTACATCTTCTCCAATCAACTGCTCGTACATATCGTGTATAGAAGTGTTGATTTGTTTCACCAGAGTTAGTTCGTACAAGTAAGCTTCTGCCACAGCCCTGACACTGGCATCATCTTCACAAATGTTACGCGCAGTTAGAAGATGTTGAATGGAAGCAATGAATCGTTGATTATAAAGTCTCCGCATCAGAGTTTAGTAATGGTCATGAAAAAAGTCGTCCTCGAGGACATCCTTGCACTGATGTTGGCGTAAACTGGGGTGATCGACACTACACCCGTAGCATGATTCAATCATAAATTTTTTGATGGTCTCATTCAAGAGGTGTATCACTGCAGTTTTCACAACTTTGATAAAACCTGAGGGGACCCATCCATCATATTCGTCCTCGCCCTCTCCTCCCCCATCCTGAGTGTCTGCAGGGGACCCCTGGCCTGGTGGAAGCTGAGAGTCCTCCATTTCGTTAGATTTAGCTTCCTCCGTTGTTACGGCCACAGTGGATCCTATCGGGTAGAGCGTTAAGCAGCAGTCATCAGGCGCCGAATTTGAGAACTCAATCTCGAGAGAAGAGGAGGAGTTGGAGGAGAAGAAAGACTCAGACGAAGTCGCTGGTGAAGGAGGGTGATACGGCTCCAGGTAGTATCTGTCGCTGTCTGGTGATCCAAACTGCGGTGATGTGGATGTTGCAGAAGGACTCCCTGTATGCATCAATAGCGATGGAGAAGCATTCTCCAGATCGCGGTCAGTGATCTCCTCGCACAATGTGTTCTGTACGCTAGTTCTCATCCTGTTCCTCGTGTTGATCGGTGTATGACCTGTGCTGGAGTGTGTCCTTATAAACCTGAAGGGGGTGTGGTTATTGAGGTTGAGGAGGAGGGTGCTCAGTGGAGGGAGGTCTACACAGCCAGGGTTTTCTTGACTGCTAGAATCTCGCCCCAGTTCTGGCAACTGCGGAACAGCATGGAAACTCGATCCGCTATATCATTCATCTTCTCCACCCAGGCTGTATGAGGTATTGCTAACAGCGTCCTAAACACACCACAGTCAGAGTTATAACACTCAAGAACAAAAAGATCCCCCTCTTCATTCTCATTAGATTTCCGGTGGCTTGCACGGAAGAACCAACGGCCTGTAACGCCTGTTTTCGATTGCCACACAGCAGTGAAAACCATCCTTGTTTTGGCCAGCTCAGCATCATCCAGAGGATTCTTCAGTCTCGGACTCTCCAGTCTCAGTCGTTTGGCTGCAGACGCTGCTGGGATTTCTTCGGGTTCTTCTTTCACTGTTAACACCTCCTCAGCCGAGCCCTTACCTCCTTCTATATGACGCGGTATCGCTAGTTTCAACACTCCCCAGTCGTTGGAAGTTAGCATACCCACAGTGGTCAGAGGTCCCGGCTTCTCACCACCCTCGTCAAGCTGATACAGACAGAGGTCACCTATTTCATACATGAACACATAGCCCCATCTTCCCCGCAGTCCATAAGGCTCCAGTGACCATTCTTCCTGTAGAGACACGGGCGGCGGTTGCTGCGTTCTGCACAGAAACACCATCCTTTTCTTGGGAGCATTTGGTATCAAGGGCTGATCTTCAAATATCGTTACCGGAGTCTCACAAATGAGAGACCGCAGAGCACACGTCCTCTCCGGTGCCTGCGTAGATTTCTCCTCTACACTCACTCTGCTTCTTGTCCTGGGCATCTTGAATCAGCTATCTTTCACCCCAAAGTCGTTCTCTACACACTGACTGTCTCAGGGTTTTTATCCTTTACTCGAAACCCCTCCCCTGTCCACCCATTGGCCCTCAAACCTGGGGTCGAACAATACCCCCCCACACATCTAATTATTTTCCCATCTTTACCTTACAGGGACCGGTCTTTGAAGCTGTTAAAATGTTGAACTACAACTTTTCTATTAACCCTAACCCTTTCTCTTATTTAAACATTCAACTAATATATTTCTCACAACCTCCTGACTTTAGCTGTAATCATTCTTAACCCTAGCCATAAACTCCCCCTTCCTTAGATGTCAAAGGCCTCCTCAACAGATGGCTGATCTATGTCAAACAAAGGTTACACGTCAAAATAGCTTGATCGATCGATAAGAGGTCAAAAGTCATATCCCCAGATGTCAGCAAACGGATGTCAAACAAAGGTCACCTGTCATATTAATTTGATTGATCCATAAGAGGTCAGAGGTCACCTGTCAAAATGAGTTTGATCGAAGGTATCCTTTTATTTCTCTCAAGTGGGACTGGTGTTGGTGCTGTACAGCGGCAGGAGGATTCTTCGAGTATCGATCATCCTGTTTGTTATATCTCCAAGAAGTTCTCTGCAGCCCAAAGTAGGCCATGCTTTAGCCATGCTGTGGGCCCTCCAACATTTTGGCTCAACACCACAGCCGGTGTTGGTTTTCACCGATCACAACCCTCTAGTCTTCTTAAACCGCATGTATAACAATAACTAACGGTTCATGCGGTGGGCTCTAATGGCCCAGAATTTTAATATCGAGATTCGGCACAAGACGGGGTGTGATAATGTTGTGGCCGATGCCCTCTCACGTGTCACCTAACGTGTCGATGTTGACAGCATGACATTCTCTTGCAGCCAAACATCTCTGCTCCCTCTTTTAATGATGTATTGCCAGCCATTCACACCTTTTCTTACCGTTTTTTTCAAACTATGGTCGGACATACACACCTTTTTGCAGCCGACCACCTCCTTTCCCACTTTTGATGATATATGGCTGGGCATTTGCACCTTTTCTTACCCACTTTTTACAAATTATGGTTAGACATTCTGACCCACTTGCAGCCAAACACCTCCGCTCCACTTTTTGTTGCTATATTGTCGGGCATTCGCAACTTTTCTTACCCGCTTTTTACAATGTATGGTCGGACATGCCGAACACGTCCGTTCCTGCTTTTCACGATGTATTGTCGGCAATTCGCACCTTTTCTTACCTGTTTATTTGCAAACTATGGTCGTACATACACACCTTTTTGTAGCTGACCACCTCCGCTCCCATTGTTGATGATATATGGTTGGGCATTCGAACCTTTTCTGTACAGCATTTTATGAATAATGGTCTGACATTCACACTTTGCAGCCCGTCCGCTCTTGCTTTTGATGATGTATGGTCGGCTATTCACACCTTTTCTTACCCGTTTTTCAACAATTGTGGGCACACATTAACACCTACTTGCAGCCGACCACCTCCGCTCCCACTTTTGATAATAAATTGCATTCTTACCCGCTTTTTACAAATTATGGTGGGACATTCTCACCCACCTGCAGCCAAACACCTCCCCTCCTGCTTTGGATCATGTATGGTCGGGCATTCAAACCATTTCTTTCCCGCTTTTTTATTAACCATGGATGGATATTCACACCTCCTTTCAGCCGATCACCTCCGCTCCAGTTTTTTTTTTTTTTTATCATACATGGTCGGCCATTCACACCTTTTCTTACCCGCTTTTTACAACATATGGTTGGACATTCCCACCCTCTTGCAGCTAAACACATCTACTCCCTCTTTTGTTGATATATAGTCGGGCATTCGTACCTTTTCTTACCCGCTTTTTGCAAACTATGGTCGGACATTCACACCTTCTTGCATTCGAACACTTCCGCTCCACCTTTTTGTGATCTATGTTAGGGCATTCGCACCTTTTCTGTACAGCATTTTATGAATAATGATCAGACATTCACACCTTCTTGCAGCCTAATACCTCCGCTCCCGCTTTTAATGATGTATCTTCGATCATTCGCACCTTTTCTTACCCGTTTTTCAGCAATTATGGGCGGAGATTCATACCTTCTTGCAGCGTAACACCTCCGCTCCCGCTTTTAATGATGTATCTTCGAGCATTCACACCATTTCTTACCCGTTTTTCAGCAATTATGGGCGGACATTCACACCTTCTTGCAACCGAACACCTCCGTGCCCGCTTTGATCATGTATGGTTGGGCATTCGCCTGTTTTAATCCGTTTTTCGCAAACTTTGATCGGACATTCACCGCTTCTTGCAACAAACCACCTCGGCCACCACTTTCAATCAGGTATGGTCGGGTATTCGCCCCTTTTCTTACCCACTTATCACAAACTATGATTGGACATTCACACCTTCGTGCAGCCGACCAACTCCGCGCTCGCTTTTGATCATCAATGGTCTAGCATTCACCACTGCTTGCATGCGATGTTGTGCTTCACTTGTCTAAAGGAGGTTATTGCTGAAGCACAAGTTTGTTTCTTTCTCATACCAGGCAATATAAAGAAGTTTATGGTTGAAACATATTTATGGATGAATAATTATCCAGGATGAAGCAGTTTAAATTGGTTTGAGTGTTGGAATTCGTTTTATTGCAACTTCATCCTAATTTGTGCATAATTCGTCAAAAGGAGTTTATTCTCTGATTCCTGAAGATTAAGTGTGGTTCTTTCTCATACTACAAAGTTCAACGTTGTTTGTTATTGAAACCTTATTAGAAATGGATAAATATGAAGGACAAAGCAATTTTAACTTGGTTTCAGTGAAGGAAAACATTTTGTTGCAAAATCCGAATTCGTGTATAATTATTTAAAAGGTTATTGCTGAAGAACAAAGTTCTTTCTCATACAGGGTAATATCAAGACGTTTATGGTTGAAACCTATTTAGAAATGGATACATAAGAAAGGAAACAGCAACTTTAATTTGGTTTGAGTTAAGGAATTAATTTTATTGCAAAATCCGAACTTGTGCATAATTTGTCAAAATGAGCTTATTCTCGGATTCCTGAAGATTAAGTGTGATTCTTTCTCATACTACAAAGTACAACATTGTTTGTTGTTGAAACCTTATTAGAAGTGGATAAATATGACGGATAAACTTGGTTTGAATGAAGGAATTCATTTTCTAGAATATTGTGCTAATTAAGAATCCAGCAAATGCTTTTCTAGTAAAATTGAACTGCTACATTTTCACATATTTCTGCATTGTTTCTCTTTTTTCTGGTAAATTTTCACTGTGGGTTTTGCATTTTCCTTCTTTTCTTCTTCTTCTCGTTTTTAACCCTTCACATTTTACTGTTGAGACTTCTGCATTTTTTAAAACCTTTTTGTAATACCAGTGCTTTTTGCATTTTTCTTTTATTTTCTGTACTTTTCTGCCTTCATTCAGGTCCAGCTCCTTTCAAAAATACCTTTCACAGCAGTACTTTCCAAATACCAGTCCTTTTTGCATTTTTCTTCTCTTTTCTGTACTTGTTTGCCTTCATCTAGCTCCAGGTCCTTTCAAATATATATTTAAGGCCTTTTGAAACTTCAGCAAATTACTTTCTACTAAATTTTAAATTTTTTCTGCATTTCAAAGCTCTATGTCCTTTCAAAATTACATTACAGGCCTTTTGTAATTCCAGCAAATAATTTTCTTCTAAATTTTCACATTTTTCTGCAGTGCTTCTCTTCTTTCTGAATTTATTCACTTTTGGTTTTGCATTTTTCTTTTCTTTTCTGTACTTTTTTGCCTTCATCTGGCTCCAGGTCTTATCAAAAATACATTTCAGGCCTTTTGAAATTTCAGCAAATGACTTTATACTACATTTTCATGTTTTTCCGCATTTAAACATTTTTCCTACTCTATCTAGCTCCATGTCCTTTAAAAATACATTTCAGGCCTTTTCAAACTCCAGCAAATAATTTTCTAAATTTTCAAATTTTTCTGCATTTCAAAAATCTCCTTACCCTAAATAGCTCCATGACTTTATACTAAATTTTCAATTTTTTCCCTACCCTATCTAGCTCCAGGACTTTAAAAAATACATTTCAGGTCTTTTGAAACTCCAGCAAATAATCTTCTGCAAAATTTTCACATTTTTTATGCAGTTTTTCCTCTTCTTTCTGAATTTATTCGCTTTTTGTTTTGCACGTTTCTTATCTTTCCTGTACTTTTCTGCCTTCATCTAGCTCCAGGTGCTTTAAAAATACATATCAGGCCTTTTGAAACTTCAACAAGTGACTTTCTACTAAAGTTTCAAATTTTTCTGCACTGTTTGTCTTCTTCCATAATTTTTTCACTTTTAGTTTTTCATTTTTCTTCTCTTTTCTGTACTTTTCTGCCTTCATCCAGCTCCTTTCAAAAATACAAGGTTAAGATCAAGGTTTCTTTATTCGTCTCCATTGGAGAAGTTTGTCTTGGATAAAAGAGCAGTGTTGCAGTGCAAAATACATTCAGAAAAATACACCCATATGCCATAACCTCGGCCTCATTTGCCTCTTCCTTTCCTTTTCTTCCTCCCCTAGCTGGTCGTTAATGAGCTTAATTGATTGGGGGATGAATGAGAATTTGAGGTGATTATGTTTACAGAGTGGAACCCTATACCTTCTTCCTTAGTTTAATAATGTCTATTCTGGACTGACCAAGTGATGTGTCAGTGAGGATGTTTTTGGCCTGCGTGATAGCAGCCTGCTCAAAAAAGTCTCAAAAAGGTGGATAGGAAAAGGCAGGTGGGCCCATGATCTTAGAAGCTGTCTTCACCAGGGAGTTGATCTAAGATCTGCATTTGACTGTGAGGTTACCAAACCTGCAGGTATACCTGACTATTGACTCTATTGTTGCTCTGTAGAAAATAGCCATAATATTTCTACAGACGCCAAACAGCCAGAGTCGTCTCAGAAAATGGAGGCGCTGATGAACCCTGGCCTTTTCCACCTGTGTGTGCCAGCTGAAGTCGCAATCAATGTGCACACTCCATGGATGGAGGCAACTCCATCAACCTGATATGTTCACAGATCACCAACTAATTTGGGGTCCAGCAACATCTTCTTCTCCTGTTGTTTTTAACCAAGTCTTCAACCAATACTTCTGCAACTATTTGTTCTGCTAAAATTGAACTATTTTCAGCTTTTTTAGCATGGTCAGCTATCCTCATTGTTCAAGTTGTCATTTCAACTTCAAATTCCTTCAACCAATAACACAGCAACTCTTTTTTGTTGTTTTTCAACTTCTTTATGAATTTTTTCACTTTTTGTATTGATTTTTTTTCTCTTTTCTGCAATTTTCTGCCTACATCCAGCTCCAGGTCCTTTCAAAAATACCTTTCACAGCTGTACCTTCTAATTGCCAATACTTTTTGCATTTTTCTTCTCTTTTCTGCCTTCATCCAGCTCCTTTCAAAAATAACTTTCACAGGAGCATCTTCCAACTGCCATTCCTTTTTGAATTTTTCTTCTTTTCTGTACTTTCTACTAAATTTTCAAATTCTTCTGCATTGTTTCTCTTATTTCTGATTTTTTTCCCTTTTTGTTTTGTATTTTTCTTCTCTTTTCTGCCTTCATTCAGCTCCAACACCTTTCAAAAATGCCTTTCACAGCTGTACCTTCTAATTGCCCATCTTTTTTGCATTTTTCTTTTCTTATTTCTGCCTTCATCCAGCTCCAGGGCCTTTCAGAAATACTTTTCAGGCTTTTTGAAACTTCAGCTAATAAGTTTCTACAAAATTTTCACTATTTTCAGCTTTTTTAGCATTTTTTTTCTCTTCTTTTCAACCTAACTACTTCTACATACTTTCAGCAAATTTTAAACGGGTCACAAGACATTCAGCTATTACCAAATGGTTCAGCTTTTTCAAATATTAAGCAAATTTTGAAATATTACAGTTTCAAAAACACTAATTTCAACTCTTTCTACTCTTTTCAACCTAAACATTTTTGGCATATTTTCACCAATTTCAACTAATTTGGTCTCAAAATGTTCAGCTCTTTCAGGAGGTTCTGGCTTTTTTTTCTAAATTTTACACTAAATTATTTAACATTTTATTCAAATTTCAACTCTTTCTACTCTTTTGAAATTGTTCAGCTCTTTCAAGAGATTCTCAGGGAAATCACAAGCTGCATTTTAAGACTTTTTTTCACAATCTTACTTGGGAAATAATGAAGAAATCATTATTTTGGAAAATGACTAACTTGTCTATGGAGCCACACTACCCCCTATTGGTCTTTAGTATTGAATAGTTAAATCTAAATTAATTCAGTAACTGGACATTTAAATGAAGTACTGTAACGGTTAACCAATGTTTCCTGTTGTTTCTTTTTGTATTCCATGGTTAACACAGGAAAATAACATTGTTTGGTTCGTTAATCATATGTTATAACTGTACAGATAACATCTGAGTTTTGAGATCACCAATCATTATTTATGTTATGTTACGTTGGCTATTTGACGTTCGTTATACCAGTTTATTTCATGTCTTTTACCTTCATATCTTAACAAGTTGTGTTGTTTTCAGAGTCCTCTAGACAATTGTGTGTTAAGACAAAAGAATGGAGAAATTTAGTTTTCTCTGTTTTATCAAACTCTTAACACTAGAATTGAATCGTCTACTTTACACGCCCCGGACAAATACCATAACAGTCTCAGGCATATCATTGGCTGAAAGTGGAGCATAAGCCTGCGTCATGCCCCGCCTCCGCTAATCAAACTCAGGAGACAGAGAAAATAATAAGAAAATAAGATCAGAAAAATATGGAAAGAATAAGAAGACAGATAGAAAGATGAAAGGATAGAGAGATGAGGAAGAAGAAAAAGATCCAGGCAAAGAAAGAAAGAAACAGAATGAAGTAGTAGAAAGACATACGTTTTTGTCTTTTTCATTTGTCTATCGTTATCTCGTCTCCATGTTTTTTTTTGTCGCACATTCTAACCTCCGCTGCTGCATATGTTATTACATAGTTAGGGTGTCTTACAAAAAAAAAGCCAGCGTAAGCTTGTCTTTTTTGCTTTTGCTGACAGAGTTAACTCTGAAGTCCAAGCAGCTGGATCTAAATCAGAAACAGAAAATCTGTTTGGGAAATTTCAGTTTTCACTTTTTCTGCCTAAGAATAAACTTCTTAAGCAGCTTGAATCGCATGCTGATGTGTTCCTTTTTATTGCAGAATCAGTCTTGTTGCTCTTCAACAGCTTCATACTGTGGAGGGTGTCTGTAGAGACAGTAGTGCTGAGTCATGAAGAGGATGTCGAAGACCACGGAGAACAGACCCAGACCAAACTTAGTAGGATCGCCAAATATCAGTGTCCACTCATCTGAAGAGGGACACACATGACAATCAGTATTAACAACATATTCTGATAATTACATAAGTAAGACATCAACTGGTTCTCAAATGGAAGGATTGTCAGCAGCACATTGTTTACAAAATTATTTAAATTCGGTAAACTAATGTCACTGTCTCTCACAGAGTATGTAATATCCCAATACATAGAAATTTAATCTTTATAGTCTCATAGCTGTTGTTGTGCGAGCCACAGCTGATCAGAAGCAGGATATACTCAGCAGCCACAGTGCAGGCAGAGATGTGGAGCCACACAGACATTGGTTGAGTAAACAACAGTCTGATATATATTAGTAATATAATAGTGACATGTTAAAAAATAAACAAATATGTTAAAAAAAAAATCTACCACATACAGTTGAATGCTGACCTGCTATGATTGATTATTTAGGTTAGAGTTGTTTTAGATTGTGAAAATATCTTCTTTTGTCCTTGCTCTCAGTAGCAGTTAGCTTGCAAAGGTTATCCTTAACATGTATAGGGACTAATCTTATAAATGTTATAAAGCATCTTGGATGGACTGATAAGGCTATTAGCTAAAGCATATCAAAAATGCATGGGCCGCACGGTGATGTGGTTAGCTCTGTCACCGACACTGGAAGCAGTTTCCAGGTTTGAATCCCAGCTGGGTTCTTTCTGTGTGGAGTTTCCATGTTCTCCCCATGTGTGCATGGGTCTCTAAAATTGTCCCTGGGAGTGAGTGCGAGTGTGGATGGTCATTTGTCTCTGTGAGGGCCTGTAATGGACTGGTGACCTGTCCAAGGTGTACCCTGCCTCTTTCTCAGTGAGGGCTGGGATAGGCTCCAGCTCCTTAAGTGGGTATAGAAAATGGGTGGATAGTACAAATACCCTTAAAATATATAATTAAAGAAATTTTAAAAGGAAAGAATTTCATCACATAGTAGAATAGTAAGAGGCCAAAGTGTAGAAGTCCTAACATCAGAAAGATTTTTTTTTCTCCAAATATGACCTGAGAAAAAGATCAGTCTGTGCAGCAAAATAAACTTTCAGTTAATAAATAAATATTTGTTGATTAACTAATGAAATATAGTGGATGAAATATAGTGTGGAGGATAATTCAGAAGAGATTAAGAAGTGGACACCTATGATCATCTTATCCACCATTTTGATGTTTGACCGTAAACTCTCCATCAAGCTGTGGATTAAAAAAACTTAACCTCAAATAAATTACAACATAGAAATATTAAAAACACAAAGTAGAATATTCACCATTGTTGTATGACTGTATGATCATCTGCAGAATACTGAGGGTTCCACCAGTGAAGTCCAGCAGCACATTTCCAATACTCCACCCTTCCGTACTCTGTCTCCTGTAGTTCATGTAAGCCTTGGAACAGCCAGAAACCCAACAAACCACCATCATAAGGATTCAAAATAACTGTTTAACACACACCATGACCAATTGGAGTAATTATGTTCAATAGCATTTAAAGACTACCTCATACAAACCCTGGCAAAACTTATGGAATCACAACTCATGGAGAATGTTCAGTTGTTTTATTTTGGTTAAATAAATCAAAAATTAAGTAATTAATTAAGTGCCCCTTTGTAGAATCACCATCTCAACGTGGTAGAGGAAAATTTCACTGGCGAGCGCCTGGTGGCCGAGCATTGGCTTCTTGGGGCTCAGCTGGGTCCAGCCCGAATAAGCAACAGGAAGCTACTTTCAGACTCACAAATCGTGAGGAGGAAATTCTAGGTCGGCTGCAATGTGACGCTGAGTGCCTTAGTCTTTTCCATTGAGAGAGAGATTTGCCTCCCTATAGCTTTAAGTTGCAGGAATGAAGGTTCTGCCTGTTGTTTGTCCATATGCACCAAACAGCAGCTCAGATTACCCAGCCTTCTTGGAGTCTCTGTGTGGTGTCCTGGGGCCTCATGTACAAAGGGTGCGTACACACAAAAAAGTGGCGTACACACTTTTTCACATCAACGATCAGATGTATCAAGAGCAAAATGAACGTGGAAATGCGCGGTGCCTCACGCCAACTTCAGGGCTGTCGTACGCACTTTTCTACAGCTGTTGATTCTTTGGCGACACTTAGACGTGATGTTGGGAAACTGTTATAATAAATAAATGAGAACACAATTTGTCCTCAGAATGAGTGATGTGCACATTTGAGACACATGAACAATTAACACTGATGAACAATTAACACATCCATGAGTCTGCAATTACACGAGTGGATATAAAAGCATGCGCAAAGTGGTGCAATGCATACCATTAAAAACAATGGCTGCTTGAGCGGTATTAGAAGACATTGTAAATGGTGCAATTGGAAGAGAGCATGTGTTTAGAGACTGATAGGATTTGCTGGCACACGATGACAACTAGCTCATCAGCCGTTTTGAGGGCAATCGACCTGGAACTGTGCGCAGAGCTGCGGCTGGCGTTGGAGCATAACACAGCGAGGAGTCATGCGCTCCTTGTGACAAAGATGATGTGCACACTGGGGTTTAAGTAACTGGGGCATTCCAGAGGGAGCTGGTCAACCGATTGGGACTGTGCCAGTCGACCCTGAGCCGAGCCGAGCCATGCCAGCCAAGTGGGACGGAATTATCTGCAACTCAGCAGATATATAAAATTCCCACAATGCAGTTGAACAGGCCAACATTGAAGCGCAATTTGAAGCGAGAGCCAGTTTTCCTAATGTAGTCGGAGCTATCGACTGCACACACAGTGTTATAAAAGCGCCATCACATGATGAATTTGTATATCAACAGGAAACATTTTCATTCCATCATACATCGGGATCGTATGTGATGTGCAAAGGGGGGTGGCCCACAAAGTTCAACACACGATTCATACATTCAGTAACAGAATTGTTGGGACCAGACTGCAAGCTGGCACTGTGCGCGATGGGGGGCTTCTTGGTGAGTAACTTTATTCCTGTAATTGTCCTAATATTATTCCCCGTGACGTGCATTGAGCATGTGCGCCCCCAATTTCTATCCCGTCTTCACAGCATCATAGTGGTTAAAGTTAGTATCTTGCTGTTTTTTGATGGTTAAAGAACAGCTTAAGATCTTTCTAACAAGCCCCTGATCGTCTCTGTGTGCAAATGTTACTAACCCTCTGCGTAAAGTGTGAAATGTCTTAATCAGCCTCACTTTTTCCCCGGTGCACTTCTTCACTATAGGTTACTGTATGAACACGTTTGTTGCGAGTTACACAAATACATAGGTACCTTGGGGGTAATCAGAGTCACCCACACTCCACCACCCACCACCCCTGAGAGAGCAGTGTCACACGTAGCTGTGCCGACTCTCTGTTCAAACAGCCTCCCCTGTCTGTTTTGGCCACACTTCGGCGGTGGGCAGCCAGTCTCTGCATCACATCCACTTTAATATCGGACCACTTCTTTTTCACCTCTGCTTATGTGCGCTTCTCAGACCCCACAGAATTAAAGGCCTCGGTCACTCTCTCCTCTCACGTTTGCTGCTTATATCTTAGGACAGCGTGCCAAAGAGCCCATTTTTGCGGGCCTCCACTTCAGAAAGTAGCACCTCCATCTTGCTTTCCGTTAAGTTATTCTTTTTTCCCCATCTTACTCATTATTTTTATTTATTTTCTGATCATGCAGAGAGAGGAATCGCAGGTGCAGGGCTCATTTAGATACGATTTGCATATTTAAGTAGGGGCATGGACAGAGAGGAGACGTGGACATGTGCGCTCAATTCCACGTTGATTGGGATGAACAAACGAAAGGTGTTTGGATTCATGCGTACGCACACATTGATACATCCGGATATTTTTGTACGTTAAGAGGGCATTTTGGTTTGAGCGTACGCCATGTTTCAGTAGGAAATCCATGCAAGTCTTTGTACATGAGGGCCCTGGAGAGGGTGCCATATAGGGATTCCACTGTTCTTCTGTGAGACTTCACTGCCCATGTGGTCATTGATGAGGTGACCTGGGGCCTCATGTACAAAAACCTGCGTGGATTTCCTACTGAAACATGGCGTATGCTCAAATTCACCGGGATAAGCAGCACACGTAAGAGGAGTGGGTGGGAGAGCATGTGCGAGGCCATTCAAGGCTGAGGGTTCTGAGAGGCACACACAAGCAGAGGTGAAGAACAAGTGGTCCGACATCAAGGTGGCTGTGAAGCGGAGACTGGCTGCCCACTGCCTAAGTGTGGCCAAAACAGGCGGGGGGACAGGAGAAGAGGGGCCCACCCTGTTTGAACAGTGAGTCGGCGTGATTATGGGTGACACTGCTCTCTCAGGAGTGGTGGGAGCATGTGTGGGTGATTCTGATTACCCCCAAGGTGAATACCTTGTATTTGCATTTGTGTAACTCGCAACAAACATGTTCATACAGTGAGTGCAGAAGTGCGCAGGGGAAAAGGTGAGGCTGGTTAAGACATTTCACACTTTACGCACGGGGTTATTAACATGAGTACGTTGCACACAGAGATAATCGGGCTTGTTAGAAAGATCTTAAGATGTAGTTTAACCAGCAAAAAACAGCAAGCCACTAACTTTAACCACTGACTAGTTATGATGCTGTGAAGACGAGATAGAAATTGGAGGCACACATGTTCAGTGCACGTCATGGGGAATTATATTAGGACAATTATACGAATAAAGTTACTCACCAAGAAGCCAAACATTGCGCACAGACTAATGTAGTCTGTTCCCAACAATGCTGTTACTCAGAATGTATGAATCGTGTGTTGAACCAGGCCACAATGTTGGTTTATTACATTTGCGCATCACATATTATCATTGATCGAATGAAAATGTTTCCTGTCAACATATACAAATTCATCATGTGATGGCGCTTTTATAGCGATGTGTGTGCAGTCGATGGCCTGTTCAACTGCATGGGAATTTGAACCTGGCTGAGATGTGTGGGATAATGTCGAGGATAGTTCCGGGATAAATCTGTCCCACGCGGCTGGGATGGCTCAGCTCAGGATTGACTGGCACAGTCCCAATAGGTTGGCCAGCTCCCTCTGGAATGCCCTAGTTGCTAGGAACTCCAGTGTGGTAATCATGGCTATTCGCTGTGTTGTGCTCCAACCCCAGCTGCAGCTCTGCGCACATTTCCAGAAGGATTCCCCTCGGGAACCTAAAGCAGCTGATGAGTCACTTGTCATCATCTGCCAGCAAATCCTCTCCGTCTCTGAACACACGCCCTCTTCAAATTGCACCATTTGCAATGTCTTCTAATACTGCTAAAGCAGTCTTTGTTTTTAATGGTATGCATTGCATCACTTTGCACATGCTTTTATATCCATTCATTTAATTGCAGACACGTGGGTGTGTTTATTGTTCAGTGTTAATTGTTTATCAAATCAAATGTATCAAATGTGCACATCACTCACTCTGAGGACTAATTGTTTTCACATGTATTCATCATAACAGTTTCCCAAAATCACCTGTAAGTGTCGCCAAAGAATCAACAACTGTAGAAAAGTGTGTAGGCCAGCCATGGAGTTGGCGTGAGGCAGCGCACATTTCCACGGTCATTTCACTCTTGACACATCTGATCGTTGATGTGAAAAAGAGCGTACGCCACTTTCTTTGAGCGTACACACAATTTGTAAATAAGTCCCATGGAGAGGTGTGATTGGGAGGAACAGCCTCCCTGGTCTAAACCCTCGTGCTGCATTGCTTTTGGACTTCAGTGCAAGCTGATCATTATAGACACCATGTTCGAGCATAAGATGGTTCATAAGTTTGTCTGGTACAAGGCCACCTTAGGCCAAAGGTCGATGATCGACTTTGTAGTCGTGTCATCAGACCTGTAGCCATATCTCTTGGACACTTGGGTGACGAGAGGGGCAGAGTCGTCAACTGATCGCCACCCGGTGGTGAGCTGGATCCATTGGGAGGGAAGACCTGGTAAACCCAAACGAGTAGTGGGGGTGAACTGAGAATGTCCGGCAGAGGCTCTTGTCCACAAATGCTTCAACTCGCAGCTCCGGGAGAATTTTTCTCATCTACCAGGTGAGGCTGGGCACATGGAATGCGAATGGACTATGTTCAGGACCTCCATTGCATATGCAGCTTGCAGGAGCTGAGGCCAATTCATTTAGCGCCAAATCACAATTGTCATCTCAAGGCAATTCAATAATACGGTCCAATTCAAGCTAACTAGAGTCCAATTCATTGTAATCATAATCAAATCAAATCCAATTAATCAAATTCAAAATTATTCCAATTCATACATACAGAGCCAATTCAAAAACAATTTCTGAGCAAGGGAAACCAACAGATTGCACCCAAATTTCTCTTTAGTTCAATCTCCTGTCTCCTAAGCGTGCCTGAGGCGACTGTGGAGAGTTCTATTCCTGTTCCCTTTGAACAGGAATAGAACCTCTGGCAGAACCAGACACAGATAGGCTGGTCATCCGCCTTGACCAGCTGGGGTTTGAGAGGACAGAAAAGAGGGGACAACAAATACCATAACATCATTCAAAGGATACCTGTTGAGAAAGAAACAAGTTAATGACAACAATAATGCCAAATGTACATAATGTCATATGAGGAAATAAAAGGGGGAAAAAGAGCCAAGTGAAGAAAGGTGTGACATAGGAGCCCCCCTACCCCAGCAGTCTAAGCCTAAAGCAGCTTAACTATGGGATGTTTCAGGGTCACCTGAGTCATCCCTTTATCAAAGCTTTATCAAAAGAGGGTGTCTGCTTCCTGAACCCAAACTGGCAGCTGGTTCCACAGAGAGGGGTCTGAGAGCGAAGTGCTCAGTTGGGAAAATATTGTTAGATTTTAGTGTTTTTTCTGCCATTGGTGCCATACATTATGGTCAGACCAAGACAATTATTCAATTTGAAACCCCTTTCTACATACAAGTTTGCACGCAGACACACAGGATACCCCCAAACAATAACATGTAAACTGAGCAATGACACCTACACTAACTTGAAGACAAACCCTTGCAGCTTGCTGACAAAATCCAGCTGTGAGAGTTAGCCCTCATCCAAACCTACAACTTCTTCCCAGACACCTCCTGTGGTTCACAATTGTGTCCAGCTTGCCCTGGAATACGCTTTGTTCATCCAAATTTGTCCTCGCAAAGCCATGGTGCAGCTTATCATAGCAGTTGACAGTACAATAATCATTCCTTCATTAGCTGAACATTCCTCCCCAAACCTTTTATTGGCTCATTCATACTCAACACATACCCACAACACTCCCTTAGACTAAAAGCCAGTCTTCCTCAACTGGTATAAATCACATTTTCCTGCATTGTGAGGTTTTTACTTCAGCGTTTTGACATGACACAAAGCACTCAGGTCCAAAGGCAACAACTTCAGTTTTATTTGAATTTAGAAGTAGACAGTTCTGAGTCATCCAGGTCTTTGTGTTTAAGACATGCTTGTAGTCCGACTGACCTATTGGTTTCATAGATAAGTACAGCTGACTATCATCAACATAGCAATGGACATTCATACCATGCTGTCTAATAATGTTACCTAATGGAAGCATGTATGAAGTGAAAAGAATTGGTACAAGAACAGAACCCTGTGGAACTCCAAAACTTACTCTGGTGTGTGAGGATGATTCTTCGTTTACAAGAACAAACTGGAATCTATCAGATAAATATGATAGATTCCAAAAGGGCTGCAGCACTGATCGTTGCTGGACCTAAAATTCGGGGAGGAATTCGGTGAGGCGAACAAGAAGGATTTTCGGTTGGCCTCAAGGATGTTCTAGTAAACCATTTGGCGACTCTGAAAGGGAAAGTAGGGTTTGTCCTAGGTTGTGGTACTACTCAGGAAAGTTTACTCAATGGTGTTGGAAGGTCTGATTGTCACACCAAGGGTTCACCTAGGGAGCATTGTGGTTTCTCTGTTGAGCTGAAGAGTGCTACTGGCGAGAGAAAAGTCTAGGTTTCCCTCCTGGACATGTTGCCTCCAAGACATGACCTCGGATAAGCAGAAGACAATGGATGGATGGATGAAATTATTGAAAAACGCTTAACAATTTGACATTCTGGGTTTGTAAAACAGCAAAAATCATAGAAAGGATTATAAAACTACATCAAGGAGGTATTTCAAGGAGGTGTGCCAAAAGATGTTGGTTGTTCCTAGTTAGCTGTGTCTTAAATTTGGAACGAGTTCAAACAAAACAGAAAGTTTGTAGAAAAGAAACCTACAGGTTGACCAAGGCAGACGTCAAGACAGAAAACCCATTATGTCTGAAAACAGAAAATGTAAAAATGGTCATAAACGGGAGCCAATGTTTGTGAGCCAACTGTAAGGCACGGGCTGAGGGAAATGAGATTTCCATCCAGAAAAGCCAAACGAACCATCACCAACACTTAAAGAGAAGGAAACCAGGTTACAGTGGGCTGAAGAGAAGCAGTCATAGACTGTGGATGGTTGGATGGAGGTGAGATTCAGAGATGAATCACCAATCAGCTTTGGAAGAGGAGATGATGTTAGAACTTTAGTTTGGTCCAATGAAACATAGAAAGATGACTGGCTGAAGAAAGCAAGCACATTTCCACCATCAGTAATGGGGTTGTTGTCAGGTAAAGGACATGGGGAGATGGCAGCCTTGACAGGAAATCTACAAGTGGAATCACACAGTAAAGAGTGTTCAAACTTTTTTTCAGGAAAGACATCAGCTCAGTGACGTGACCAGCTAACAGTCTCAATCTGAGTTCAACTTTA
Source organism: Leuresthes tenuis (assembly GCF_036924035.1). NCBI lineage: Eukaryota > Metazoa > Chordata > Actinopteri > Atheriniformes > Atherinopsidae > Leuresthes > Leuresthes tenuis. Next base: position 35,922,771 of record NW_027325361.1, on the reverse strand, counting down.
TGGTGGAAACTGAAAAAAAAGAGTTGATCCGTCAGCTGCCAAACAAGAAAGATGGAACCTGACTAATGAAGAATCCTGTTTTATTAGTGAAGTCCTGCAAGAATTCACATATAGAATATAGAGGAGCTGAAACTGAGGAATGACTGTGTCTTTTTTAAGTTCATGATTCGATAATTTTTTCCCATTTCTTCAGAAAAAACTGCCAAAAATATCAGCAATGTTATATATTTTTTTAGGTCACCAAAATGTTCAGTACTAAAATTAGGTGGTTTGTGTTTTGCTCATTTTCTTACGAGATAAAAAAAAACTGAATGAACATATGTGTGGTGTTACAATCATGTTTGCCAATGGTTGTGTATGCAGTATTGATCAATTTAAGTAAATAGTACCATAGATAGAACATGAAATAATGCAGTTTAATTAATTCTGTCAGTTTAAGGAGAAAACCTGAAAGATATGTACATGGGTATGATAGAATAGAATAGACTAATACTTTATTCATCCCCCAGTGGGGTAAATTCAAACTTGTCAAGTAGCTCAAAAACTTTATAAAAAAATTCTAAAAATTTACAATGGTTGTATATTAGACAACAACAACAATACTACTACTACTACTAATAATAATAATAATAACCTATGACTAAATAAATAAATAAAGTTGAGAAGAACATGTCACTGTTAAAAAGCCTTATGACTGTGGGGACAAAGGACCTCCTGAACCTCTTAATGTAACTGCTCCTCTGACCTGCCAGGATACTGGGAAGGGGATGTTTATTATTCTCCAAAACAGAATATAATTTTCTCCTCATCCGTTGCTCCACCACAGCACTGAAAGGGGCTCGTCTTCTACCTACAACAGAACTGGCCTTTTTCACCAGTTTGTCCAGGCACCTACAGTTTTTGTCTGTAGTGCAACTCCCCCAGCAGACAACAGCATAGAATAGTGCATTCTCAATGATAGTGTGATAAAACATGCATATCATATCACTACAGACATTGAAGGACCTGAGCCACATCACCTTCCACAGACAGTTTTTCAGTCTGTATCCAGTGATGGTCCTCATGCCCCTCCACACTTCCTTGGTGTTATTGTTCTCCAGCTGTCTCACTACCTTTTCTTGTACTCCACCTTAGCTCAACATAGTGTCTTGTTAAGCTCCTGTTGTACACTCCTCCACCTTTCTCCATCCCCATTCAGGAACGTCCTCTTTTTCAGGTCTTTGATGTCGCTGTTGATCCGTGGTTTGTTATTTGGATAGCACCTTACAGTCCTCAGTGGAATCACAGTGGAATCACAGTGTCCCTGGAGAAGTTAAAGTAGCCAGTGATGGTGCTGACCCTCCTGTCCATATCAATGTCCATTTCTTCTTCCTCCAGCAGTACAGCCCAGTCTGTGTCATCAAAGCAGTCTCTCAATGCATCACTCACCTCTGGTGACCACTTCCTGAAAGATCTGGTAGTAACAGAAAGTCTTTGTACACAAGGTCTGTATGTGGGTTGTAGATAGACCATGCTGTGATCAGATCTACCCAGTGGTGGAAGAGACGCTGCCCTGTAAGCCTCCTTCATGTTAGCAAAGAACAGATCTAATGTCCTTTCTCCACGTGTTGGACAGTCCACATACTGTACAAAGCCAGTCAGGCAAGAGGATAGAGACACGTGGCTGAAATCCCCTGTGATTGCAATGAGTACCTTAGGATGCTGGGTCTGTATTTTAGCAATGGCGTCATGGATGACGTCATATGTCATTGTAGGCACTGCCCTTGGTGGAATGAAAACCATGATGACGACTGTATATCGGAACTGTCTGGGCGCATTGAACGCACAGAAACCAACTGACAGCAGTTCAATGTCTGGACAACATACCCTCTCCTTAACGGTCACATTGCGCGGGTTAACCAGTCTCTGATTAAAAAACATGATAATACCCCCGCCTTTCCGCTTACAGCTCGTACTCTGCTCACAATCTGCTCGTACGGCTGTGAAGCCGGGTATGTCCACACATGAGTCTGGTTTGTTGTCGTTCAGCCAGGACTCAGACAGATAGATCAAATTGCTCTCCTTATACAGCCGTTGGTTCCGCACAAGTGCCTCTTGCTCATCACACTTGTTCAGTAGTGAGTTAGCGTTTCCCATAATCACAGAGGGCAGAAAAGGCTTGTACCTCCACCTCCTGTTGTGCTTATTTGCCTTTCGTTTTGCTCCAGCTCTGCATCCACGGTACAGCTTTTTTAGCTCAGACAGTGCAGACAGTGCTGACAGTTCTTCTCTTGTGTACACTGCTCTAGTACTGGTAGCAGTGCACATTGTCAAAAAATAATAATAAAATATAGCTGCAAGCAGCGATGGTGGGGTCTAGCAGAAGCTCAGATAAGCCTATGGCTGCTCAGGAAGGCATCATGAGTCCATACACCAAGTTTGGTGTTTGCGGTGAACTCGTCTTTATCCAGGGATTCCAACGGTACCTCATTTGTGAAATTTGAACCAACGGCTCCAAAGTTATGAGCAAAATGCATTTTTGCTACTTATAGTGCCCCCTAGGTCAAAGTTCACCAGAATTATTGGGCCTCTTAAAAACTTGGTCATGAGTCTGTGTTAGAAGTTTGACGTCTCATGATCAAATGGTTGCTGAGATATGGCCTCACTTCCTGTTTGGCATGTCAGCGCTGAGTTTGATTGGCTGCTAGGGCAAATGGAAGCGAACTTTCCACATGATAGCTTTTTAGTGAGGCTTGGTCTGAAGATTCTATGTGTCAAGTCCCGTGGAAATCAGACAATCTGGGTGACCTGTCATACTTTTTGAAGGTTTTTGATTTAATTCAAAATGTCGGAGAAGCCAAGATGATGTCACAGTTCACCTCATATACATCCAGGAATTCCAAGGCTACCTCATTTGTGAAATTTGGACAAACGGGTCCAAAGATATGAGCAAAAATGCATTTTTTGCTAACTATAGCGCCCCTTAAAGGTCTAAGGTCACCAAAATTCTTGGGCCTCTTAAAGAAGGGGTTTTGAGTCTGTGTTAGACGTTTGACATCAAAAGATCAACCGGTTGCTGAGATATGACCTCACTTCCTGTTTGGCCTCTAAGCCGCCAACTTTGATTGGTTGAGTGGGTGAAAAAAGTTTAAATTGAAGAATCCGCCTCCTAACTTTTGTGCGGATTGGTCCAAAGATACTCTGTGCCAATTTTCATGAGAATCTGTCACAATTTGTAAATTACGCTGCTAGACCCCTAATAATAAGAAAAGCTGCAATAACAATAGGTGTCTGCAGCTATGCAACTAGACCCCCCCCCCAAAAAAAAAGAAAAAGAAAATAAAAAGCAGATCACTAAAACAGTTTAGATAAAAACTAAACATAACATAATTATATGAACGACTAACAAAATTTAGAGCTACACAGACTTGCTGCCAATAAGGCTGACGCACAGCAACTGATGTGGTACACTTGGTTTCTGTCCAATCTGTTGGTTTCCTTAGCTAGGAAATTGTTTTTGACATGGTGCACTGTTTTTGGAAAATAATCTTCAAGGACAGACACATCATTACAATTTTTGTGGAACATGATTCTATCATAAACAACAAGCATTCATATTTTTACAAAAAGGATCATTTGGACTATTATTTTTCTTTTTAAAGGATTATTTGGACTATTATTTTTCTTTTTAAAGGATTATTTGGACTATTATTTTTCTTTTTAAAGGATTATTTGGCACTCGTGGCCTTTATTCGAAAGTTGCCTGAGAGCGACAGGCAGCAAAGGGGCCAGGCCGGGACTTCAAACACAGGCCAGCTTCGGTGAGGAGCTTCAGCCTCTGTACATGGTCAAAAACGCCCATAGCAGTTCAACATGTTGTACATACTTATGTGTAGCTTACCTGCGGTACATATTTGATGATAGTGACTGCTAGTTTAATGTAGGAGAAGTAGTAAAGGTAATCCAGCCAGGTGATTTGTTTGGCCATAGCAAGAAATAAGCTGATCAAAGCAAATGCCCAGCCAATCAGCAACAAAAACAAGGCTGTCCATGAGACTTTCTGACTCCCCCTCTGGAAGAGAGAGGAAACAGAGGGTTACGCAATGATACAGGGTTCTTTTCATGAAGCAATTAAGTCTCATTTCCTAACAGTGCTGGTATGAGAGACTTGGAAGGATATGGCTTTTATATTTCCTCACTCCAAAAACCTACAGAGGCCCCCTCTCCTCTCAAGGTGCAACGTAACATTTTTAACCTTCACTCCATAAATAATTTCCACTTTATAGACACATACCTCATACACCACTGCCTGACTGATGTAGACGACACAGAGCAAGACGGCATGGAGACTGAAGAAAACATCATTAGCGTTGACAGGGTTGATTCCATTAGGGTTTCTCTTAAGAAACTCCTCCTACAGGGCAAGAGCACAGCAGCATAAACAGCAAGCTCTTTGCACACTACATGCTTATAAGCAGGCACTATATACTGTGTAGAAATCATCTAAGTTTCTAAACAATGGTGTCACCTGACATCAAACAGGCAACAGAGGTCCACCCTTGGTGAGCCAGGTTCTGCCAGGGGTTTCTTCTGATTAAAAAGCTGTTGTTTTTTCCCCCATTGTATTCCCAACAGTCCATAAGTGAACTGAAATAACTTGTGAAATATGGGATAGATTTAATAAACTATCTCAACAATAATGACTCTGAAAAAGCTTGGGTGTGATGGCTGATGACAAGTCCTCCTCTGACCATGCTGTGTTGAACTCTCAGTCATGTTTCCAACATCAGTAAAATCAGGTTGCATCTGACTCAGTCTGCAACCAACTCCTGGTACTGACCATGGTTATCTCCAAGCATGCATAGCAAAATCCCCACTGATGATCCAGAGCTCGACGGACTATCTGCTGTTCCATCAACCAAAAAGGTCACATGTCCCTTCTGTACTCATTGACATCCACCACCATCGACCCATGGCTGTGACACAGACATTGTTATTGTTAACGGATCGACTGCGGTCATGCTGAGCACCTCCTGACTATGATTCAAACTAACTCTTTCAGGAGTTAAATCTTTACAATAACTTGCCTCACATGGATCTTTAACATGTCCAACTTCATTTATTTTATGTCCCTTTAGAAAAATTACATTGGAGTGTAAGGTTTTTGAGATTTGTCTTCTGGTCGTTCAGGTATGATTACAGTCGCAAGCCTTTCTGGAATCTCCCTCCAGGTTCAACAAAACCAAACCTGACTGTCAGCCTTCATGTGTGTGACCAGTGAAGTGCCTTTTTGGGTGCTGTAGTTACCTTTATATAAGGTACCCAGAACATCCCTATATTGAAGACACTGTAAGCAATGAAGCCTGTGAGGTTGAGAGCCAGGAAGTCAAAGTTGAGACCTACAACACTGAGGACAGACATGTTAAATTCATTAGTTTCATTTCACTTAAACATGTACACCATCTTTTGACATCCAGCCTCATTAGACATATCAGAGAAAGATAAAAACCACCAGCAACCTCCTGGCTGTCAAGTCACGAGGTCACACAATGACCTGAATGGACTATGTAAAACACAGATCAGAGGAAAAAAACATCTGAAATATATTTAGATGCCATTTGGGAAGGATTGCAACTGGTTAAATCATTATTAAAATACCACACAAACCATATTATCGGGTTAAGGTGGATTATATATAAATAATTTGACTTTTAATTTTTTATCACAAAAAAATAAACATTTTGTCAGGGTGTCTGGGAAACTTGGATTAAAGATGTTGATTATTTAACTGGAAGATTTGAGTCCATCCAGAGAGCTTTGTTGCAGTGTACTGACCTCAGATACTGTCAGTATCTGTAATTCATATAAACCATGTTTTACACATACATTACATCTTATGTTACATTGTATTTCTCCAGTTTTAACTGTACATGTTTTTAAGTCCGTGTGACATTATTGTGGTCATTAACTTGTGTTTCCCTTTTCTCAACAGGTATCCTTTGAATGGTGTTACGGTGTTCTGGCCCCTCTTTTCTGTCTTGTCAAACCCCAGCTGGTCGAGCCACCCTTCCTGAGTCTGGTTCTGCCAGAGGTTTCTTCCTGTTAAAAGGAAGTCATTTCTCTCCACAGTCGCCTTAGACATGCTCAGGACGGGAGATTGGACTGAAGAGAAGTTTTGGTCCAATCTGTTGGTTTCCTTAGCTAGGAAATTGTTTTTGAATTGGCTCTAGATGAATGAATTGGATTACTTTGAATTTAATTAATTGGATTCCATTGGATTATGATTACAATGAATTGAACTCCAATTGCCTTGAATTGCACTATACAAATAAATTGATCCGAATTGACATAAAAAGATGCAGAAGAAAAGCAGAGGACAGACAAAAAAAGGGGAGCAGGGGGCTACCTTTTCCTCCTCCAGTTTCCGCAGGCTTGTGGATAGAAGGAAACTGACCAGGCCAGGAAGTAAATCCAGCCTATCACTTGACAGATAACTGACAGAATGCTGCTGTGGATGACCATGAAGCGGATCCTGACAAAAAAACTACAGAAAGAAGCAGACAAAACTGAATGGTAGACCAGTATTCAAAATAAACTGTGTTTAACAATTATAGAAGCGAATCTTGACCATAATTCAAATTAAAATGCATTTGCAGAAATGCTTTTTCATTTTAAGAATGTGGCTGCATTATTTGACTCATAAATTAAATTATTAATCAATCATTCTATTTGCATTTTAATTTTCTTCTTCAAGAGTGCTCAATCGTTCACTTAATTAAAATGAAAAAGAAATAGACATTTTAGATTTAATTTTCAAAATATGCCCCAGCAAATAGATACCAAAATTCTAATTGAAATGTCAAATTTGAAAATTAAAATGCATTTGCAGAAAATGCTATTTTATTTTAAGAATGTGGCTGCATTATTGGACTCATAAATAAAATTAGTAATCAATCCTTCCATTTGCATTTGCATTTTCTTCTTCAAGACTGCACATTATTGCTTTTTCGTTTTCATGGTCTGCTCGCAAAGTACTGCCCATGATTCGGAAACGAAAAAGCATTCTGAGCGGCGCAGCAGAGTGACGTCAGCTCTTCTTCAGCTCCTTGCTGACCGAGCTACCCATCTTGTTCGGTAGGGGGCGGTGTGCAAATCTGCATTGCATTACATTGTAAATGTGCCGGGAAATTGATTGAATTGCCAGGTCTTTAGAGGACGCATCACAGATCATGGCGCTCCCTCAAATTGTGCAAACACTGATAGAATTAGCTGAGCAGGTAGAATCTAATAATATGTCTGATGCCTGTGGACGAGTAGAACAAGTCAGAGAGCTTGGCTGCATACTCTGCCGTCACAGATTTACACATTAATGAGGTTGCCATAGTAAACCTCTGTTCAGTCCTGGAACAGCTGGATGCTGTGGAGCCTCAAATGGGACGAGGACGACCAACCATCAACATCCGTTCGAGTCCATTGAAAATTATTATTAAATGGTTTAAAAATAAAAGAAATAGCGGAGCTGTTCGGCATAGGCCACCAGTCAATCCGTCGGAGGATGCAAAGCAACGGATTGATGTAGCAGACTCCTTATTACTATTATTTGTAAAGGAACCGTGCCCACAACTAAACTTAATTGTTGCCATTTGATGCTTTGTGCCAAAGTTCTAACCTGATCATTGTTGATGTGACTGTCACTAAAATTAACTTTTATAACGTAGATCAGCGGCTCCCAAGCTAAACGATCAGCGGCTCCCTTCTATGTCCCAACTGGGTTGACTCACCCTCAATCCCCCAGACATTAAGAAACCGGGCGGGCGGTTACGTCTGCTCTTCATTCATGGAACGGGGCTTTACGTCCACTGCTATGTAAGACCTCACCCGGCAACAAGGAATTCTGTTTTCTGATTGTCTGAGACCCATATTAATGTGAGGGGTCTGCATCTTGGTACAAAGCTCCCCGATGTTTTACCCAATCAAAGACAGTTTAAGCCTCAAATCTTTCTCAACAGCATCCAGTCTTTGCCAGTCTTAACTGCTGTCAGAGCAGAGAATTAGCCTCGCATTGATCAGTTACATTTACATTTACTCATTTAGCAGACGCTTTTTTCCAAAGTGACTTACAGAAAAAGGGAACAATCCCCTGAATTATTTCAATAATCATGGCTCACTATACTGTATCCCTTATGACATCACAGTGAGTTGTTTATAGTGATCTACGTCAGGGATACGTGAGGTCTGACATAGCAGTGGACGTAAACCCCGTTCCATGAATGAAGAGCGGATTTAACCGCCCGCCCGGTTTCTTAATGTCTAGCGTCAACCCAGTTGGGACATAAAAGTTGTGGACACAGTTCCTTTACAAATAATAGTAATAAGGAGTCTGCTACATCAATCCGTTGCTTTGCATCCTCCGACGGATTGACTGGTGGCCTATGCCGAACAGCTCCGCTATTTCTTTTATTTTTAAACCATTTAATAATAATTTTCAATGGACTCGAACGGATGTTGATGGTTGGTCGTCCTCGTCCCATTTGAGGCTCCACAGCATCCAGCTGTTCCAGGACTGAACAGAGGTTTACTATGGCAACCTCATTAATGTGTAAATCTGTGACGGCAGAGTATGCAGCCAAGCTCTCTGACTTGTTCTACTCGTCCACAGGCATCAGACATATTATTAGATTCTACCTGCTCAGCTAACTCTATCAGTGTTTGCACAATTTGAGGGAGCGCCATGATCTGTGATGCGTCCTCTAAAGACCTGGCAATTCAATCAATTTCCCGGCACATTTGCAATGTAATGCAATGCAGATTTGCACACCGCCCCCTACCGAACAAGATGGGTAGCTCGGTCAGCAGGGAGCTGAAGAAGAGCTGACGTCACTCTGCTGCGCCGCTCAGAATGCTTTTTCGTTCCCGAATCATAAGCAGTACTTTGCGGGCAGACCATGAAAACGAAAAAAAACAATAATATGCAGTCTTGAAGAAGAAAATGCAAATGCAAATGGAAGGATTGATTACTAATTTTATTTATGAGTCCAATAATGCAGCCACATTCTTAAAATGAAAAAGCATTTCTGCAAATGCATTTTAATTTTCAGATTTTACATTTCAATTTGAATTTTGGTATCTATTTGCTGGGGCATATTTTGAAAATTAAATCACGGCAAATGTCTATTTCTTTTTAGCTAAGTGAAAGATTGAGCACTCTTGAAGAAGAAAATTAAAATGCAAATAGAATGATTGATTACTCATTTCAATTATGAGTCAAATAATACAGCCACGTTATTAAAATGAAAAAGCATTTCTGCAAATGCATTTTAATTTGAATTATGGTCAAGATTCGCTTCCATAAACAATCACCTACATCAAGGTGTTGAGGTAAAAGCCTTCGTCTGACTTTCTCAGTGAGCTGTGCACATATTCTTATGCAACATGTCTTTTGCAGAATCAACAGAAAACCAAACGACAAGAAAATTCCTGTACTTATTTACCTTTTCAATTCTCATTTTTCTAACAAGTGCAACTTTAACACACAATATAACATTTTTGGCATCATTTTAAAACCATTAAGTGGCCTTTATAGTTACTCTACCCATGGGGTTTGTCAGTATCTTTCTCCTCAAGATTAACTGCAGCTTCCAAAAAGCTTTTCATAAATGGGGAAGAAGATTAGGTCATTTTCTGGCTTGTAGGGCTTTGCTGGCTAACCAAGCAGCAGAGTCCTGGAGGGTTGGGATGTTGGGCTGCACTACATTAAGTCAGCCCGCTGGATTGCTGATACAGTGAACCCAGGGGGGAACTCATGAGAGATGGAAATGTATGTTGTGGATACATGTTGCTTCTGTACCAACCTGTTGAAGTCTGTGTTGTTGCTAAGCAGGTATGTAGTCACCTGACCAACATCATGGGCTGTCACAGTGAAACTGACTGAGGTACCTTCCACTGGTAGCAACACCTAAACAACAACATGAATTAATAATAAAAATCCCAAAAGGATGTTTTAGCTGCAGCTCATAGTCTGTGTTACACAATGCCTAATTCCTACTCCTCTCTATTGATGACCCATGCAATTAACTTTGCATTTTCAATTGTATGTGACTTAAGCCCACAGGGATGCTGCTCTCTGTTTCGAGCTTTATAAAAACAAGAACTTAGCTATTTCCGGCAGCCGAAAAAAAGATCACACTCCTTAGCAGAAGAAATCTATCAAATTCTTTTACTGACAGAGAGGTGAAGTGGGGAGACCAGAAACTTAGCTTTAGTGCAAAGTTTTGAATGTGAGACATGGACAGTGGGAAGTAAACTTTCACCCACTTTCATGTCAGTGATGAATAAACATTTGTCTTATGTTCCTACCTCTTCAGGCAGTGTTATTACAGATGAGTAGTTCCTCTTGGAGCTGTAGGTTACATTAAAGTGAATCTCTGCTGACCGGTTGACAGCTGAACTAGGGAAAGGCACACAAAACCACAGATAAAATTAAAGTCCAAACAAGGCCAACAGCAGATTTTAGACTACATTAAAAACATAAAGAGCCTTTCGTCTGGATTCTGTGCTTTGTTGTTACACCTTTCCTATTCAGCGGATAAAAAGGTTTTCACATATAAGCACGAATCAGGTGGAGCATACAGGAGACAGGACCTAATGCACAAAGTGTACTTTGACAGCACTCTGAGGGTGTGATGAGCTTTGGCAGATGATGCAGCTACAACCTCCCAAATGTTGATGAATGAAATGTCTCCTCCTTCTTCATTGTTAAAACTCCTGTTGGAGGGGTAACTGCAGTTTCTCTATACGATTTAAGTAATGTGAGGGAAGGAGTCAGGTTTTTGTTAAGACACTTTTGGCCACGTTCTTATTTTCAGTTAAACACTAATCTATCTTAAGCCACATAGAAGGACCACTACTGACCACATATGAGTCCATGCAAGCAGCTGAGTCTACACGAGAAAACTCTTACTCTTCGGTTTTTTAAGAAATTAATTCTCACATTTAAAGTTTCTAAGTACTTATTTATCATTACTCAATCAAAAGTTGGATCATTAAATTTAAATGGTAGACTCTTTCATGCTTCTCACAAACAACAGTTTTGTTGACTGTTGTGAATTCCGTCTCACAGTCCCGAGTCAGCTGTACGACAGCAGACATTAAACAAACATCTGTATCACCTGCCAGATGGAGGCACGGCAAACAACCTGACTGGTTTTATTTTCGTTTGGGACTGTTAAAGAGCACACTAATTTTCTATAGGACTTAAGTCAGGTGCAGACAGTAAAACGGATCACTTTTCAGTTTGGCTTTTGAGAGCTAGGCAAACAGCAGAGTACACAGATGCATGTGATGAAGCACTAATCTGGACGAGGACCATGTCCATCTTGAATTTCCGTCTTCCTGGAGAAAACTTTTTTTTCAAAAAGTGGCAGTAGGGTTTACAGCTCGTTCTAATGCAAAAGAATAAACCGTGAAACACGTGCAGAAGGTAGAATACGTTTACACAGCATTGTACATAGAAAGAGCTTTGTTTTCTTATGAGTGTTCAGAAATGGGTCTGTGATTACCTGGAAGTAATAGTGATGTTGTCTTCAGAGTTTTTTTCAAGTATGACAGCATCAGGAGCAAACAGACACACTGTGGACTCTAAAGGACAAAGAATAATATTACGAAAATGGCGTATTAACCCAAACCACATAAACAAATAGTGACTGGTATCAAAACGATAGCACAGGACTATCATTTTAAACTACACAGTATGTGAAGAATTCCACATTATAAATGGAAATATAAAAACTAATCAACAGGCTTTCAACTCTGACTGATGGTTGTAGGTTTTATAGAGCCATTTTTAGTGAGTTTACTGTACAAAGCTATTGTAAATAGCCAACATAAACAGAACAGTCACCAGAGATGTTAGTCAGCAACCACAAGGCCAGCAGCTGAGCAGGTAGCCACCTCTTTTCCAAATACAGACCAGCCATCTCTGCAAAATGGTAGCAACCAGAAAGGTACAAAGCATGTTAGCAAAGGATTCAAGGCATGTTGGCAAACAGAGCAGTCTAATTCACAATTACTGTTATTTTTGACAAGAATTTATCATGATGCACATATAAAACTGGTTTCTAGGACTATCCTCTTTCACCTTCGTAATATTGCCAAAATCAGGACAGTCCTGTCTCAGAGTGATGCAGAAAAACTGTTCCAGTGCGTTTGTTACTTCAAGATTGGACTACTGCAGTTCTTTATTATTGAGCTGTCCCGCAAATTCTCTGAAAAGTCTCCAGCTGATCCAAAATGCTGCAGCCAGAGTTATAATGAGAACTAACAGGAGAGAACATATTTTTCTCCAGCTTCTCTACATCAGCTCCCTCTTAAATTCAGAATAGAATTTAAAATTCTTCTCCTCACATATTAAACTCTTAATGACCGAGCTCCATCATATCTTAAAGATCTCATTGTAAGATATTTTCCCAACAGAGCACTTCACTCTCAGACTGCAGGTTATCAGGCCCCTCTCTGTGGAACCAGCTGCCAGTTTGGGTTCAGGAAGCAGACACCCTCTCTACATTTTGATAAAGCTTATAGTTAGGGATGGCTCAGGTGACCCTGAAACATCCCATAGTTAAGCTGCTATTGGCCTAGATTGTTGGGGGGCCTCTTATGTTACACCTTTCCTCACTTTGCTCTCTTTTTCCTCCTCATATGAAATTATGTACATTTGGCATTATTGTTATCCTTAACTTGTGTTTTCTTTCTCAACAGGTAACCTTTGAATAGTGTGATGGTGTTTGTTGTCCCCTCTTTTCTGTCTTCTCAAACCCCAGCTGGTCGAGGCGGATGGCCACCCTTCCTGAGTCTGGTTCTGCCAGAGGTTTCTTCCTGTTAAAAGGGAGTTGTTTCTCTCCACAGTCGCCTCATGCATGCTCAGGATGGGAGACTGGACCAGAGAGAAGTTTTTTGTGCAATCTGTTGGTTTCCTTAGCTAGGCTACTTCTTTAAACTTGGCTCTGTATGAATTGGACTAATTTTGGAATTTAATGAATCAGATTTCAGAATCAGAATCAGGTTTATTGCCAAGTAGGTTTGTACTTACAAGGAATTTGACTTGGTATAGTTGGTGCAGAATATTAAAGTATAGACAACATAGATATATATACAGTATCTTCAAAAAATAAGGAGCTGTAGTGCAAGCTGAATGCTATAAATTTGCAGATAAACAATAGGATGATTTGATTGGATTATGATTGTATTTAGTGGAACAGGATTCTCATTGGCTCTAATTAGACTGTATCTTTTAAGTGCCCCAAGCTGACATTTGTTGTAACTGAACACTTCCGGTCAACAGCTATAAAAGCATAACCTCACACTGAGATTCTAGCGAGCAAATTAAGCATCAATTAGAAACAGCATCAGTACAAAACGTAGTCCAGTGAGACAACATCGACCTGATGACAGAGGCTCTTACTGGCCTGCAGGTGTGTGTGGGAAATCCTCTGCTGAGGAGACTGACTGTTGAACTGAATATAACTTGTGAAATGCTGTTGAACAAGTTGAGAAGCGAAGGGACAAGTCAAGTTCTACTTCCTCATGTAGCCCATTTTGATCCTTTAATCCAAGCTGCACTGATAAGCATCAGAAACATAAAAGCAAGAAGGTAAACTGAGGACAGACCAGAGCAGGTAGCAGTGTGGCTTTAAACGCAACAGATCACGTGATTAAATGTGCAGATGTTGGCAGTCAAAGTCAGAAGCTCCTTAAATATGTTGAAGTCTTCACGAAAATAAAAAAAAAGTTTTATCTAATAACGATGCACTTTATAAATATCAACATCGGTCTCAGCCGCAAACTTGTGGGACTACTTATACAATACACAGCTGTATGATAGGAAGGAAGCCGCAGGAAGCTGTCAGCCAACAGGACAGCTAAATACCTGTTACCAGCAAATACCCCATTACCAATAAAAACATCAAGTTACTGACCGCGTCCCACTCATTTACTGTACATGGAGCTTGATGTGTGAAAAACTTTACCTGTCGGGTGCCTTCAGCTATAGGTCACGAGATGATTCTTTCGCTTCTTCCTCCCTTGCTTCCTCTTATTTTACTATTCATTTCTTCTTCTCCCTTTTCACTGAGCCTTGGTGTAGCTGTCTCAAACAACGTTACATTAGTGCCACCTTCTGGACTTAGTTACACTCGAAAATCGCTCCACGCAGTGGTTTAGTACGTCACCTCACAGAAAGGAGTTCCCTGGCCTAAATCTTATTGTGCCTATTGCGGGAACGCGCACTGCTAAATAAAGGGAATTTCTCTACAATGAGTTATTAGAAACGTTATTAGGTCAAACGAACCTTTCCCCCGCTTTTTGTTGTGTTAAAAAGATATTGAAAACAGATAAACTAATTTTATTTTATGTGCTTAAAAATAAAACTCGGAAATGAAAAATTCAGTGGGGAAATATTATTTCTGTTGTGTGTCCATTTTTCTTTTTCTTTTCTTTGACCCGGAAATTGGACCCATAAGACTGTCACAAACACACGTCAGTGGAGGATGAGCTAAAAATAAATAGAAGTAAAGAAATTATATCTATGAATAACATTTTACCAGAAAATGTATCTGAAACTTATCAAACTTAGCTGAGACAACTGCAAATCGATCTTTACAACATGTGAATCTCCAGAGTTAAAGCAGCTTACATAGTTCAAGAAAGAAATGGTTAGAAGAGGAAGAATAAAACTCTCATTACTTCTTTAAACTACAAAAGCCACACCAAAAATACCCAATTGTATTAAAAAACTAAAAATTGACTAAAATTTTTTTCATCCCAGTTAGCTAGGAGTACAGATAAAGTTGTTGTCGTAGGTGACTTTAATACTCGTGTAGATTTTGAAAATTAATATTAACTTTAATTATATATTAGATTCTATTGTATTTTCTCAAAGTGTTCACAGACCTACTTACTTTCTTAATCAATGGCATTGAGAGTGAACAGTTAACAGTGTTCCCTCATAACCCTGTCTTATCTGACCATTTTTTAATAATTTTCGAGTTCACATTACTTGACATTACAGCTTCTGAGAAGAAATTTACATGTAGAATGTGTCTATCAGAGAACGCTGTAATCAGATTTAAAGCGTTAATTCCATCATTGTTTTTCCTGCCATGTGAAAATATGACAGAGGACGGAAAAAAAAACCCTCACTGTCTGACTCGACCTTTGGAGTCTGGAGCTCAAAGGGTACTAAATCCATTTCTAATTTATTTGTAGATGGTCAATTCGGATCATTTACACAACTCTCCCAATCGTTTGGCTTACCGAAATCCCATTTTTCACGTATCTTCCACTTCGACACTATGTCCAGAAAAGCATTCAGTCCTTTCCAGACTTTCCAATTGACAATGCAATTGATCATATTCTCTCACTTCCTCTGGATTGTAAAGGTCTGATTTCCACTCTTCTCTTTATGAGTGTACATGCAATATCACTCCTCACTCTCTGCAGGGTGTCAGGAGACTATGGGAGAATGATCTTGGAGCAGTAATGACAGATGATCAGTGGGAAGCAGTACTTAAGTTAATACGCTCATCCTCCCCATTTGCTCGACATAGCCTAATACAACAAAAAATTGTATTGAGGGCACATTTGACCAAAGCAAGACTGGCAAATTTTTTTCCTAATGTGGACACTTCTTGCCCGCGTTGTAAGGGTCAACCAGCAGATTATAAACACATGTTTTGGTCCTGCCCCAAGTTAAACACGTTCTGGGCCAACATTTTTAATGCTAAAGCAAAATGTTTCAAAAAGATGTCATCCCCAACCCCATATGTGCTTTATTTAGATGCACCCCTGAAATCCGTGGCCTTAAAAGCAAAGCTGGGGTAGTCATAGCATTTACTTCCCTGATTGTGTGTCTTTCTTCTCTCTTCCAAGATGGATAAGAGATATAATGCACTTTCTTACACTTCAGATCAGATATACCCTTGAAGGCTCCTTGCAAAAGTTTGAGAGGGCTTGGACCCCCTTTCTAGAGTATTTTAAGAGTTTACAAATTCCTTTAAATGAAAACTAGGATATCAGTACTTAAGTGAGATCTTTACACACACACACCCTTCTCTTTTTGGTTGTGTGTGCGGTTGTTTTTTGTTTTGTTCTTTGTTCTTCAAATTATCATTACTATTATTATTGTTACCTCTTCTTTCTGAATTAATTTATCCTTGTTGAATCCACGTTGCCCTGGACTAGACACCTCCAATATTTTTACAAAGTTTTGGATTTATAAAGAGCGAGAGGAGAGTTCTGGGAAGGTATGGGAGGAGGGTGGGCTAGATTCCCATCAGTGTTTGTATAATGCAGTCATCATTTTGTTGTGTAAACGTTTTTATTATTTTTTATGTTATGTTATTTTATTTTATTCTATTATTGTTTGTGTGTATGTTTGTTAATTCACTTTTAAAAAAAATCAATAAAAATGTTAAATAAAAAAATAAAAAAAGTCACACATGTAGCTATGATACAGGGTGCTTGGATATTTTAAAAATTGTCACAGTTCAGTCATCCAGCCATCAGTAATTTTCCACTGATCCTGCCTCTGCCCCACTCAGCCTGTCAGCCACACCCACCTCGTCAGATCAATTCACTCACCTGTGCACACAGCTGCCTCTCATCACATGCAATCAGCCCAGCATATAGTCACCAGCTCCACACTCACTCCTTTGCCAGATTGTTCTTTTCCATGCATGTCTTTCCAGCATTCTCCTGCCTTTCTTCCCGGTACCAACCCATTCCCTGCTTCGTCTGCCTCCTGGTAATTTGACCCAGCCTTCCGTCCCTGACCAAGAACTTTGCCTCTCCTCTCCTGATTCCTGTTTGCCGGTTTCTAAACCGTTTGCCTGTCTGCCAGAGTCTAAGTAAAACGTTGAACTTTTTACCACTGTCCATACACCACCCGTTACAAAAATGCTGGTTTTCTTCCAGTGGACTTGGCTCAGCATTTCCCTGAAGTTGAACCTCATTCTAATGTTGTGAGTATTTGCATGTAATATTTTTCAAAAATATGAAAGCATCGAGGCCCTGGTCACATTAAAACATGTGTGCTGATTTGCTCTTTGCCACTCATTTTAGATACACTGAAATACACATGAGTACACATTAAAACATACTGTATTGTGTTATGTCTCCGGCCACTTCGGCTTAGACACCTTAGCTCATATTCGGGGCGCAAAAAGTGGGACTGAGGGATCAAATTAAGAATGTGGGCCAGCTACATCAGTGAGTGATTAGTTATAAACATCACTATATATTTCCATCACTCTTTCCACTAGGACCACAATTATGCTTTGCCTGCTTTTCCCACTGTTCTAAAGGCCAGACTTAGTGAAGCTCTGGCCAGAGTGGAGAGTCTGGAGCGCGAAGACGATTAGCATGCTGCGGGAGCGAAAGGCTTAGAAAAATGTGCATGTTCTTCTCGAGGATCTGAGGGAGAAAAAACTCATAAGAGTTGAAAGACAGGCTTGAATGCTACTCAGGTAAAATGGTAAAACATTGACCAGCAAATTTTACACAGGTGACACAGGCTGTATTATTCACATGTAATTCTTTCATCTTAACAAAAGTAAGATACATCTCATGTCTCATACCTACCCCACTTACTTAAAATTATAGACAACAAAACATCTGACTGTTGAATAGTTTGCAAACAAGCTTATTTACAATTTCAGCAGCTTTGGTTTATTATCAACAGATATGCGTCAAAATGGGAGTTTTGTTGACCCTAACCCTCTTAAGAAAATTGAAGGCAGAAAATAGGAAGAAGGAGGAATAAAATAAGCTTGACCTCCTGACTTTCTTGAATCTCCCATTTTTATTTTGAAGGTTTCCCAAAGACAAAGGTATGAGGTAGAAGTGAGAAGTTATTCACTTCAAGCAAGTCATAAGGTTACACCACACTGCCAAACTCACCTCTCTTGACCTGCAGAAAGGGAGCATGAGAAAACAGTCCTCTTTCAGGGCTTTTAGCTCATTTAAACTTTCTTGAGCTACTTTGTATAAATATGTGCAAATATGGTTTGGGTTGGGTGGTGTCATGTTCTTGTGTTTAACTTGAAAGTTAAAATTTTTTCAGGATATCTCTACCATCTATCTGTTTGTCATAATTTTTTCTGATATATATAGATTTTCATTAATTTCAGAGAGAGATCTTGAGAGAAAGACAGATAGAGTAATTAAATAATAGTTAATGTAAATAATTCAATGTAATTGTATTATAATTGAATTGTATTTCGGTGTGTTTTGCTTTCGGCAACAATGGTTGATACCATTCATGCCAATAAAGCCAATTTGAATAACTCTTGATATAGATTTTACTCTATATCTAACTCTTTTTATAGATTTTAATTTATTTCTGAGATATATGTAGATATATATATTAATTTTTCTCTGATATATAACGTTTGTCTATTGTGTTTTATCTTATATATGGATGTATAATGTATTATTTGATAGCAACATCACTCCTGTCGCCATCCCTCCACTACAACCTCTTTGTCTAAGTATAGAGGAGGTTGGAGCTGAGCTCAGGAGACTTCTGTCAGGGAGGGCTGCAGGCCCAGATGGAGTCTGTCCAAGGCTTCTGAGGGACTGTGCTGGTCAACTAGCAGTCCCTCTTCAGAGGCTCTTCAATATGAGTCTTAAGATGGAAAAAGTCCCGGTGCTGTGGAAAACCTCTTGTCTCATACCGGTGCCTAAATTAGGGCAACCAGTGGAGCTGAATGACTGCAGACCACCGGTGGCTTTGACATCTCATATCATGAAAACCTTGGAAGGGACTCCTTGTTCCTTGCATAAGATCTTACAGGTTGCTGAGGATCTTGACCCCCTCCAGTTTTCCTACCAGAAACACATAGGAGTGGAAGACACGATTCTGTACATGCTGCATCGGGCATATGCTTATCTGGATGTGCCTGGTTCATATGTAAAAACCATGTACTTTGATTTCTCCAGTGCCTTGAACACCATACGGCCTTCCATACTGAAAGACAAGCTTCTAGGTATTGAAAGACAGAGGTATTGAAAGACAGAGGTGTGGCCCTCTCCCTGACATCATGAATAATAGACTATTTAACTGCCAGACCACTAGAATGCAATACTGGGGAAAAAAATTACTTTTTGCTCCTGAACAAAGTCTGTAGTGATATGATATGCATGTTTTATCTCACTATCATTGAGAGTGCACTGTTCTATGCTGTTGTCTGCTGGGGGAGTTGCACTACAGACATAAACTGTAGGCGCCTGGACAAACTGGTGAAAAAGGCCTGTTCTGTTGTAGGCAGAAGACTAGACCCTCTCAGTGCTGTAGTGGAGCAACGGATGAGTAAGAAATTGTATTCTGGTTTGGATAATAATAATAGACATCCTCTTCACAGCGTTCTGGCAGGTCAGAGGAGCAGCTGTAGTGAGAGGCTCATCTCACTGTGCTGCAGGACTGAGAGGTTCAGGAGGTCCTTTGAATTTCCCCCACTGGGGGATGAATGAAGTATTTTTCTATTCTATTTCTATTCTATTCTAGTGTATCTTCATTTTTCAACTTATTAAAATAGCTGATTAGTACACAATCTGCTTCTGCTTCTCTATCTATATTGTATGTCTTTTGCAAAATAGTCTACCTATCATAGATCACACATATCACATAACAGAATATTCTACTAAAAATATTGAAAAATGCAGAATCGTGTGTCGGGCATCATGTATGAAGTTTGCAGAGAAAAAACCCTCAGCGAGTTATGATTGATTTAATACGACACTTCATTGCGCCTGCCAGACATATTAGACTGAGTGGAGTGGGTGACCAGTCCAAGATGGCAGCCTCACGGCACCTCAGCACCAATAGGCAGTAGCGGTTCGATGCGGCATCTATTCTTTATATGTCTATGGTGAGGAAGACAAAAGGAGCAAGATGGCCAAATCTGGGTTTCCTTTATACCTTTAGACAGGAAGTGACAGTTCTAGGCACAGACACATTCCTGGAATTGGGTGACACCTTGTGGAGTGGAGGAGAAGTTCACCCCATCTCAACATTTCTTCAGCCACAATTTCACATTTCTTTAATTATGGTGCTAAATATCTAACACAGAAAATATGCCTGGAGCAAATATGTTCAGCTGGTGTCTTTAATTTCAGGGAGTGAGATCAATCTTGATGTTAGTCATACGTATTCTTTACCTTTGACGACAACCTTGCCACTGCAAACCTTTCCATGGGTAGGTTTCTGTCTGTCTCTCCCAATAGGCCAGATGCACGAGGGTACTGCGGGTCAACAATCATCACAACTTGACCTGAGTCAAAGTTCTCTTTGTCGATCTCCCATTTCTGCCATATTTTAAGTTTTGGTAGGTAATTGCAAATGGAAACCATCCCGAATTGATCTGCTAAGATCTGACTATAACGCTATCTCCTTCTTCCAAGAAGTTTACTGGAATAATAGATTACTTGCGGAGGCCCCATCAACAGCATGTTTGGTGTGACTGGGTCTGGATCAGAAAGGTCACTAGAGGTGACTCAACATCAAGCCCCTCTCCATCCTCTACACCCTACTAACCAAAGCCCCCCCAGCACAGCTCCCACCATTGGTGCCCACAGCTGTTATTTGCAACAGCGTTAATGCTGCTGTCTAGGACGCTAAGGGCCTCTGTTTTGGTAAACCCCATATCAACCACAGGTCCAGGGATGGAGTGAAGAGAGGACAGTCAGACTGTCCAATCAGTCAATATCCATATCCCTTGCACAGCGTCCAGGTCAACTCTAGCTAATCTCAAACATGCAATACTCAATAACAGATCTTTAAGTAACAAATCATTCTTTATAGTTTTACTTCCTCTCACAATCTTGATTTTATGTTTTTAACTGAGACATGGCTTGACAAACACACAGCTGATGCAGTCCTGATTGAATCGAATCCATCTCACTTCAATTTTTTGTCTGAAACACTACAAAACCAGAGGGGTGGGGGTGCTATATTGTTATATTATATTGGGTGCCATATTCAGGGACAATATACCCACCCACAAATTGACATTTGGGTTTTTTTCATCATTTGAGTATGTGTCATTCAAAATGGAGATAAAACAATGTTCACGTTTTTATATCACCTATTACAAACCACCACAGAATTGTTTTATTGATGATTTTACTACGTTATTTTCAAGTGTGTACTCTGGTTTTGACCGTTTAGTCATGACAGGGGTCTTGAATGTGCACATAGATGTATCCCACAACAAGCAAGCTAAAGAACTCACTGCTGTCCTTGAAATGTTTTGTACAACTCAGCATGTGACTGAACCCACGCAAAGCAGAGGGCACACTCTAGATGTGCTAATTTCAAAGGGTGTTGTCATTTCAAATGTGGATGTCGTTGATGTTGCTTTATATAAATATATATATAAATATTTCTGTGTTTTCTTTGACCTGTCTCTTACACCCAAACCAGCAGTTGGGTGTGCATTTGTTCATGAAGATTCATAAATGACAGAACAGGGACAGACTGTATGGAAATGATTAGGTTTGAAAATATCCCGTCTTCTAGTGTTGATGATCTGTTGAACTTTTACACATAAAGTGTTTTCAATGTTTTGGATACCATTGCTCCTGTGGTGGTTAGAAAGGTTAAAAGTAGGCAAAAGGCGCTATAGAGAAAAGAAGAGTCGGTCAGGGCACAGAAAAGGGAGTGCTGGAGAGCCAAATGGAAATGCGCAAGTCAAAGTTCCAGGTTCATTATCAGATTTTCAACGAAAAGCTATCTGTGTTCAACCAGACTTTGCGTAGAACAAGAGAGTTATTTTTATGAACATCAAAAACGGCAGTAACAACTCTTGTGTCCTGTTTGCTACGGTAAATAGATTAACAAACCCTCCAGATTCACTGCCTTTAAAACTAATTTCTACATCTAAGTCTAATGAGTTTGCAATATTCTTTAATGAAGTTCTAGGCATTAAAAATGCAATAATTTCCTCAACACAAATAACTACTCTGCAGCCAGCTAGACATCTAGCACTGACACATTCCACACCTGTCACTGACAACAGTCAAAGAGATGCAAACAGTGCAAAGAGTCCATCAACGTGCTGCCTTGATGAGTTGCCCACTAGATTCCTAAAATCCAACGTACTTTCTCCAGTCTAACACTGCTTTTGATACTTTCCAATCAGGCTTTAGGCCCCACCACAGCAGTGAGACAGCTCTGATCAAGGTGACAAACAATATCAGCCTGAACACAGATGCAGGCAAAGTCTAAGTCTTAGGTCTCCTGGACCTGAGTGCTGCCTTTGACACAGTAGACCATGCAATCTTATTACAGAGGTTAGAAGACTGGGTGGGAATCTCTGGTAGGGCTTTAAACTGGTTCAAGTCCTATCTTGAGGACTATTTTGTTGAAATTGGTAACTGTGTTTCAGACCAAATGGCTTTGACCTGTGGGGTTCCCCAGGGGTCATTACTGGGACCCTATTGTTCAATTTATAGATGCTTCTATTAGGCCAGTGTAGCTTGTGTCCTGGGTATGACGTTAAACTGCATCCAACCTGGAGAGGGATGGGCGCTGCCAGGTTTAATTGCCCAAGACAGGCCACATGATGACAACTACAGCTTTACCCCTATCGGCTCGGTCGTCGCTGTTGGCCACCAGGACAGAAAGAAAAGTGTACTACTGGGAAACTCTGCAGGTTCCGCACCAGGGATAACATAGTTGTGGGAACCTGGAATGTAAGAACGCTAACTGCTGATGGGAAACTCAAAGAGCTAATCCACGAATGGACTAATACTGCTAGAATATATTAGGCATCAGCGAGCTACGTTGGAGAGGATTCGGTGAAACATCAACCGTTGTAGGCCACAAGCTCTATTTCAGCGGCGAGGAAGACAAACACCAGCATGGCTTCCTTGTTCACAAAGACATTAAGGACAATGTTATGGGCTGCCGGCCAGTCTCAAGTAGACTCATTACCATTCGTATGAGAGCAACCCCATTTATCATCACCATCATCCAGACCTATGCCCCAACATCCATGTATAAGGACAGTGAGGGGGAAGAGTTTTATGACCAACTACAAGCAGTCCTAGATCAAACTCCAAAGAAAGACATGATAGTACAAGGAGACCGGAATGCAAAGGTTGGAGAGGATGCCTACACCCACTGGAAAGACGCATCTGGTCCATACGGCAACACCGAGACCAACCTGGTTGGGACATAGAAGGGAGAGCCGCTGATCGTTTAGCTTGGGAGCCGCTGATCTACGTTATAAAAGTTAATTTTAGTGACAGTCACATCAACAATGATCAGGTTATAACTTTGGCACAAAGCATCAAATGGCAACAATTAAGTTTAGTTGTGGGCACGGCTCCTTTACAAATAATAGTAATAAGGAGTCTGCTACATCAATCCGTTGCTTTGCATCCTCCGACGGATTGTCTGGTGGCCTATGCCGAACAGCTCCGCTATTTCTTTTATTTTTAAACCATTTAATAAATAATTTTCAATGGACTCAAACGGATGTTGATGGTTGGTCGTCCTCGTCCCATTTGAGGCTCCATAGCATCCAGCCGTTCCAGGAATGAACAGAGGTTTACTATGGCAACCTCATTAATGTGTAAATCTGTGACGGCAGAGTCTGCAGCCAAGCTCTCTGACTTGTTCTACTCGTCCACAGGCATCAGACCCAGATATATCATTAGATTCTACCTGCTCAGCTAATTCTATCAGTGTTTGCACAATTTGAGGGAGCGCCATGATCTGTGATGCGTCCTCTAAAGACCTGGCAATTCAATCAATTTCCCGGCACATTTGCAATGTAATGCAATGCAGATGTGCACACCGCCCCCTACCGAACAAGATGGGTAGCTCGGTCAGCAAGGAGCTGAAGAAGAGCTGACGTCACTCTGCTGCGCCGCTCAGAATGCTTTTTCGTTCCCGAATCATGGGCAGTACTTTGCGGGCAGACCATGAAAACGAAAAACCAATAATGTGCAGTCTTGAAGAAGAAAATTAAAATGCAAATAGAATGATTGATTACTAATTTATTCTATGAGTCAAATCATGCAGCCACATTCTCAAAAAGAAAAAGCATTTCTGCAAATGCATTTTAATTTGAATTATGGTCAAGATTCGCTTCCATAGGGGAGACCCAGAAACCTAATTTACAATTGTGAGAAAGAGGGTGGAAAAGGAGTCTCTCACATATCTCAAGATTCTTGAGATATATTAACATCTGCTCGCTGGCCAGAGCTGAATAAACAAAGACTCACCTTTTGGTACCAGGCGGGAGAGAGGAATGCACACCAAGAAAGGACATCCCAATCTTATCTTAAGACTTGTAAATCACATGTGACACTTACCAGTCGAACAAAACGCAGACTTGGTCAAACCATTTTTATACAGTTGGAAAATAACAAAGCTTTCAGAGCCCAATTACCAGTAAACCGGTACCGATTTAAACTCACTGTAATTAATTGTCTTTTATTATATAGACGCTGTCAACTGTTTCCTGTATATCATGCTTATGTTTCATGTTGTGTTATAATCATTGTACTGATGTACTCTTTGAATGTGCGCTGGGTTGCTGGGATAATAGAGATCAATTTTTCCTTTATAAAAGTTAATTTAAGAATGAAGTCATTTTCTTATGCCCAAACCAATTCGGATATCTTACTGGCTTAAAGCTGAGAGTGGAACTCCGCCCTTGCGAGTAAAAAACTTGCGCAAAGATTCAAACCAGATGTTTTTTCTCTTGTAATCTCTTTACTCTTGTTTTCTGGACCTCTTAGGTTTAGACTCTTCTTTCCACATGGCAGACTGATTGTAATTCAGAAAGAAAAGATCGGAGCTTTGTGTTTTCGTTCATACTTAATTAAAGTTTCCTTTTTGATAAAGTTAGTTCAAACGCGCCCGTCGTTTGATTTTTGGTGACTTTTGAGTTGGCACCGGTCGACACCACTCGGCTTCAAACTCCTGAAGCCAAAAGGGACTGAGAGACGCAAGCAGAAAGCAACGAGACGCCCATAACGCCAGCGAAAGGAGCCGGGGCTGGGAAAGAATTCCAGAAAGCTGACCACCTGGTGGACCGGTGAGGCTGCAGGCCCTTTTAAGTTTTGTGCTGTGGTTAGTGCCAAGATAGGGGTCGAATTAATTTAACCAATATTTTACCCACCGTTTAAAGCTCTCCCCATATTTAGCAAGAGACCATTATAAGGATTAAGACTAAGACTCCACATCTCTCTAATCCCGACCATTTTTCTGTAAGCCCGAAACTGTGGTGTTAAATCATTATCCCTGAGCGAATCTAAGTGAATCTCAAGGTTTCTGTTTTCTGTTAATGTTAAATAAATAACCCATATCTAGTCACTAGCCGTGTTTTATGTTTCTTAAGTAATTACGGTCAATTCAGATGAGAACTCTCTCCTTCACTAATAAGCTCCCGAGTTTATAACTTCTGATCCTGTTTGCTCCCAATTGGACGAGAGGTGGTATAGGAGTATCAGTATATACACTTGGTGACTTGATATGGAGTTTTATCTGCTTCTATGTGCGCATAGTGCCATTGATTACGAAAATGTTACTATAATGTGACTTCCTAACTTTGGTGGTGCTCTTGAGTAATACTCGGAAGGAGGTCTTGTTACAAAACAATTGTTCTATGCATAGCCAGGCAGGGCAGGAATAAAAAGAGGAGCAAACAAGTATAGACAGATGAGCTGCCCTGCCAATAAAATTTTAAATTTCGGTAAGGCAAAGCCTCCAGCATTTTTTGGTTTGCATAGATGTTTTTTTGCACATCCTGGTGGCTTTCAGATAAATGGAACAATAATTTAATCTAATGGTTTAAAGTCATACTGGGCAATGTAACATGGAAGAGACTGAAAGAGATGTAGGAAACGTGGCAGAGCAATCATCTTAATTGCATTAATCTTACCTACAAGAGAAATAGGAAGAGTATTCCAAAATATATACTTTGTTGAAGTTGTTCATATATTATACCAATTCTTCTGTAAAAGGTCCTCAGGGACTTTAGTCACAATTATACCAAGATATGAAAAGTCTTTAAAAGCTTTTTTAAAAGGAGTAAACTGCATAAGTGTCATATCAACTTTGTTAGAAATTGGCATCAACTCACTTTTGAGTTGAATTAGCACATTAACAGAAAATCAGGACAGTCTGCTAAAGTTGATAATTAAAGTCAAAAGATGAGGTATTGAAGCTTGATGATGATAAATTAATAAAAGAATACAGTGAAATATGGTGCTCTTGTCCACAAATGTTGATAGGAGATATTAGACTGCAAGGGGTTCTTTAATAAATGACAACAGGAAAGGGGAGAGGGGACAACCCTGACGGGTTCCACGACTGATTGCAAAAGGACAAAAGGCCAATAAATTAAAGCTCCTTTAATAAATTGAATTAAAGCAAGTAGAAGGGAACCTAAAGTTCATCAAAGAGGGATTCAGCATTTGTAGTATAAGTGAGGAAAGTTTATGGCTATATTCCTTGAAAAAGTTTATACAAAAGCCATCTATTCCTGCTGCCTTATTGTTAGGGAGAGAGGAAATCACTTCTTTTATCTCACTCAAATTGATGTCTGCATCTAGTAATATGATTTTATGTTGGAGCTGGAGACAATGTTGGCTAAGGCTATGGATGAAGTATCAACAGTGAATGGGACAACCTGAACCAAATCACAACAAATGTCCATGGTTCAAACATAGTCAACAGTCAGTGGGGTGGGGTTACATGGCACTGTAAAAATTCTAATTAATGGATAAATTACAATAAGACTGAGTTATTAAGTTCATGTATATACCTTAGTCTGACAAAAAATTGGACCGAATCGGGTTCCTCACAGTCATATATATATATATATATATATATATATATATATATATATATATATGGTGAACTGGACTGGGAATTGGACTTTGCGTTCTGTGCATGCTCGAGATTTTTCCCGGGGTCATGTCCCGGAAGTTGAAGGAGACAATATTAATGTTGTTGTCACCGCCGTCGGAAAGAAAGAAACAACGCGATGGAGAATGCAAGAAGCAACATGTTCGCAATCTTTTTCGAATGCCTGAGTTTGTTGTTGTTGTTGTTGAAGCCGTCAACCAGAAGTGGCTCTATTACCACTAGTTAAAATGGTTACAGCGCCACCTATCGTATCAGGGTATGACATGCTTTGTGCCAATGATTCGATTTATTCACCGCCATATATATTTGGATAATTGCCCTTGCCCAAATAAGGAGCATAGTCTATAGTCTAACTATAGCTATAATCTAATTAATCTCATCACCACCGGTGCCGGTGGCATCATGATCCAGTGGAGGATGGAGAAAGAGATGGACAATGATGAGTGTGGGTGGGGTGGGGAAGGGGGAAGCTAAGTGTGTGTGCGTATGGTTCATTTTTCTCTAATAAATAGTGGTTCTACCATCTCAGTGACCTTTCCATTTGACTGCTGGTGTCAAAAATCATTAGAAAAAGTGTGTTAATTTGTCTTTGTATCATGTCTGGTTTAGGAGTTATGAAAGCTGGCATTTTATTGGTGTTTGAAATTCTAAGAATTCTAAACTGGTTCCCACACATTTAGCACAATCCTTACAAATTGTACCTTGTTGGAAAAAAAAAAAAACATGGGATATTATTTTACCCCTCTTTCCTACTAGACAATGATATAGGACTCAGACCTGAACTTTAACAGCCACATTAAATCAATAACATCAGCAGCTTTTTACCATCTAAAAAGAATTGCCAGAGTCAAAGAAATGGTGTCTAAGCCAGATTTAGAAAGACTGATGTCAGTACGGTGGTGTTGAGGGGAGGACCCAGATGCAGAACGTGAAAGCAATTAAACTAAATTGATTTATTAAACAAAACACAAGGCAAGAACAAAAAGTGCGGCTGAGCTGGATATCAATAAACGCTAAACTGTGAAAACAAAACAAGACAGTGAATAATGAAACAAGACTAAGACTGAGGCAAAACCTGATCTGACGAAACATGAATGTGAACCATGGGAAGTGAGGTGACGATTCTGCCATGACTGAGGGAAACCTGGAAACTAAATACTGTGGGGAGGTGATTGGTGATGGTGTGCAGCTATGAACAGAAACAGGTGATGTGAGTGAAATTTAACGTGACAGGGGAAAAAAACATGACAAGAAATTAACCTAGAACCTGAAAACAAGACAAAACATGTCGTGACACCTAATCCATGCGTCGGTCTCCTGCAGATTAAACTATTGTAACGGCCTGCTCACTAGCCTCTCTAAACGGGCTGTAAGACAGCTGCAGTACAGCTCAGGTCTCTTCACTAGCTTCCTGTTGCTCAGAGAATAGACTTTAAAACAACTCTAGTTGTGTACAAGTTTCTTCATGGTCTAGCGCCAAAGTACATTTCTGATATGTTAGAGCGATATAAACCAACTCGGACTCTGAGAACCTCAGGGAGGGATCATCTGTCAGGTACCAGGGACTCAGGGTCTTTTCGGATTCACAAGGGGTTTTATTTTCAACAAAGCACACAGAGCAAATCAAGGCAGGGCAATCTCCAGGCAGAGCAAAGTAATGGGCTGTGAAAACCTAAGCGCTCTCCTCAGTAACTATGGCAGAGGACAAGCTATGAAAGTTAAAACAAAGCTCTCCACGCAGGGAGGAAAACAGAAATGCTATGAACAGTTTTAAAAAAAAAACAAAGACACGCTCTCCTAACGAGACGGATTTAAACAAAGGACGTACTCGAAAAACAGAGGCACTATAAGACTTTAACTATAAACTTAAAGCTCTCCTTTAACGGAGGCGACTTTGAAAAGTTACAACGAAAAATATCTCCTTGAAAACAGAGGAACAAACAAGGCTATGAAACTTACCGTATTGAAATAAACTAAGGGTATGAATAAGAATAAATTACAAAACAAGACAGCACTGCAGGAGGATCGCTCACTGCAGGCTCGTGGAACTATGGGTTAAAGTAAGGCTGGTAATGATGCTCATGGGGAGAGGCAACATACTGGCACAAGACAAGGAAAACGCAGACTATTTGAACATGAGGGACCAAGGGGAACAGGTGGAAACACTTGGGAATCAGGGAAGACAATCAGACGCCTGACACGGGAGGAAGGGCAAGATACCTGAAACGAGAGGGGAAGGTCAGTGATTTTTCAAAGTAAAACAGGAAATGACGAGACAAGACATGAAACAGAACGTAAATCGTGACATCCCCTGCTGGTGCCCAGAGTTAGGCCTAATAACAGTCTTCCAGAAGATGTGAGACAGGCCTCAACTCTGACAACATTCAAATCCAGGCTGAAAGCAGTTCTATTTAGCTGTGCATATGACAACTGAAAGTATTTTATCTGCACTCTTCACTTTTAATTAAATTAATTAACAATTATTTTTACGTTTTATTGGTTTATTCTATTTGCCTTTTTGTGATGTTATGTAGCTGTAAAGCACTTTGAATTGCCTTGTGTACAAATTGTGCTCTACAAATAAACTTGCCTTGCAATTTCACTCTGTACTAGCAGCCTTGGTTGACTAAACCTCTCTTGAAGTGCTAGAAGAGCAGTGGAATATGGTGCTGCATCATCCATGCTCGATCTGGCTAGTTTGTGAACTCCTGGGTGTTGGAGATGTTCCAAGAGCATCTGATATTTATAATGCTCAGTATGATGAGGATGATTGTCAAGGAGGTTAGCCAGAGACATTTTCAGGAAGGCGAAGTTACTCTCCTGTCCACTCTTGAACACAGAAAGTGAGGGTTTTGGCATATCATAAGCAGAAGCGATGATCAGATCCATAGCAGATCCATTGTAAGATTGAACCTGTGGATGAACTGCTTGTGACTGCAAGGCTTGCATGGCTTGTATTGAAGGTGCAGGTACAGGATGACAAGAAAGAGAAGGGGGTATCACTTTGGCAGATACATGATGGCCAGAAAGGGTAAGGTGGGCACGCATTGAGGCATTGAGGTAGCTTGAGCGGTAGACACTGCAGGAAACGAGGGAACTGGAACAGAGGCTAAAGCTTGGCTGCCTTTCTTGATATATATATATATATATATATATTATATATTATATATACATATATTTTTTTATATATTATATTATAAAAAGAAATGGTGGCT
This sequence comes from Leuresthes tenuis, assembly GCF_036924035.1. Lineage (NCBI taxonomy): Eukaryota > Metazoa > Chordata > Actinopteri > Atheriniformes > Atherinopsidae > Leuresthes > Leuresthes tenuis. The sequence goes on along the minus strand of NW_027325361.1, from coordinate 35,892,639 downwards.
ACCTCAACATGGGACAAGGGAGTAGGAGCTCCAAGATGTTCATCTTCAGACAGATTCTGCCTGATGAAACTGGTTACAAGCTCAGCTGATTGCAGCTCATGTTCCTTTATACGGATTTGTCTGTTAATGTCAACCTGTCTTTTTTATTTTTTTTATTTTTATTTTTTCCCCTTGTCCTGTCCAGCATTATGGCAGCAGGATTGTAATCTGAATATCTTTTATGCCAAACAGATTTGCTTTGCCAAGGGAAGCTTTATGAATGTAAAGCTCCCCTTGATGTCTATCAACTGCTTATTTATTTATTTTTGTTACAATATTTAACATGTAATAGTGTCGAACTGGACCGGGGGACAGGGAAAGAGGAAGAGCAAAGAAGAAGAAAGAGAACAAAAATAGAAAGAAAAAACAAACTTTTGAGGTTGCTATAATTAAACCTTTACTAAAAAAAACTACTTGAGATTCAGAAGTGTTACCTAATTATCGACCTATGTCCTATATTCTAAAGTTCTTGAAAAAATTGTTGCAGCTAAACTTTGTGATCATTTACACAAAAAATAGTTTGAATAGTTTCAGTCAGGATTCAGAGTGCATCATAGCATAGAAACAGCACTGGTGAAAGTTACCAATGATCTCCTCTTAGCCTCTGATAGCGGACTTGTGTCTGTTCTTGTCCTGTTGGATCTCAGTGCTGCATTTGATACGGTCAATCACAGCATTCTCGTACATTCCTACTGTGAGTAAAGGAATTTAACTTTTCAGCACTTCTTGACCTAGGAATGGGGAAAAAAGTCTTTCTTCAGGATCTCAGAGCCAGTTTTCCTTCTCAGAATATCAAAAGACCTTATGTGGATAATGATCCTCAAGCCATCTGAATGTGTAGACAGAATGGTCAGCAAGATATCTATCAGTTCCCTGACTGATGAATCAGAAAAAGTTATATTTTCTGTCTTTGTCATTCTGACAAGCTGTGTTACAGAGTCCCCAATCAGAATGTTATCTATTCCATTTTTTGTGGTGTCAATTGCTTCTGTAGTCCTCACCTTTGTTGTGGCATTTGGGCTTCTCCTAATATTCTGGTTAGCCCTTGGCTGAGTTTTGGGGCCATTTCTCTTGTTTTTATTAATTTTTGTATTACATTCATCATCGCACATTGTATTTGGAATTAACAAATTGTATCTATTACGCAATGGTACTTCAGTTGGTGGAGTGAGTGCTAGAGGTTTAGGTTTCATGCTGGGTTTACCTCTGCGACGGACAACATGAGACCAGGTCCTGGCTGGGGATTACGATTTTGGTTTGGCACCAACACTGTTCCCGTAAGAGATATCAGTCGGGCCGGCTCGTTTGGGAGCTTCACCAGACATTCCAGTGTCATTTGGACACATCCAGGGAAGTGTGTCAGCCAGGTCTGCAGTGTGAGGCTCCACATCAGCTGTTATTCCGTGTAGAAAAATCTGAGTTAGTCCTTTGGCACATGAAGGCTCCACAGTCTGCACAGGAGCTATGATAGAGCCAATAAATTCCTCACTGGCACGAATTTCTTGCAGCGTATCAAACCTCTTCTCGAGCTGTGTTATCTTTACAGAGAGTCGCTCACACTCCATGCAGCTCACTGATAATGCAGGGTTAGAAGACATTGTTCTGTCCGATTCTCTTTACAAACAAGATGGCTAATACTGTTTACAAATATACACTTAAAAGAAAAAGAATAAAATAATAAAATTATCTTCAAGAGTAGTGGAAAGAAGTAGAATGATTTAAAAGCAAATAAAGCAGTAAACAGCAGGAGGAAACAGAGACGTGTCTGCACTCTTCAGAAGCAGGAAGAAAGAAAAGCATGGGTGTAAATGAAGAATCTCCCTCACACACCAGAGTAAGTCGAGGAGTTCATCAGGGTTCTGCGCTTGGACCTATTCTTTCTACTTTATAGATGCTTCCATGAGGTAACATTATTAGACAGCATGGCATAATTCCCATTGCTATGCTGATGATATTCAGCTGTACTTATCCATAAAACCAGATGAACACAATAGGTTGGTCAGACTACAAGCACGTCCTAAAGACAAAGAGACTTGGATGACTCAGAATTGTCTGCTTCTAAATTCTGAGCACTTCAGGGAGAAATTGTCTAGCTATATAATTACTCTAGGTGGTATTTCCTTGGCTTCTAGTACTACAATGAGGAACCATGGAGTTATTTTTAACCAGGATCTTCCCTTTGACTCACATATAAAATAGGTTTCTAAGATTACTAAGTAGAATCGGAGGCAGAGCCTTCAATTATCAGGCCCCTCTTTATGGAACCAGCTGCCAGTATATGTCCAGAAAGTAAAAACCCTCTCTACCTTTAAGACTAGGTTTAAAACTTTCTTTTTTGATAAAGCTTTCAGTTAGGGATGACTCAGGTGATCCTGAAACATCCCATAGTTAAGATACTATAGGCCTAGACTGCTGGGGGGCCTCTTATGTCATACCTTTTCTTACTTTGCTCTCTTTTTACCTCCGTTTAATTTCTCAAATGATATTATATAAATAGGCTACACGATGGTGTGGTGGTTAGCACTGTTGCTTCACAGCAAGAGGGTTCCAGGTTCAATTCTCAGCTGGGGGCTTTATGTGTGGCATTGCATATTCACCTCGTGTAGGCATGGGTTCTCTCTGTGTACTCAAGCTTCCCCCTACTGTCCAAAAGCATGCATGTCAGGTTAATTGGTGTCTCTAAATTGTCCCTAGGTGTGAGTGTGGTTGTTTTTGTTTGTCTCTGTGTGGCCCTGTGATGGACTGGCAAACTGTCCAGGGTGTACCCTGCCTCTCACCTAATGATGGCTGGGATAGGCTCCAGCCCCCCTGGGACCCAACAGTTGGTTTAAGTGGGAATAAATGGATGGATATTATGTACATTTGGCATTATTGTTGTCATTAACTTGTATCTCCCTGTCTCAACAGGTATCCTTTGAATGGTGTTTGTTGTCCCCTCTTTTCTGTCTTCTCAAACCCCAGCTGCTCGAGGCGGTTGGCCACCCTTCCTGAGTCTGGTTTTGCCAGAGATTTCTTCCTGTTAAAAGGGAGTCGTTCCTCCCCACAGCTGCCTCATGCATGCTCAGGACGGGAGATTGGACTGAAGAGACGTTTCGGTGCAATCTGTTGGTTTCCTTAGGAAATTGTTTTTTAATTGGCTCTGTATGAATCACATGGATTAGTTTCTAATTTAATCAATTGGATCTGATTTGATTATGATTACAATGAATATAACTCCAATAGGCTTGAATTGGACTATATTATTGACATTTGTTGTAATTTGGCTCTATATAAATAAAACTTAATTGAATTTAATTGAATTACAAGCCACCTTTTATCAAACAAAATTTCATATCTGTCTTTTGGGTGATACTGATCAAAGTTGTGTCTTTATAAGTCCAGGCAGATGTTTCACTTGTGTGTCAGTGACTGTAAGTGAGTGTAACACAGAGGGGGACATCCAGTCGCTTGAGTTTGGACTTCTTATTTGTACAAGACTTTTGGCCCCCATGTCAGCATGCAGATGATCAAAAAGCCTGTTCACAAAGTTTACAACAAGAATTACTTCTTTAAGGGTTTTGTCAAGATTGGGGGGTATTCCTTTGCAAGCCAACAGCTGGTGATGAATGAAACACAGATTCCACATGATGTCTTTGCCTCCTTGATCCTTTACACAACTTTGCTGTTTCTGCCCTTCATATTTGTGGCCCCATCACTCGTTATGCCTTTACAGTTGGCCCAGTCCAACCTGCACTTTGTCAGCACATAGTTGTTCAGTGCAGAAAATATTTGTTCACCTGTTGTTCTGGTAGGAATACTCAAGCAACATAAGTCCTCCACAAATTATTATTCCCACATGTAGGGGAGAATGAAGTAGGTTGTCACACTTTTACTTTAATTTAAATTCCAAAACAATGCTATGCTTAGTCAATCCCATACTAATATGTAATGGAAGCCTAAAGTGGTCGGAATAGAGTAACCTTATCCTGCTCAAGAGAAATTTGTTCAAAAGGTACACACTGTCAAATACAACTTGTGCATTTGTGGGGTTGGTTGTCACACACTACAGGGTTGGCTGTCCCAATTATATTTCAATGAGTAAAGATTTCAGAAAGGAGGCTTCTGACAAATATTATTTTTAATAAAATCTGTCATTTTTACAAAACATGCATGTTTTTGGACAATTGGTGTCTCTAAAATTGTCCTTAGGAGTGAGTGCGTGTGGCTGTGATGGACTGGCGACCTGTCTAGGGTGTACCACGCCTCTTGTCCGATGACTGCTGGGATAGGTTCATAAAGTGTGTAGAAAAAGGAAGATGCAATAATGTATTTTTGAGACTTCATAATTAATGTTCAAAAAGAAAAACTTTACGGGCTCTGAGATTAAAGTGGCAATGGACATATGTATGATTGGGTATGAATGGTGAATTTAAAATGATTCAGCAACAATCAAATAAAAGAGGAATTATCAAAATGATAACCAATACATAATAAACAATCTAACAGCACTCAGAACCTTGAGGAACGTCACAAAACAATACATAACATTTAACCATGACATGTCAGTTTGAACATATGACCCTGTTGAGAAATAATGATGAGTAATGATACAATTTTATAATAACCATGTGCAGAGTCATGTAGTGCAGCTCAATCTCTTCTGATACAATCCTGTCACTGCTTAATTCTCCTTCTGGCTGAACATCAGTTCAGCAGTCTGATCCGGAGCTACCTTGGAAGAAGAGGTTGCCAGCACTTCACTTCCATGAAGGGGTCTTTACCACTCCTTTTCCCTAACTAATCTTCTCTTTGGACAATTCAGGAGAGAATTCAGATTATTTTTGTTGACAGTGGTTGAAGATTGTGTGATTGTTCAACCATCATGCCAAGATGATGGCCTTCCAGAATTTCAGATGGACACCTTGTAGTGGTTATCCTGCTGATGCAGTTAATTTAACCTGTGGATGAATGTCAGCAGGAGAAAGAACCGAGCAGCATAACAATGCAACATGTCATTTTCACAGTGTTTTACATTCAGGAATTACCTTTTAAGAAGTCCAATCCCAGTATTCATTGGTTGACTAATTAAGTTCATATGAACCCCCCCCCCCCCCCCCCCCCCCCCCCCCCAAAAAAAAAAATAAAACAACAGTTTATATAAACCATGTTTTAGGACAATACCAAAATACTCACCAACCTGCTGTAAAGCACTATTAGAAATGCAATAACATCAACTTATATTGCTGTGAAACAAACTTCACAGAGACCAACACAGAGACAAAACAGAACAAAGACAAAAGAAGACAAAAGACAGAATTTTTGGTAAAACTTGAGAAGTCTTTTAGTAAACCATGATTAATTGTTGTATCATCCACCTCCCTTGACGAGACTTAGTCTCACCCGTATGTTAATTCTGCCAAACTCTTCCACTGCAATTTCTCCTCTTGTGTTGCCGTCTGCTGCAGGACAGAAATGTTTGTGGTTTGATTTTATTTTGGGAGCAGCCCAGCAACAAGAGAGCAGCCATTTACTCTCAGTGAGTAACTGAGTAACCTGTTTAGGCTAAATATTGCCCGTCCTCTCTTAAGTCAGCTCAGAGAGTTTAGACAAAACTTCAGCAAACTTAATTCTCACATGTTACTTAATAATAAATTCTCTGCAATTCTTACTAGTGGTTGTGTTTCGTGCTGCTGAGCCATCCACAGGCAGTTCAGGATCAGCATTAAGTTTTTTTGGCTCCATTTGAATCAGAAACACTTCATGTGGTACCAACAGTGTGACATCAGAGCTGCTTCCAACATCACGTGATGCAACAACATCTTTCCATACAAATTAGAATTTAAACCAAAGGTTTCTTTTATTTGTTTATTTATCTTTGAGACGAGCCTTGTGGCCTTGTGCTGCTAACTTTCCCTTTAGCAGTGCCACAGCATCATGCTTGTGTTGTCCAGACATCAGATCTTTGGTTGGAGATTGATCACTGTTACCTTGCATGAATGCTTTGACCTAAGGGCCCAGATCAGGTATACTATTCTCACTTTTCTTCTTAATATTGTTTGGTAATAATTTTCTTTGCTCTTAGTAGTTTGTGAATGTTAGCTAAATCGTTCAGGATCCTTCTTGTTTTTCCTTTGACATAAATTAGGCCTTTAATCGTGTAGTTTAAAGCTTTGTGCTTTACCTTACTTAGAGCAACCCTGCCTTCAGGATAACCTGTTTTACTTAACAACTTGGGTCATCTCCCCAATGAACCAAAACACATGATTAAAACTGTTCTCACAGAACATTTCAGTCATCCCATTCATATCCTTGTTCGTTCGACCCACATGTTATGACTGAGCACCGATCGAATTGTACCATACCATATCTTGTTTCTCAATAAATTGCCATTGAAATGAGTTGTTGCCATTTTCCAGAGATCTTTTAGCCACCTGGTGTGGAGTAGTGGGAAGAGAGGGTGTGTCAAGATTACTGTTGTAGTTCTTTGTCTATTGAGCGTTTAATGTTTGACTCACACACCACTGGAGAGGTATGAAAATGAGCAGAGTTATTGTAACCATTATTGTTACTGCTACTGCGGTACCATAGTCTAGTCTCCAAAGTTGTGTTTTTCTTACTAGTTTTATCGTCAGTGGTCCGTTCAGTCTCTGATAGAGTTTTAGTCCCCGTTATCCAGTCTTTGTCAGCGGGTGAGGTTCCTAAGTCAGTCTGAACCTCAGTCAGTGTTCTTTCGATAGGGTCTTGAGCATGAGTGCAGTGAGTCTTGTGGATCCAGTTGCTGAGTCTGGCTTCTGTCAACCATACCTTTACACAATGTGATGTAGCTTCTGGTACCTTGTATGGTCCCGTCCACAGAGGAGAGGACCAGTTAAGTTTGTTGACTTTCCTTAGGACCCAGTTTCCTACTTATCAAGTATCGTGGTTCTGTTCTCCGGTGAGTATTTCTGTAACCTGTTGAGATATACTCATCACCGTGTTATTCAGTTGTTTCACATAGTCACATAAGTTTTCATACTGTAGTAAAACAGGGGGGGAGTCTGTTGGTGCAGTTGTAAATGGATAGGGCAATTTCTCCTTGTCATGGCCTCATGTGAGACAACATGACAACATTCATGGTGGCATTTGGAGTAAATCTTAGGTTAAATAACACAATAGGGAGAGCTTCAACCTAAGTTAACTGTGTGTCTGCACAGACTTTTGCTAGGCCTTTTTTGATGGCTCTGTTTGTACTTTCCACTTGTCCTTGTGAAGTTGGGTGATAGACTGCACCAAACATCTTTTCCACTTTTCTTAGTTCTTCATGAGAGAAGTGAGTACCATTGTCTGATCTTATCACTTCTGGTACCCCAAATCTTGGAATAATTTCTCTTGTAAGCCATTTAATGACTTCTTTTCCTTTTCATTGATCTAGTCTTGTCTTGTGGGTCCTTTCTCTTTCCATGTTTGTTTCTCAGATGGAGCAGCTGCTTCTTGAGTTGATTTAGGTGTTTAACAGGGTGCCAGCTAAGGTCACAAAGTCTTTTCTTATAAATTGATTAATCTACCTTTTCCAATCAGAGCAGCTCAGACCTCTAACTATTTTAAATGTTCTAAAATTCACTCCTTTTCTCAGTTTGTTAATCTGGTTGAGTGGCACCGGATTAACTGTAAACTGTGTTTTTATTTCTCTTTCACTCATTCTATCCAATATTATACCATTTAATTCAAGTAATATTTATCTGCAGGGTTAGAAACTGCTAATCATACTGATTTATTGTTTTGCTTGTACAACTCTCTGGTCACTGTGGCTGTTTTTAAATGTGCCATAAAAATAAACCTTGACTTGACTTGTTATGACTTATACTCACTGTAGCTGTCATTAAATTTCTCTTTAAGAAAGCCATTGGCGATATTCCACTCCCGTAGCACATTTTATTGTGGTATTTCTGTTTATATCCTAATAATCTAACTCACTTTAAACCTTTCTACAAAGCACTTTGCTGCTTTGTTAAGAGGACATATTAATTGTGTCATAGATCCGCTACAGTTAAATCGTTAAATGATTTAGTTGAATAATTAAATGGTTTAATGAGATCAAATATAAATACTGATGATAAAAATATTAACTAAGAATTAATGAAAAGAAGCAGAGGAGAAGAATTTTTAAAGTTAATATTGTCACAGTTTATGTTTTGATTATTGTTATGTTTTAGGTTCTGTCAGGTTTTATGCTTGATCTTCATGTTTTCAGGTTCTTTGCTATGTTTCAGGTCATGTTTTTTCCCCTGTCACGTTAGGTTCACTCATGTCACCTGTTTTCCGTTTCACAGCTGCACCTCATCATGAATCACCTCCCCAGAGTATATAGTTTCCTGGTTTCCCCTCACTCATTGCAGAATCCTCACTAACCTTTCATGATCTTCACGAAATGCTAATTCTGCTTTTGCACCATAGATTCATTCATTCATTCATTCATTCATTCATTCATTCATTCATAGTCTTGTTAAATCATAGTCTTGTTTTGTTTTTCATAGTCTTGCTTTGTTCTTTCATAGTTAAGTATGTTTGATTATCCGGCTCAGCTGCGCCTTTTGTTTGTGCCTTAAATTTGGAATAAACCTTTTGATTTTGAAATACTGCATCTGGGTCCTACCTTCACCATGGTTCCTGACAGAAGGATTCTGCCAGCATGGACCGAGAAGTTCTCCTGGTCCGGCTCGCGGCTCTGCACAGGTGCATGGCCGAGGGGGCCGACAGTCTCGCCCAGTGGAAGGTGTCCGGAGACTTCCTGGAGGAGTTCCAGAGGGGGCTAGTTCTGTAAACTGCAAAAAGTTCTGCAAAAAGATCCCCAAACTCCAGGAGGCTTGGGATGTCACAAGAAACATTTATTGCACGGTTGCGATGGACATGTTCGGGCCGCACTCGACCTGGATCCACCAACTTTATCCCTCTCCCTTTGCCTCCCAAGTGTCTGCTCCCATTTTTCTGCCTCCATAGCCCGCTGAGGCCGCCAAGCTACAGGCAAGGATAGCCACGGCATGGCTGACTCTGCCAAGGAGTCAGAAGACTCCGCCTTCTTCCAGCCGGTCTTAACTACAAGGCCAGACAGTCAGATGTCAAACAGTTTCTTATCATCTTAAAGCAGTAAAGATTAGCCTTTTATTGTTTTAGAAAAGTCAGAAAATGGTGGTGAAGGTAGGACCCAGATTCGTCCGAGCCGGCCTTCCCGCCGGTCTCCTCCACGTCCGAGCCGGCCTTCCCGCCGGGCTGCTCCACATCCAAGCCGGCCGCTTCCACGTCCAAGACGGCCTCTTGGACCTTCACCACCGTTTCCTCTCTAAAACAAAGGCTAATCTTTACTGCTTTAAGATGATAAGAAACTGTTTGACATCTGACTGTCTGGTCTTGTGGTTAAATCCTGATATTTTCACACATGTCATGTGGTGTTAGAAAAATCACGGAGTTATACTATGAGAAAAGCTGCAAGAACAAATGTTTATGTGAAAGGGGGAGGCTTACTCCTACCTTTTGGTTCTCATAACACTGTGTAGCTAGTGAAATTGTTTTTGACTGTCTGAACTCAATGTCTCATAACCTGACTGTTTGACTGAATGTTTTCCCATAACATTGTGAGGCCAGTAAAAATAGATAATATAAATAGCAATGGTACCATTTTGTATCAGACAACTCTGAGCCAGCTTCCTGATAGGTTGTGCGGACTTGTCTCTTTCTTGCAAGAAATAAATGTTTTGTGTTAATCGTATCCAGCGACTCTGAGCCTAATTTTGTGAGAATTTTTCAGACAACTTGGTCCTCCGAGTCAGATCCCAACATCCTTTCCACCATCCAGGATCGGAGCTGAAACCGTGCACTTAACTCAAGTCCTCTCAGCTGAGTTACTGAAAGAGGCTGGCTTCCACTGGCCGGAGGAAAGGTGACGGTTATCTTATTTTTGAATCAGTGGACAGACTCGCCAGATTTCTTGGACTTACCAGTGGATTTATAAAAAGGAACCCTTTGTGTTACTATAGTTGGCGAGAAATAGTGTGATTATCAAGGCAAAAACAAATTAGGCGAAAAATTATGGATTATTCAACTAACAACTGTTAAACAAATGAGGTTAAAGTTAATTTAAGTAAGACGTTTGCAAATAATAGTGAGTTTTAAACAGTGAAGTGAGTATGGAACAGTATTATGTTCAACTGTAACCCACTCTTCCAGTGAAGTCCAGTATTAAAGTTAATACTCAGCTAATATCTGCAAGACCAGTTAATTTTAATTAATAAATGTGTAATACTTAACTAAGAGCTGTAAAAAAAAACATTGCTATTCTTTTTGCAAGTGCAGCTAAGTACCGGAAAGCAGTCTTTAAAAACTGTATAAGATCGCGATGAGGAACCCGTGATATGACAATACATGTAAGTAGAGGCATAGAAAAAACGTTGCTATTTCAAGGGCAGCTAAGTACCAAAGGAGATAGCCTTTAACCAAAGACTGTATAATGTTTCAAATTAACCCATGATAAGCAACATAAAACCAGTTAAGTAAAAGTGATGTCCATAGTCTGTGTGACTACAGGAATAAATAACTCCGCGTCGCACGTAAACTAAAGCTTTCTTGAGAAAGTTTGCGATGAGGGAACGCAATAAATTCATCTTTGTTTGTTTGCTGCAGTGTTGTTGTTATGTTTGCTATGTATGTATGAAATTGAGTTAAAGTGTGGTGAAACAGTTGCTGAAGGTGAAGCAAACCTTGCGGTCTACCTGTGCTACTTGTTTGCAAGGCCGCCTCTACGAAGGGGCAAGAGGGGGCATTGCCCACTCAAATAAATGTCTTGCCCACTCAAATAAAAATTTTTGGAAGTTGAGAAAGCACATGTTAATATAACAACAAAATGAATATATTACAAATTGACAGTTGTCAGTCAGTGGGTTGATTACCTGCTGCTGATGTCGCTGGGCCGCTTCCACTGGCAGCTCTCGTTTTTAAGTTTGTTTTTTTGCATATGAACAAAGACATATGAACAAAGCCAGCTTACTTATTTTCCACTGCAGCTCCCAGCAGCTCACAAAGATAAAGTTAATGCTGTGTGATGCATCCGTTATTCAGAGCTTTTAAGAAATGTAGTGCTGCTCCTGCCTGTACTAATAGTAGTTGCAATGATGCTGCTGCTTGTTCTTCAGAGACAGCAGCTAGCTTAACTACACCTTTACTATCAGCAAGCACTGCTTCTGTACCTCCCCCAGCAAGTGCTGCCTGCTCAGCTACCCAGTGACTTCAGTGGCAATGCACCATCTCAGCCAATACTGGGTAGCTAAAAAACAAACCAAATAAAAAGAAAGAAAATAGTTATAAAATATTCTGCTCTATATCTGTTGTGTTTTATAAATTAGTTTGAGAAGTGATTTTGAATTATTTATAAGACTACCTTTCAGTTTTGTAAATACTGACTATAGTGTGTAAAGTCTGATTCTAGATTCTAGGCCATCCAGTTAAGATAAAGGTTATGTTGTTGGTTGTTAAAAAGGAGCTTAGTTTTTATATGCTCAAGTTGGACAGGTCTGAAGGTAGAGGCCTGACAAAGTGCATTCCACTTGTCCAGGTTGGGGTTGGACACATAGCTAACAACCTTATTCCATGAAGAAAACACTGTTATTAAAAGCACCGAAAAAACAGTGCTGGAGTCTAATGTTTACGCATGACTGCCCCCTCACATATACCTGCTTAGAACCGGCCCTGCTTGTTTGTCATTTCTGATCAAGTTGTCGGTGAAACGACAAAATGTATTCTGTTTAGGTTGTTATTTTATCTTTGAACATGCAGTTTTTAACACAGTTTGGTGGGGGTTTTTTATGCCGAGAGAGCCATAGTCTTTTCCAGTTTGAGTCGTGTTCACTTGAACGATACTTTAACAGATAACACAGTCAGTCACCCAAACACTGTGTATTCCCACACATCGTGTTGATTTATTCTTATTGCTGATATAAAAGGCTGGACGCTCGGTCTGCTGGACATGAAAAATAAAACTTACTAGAAGTTTTCCACCTTATTCCTGTAAATCACGTTTTCACAGTGTAACACATTGCTGAATAAATTGAAGAGCTTTCTAGTAGCTACCATGACTTTTAACCATTAATGTCAGTTAATGTGCTTTGTCTGAAAATAATCTGCTCTAGCAGATGTAGTGTTGAAATAACTTACTGCATGTATTCCTTTCCTCAAACACACTTTCCCTGGTGACATATTTGGACATAATTGGTCTTTCTTTAAAATAAATAAAAGCAAATGTGTGTTTAAAAACATTAAAAGGGGAACAGATTATTTCAGCCAGCCTGTTTTTCTCCCTCTAAAATATCTTGGGCAAGGAGTATCCCATCATCTCAGGTTTTTGGTCATTTATTCCACTCATCATACTCAACTATTCCTGTGAATTTGAACACATTTGCTCCTTTCTTACCAAAGTTATGTGGGAGAACAGATTATTTCAGCCTTTTGATTTTTCTTCTTCATAATTACTTCAGACTCAGAGTTTAGTTGATATTATTGTAGCACCTGGAAATAAAACTTTAAAAAGTAAGTTTGTTGATTAAAAAATAACGTGTTTGCCTTAAATGTTGACAGCCACTTCTGTTAATGCTGTTTTCTGGAATGTGATGTTACTACTTCAATCAATTATGCAAATGTTTAAGGCTGTTTAAGGCTGCTTGGTGTTAAGCGTATCGGTTATCAATAGACCGAAGTGACCCAAGGAGAATCTTTTTATCCAGTGGACACTTTACAGAAATATGGACAGTGTGGAATATGCAACGCTCCTAAACTATAAAGTTAAAGCATTCTTATGCCTATATTTACAGGGCATTCATGAGGAAAAAGGGATGCAGTGTCAAGATTGAGTTGTGATACTAATGTCAAACACCCCAAACAACAGGACAGTAGGTCATGTGGAGTATTTGCATTGTAGGTACATATTTTTACACTTTGTATGTGTGTCTATTCTATGTTTTGCAACACATGTACTTTGTTATTTGTGTAAATTTAAAGCCGTTTTGTTTTAATTAAAGCTGCACATGTCAGTTTGCAGAAAGACTCCTTGCTAAAGAGCCTGTGGATTTCCCAGTTTCCAGAGAAGCAGTCACCAGCCTCAGGTTGGACATCGCTACAAATCTCCTCTTAAAAAGTGGTGAGAAATCTGACATTGTTCTACCCCATTTATATATTTTTAGGTTAGTGTAGATTGTTATCAAAATTACTGTTATTAGATATTGCTAAAAAGGACAAAAGTACTCAGCCATAACTGAGCACTATGACAACATGGACTACAATAACAAAGTATAGAAATGCGTTTAGTTTAAAACAGTATTTCTTTGTCCACCAACACATAAATACAATATTTCATTTTGTATTTTCAGAAATGTCTACATTATTTCTATTACTTAAGTTCACAATGCTACTTTTACCACTTCATTATGTTCCCATCAAAGTGATACATTCTTACAGAAGCCTCCTGAATAAATTGGGCTGGTGCTTACCAAATCCTGTTTAATAGTCAGAACCCTATACCAGAAGTGGTACACAATCACACATTCAGACAACAGTTGCCAGATTTACAGCAACCCTAACCCTAATCCTAACCCTAGTCACCGAGCTCTTCAGACAGACCCACTTTGAGTCACAAATGTTTGCACAGTAAATTTCTAAAAACATGAAAAACTAACCAGGTATGTTTTTATACTTCAATTCGATTTTAAACAGATCTCTTATTTAAGAGGGAGAAAAACAGGCTGGATGAAATAATCTGTTCGCCTTTTAATGTTTTTAAATACACGTTCCATTAATCCGTTTGAAGTTGGACTCTGAAGGTTTTCTTATTTTCCACAAGTATGGAAACGGTTCGACCAAGTCTGCTTCTGGTCAGTCTGGTAGGTGTCCTGTCTGATTTACAAGTCTTTAGCTAAAATTGGGATGTCCTTTCTTGGTGCAAATTCCTTTCTCCCCGCTTGGTATCAAAGGGTGAGTCTTTGTGTATTCAAACCCAGCTCTGGCTGGCAGACAGATGTTACAACAGTGATGAATGACAGTATGGACAGATGGCCCCCCAGAAGTCAAATATCAAGTGAATTAAATCACATCTGTAACAAAATGGGAATAATAGATATCTGGAGGTGCAAACATTGACATTAAAATATTTATACATGGAGCAATATGGACAGAACCCAACAATCCTGGATAGATTTTTGGCTAATTCAGATACTGAAGATAAAGTAGTGGATATTTCAATAGAGCCAACCATCCTGACAGACCATAAAGCTGTCATAATTAAAATTTATTTTAAACAACGCAATTTGGTATTCGCGAACATTGCAAAATGGCTCTGAAGCGCCACCTACAATGGGGTCATCTTGTCGTACGCTGACGAAACTCGGTACACGCCTATGGACACCATGGTGCCAGGTCCACAGGAAGTCGGCCATTTTGAGTGGAATATACGTTTTGGTGCCATTTTTGCCCCGTTTCCACACCTAGCATTTGAGCCAACTCCTCCTACACATTTCATGCTACTGGCTTCTAACTTGGTGTGCTTACTCTTCAGTTATGGGGGATTAAAAGTTGTGATCAGATTGTCCAAATTCTAAAAGGTGTGTCCGTGGCAGACCCTCAAACTTTGACGACTCTTTGAAGTCACTCATAACTTTTGCATACATTGTATGATCTTCACCAGACTCTGCCCTGAGTGCATACATATGCACATACTGTAACTCACCTATAGCTCCACCTGCTGGTGGTTGGAAATGTCACTGTGTTTCCACACCTCACATATGATATAAGTAGCAAAAATGCATTTTTGTTCATAACTTGGTCCAAATTTCACAAATGAGGTACCCCTGGAATCCCTGGATGTAGACGAGGTCATCGCACCCTTTAACGTCATTTTCGCCAAATTGGATTGTCCGCTATTTTGAATTTTATCAAAAACCTTCAAAAAGCATTTTAGGTCACGCAGATTGTGTGGTGATTATGACCTTTTGTTGCCGTTTAGTTTAGTTATGTTTGTACCTGGGTGCTGGCTGGTTGTCTCCTGTTGTTTTTTTCAGGCTGGGCTGGACGGCTGGGAGGAGCGCTCTCACATTCACACCTGTGCCCCATTACCAATCTGGCACCTGTTAAAGCCTGCTCCCTCCTGGCCTGCGGTGTTGGAATATTGCCTCACTACGGACGAACACGCATGACTGCTGGATACACCTGTCGGAGATCGGTACCCAGCCCAGCCTGCCACCGAGCCCACCCGCAGCCTGTATCTGAGACTCACTACACGAGTACACACGAGATCTTCGGAACACTGGAACCACTCATCTCCCGAGCCTTGCACGGAGTCACCAGGACACGGAGCCTTCTTCCACCTCACCTAATAAATACCTTTTTGACTTAACCTTCTGTCTCATGTTCACTTTTGGATCCAGTCCTCCCCAGCACCTAACAGATTGTCTGATTTCCATGGCACTTGACACAGAATCTTCAGACCAAGCGTCACAAAAGTTATCATTTGGATTTTTTAATTTCGCTTCCGTTTGCTAGTAGCAGCCAATCAAACTCAGCGCCGACACGCCAAACAGGAAGTGAGGCCGTATCTCTGCAATGCATTGATATGTCGATGCCAAACTTGGTGTATGGACTAATGATGCCTTCCTGAGCAGCCATAGCTTTGCCTGCTATGCTGCTAGGCCCCCCCATCACTGTATTAGCTATATTTAGATTACTCGTTACTGAAAAATATAATGCCATTAGTAACGCCGTTATTACCAACATTGTTTATAAGAAGTCACTTTATTTTAAAAACTGGGTGGAAAATTGTATCATACTTGTCAAAAAGCTTTTGAATTTTGATGGAAATCTTTTGACATATACTAAATTTTGATCCAAGTTTAACTTCCCTGTAACTCCAAAGGAATATGCAATGTTTTTTAATGCCTTGCCATGTGGTGTGCTGCAACCTCTCCAGGGAACGACTGCTGATACTCCTATTAGTGACCCGCTTCATCCAGCTGGGATGAAGTATATGTATATATGTATAAAGGATGAATTTTCCTAGGAAAATTTCATATTCACAAGGGACGATGGACAGACTCCAGGCCGAACATGGAACACTTCTGCCAAGAATTCTACCAATATATCAGCACAATCAAAGAACTGGAGACTGAAAAGGCAATTAAAACAAAGTTTGTTTTTGACAAACTAAACATGACTCTTAGGTAATATATATATGGATTTTTTTCCTTTATTTTATTTTTTTGCACACTATGTATACCCCTGGCATTTAGAGGTTTTGTATATAATGTAATTGTTTGAGGTTCAATAAAAAAAATTAAAAAAAATGTTAATTATTAGTGGTCACATGTAAAGTATGGCAGCGGACTCAGAGTGACAGAACTCTCGCAGGAAATCCGTCAGCCCAAGCCCCGATATCCAGAAATATTTCATAATATATTCTTCACGTTTCTTACCAAGTATAATTGGCCAGTTATTAGTGACATGAGCAGGCCAACCACCGTCTTCGTCATGCACTTTGGATGTGATAAACAACGTGTGTGTCGGATTGTTGTTTTTGGCGTGTATCTAATAAGTCAGATAGGTCTGTACCAGATAGACCTATCTGACTCACTTATTTAGTCCCGTTATGCCATCTTAAAGTCTTGGAGCATTCAAGGACATACATTGCGTGATGTGAGCAGAGTGGAAAAGTACAAGATAAGAACATGGCTTATTTAAAAAATACAAAATATGAATACATAATGTCTAAGAACAAAGCCGATTATAACAGTATTTTAAATCATCCATTTGTACCTTTTTACTGTTACAGTAAAGACACAGTTTGACCGTGAAAACCTGTCGGAACCATTTTAGAGCTTTCACTGTTTCAGGTGGACAGGAATTGGTGAACTCCACGTGTGACCTTGTGTTTCAACAGCTTCTGTTAGCGTATGTGGCTAAGTGGGTTGGTCCCTGGTGTGACAGAGCCAACCTACCCTAATCCTAACCACCTATCCCTGACCGGCTGTAACCCTAACCACCAATCAGTAGAGAGTCTTCCCACATCGACTATCGGTCAGCACCGGCCTGAGAAACGGCCAAACTTGATTCAGAATGGCGAACATATTTCTGAGGACTGTTCCTCACGGCGTGATTACACGGTAAGACCCGCAGCTTTATGTTAGGAGATTCCTTCTCCGCGAGCAGCGTTCCTGCGCCTTCCGCAGTGGTGTGTTGCTGTTGAGTATTGTGTAATTGTTGTGATGGTTTTGTGTCACATTGTTATGATTTGGCGCTAAATAAAGAAAAGTGAATCATTGAATTGAGAGTAAGATTGACACACAGAAGATACAAGTTAGCTAATTCACGATATATTTATGGCAAATGTACTAATTTTACGAAATTTTAAGTTAAAGTTTCGCTTTAACTTAAGTAATCAACAACACATTCAACAAAATTAAGTATTGTGCTCGTGTTTTATTCTTGATGGTGTGTATATTTGGGCAGGTATCTTTGGCCCTTGTCGTCCCGAACAGGTTTCCAGTCACTCAGCCAGGCTTCCCTCCTCCACTGTCAGACCGCTAAACTCAACTCCAACAGGACGTCAGTGGTCCGCTGTGGTCGGCAGAGATACGAGCGACTATACCCCATAATGCTAGTCCGTCCTGACGGCTCCACAATCAACATCAGATACAGGGAGCCCAGACGCATCCTCCTGGTTAGTACAGTAACACTGGAGTTCATGCAACTTTCTAGATTGAAGGAAGTTTTAGTATAAATCCTTGTTATAACTATTCAGTTCCTGTCAAGTGTTCCTCTTTACACGTTGGTGGAGGTGAGTACTCCATTCTGACTTTTTGCAAAGTGTCAGTTATTTCCCACGAGACAGTGTCCCTGTCCCATGTTACTGTGTGTTACTGTTTGAAATTAATGTGCAACCTAAAGCTGTCTTTCGCTCCATGCCAACCTCCTGCACAGGATATATTATATCATAATTTCCTTACTCCAAACTATAGATTGTCAACGTTCTATAACAGGAGTCAGTGTGCGTGTTTGATGTTTGTGAGCTGATGTGTGCTGGCTTTGTGTGTTTTGACAGATGCCAGTAAATCTGTCCACCCTGTCTGAAGAGGAACGTCGAGCTCGGCAGAAAAAGAGAGTAGTGAAGAAGACCAAAACACAGACAACAGACCACTATGAAAACGACTTCAGAGTGGACAACTACAGTCACTTGTGGAAGAAGAAATAACTTCTTTATAAGTAAAATATGAATGTGGCAACATGGTTAAAAATGAGGCTTTAAACATGTGTTTGTCCATATTCAGAATGTTAAATGTAATATTTCTAAAACGTGAAGTGGTGAACTGAAAGCTAAAGTAAAGGACATTTTTATTGTTTGGATGACAGACTGCCAGGTGAAACAGAGTTTTGCATTGAAGTTACTTTCCTAGAAATGTAAAGATACTATTAAACTTTAAATCGCATGTCACTACATGCATGAGTCGTGGATCTGTTTATGACGACTGTGCTGCCTCAAAGTTCTCTGGTGAAGTCATTATTCATGTGAGCTAAATATCATGCTCCCCACGAGTTGTCTTTTATAAAAGCTTCGGCAACATGAATGCAGTACTGAACTGCCTGTCGACTGCTGCTTATGGAAATGCATGTATGCTGGTTACCAAAATGAAGCATCATTTAGGCTGCATAGATCCACATTTCATATATGAGCAACAAGCAAAACAGAGACTGAAAACTGAATGACTCGTAGCCATTAGTGAGCACAGAAGAAAATCTAGTTGTTACATTTACCTTTCACAAAAGAAGGGAGAAAGTGAAGTTCTTAATAAAGACTCTTAAATATGTCCCGCGTATACATAGACCCTAAATTCTAATGTCATTATTACTATGTTTAAACTGTAGGAACAACCTCTCTTGGTCTCTTTTGGGATGGCTGAACTGGACTCTTATTAAGGATTTTCATTTAATTCAAGATGAAAACACATCTTCACTATCAGTAATAGTGACTGATCAAATTCACTTAACACGACTCCATCTGATGAACACATCCCTGAATGTGTTTTAATTCAGTTACTGCATATAAGGTCTGCCTTTTTCTTAATCTCTTAATTTATTAATTAGATTTGACCATTTTAAGCCCAACTAAACTAAATGGACCAGGCTGCCCCAAGGTTCAACACGACGTGACATATCTTCCTCGTAAATTCATCGTTATTCCCACTCACCACTAAAATGTTGCCAAGCCACAAAAACACCCCAGCCCATTGACGGTGATTTCTACCACACCTTCCTCTTTGGTACACGTTAACTTTCTACATGTTTGTCAGTTGATTTACATTTCATTCGTTCACCAATCTATAGCATATCTTTGATAACAATTGGTATAGCTGCAATATAATCTCCCTCCGGGGAGTGACTATTGAATTGAAATATTCTCACTCCAGTTCAGCAGGTGGCGGTCATGCGCCATAAACCAGTTCACAGACCGGCGAAAGCGCTACAGTTTCACGCGAGATTTTCTGTGGTGACCTTGCACACTACACCGACCGAAATGGGGTATTGGGATGTACCGGACGGTACAGATTGTGTGGAGAAAACATGGATCACCACCAAACTGGGCACGGCTTTGGGTATGTAGTATGAGCAGATTGTGAGGATTACTGCAGATAAATGCTAGGCTGTCGAGGCTAACCAACCCAACTAGCGTTGTAGCCAATGCTAGCGGATTTCCTAAAGACTAGTATTAAGTAAAGTGCGTTCAGATTTAAACATAATTAAGTACACGCTATAAGCTAACATTCATTTGCTTTAACTTTGCTGGAGGTGTTTGTTGTGTTTTCGAAGAAACGAGCATCCAGTATTTGATTATCATCTTCAGTTGCTGGCCTTAGAGATTAGCAACATGCTAACTGGTTGTGTCTCAGTTACGTCATAGTTTGTAGGCTCATATTTAACGTTATCTGACTACTCTAATTAAATTAAGTGTTTCCGAATGCACCAAAAGTCAAGAAAATATCTTGTTGTAATTATGAAGAATACAATATTTGATTTAGTATTGAATGTGATTATCATTCATAAATGTGTAAAAAAAAATTATACATAAAAGTCGAAGATTTGTTGTTACTTTTCTTTTTTTAAAGTAATGGAGAAGATTGTCTTGATGCTTGGTGACATATTTGATGAGTATTATTGACAATCCCTACAGCCCTCCCCCTCTTTTTTTTTAAAATTTGAATTAATTATTTTTAATGTTATTGATTTATTTATTTGTCTTTTGTTTATATTGACATACCAAGTCTGCTAATGGAGAGATGATCTTCTTTACCATACCATTATTGTATGTTCATATGTTGTAAATAAAAGGAAAAGGTTGGGGCTTTATTCCCCTGAATCACGCTGACTCTCTGTGATAACTTAAGAAATAAGCTTTTGAATGCTGCTTCATCAGGCTGTTGAAGTGAAGACATTCTGTAATTCAAGTATTTCTCTGGTCATGGCTGTGAGGCGACGGTGCTAACCACCACGCAGGACCACAAAAATCTTGCATAAAAATATGATAGAATATATGTTTGAATGAGATCCTTCCCCAAGTGGAGGAGTTAAAGTATCTCTGGGTCTTGTTCACGAGTGAAGGACGAATGGAGCGTGAGTTTGACGGACGGTTCGGTGCAGCGTCTGCAGTGTTGCTCTGCACCGACCCGTCGTTGTGAAGAGGGAGCTGAGCCAGAAGGCGAAGCTCTCTATTTACTGGTCAATATACGTTCCTCCCCTCACCTATGGTCACGAGTTGTGGGTAGTGACCAAAAGAATGAGATCGCGAATACAGGCGGCTGAAATGGGTTTCCTCCGCAGGGTGTCTGGGCTCTCCCTTAGAGATAGGGTGAGAAGCTCAGTCATCTGGGAGGGGCTCGGAGTAGAACCGCTGCTCCTCCGCATTGACAGGAGTCAGATGAGGTGACTCAGGCATCTGGTTAGGATGCCCCCTGGACGCCTCCCTGGTGAGGTGTTCTGGGCACGTCCCACTGGGAGGAGACCCCGGGGGAGACCCAGGACACGTTGGAGAGACTATGTCTCTCGGCTGGCCTGGGAACGCCTCGGGGTCCCCCCGGAAGAGCTGGAGGAAGTGGCCGGGGACAGGGACGTCTGGGCTTCTCTGCTCAAGCTGCTGCCCCCGCGACCCGACCCCCGGAGAAGCGGTAGATAATGGATGGGATGGAATATATGTTTGTACACAATCTTTATCTCTTTTAAATTGGTAGGACGGTAGCTTATTACATTTCTGTCTAGAGGATGTGTGATTGATGAGTTTATAGTTCAGCCTTCATCTGTGTGTTTTCTAATGTGAAGCAGCTTCTTGTCAGTTTGCAAATCTATTGTAACCAGCAGGGCCAAACTATAAAAACCCATCAATAGACTGAGATGCAAGTACTTAAATAAGATGGAAGTTTCATTGCTGCTGTGTCAGCAATCGTGAAGCATCTCATTGTAAGAACTGTGACATCCCACTGACCAGATGTTATTATCATGACAGACCCTGTTTTAGAGTGTATTTCTTAAAATTGGCTCTGCTTTCACAAGCACACATGAATTCATTCATTGGTTCACATATTTAGCCCATAAACTTCTGTGTAAAATGCTGCACTTTTACATCTTTGCAGCACAGTTACAAAATTGCAACTCGTGTTATTTTACATGAGGATGCTCCATTTATGCAAACAGTGCATTTGTCATCATGCTTGTATCATTTTAAAGAGGAAGCAAATGGTTGTAAATGTACACATGTAGCAAATGGTACATTAATAATCAGCCTGTTTAACTATTAAATCATTACAGGTCTCAAAGTTTCAAGCTGCACTTCAGATGAGTAGTCACCTGTTGGAGCTGCATCTGGTGTTCATGAAAAATTCTTTATTGAGCAGGAGGCTACTTACCACACTTGGTGCCTTTCTCCCCTAAAAAACTCTTTAGTCTTTTAGTGGCATGACATTTTTTTTTTTAACTACTGGCTGAGGTCAAACTATTATTAACAAGTAGAAATGCTGCAAGAAAACACTTCTTATTTGGTGTTTGTGTGGGTGTTAAATGACGCAGTCATGCAGCTGGCATTTACCAGTACTTTCTAGGTTGATTTTTAAGGCCACCAATGCTCCAGCTGTAGGGATGGATGGAAACCATAACATCATCCCTGAAAGAATGGGCACCGTATCCCTGCAAAACATGGGAAGGATCATATGGTCGGGTATAGTGGGAGGTATTGGAATTGGACCAAACTACCTGCAGTAGAAAACTAAAAGAAACCGTGTTAACTTAAGACATGTTCCACCATTTGATGGAAAAAGAGTCATTTATGAAACAAAACAACTGCCAAAGAAGTCACCACTTAAAGATATGCACGCCAAATTTACTCTGCTCACTGTTACAAGGACAGCTTCAGCAAGAATGAAATGTTGAAATATGCTAAACATCACTGTAGAATAATGTTTCAAAGTATAAGTCCAATTCCAATTCCAATGTGGACACCACTTCAAAAGTTCAGGTTATCTTAGCCATACCTACAGTTGCTCTGTTTCTTTGTTGACCGCTATTTTTCGTTAGTTGGCTCTAAAATAAGTATTGTGGGTTGTTTTAGTTTGTTTTGTTTTCCTTTGTTTCTACCACGTATGTTTGTGTGGGTTTCAGGCCTCGTTGGGTCAGCCTATCACATAGTGGCATTCCAGCCGGACTCTGCATTGGCAGCACTACAGAGGGCTACCAACGCCACAGTGACAATGGGTAAATATACTAACACTCTGATATTCACATTTCCATGAATGTCTGGGCCTGTTCTTCATTCCCAGGATCTGTTCCTGGTTGGGTTTTTTGAGTTCCTGTTTTTTTTTTTTTTTTTTTTTTGGTGCTTCAAAATGAGAATTTGATTTCAACAGCTGGCCAATCATATGAGATGATGGACATTTGTGAGGTTCTTCCTCCTAAGGGCAGAACACACCACCACTGAACTCTGCACCCCCAAAACCTCCAGCGGCTTGCTGTGTAACGACGCTCTGTGACACAGCACGCTGTCCTCCTGTCCTGTCTTAGCTCTTCTTCTATGGTGCCCTAGGAGGTCTCACCGTGATTCTTACCTGCTTTTATGGCAGAGATGTCTTGATTCAAACAGATTTGTAAAATGAATGAGAAGAGATTGTTGAGGTTGAGAAATAACTGGAGATGCACAAGCCTGTAGTTAAATCCCAGTTATTGAAAGAATTATTGATCTTCAGGTAAGAAACCAAGTTTAATTAGTGTCTTTCCTTATATAATTTTCTACAAACACCTGAATGTGACTGAAAGCATTTCAACAGAAATGTTTTGTCATTTTAGTAATGTAATAGTAATTATGTGTTTACAGTTGAAGTTCATGTTAAATCCCACAAAATCATAAAACTCTGCCACTTGCTGACATAAACGGGTACATACTTAGTCCTTTTGCTAGTAATATATAAACTGCAGGAATATTAGCTTAAGTTTAGTGAATGGTAATAATAAGAATATTATCATAGGACATACTGTGATTACAATTACCATTTGGAACTTAAAGTCACGACAGTCCACAGTTTGTGTGGTTTGGAGTATAGGGCCTTCTGTTGGTGCTAATAACAGCAGTTGATGAATATCATATTACGCTCTGCAGTTGTACTCAAAACCTGTGTGGTTTTGGCTTTTACAACATGTGGAGCGTCGTCCAATTGTGTTTACATTAAATAAGCTGACTGCTGAGGAGGTTTAACCTTTGGGAGATATTTTGTGAGCATAATTATTTTTTCATAGAATGGAGAACTCCACCATCACCTCAGATCATCAAGAGTTGAATCCAGATTAAACATGGGTCTGAATATGAAAAACTGCCTCATGAGCCACATTTTTTGCATTTAGATAATACTGTTTGTCCCAAATCCTGCAAATCCCCAAGATGATGGCAGATGTTCCTGCTAATTCTCATTACCATAACTATTTAGCTTAAAGCTATGAAGTCCTTGGTTGCTTTGACTTTATCTTTAACATTATTTACTGCAGTATTCTATAATGAAAGTTTTAAGCAGACATCAATGAAAACAAATCCAGACCACAAATTAATATTACTCTCCAAATTTTGGTGATGTGATGCATCACTTTGGTGTCACAGGGCCTCTTGTTAGAACTCCGTAAGTGCTGAATATAATTGTGTAAAATTATGACATTTTTAAATGGGTTGCTGTGTCTTGGCAGCCTCCATGGGAGCAATCTTTGGAATGGCAACGTGTCTCAGTGCTCAGGCTCGTGAAGTCCCAGATGACCCTCTGAATTATTTTATTGGGGGCTGTGCCTCGGGGATCTTCCTTGGAGCCAGAAGTAAGTACCAGTCCTGACTGTGTTAAACATTATGAAAGGATACAAAAAGTGGGATGGTCTAATCCCTGGATTCCGCTGTATTCCAGAACACCACAGTAATCTTTTCAAATTAAACACCCTGTACAAACTACACGACCGCATCCATATCACACATGACGTGACGACCAGAAATCACACAGTCATGGGATTGTAAGAAGATTTTATTGGACACACACACACACACACACACGTCTGTAAACAATATTTGAATAAATTAATCAAACCACACACCCTCCTTCCCAATGATGTGACTTATATCTAGATTCTTTTCAAGGTTGTGCGGATGCAAAAATCCACGGATCAGTGTTGTATTTTCATATCTGATTTTGTCCACTTGGTGTCACTCAACTTTGTATCTACATCAGATATTAAGCTCTGGAAAAAATTAAAAAGACCACAGCAAAAAAAAAATGTTTAAATCGGCATCTCTAAGATTAAGATTACTTTATTGTCATGTTAGTCAGGTGCCTCACACAAAATTATTCTCCGCATTTGACCCATCCAGGTTGGCACCTGATCATACACATACACATGCAGATGCACAAAGTCACACATGGAGAGAGATGCCATACACTGGAGCGGTGGGCAGCCCTTGGAGCATGGGCGTATGGTGCCTTGCTCAAGGGCACCTCGTCCGTGGAGGTGGACTGACAGCTGAAGGGGTGGCATTTTATTTATTTTATCAAAAATAGATTGTATCAAAATTTCAGACCGCCTACCTTCCAGTTATTGGACAACCCACTGTAACCACTGATCCACAGTACATGGATGACAGCCATTCTATTCCAGTGTCTGTTGATTTCCAACACAAGTACCCCCATTCTACTTAATGTGGTACCGATTAGGTGATCACCTGAACATAATCTTATTCAACGAGGAAAAGTATTTAAAAAAAAAAAAAACCACTGCTGTGCTCATCTTGCAATAGGTCCACCTGGACAGCAAAAACAGTAGTAGTGGGACCTCAAAAGTAACTAGAATTTAAAAAAAAACACACAACAACTATTGACTATGCCAAAAGAGTTTAAAAGAAAACATTTTGAGTGACAAAAAGAAGTGTTCAATTCTGGCTTTACTGGCAGAGGGATACAGTGAGCGCCGGGTTTCTTCCATCCTTGAAATGTCTAACACAGCTGTTCATGAGAACAAGGTCAAGCCACAGACATTGGGGACATCAAAGCGACAGACTGGCAGAGGGCAAAAAAACGACTCTCTACTGACATGAGGCATGTCAAATCATTCAAATGTCACTCAGCAACTGTAGGATGACATGAAGTGACCTACAAAAAGAATAGCAAATGGCAGCTGGGGTGAAGTTTAAAATTAATTTACAGTATTTAGTCATTACCCAGTATTTGCTTCCCTCAGATGTTGTAGCAGATAAGGTCTTGATATACTGGTATAGATCATTCTCTGCTGGGTTACAGACAGATAGATGTGTAACCCAAAGGAAAAACAGGAAGTGTCTGGTGTTGTGGCAGAAGATAAGCTTCTGCGCTCTTTTGCAAGTCATGTATTAAAATGTATCTGTCAGTGTCCACACAGCTGTGAGTGGTTCAGACAAACACAGACCACCAGCCCTCTCAGAACTTCTGTGGCTTCAATCAGACAAAATCAATCTCATCAGAGCTGCACTGATTACAGTCTAGAGAGAGAGATCTACGTTATTGTGTATGTTTAGCTTTGTGGTGTATTTTTCAGCATTCCTTTTACATATCTGTTGTATCCATGTTATCCAATACCCTAAAAAAATCCAAGTAGATAAACCTGATCAAATTATCCATTATCTCAGAATTACAATAAATGTTCTGTGTTTGTTTATCCCCAGCCCACAGTGCTATGACTGGTACGTCGGCTTGTCTGGGACTGGGAACACTGGCCTTTTTCACAAAAGTTGGCAAAATGGAGGGATGGAAAATAGCCGGGCCTCCGAAACTATAGGAGGAGGGTGACTAAGATTAAATGTATGTTGTAAAAAGACTTAATGTAATAAAGTTCAAAACAAACTCTTGTCTGTAAGCTTTATTTGATCTTGGTCTTTGAAAATAACTGTGAAGGTGGAATAAAATTTAATTGTGTATGTGACGTGATCCTGTGACATTTTTCACTTTTGTGTTTTTCTTTCTGAATTACAAAACCTTGATAGCAAATAGATACTTTACTACTTGCAATTCTAGTACATGATTGGATTTATGACCGCCGCACTTTGTTGGACATCAAAGTGTCTATGGAAAGGCTCTTTGACAGCTTGGAAAGTTACAAACTTTTCCACCCCCATTTGACCATCCTCCTTTCTCACCTGAGTATCTGAAGCTCTGATGTTCACAAGAGGAAATCGAGGAGAAGGGGCTGTAGGGTTGGAGTGCAGGTTAAACTGCGGAGATCCGATGCGGAGATGCTGTTCGTGGCATAGTGATAGCCTGCAATGTCTGCGGCTAGTATCTCTCCAGGATGTGAACGTCATCCCCTTTCGGGTGTAGCAGAGCCTCATCCATGGGGTGTATCCGAAGTTTTTGTGGATCTGGAACCTTCCGGCGGAGCTGCGACCGGCTACTCGGCACAGCTCGAGATCACACGACCACAACAGGTACAGAAAATCTGGATTTCAACGACGTCTCTTTATCCTCCTACCTAACTGGCTTTGTACAGTATGTGGACTGTGGACACGTGGAGAAAAGACATTAGATCTGTCTTATGCTAATGTTTTTTTTTTTTTTAACTGCAAGTATGTGTAAGGTGTCACTGCACATACAAGATGGCGGAAATCACCTGGACAACGTAATTTTGCTTTGAGAAAAAGTCATTTTTCATTTTCATCTTTCATTTAATTTTACGTCGTAGCCTGACTTGCACCTCCAAAAAATCCAATCCAAACTACACATCGCTTAGCCGTAAGGGCTGTGATTGGTCTGCTCAGAACGTAATTTCCGGCAGTTGCTTTTTGGGACTTAATGGCTGTGTACCGCGAAGAAGCTCGTTGACATTTGAAATTATCGAAAGTGCATTTGTTCATCCAACCTCGGCCGGTCGTACAGACCACCCCCGCAAATGTCTTCTCTGTCGCCTGCACCTTCAACATTTGCAATATAAGCATTTGTTCTTCAATGTTGATGAGCTCCAACTGCAAATACAGCTGCTCCACCTTGGTTGCCATTGTTTACTCTTGTTAACTGTGACCGGAAGAAAAAGCAAGGATTCGGTTATAACCCCTGAAACCACATAAACATACAGCCACACCTCCCTACCGGCATGGTCAATTGCAGAGCAACGTGTTCCCTCGACGCAGAACTTTGAATACTCAATGACGACGTCAACGTTATGAAGGAGTATAAACTTGGACTTACTTTCACCCCTGCCTGTCATTGGTTTTAATGTTATAATGTCATATTTTAATGTTACTTGTCAAAAAAATCTCAGTCGGTATGAAATTGCACACATATACAAAAGGCTGTTTTTATACTCCCCTTAAGTAATTAAAGGGTGAAGACACTAACTGGACCACTGTGGAGTGGAGGAGTTCATGGTGGACACTATGGGCCTCATTCTGGAACATTTACGTATTCTTATTCTAAATTTCTCTCACTTTTTTCATATGAAGGTCTCGTACGAACAGGCCACGTCAGATTCAACAAACGTTCTTCGGAAAAGTATGGAAACGACATGCGTAAACATGGTAAATGCCATCCACGTGTATTTAAGTGCACGTGGATGAAGATAGTAAATTTGCATACTCCACACACAAAAAAATACCATATAAGGCTACGCTTCCTCTCTCTTGTGCCAGAAAGTGTTGAGTCATGAGAACGGCATCAAGGTGCAAAAATTACAACTTTACGGGCTCTGAGATTGAAGTTCTGCTTTCAGAGATCCAAAAAGGAAAATCTACCATTTTTAGCAGTGTCAGCAGTGGAATTACGGGACTTGCTAAAGCGAAGAAATGGGAAGCAATTACAAGTGCTGTTAATTCCATGTCACCTATAGTTTATAGTGTCACGAAATAATGAAGAAATGGTTTGATATGAAAAGGGCTAAAAAAAAAAAAAACTTTTGCCATGTCCAGGCGCTTAAATGACTGTTCAATCACTTGAAGAGGAAGCATCCCAAACAGTATGCTGAGAGCCAAACAGAGAGAGACCCGGCGGCGGAGGCAGCAGCTAGCGTAAGACCAAAACAGACAATATTGACACAGGCATTTGACAAGTCAAGCAAGTGATAGAAAGAGGTAACAGAAGCAGTTACCTTTTATCTTGCAAAAGATATGGCACCGTTCAAGACAGTAGAAAGGGATGGGTTTGAACGTCTGTTTCAAGTAGTTGACCCACGGTATGAGCTGCCCGCTGAAAATACTTCTGCAACACTGTCTGTTTTTCACTTTTCAATTTAAGATTGTGATAAAATCGAAACCGTGATTTTATTTTTAAAAAATCGTGATATGATATTTTTGAAATATCGCCCACCCCTAGGATGAAGTCGTAATTATCCCCTAATAAACCCCCCGTAATTCGCACTATGGTTCATATGTAGCACATTATAGCGACAGGTAACCTGTTTAGCATTGGCAGGCTAGTTAACTTACATTGCTGTAAGTGCCTTTTACCAACACTCCATTTGAATGGTATAAAAATACCATTGAATTGCTCATAATACATCTCAGTTGTAGTTACAAAATATGCCTTACTCCCATGTTCACAAAAAGGCAACCATAACAACAGCTTGTGATACAATCTAGTGCTGCACCAACCCACCTACCTCGGGCATGTCTGTCTCATCACTGGCAAAGACCTGTCACAGACATTGGTGTTTACTTACCAGGGCTGAGAGAGGGAGCCCGAGAGCCAATATGTTACATGAATAATAATTGTACCAGTTCTAGTGGCGAGTGGAATAATACCACATTAGTCCGTTACATAAAGCATTAACGCCTTGATGCCAACTAAGTTGAACAAAACCCCTTTTAGAAGACGACTGGAGAATCACTAGACCAACTGTGCTACCTGTGCTACCTTCTTTATCTGGACAAAGTAAATCAAAGGTGACATCTGCTTTGATCCAGCCAGATGAGAGACAGACATCTCAAAATCATCAGACGTCTCACAGAAATCTCAAAATACCTTCCTCAGATCCACTTTCAGTTGAATTTTAAAACAGTAGTAAATGTGCTTTATATATTTGTACATTTTCTTTAAGGTTCTCAGTGAAATCACAAAAAAGAAATCATTAATTAGGAAAATGACTAACTTTGCTATGGAGCCACATTGCCCCCAAGTGGTCTGTAGTATTGGATTGTTAAATCTAAATTAATTCAATAACTAGACATTTATATAAAGTAATGCAACTGTTAACTGATGTTTCCTGCTGTTTCTTTTTGTATTCCATGATTGACACAGAAAAATAACATTGTTTGGTTCTCTCATATATTCATGTCAAAACTTTACAGATATCCATCTGAATTTGAGCATAACCATTATCTATGTTATTGTATATTATTACCTGAATGTATTTTTATTGTCATACGTTTATTTCATATCTTTAATTTTGTATCTGTCAGTTACCAGGGGACTCAGGACACAGATGCAGGGTCTTTTCGGATTCACAGAGGTGTTTATTTAACAAAGCACACAGAGCACAGCAAGGCAGGGCGATCTCCACGCAGAGCAAAGTAATGGGCTGTGGAAACCTAAGCGCTCTCCTCAGTAACTTTGGCAGAGGATAAGCGCGGTTATGAAAGTTACAAATCCTAAATCTCTCCACGCTGGGAGGAAAACAGAAATGCTATGAACACTTTAACAAAACAAAGACAGGCTCTCCTAACGCGGCGGATTTAAACAAAGGACGTACTCGAAAAACAGAGGCACTATGAAACTTTACCGATAAACTTAAAACTCTCCTTAAACAGAGGCGACAATGAAAGGTTGCAACAACAAAAAAAATCACTCCTTGAACGTATGAAGAAACAAGACTACGAAAACTTACCGGATTAATAAATAAACTATGACTAGGAAAATTACAAATAAAGATAGCTCTGCAGGAGGATTGCTCACTGCAGGCTCGTGGAACTATGGATCGAAGTAAACTATGGCTCAAGACAAAAGGCTGGTAATGTAGCTAAAACGGAGACAACATACTGGCACAAGACGAGGGAAACGCAGACTATTTGAACATGAGGGACCAAGGGGAACAGGTGGAAACACTTGGGAATCGGGGAAGACAATGAGACGCTTGACACGGGAGGAAGGGCAAGATACCTGAAACGAGAGGAGACAGTTAGTGCTTTCAAAATAAAACAGGAAATGACGAGACAAGACATGAAACAAAACGTAAACCGTGACAGTATCTTAACAAGGTGCGGTGTTTTCAGAATCCTCTGGACAAATGTGTGTTAAGACAAAAGAATGGAGAAATTGAGTTTTCTTTGTTTTATCAAACTGTGAAGAATAGAGTTAAATCTTGTACTTTCCACACCCAGGCAAACACCATAACAATTTCAGGGATATCATTGGCTGAAAGTGGAGGGTAAGCCTGTGTCATGCCCCGCCTCCGGGAATCAAACTCAGGAGCCATGTGAGAAGAAAATGGAAAGATGAGGAAGTTAGAAAGGAAGTCAGAAGCAAAGAAAGATGAAAGGATAGAGAAATGAGGAAGACGAAAAAGCTCTGAGAAAAGAATTTTAAAAAATGAAGTAATAGAAAGATACACGTTTTTTTGTTTTTCGGTTGTCCATCTAAAAAAAAATTAAGACAATTTTAGCAATACCGGTACATTTCTCTATTCGTTTGCCCCTTTCCAAATCACTAATTGTTCCCTTAATATCCAGTCCTAGTCGCATTTCTCCTGTTTGTCCCTTAAGTTTCATGTTTTTGATTACATCTTTCAATAAATAGTTCATATCTATATATTTAACAAGTCGTTGTTGAATGTTTCTTTACATAATTTCGGCCAATTTAAGCAATAACTCATGGAGTAACACTGTTGAGACTGATTAACATCAATTTAGCAGAATCGTAAAATTCTGTTAAATCATAAAACTGTCTTTTTTCTTCTTTTGAAGGTGGTGCCCACATATACGAGGTAATTAAGGTTTATTTAGATAGTGAGAACACTATTTGTCAACCCTTTACACATCAGTGTAAAGAGATTATAACCTCTAAACTCTTAAAACACAAGATAAACAAATACTGCATAGATGATCTGTAATAGGGGATGCCAAATCTGACCAGTGATGACATGTTTAGCCGCATGTCCTCATTCAATCGCTGGTTGTCTAGATGGTGTCCAGCAAACAATGTGGGCTACATAGATAATTGGCAATCTTTCTGGAGAAAACCTGGTCTGATGAGGAGAGACGGCATCCATCCCACTTTGGAAGGAGCGGCTCTCATTTAAAAAATATGGACGAATTTATTAGTCATCCAAAAACATGACAACCCAGGGTTGAGACCAGGATGCAGAGTTGTAGTCTTACACACTTCTCTGCGGCTTTCCACCTGATGCTGCCCCCCCAATCAATAAACACAAAAGGAGCAAATCCTCTTGTGCAAAAAAATTTAAAATAAAAACTTTAACTGAACAAAAACATCAAACTATTAAATGTGGTTTGCTGAATATTAGATCTCTCCCTTTGAAGTCTCTGTTAGTGAATGATTTGATCTGTGATCATCATATTGATATATTTTGTCTTACAGAAACCTGGCTGCAGCAGGAGGATCATGTTAGCATTAATGAATCAACTCCCTCTGACTATTTAAATGTTCACGTTCCTCCAACCACAGGCAGAGGAGGAGGAGTGGCAGCTATCTTCAGATCAGGGTTACTAATCAGTCCTAGACCCAAGATTAGTTTTAGCTCTTTTGAATCTCTGATTCTCAGTTTTTCCCAAAGTGGAAATCACAAAAACCTCTTGGGTTTGTTGTTGTGTATCGTCCACCTGGCCCTTATTCTGAGTTTCTGTCTGAATTCTCAGTTTTTATCCCAGTTAGTGCTGAGTACAGATAAAGTCATTGTAGTGGGTGACTTTAATATTCATGTAGATGTTGAAAATGACAGCCTAAATATTAACTTTAATTCTATATTAGACTCTATTGGATTTTCTCAAAGTGTTCACAGACCTACTCACTGCCTTAATCATACCCTTGACCTTGTGCTGACTTATGGCATTGAGAGTGAACAGTTAACAGTGTTCCCTCATAACCCTGTCTTGTCTGACCATTTTTTAATAACTTTTGAATTTACATTACTTGACTACACGGCTTCTGAGAAGAATTTTACATATAGAAGGTGTCTGTCAG
This sequence comes from Leuresthes tenuis, assembly GCF_036924035.1. Classification (NCBI taxonomy): domain Eukaryota; kingdom Metazoa; phylum Chordata; class Actinopteri; order Atheriniformes; family Atherinopsidae; genus Leuresthes; species Leuresthes tenuis. The sequence goes on along the minus strand of NW_027325361.1, from coordinate 35,859,907 downwards.
AGAATGCTGTAACCAGATTTAAAGAGTTGATTTCATCATCCTTTTCTTCACTGCCATGTGCTGATATGACAGAGGACGGCTGCCTAAATTTTACTCCAGTAGAACTTGACTCTCTTGTTGACAGCACTATAGCTTCAATGCGTACAACACTGGACAATGTTGCCCCTCTGAAAAGGAAGGTAATCAGTCAGAAGAGGTTGGCTCCTTGGTATAATTCACAGCTGCGTGCGTTAAAGCAGACTGCAAGAAAGCTGGAGAGACAGTGGCGTTCCTCTAATTTAGAAGAGTCTCAATTAGTCTGGAAAGATAGTTTAATAACGTATCAGAAAGGCCTTCATAAAGCTAGAACTGCTTATTATTCATCATTGATAGAAGAGATTAAGAATAATCCCAGGTTTCTTTTCAGCACTGTTGCCAGGCTGACAAAGAGTCCGAGCTCTGTTGAGCCATGTATTCCTTTAACTCTCAGCAGTGATGATTTCATGAGATTCTTCATCAATAAAATTGTTTCTATCAGAGAGAAGATTAATGGAATCCTTCCCATTATTATCACTGATGTATCATCAAGTAGAGCAGCTTTAGAAGTATCTTTAGAACCTGAATTGTATTTAGACAGCTTCTGCCCAGTTGATCTCTCTGAGCTAACAACAGCAATAGTCTCTTCTAAACCATCAACTTGTATGTTAGACCCAATCCCAACCAGACTGTTCAAGGAGGTTTTCCCCTTAATTGACACTTCCATATTGGATTTGATCAATCGGTCTTTGTTGACAGGATATGTACCTCAGACTTTTAAGGTTGCTGTAATTAAGCATTTACTTAAAAAACCTACTCTTGATTCAGAAGTGTTGGCTAATTATCGACCTATATCCAATCTCCCTTTTTTGTCCAAAGTTCTTGAAAAAATAGTTGCAGTTCAACTTAGTGATCATTTACATAGAAATAATCTGTTTGAAGAGTTTCAGTCAGGATTCAGAGTGCATCATAGCACAGAAACGGCACTGGTGAAAGTTACCAATGATCTCCTGTTAGCCTCTGATAGCAGACTTGTTTCTGTGCTTGTCCTGTTGGATCTCAGTGCTGCATTTGATACGATCGATCACAGCATTCTGTTACAGAGACTTGAACATGTTGTTGGGATTAAAGGAACTGCATTAGGCTGGTTTAAGTCATATTTATCTGATAGATTCCAGTTTGTTCTTGTAAATGAAGAATCTTCCTCACACGTTGGAGTAAGTCATGGAGTTCCTCAGGGTTCTGTGCTTGGACCGATTCTTTTTACTTTATACATGCTTCCATTAGGTAACATTATCAGACAGCATGGCATAAATTTCCATTGTTATGCTGATGATACTCAGCTGTACTTATCTATGAAACCAGATGAAACCAACAGGTTGGTCAGACTACAAGCCTGTCTTAAAGACATAAAGACCTGGATGACTCAGAACTGTCTGCTTCTAAATTCAGACAAAACTGAAGTTGTTCTCTTTGGACCTGAGCGCTTCAGGGAGAAATTGTCTAGTTATATAGTTACTCTAGATGGTATTTCCTTGGCTTCTAGTTCTACAGTGAGGAACCTTGGAGTTATTTTTGACCAGAATTTATCATTTGACGCACATATAAAACTGGTTTCTAGGACTGCCTTCTTTCACCTTCGTAATATTGCTAAAATCAGGAACATCCTGTCTCAGGGTGATGCAGAGAAACTAGTTCATGCATTTGTTACTTCAAGATTGGACTTCTGTAATTCCTTATTATTGGGCTGTCCCACATATTCTCTGAAAAGCCTCCAGCTGATCCAAAATGCTGCAGCCAGAGTTCTGATGAGAACTAACAGGAGAGATCATGTTTCTCCAGTTTTAGCTTCTCTTCATTGGCTCCCTGTTAAATTTATAATAGAATTTAAGATTCTTCTTCTCACATATAAAGTTCTTAATGACCGAGCTCCATCATATCTTAAAGATTTAATTGTAAGATATTTTCCTAACAGAGCACTTCGCTCCCAAACTGCAGGTTTACTTGTTGTTCCCAGAGTTTCTAAAAGTAGAATGGGAGGCAGAGCCTTCCGTTATCAGGCCCCTCTCTTGTGGAATAAGCTGCCAGTAAATGTCCGGGAAGCAGACACCCTTTCCACTTTTAAGATTAGGCTTAAAACTTTCCTTTTTGATAAAGCTTATAGTTAGGGATGGCTCAGGTAATCCTGAAACATCCCATAGTTAAGCTGCTATAGGCTTAGACTGCTGGGGGACCTCATCTGTCACACCTTTCCTCACTTTGCTCTCTTTTTCCCCCTGTTTAATTTCAAAATTGATTTTATGTACATGTGACATTATTGTGGTTATTAACTTGTGTTTCCCTGTTCCAACAGATATCCTTTGAATGGTATTATGGTGTTTTTCCCCCCTCTTTTCCATCTTTTATGTCTTCTCAAACCCCAGCTGGTCGAGGCGGATGGCCACCCTTCCTGAGTCTGGTTCTGCCAGAGGTTTCTTCCTGGTTCTGGTTCTGCCAGAGGTTTCTTCCTGGTTCTGGTTCTGCCAGAGGTTTCTTCCTGGTTCTGGTTCTGCCAGAGGTTTCTTCCTGGTTCTGGTTCTGCCAGAGGTTTCTTCCTGTTAAAGGGAGTCGTTCCTTTCCACAGTCCCTCAGGCTCAGGACGGGAGATTGGACTGAAGACAAGTTTCGGTGCAATCTGTTGGTTTCCTTAGCTAGGATATTATTTTTGAATTGGCTCTATATGAATTAATTGGATTATGATTACAATGAATTGAATTCCAATTGGCTTGAATTGGACTATATTACTTAAGTGCCTTGAGATGGCAATTGTTGTAATCTGGCGCTATATAAATAAAATTGAATTGAAATTAATTGAATTGAAATATTATAGATAAGGTGTAATATAGAAATTTCTTGATTTCTTGGCATGTAACCAAGAAATCTCTCAAAGGCCTCAGTATTTTACTTGCAAGGGGAAAACAACACACAAGCTTTCTCTCTGCAGATTCACTAGAGTTCTCCAGCGAGTGGTTGCCTCCCCTTTCCTTTTATTTGGTGACACACACACACATACATACAATCTTCTACTTGCTTTCATGTGCCGAGACCTGGTATATCTCCTGAGTCGACTTATTTGGGCAGCGTAAAGATAACGATCAGAGTGGAGACAACATTCCTCTTTAAAACACAGCTCTCATTGTCTCCCCTCTTCTCCTTGGGAAGTTTTGATATGAAATGGCCTCTCTGGTCGTGACATTAATATACTGATAATAAGCAAACTTTTCAGACACCATTGTATCATAATCCAAGTTTACAATAAAGAAAAGTCCTCACATGAGCAAATACAGAAAGGTTCATCACAAGCTGTGAACAATTATAAATCAGAAAGGCTAAATTAGACAAACTCTAAACACAGATTTATTCTGGAACAGTATTCTTTCGAATGATGATCTAAGCTTGGTCCGTATCAGAATGACGGAAGAAAAAAAGTCTGGAGAAGGCGAGAATAGCTAGAAAACCAGAAGCTACAACGTCAACTGGGAAACACCTGGAGGCAGTGTAATGGCACTGGGTCTCTTGTGTTTACTGATAATGTAAAGACTAAAGTAGCACTGGAACTGGAACGTACATCCGTATACACTGACTGTCTAAGCTGATTGTACGCTGCCACACAGTACAGATGGACTATGACCCAAAACTGGAACTATAAACAAGGAATGCAACCCAGATGGTTAATTTCCAGACATCAAGCACTATTTGCCAGCAAAGCACTTTTAACAAAGAAATGGGGAAAAAACTTAACGTTTGGACATAAACACTCTCATATTAAAGCTAAGTCTGCGCTTGAAGCCTTTATTCATAAGTAGAAATGTTTTTGTGAACAGTCCATCACTGCATGACATCATATTTTCTCTTACTGTAAAATTAAATAAAATAAATTCTTCAGGACGTTCAGAGAGGCTGAAACTGCTTGTTGAACTTAATCATGATCATTGAGGATAGTTCTTATAAAAAGGCAATAATGCATTACAGCATATGGACAAAAAGGTTGAAATCCACTACAGGACGGGGGCAATTTATTCAACTCTAATGATCGTTGACCATCTGAATGTAGATCCAGCCAAGACACCAGCTCTGGGCATACACTTAACGCCCCTGACTGGGTTAGCTGGAAAGCTGAGGGAGTTAGGGAAAAGGATTGATTCTGTTCATGATGCTGGATGTTACACAACAACACAGAATACACCATTTTCTGTATTCAGTGTCAGGGCCTCTGCTCCTCTGCATGACTTTGATAAACTACAAACAGCACTTCATCTGATGCTCTCCCTTTAATGCAATCAGCAACACTGGAGAAATTTAACACAACACAACATTATTTCTATATTTTAACACATCCTGACTCAAAGGTAATAAATCAATGAACCAAAAAAAGAAAACACTCTTGCTCATTCCTGAAAGCTGCAGACACTGCTTAACAATTTCACCCACAAGAGCAGCAATGAGGCGGCTTGAAGGCAGCATGAGATATACATGACACAAAGTATTCCGAGGGAATTATTTGATATTACGTAAAATGCGCCGAGAATGACTGGTTTTCATAGCAGCCAAAGCGGTCTCCAGTGTGGAGATCAGGTATAGGAGGGTGCTGGGATCAGTCTGGAGAACCCTGCTGTTGTAGTCGGTGCTGGTGCTGCTGCTGCTGTCGCAGCTTTGCGTCAGGAGCAAACGCATGCTCACCATGGGAATGACCTGCTGTCGGACTGACCGGCTCGCCAACTGGCAGGAAAAAAATGAGCAAAGTAACAGAGAAACGCAGGTGAAAAAAATATTACAATTCCAACACTGAGGAATGAAACCTTTACAGCAGAGCGCAGCTCATCAATGTTAACCAGTCTGCTGTGTGAAACTCTCCGTGTTCCTCCAAACTCATTAGAGCCCAGATGCTGTCTAATATGAGTCTTTACAAAAACAGGTCTGACAGTAGAAAGTCAATTCAGTGGTTAATTCAAATGATCAACACACTAACATACAACCCTCCTAACCTGTACATCCAGTCTCCACTCGAGATTGTGGTATGTCGGCTGAGGGGGCAGCAGCTGGCTCAGGGTGCTGCGAATCTGAGTGTGGTGCTGCAGGTAGAGCTGCAGCAGAGGAGCAGAATGAGGCGTCCAACATAAGCACAAAGTTTATACTGTCTCCTAATGTTAGAACACGTTAAAAGTCACCTGCAACAGGGTGTGATTAAGCTCTTCCTCAAAGCCCAAAACCAACACGGAGTCCATGAAGTCCACCTCAGAGATCTACACACACACACGCACATGCGCACACACATAGGTGAACCTGTCCATCTCAGATAATAGGGATTCACTTTGAGTTCAGCTTAATTTGTTTTAGACTAAAAGTTCTGGATATTTAAAGCCTCCTTCATGCCACACGTCTCACAACATGGCACAATGTCGAGCGTGTACAGTCAAACTGGCACTGATGTATGGAATCAATGACAATTATCAGGCGGTGTTGTACTCACCTTGTGTCTGGAGCTCTCTGTCATGAGGAACATCAGCCCTTCCACTCCACACTGTACCATTTCCACAGGAAAAGACAGCTTCCCTGTAAGCAGTGATGCCCAATGAACCTACTGTCCTGCTAGGAGGCAGGTGAGTGTGTCAGAGCTTCAGGAGGGACAAAGTGTCCTTATAACTGACTCAGGTGTATACACTCGGTGTCCATTTTATTATGTCTACTGGTTGAAGCTGACTAACAGCCACACTTGCCTTTACAAAATGTTTAAGTTTGAATTGAATGAGATATGATTCAACTTTCTAATCATTGTGGGTAAATGAATATACTCTACATAGCTGCAACACAAGACTGATGTTCCCTTGTGACATTTGGAACCAGACACAGCAGTCAACTGTTTGGAAAGATGAAACAGAGTCTTACTAGCTGCGCCTTCATAGATCTTGGGACTAGTTCCTTTCCTCAGGAATTCCAGCGCTATGTGACCAAACTCTGCAACCACTGAGGGAAAAAAGAAGAAAGGAAAAAGGCCTTGTCATACTGAGCTAAGCTTTTCAGAAGAGCAGATACCACAATTTTCCTGTCCAAAATATATCTAACCTAAAACAAAGGAAAATTGAGATAGCACAAAATACATGTTTTTTTGCAGAGAAGCAAGAAGTTTATTGTTGGCTGCAGCTGAAGCAGACGCAGTCTTACCGAACCGAGACCAGCCCTGCTGTCACGTCATCACTTAAATATAATAAAACAAAGTGACCTTTGGGTGTCTCATCCTTTTCTTTCCTTCCCTGACCCCCAGGACCCCATCTTCATTTAAAAGGAAACACTACAAGCTGTCTTTGGAAAGAACACAAATAACACACTTCCACACACCACTCATGTCTTCATTTGGATTTCTTTGTTACAAGACTTATCTGAAAGAAGTCCTGTTCGCAGTTAAATGAGGATGAGATGAGCCTGGGGCTGCATGGCTCTATCTGTAGCATCAGGGTTGATTACCGTTGAGTGCTTCTGCTGATTTGAATTGGGAGGCAGGGGGTGTTTCTACACTTGTCCTTCCTGAGCATGTGGCTGTGTGCAGGGACAGCAGGTGATCATGCAGATACAGTGAGAGAGAGCGAGATAACTCCTTTATGAACTCCTGAAGATAATCTCTCTTTTTTGTTTTAAAGTGAGATGAACTTTAATTTGTGTATGAAATTTTGAAGACAAAAACACTTTTAGAGGAATTAGCTTCCTGAAAGAAGAAGAACAGAAAAAAAACTTCGAGAAATCCATCTGAACAGAAGAGTCCAGCAGAAAAGTCCAGCCAACTGAAAAACTGACTGTTTGTCAAACTGTCCTGAGGACAACAAACACAGCCAGAGAATGAAGTGAGTGAGAACATCAGAGGCAACACAACCTGTACAAGGGCTTATAAAAACTAAATAATCTGCAAACTAATTTAAGTTAAAGCTAACAGCTAACCAACAAGATTGTAAACCTTAACAACGGTTACAAAGGAGGTGGAACAACAACCATGCAGCCTCAGCAAAGCCCTGGAACCTCAGATACAGCACATACAGAAGCTGTTCCTCTCTTATACACACAGGATCTGAAAAATTAAAGTGCCTGGGAGGCATACAAACAGAAAGTGTTGAAGGAAAAAGCAGAGACACTCTTCTCTGACTCCAATAAAAATGGAGACATCAGCAACCTGATCTTCTTCACAGAGCAGCCCACTAGCATGGCACTATGCCATAAAGACGCACGACCCCTCTGTGAAGAAAGAGGGGACCTGTAATGGCTGGAAACTGAAAGTCAAAGAGGAAGAAGACACAGACTCCCCCATGACATCAGTCAACATATATAAAAACGGGACTGTCATGGTGCAGGGGAACCTCAGGCAGTTTGAGCTGGACTTTCCCCTCATAAAAGGAAAAGCCCAACTGGAGAAGTGCCCCCCCCGCCTGATGAGACCCACACCCTGCCAGACACAATCACCACCTCAATCCCCACCTGTCCCCCTGCTGACCAGCCCTCTGAGAAGAGTGAGCCCCCCTGCTCTGAACAGGCCCATCACATCATCACCAACATGAAGTTGAAGTTCAGTGAGCTGGAGAGAGAGCTGGGTACAGCTTAGAGAGCTGATCAGCCATCAGCCAAGCCAGGAGGAGACCTGGAGCCTCAGCACGAAGCTGAGCAGACTGAGAGCTGCAGTAGCACAAGGAGAGTCACGTGGCAGCGCTGAAGGACCTGAAAGAGGAGGTGAATGAGCTGAGAGAGGAGAGAGAGCTGGCCTCTCTGTCACAGAAGCTCCAGGAGAGAGACAGAGTCAACCCAGGCCTGACAAGACAGGTGAACTCACACCTAGACCACAACCAGGATCCTGGGAGCCCCACACAGAAGCACCAGGACCAAGAGGTTCCACCCACCCAGAGCCACCAGAACCGAGAGGCTCCACCCACCCAGAGCCACCAGAACCGAGAGGCTCTACCCACCCAGAGCCACCAGAACCGAGAGAGTTCACCCACCCAGCAGCTCCCCTCCAGACACCAAACCAACACCACATCCACACACCCATTGATCGACTCCACCCCTCCTCCATCCAGACTGACACAGCAACCAGACATTGTCATCCTCATCGACTCCAATGGAAAGTTCTCAAATGAAAAGAAACTGTTCCCCTACCACAAAGTGGCCAAACTCTGGTGTCCAAACAGCCAACATGCCATGGAGCTGCTATCAGAGGAGCGTCTTGGTTCTCCGAGCCACATCATCATTCACACTGGCACCAACGAGCTGAGCAGGAAAGAACATCAGAGTCACTCAGACGAATGATAGAAAAAGCCTCCAGCACCTTCCCCAACAGTAAAGTAGTTATATCAACCCTGCTACCCAGGAAAGACAATTCACAGGATTGCCCAGACACCATTCACAGGATGAACAGCAGCGACTCCAGAGACTGCGTCCTGAAGCCTTACGTCCACCTGGCCCACCACCTCACCCTGGACATCAGCTGCCTCAACGACCATGTCCATCCATTTAAAAATACCATCCCCATCTTCGCCCAGACACTGAAGAACGTTGCTCTCAACTGAGACCAGTCCACCCCCCGCAGAAGGAGCAGGTCGGCCGGCAGCCCCCCCAGACCGCCATCCAGGCCCGACCAGAGCCCCTCCCGCCCCCAGGAGCCCCACCCCAGCGCCATCACCAAGAGCCACGCCCCGGCCCACTGAGCTACGCTCGGGTGGTGAGGAGAGCAGCAGACCCCCCCCCTTACCCCTCAAACCTCCAACCCCACCCCTACACCCCCACACAGCCAGCTGAGAGACATCCAGCACATGCTCATCCTGCTCTGCTCCCACCTGATAGGTCAAGTACAGTTTTAACACTGGATGCAACATTTTGAATATTAAATCTAAATAATTTATTATCTCATGTTGGAACATCTAGGGTCTGAGGTCCTCTGCTTTTGGCCTTAAGAGCAGGACCCCAGATTTCACCACAGAGTTAGGGGATGCAGATATATTTGTTTTACAAGAAACTTGGTACAGAGGAGACATTTCCACTGGTTGTCCCGCAGGCTACAGAGAGCTGGTGTTCCCATCCACCAAACTGAAAGGAATAAGACAGGGCAGAGATCCAGGTGGAATGCTGATTTGGTACAAAGCAAACCTTGAACACTCAATCGAATTGATAAAAAAGGCAGATCTTCAATTTTGCTCAAAATAAAAAGAGAAATTGTTGCCACAGATAAAGATATATTCATGTGTGCAGTGTATCTCCCCCCATCAGAATCCCCGTATCAGAATGAAAATGTCTTTTCCAATCTTGAAAATGAGATCAGTCACTACCAGGCCCAGGGGAGCATACTGATCTGTGGAGACCTTAATGCCAGAGCAGATGTAGAACCAGACTCTATCAATCCACATGGAGACAGACATATACTTGGCCAAATCAGCATTCCTGTACCTTCATATCCCCACAGAAACTATTTTTACAAAACTATCAACAAAAGTGGGCACCAATTCCTACAGCTCTGTCGAACACTGGGTCTGTGCATAGTCAACGGCCGACTTCGAGGGGACTCCTTTGGTCTCTACACAAAGCAATAGCACAGTAGACTACAACGTAACAGACCTAGACCCCTTCTACCTGAGAGCATGTACAGTCAGCCCCCTCACACCCTTATCTGACCACAGTAAAATTACACTGTACATTAGAAAGACAGTAACCCTCACGCAGCGGAGCCCATCAAACTGAACTATACAAAATAAGCTGTACAGGATATCAACAACATATTTGACAGTGCAGCAGAGTTATTCAATCTGAAACAGTATCAACATCACAAATTAAAAAATTTTAAAAAATCAGCCAATGAAAAGTGGTTTGATACAGATTGCAAGAAAAACAATGAGAAATTTATCAAATCAAAAACACAGACAACCTGACAACTCTGAGCTTCGCATCCAATATTGGGAAACATTGAAAATATACAGAAGAACACTCAGAACTAAAAGGGTGCAGCATGTGCAACACCAACTGAATGAAACTGAAGAGTCCATTGACTCTAATGATTTCTGGAAAAAATGGCAAACAATCAGCAAACCACACAAAGAAGAATTGGCTATTCAAAATGGTGCAATTTGGAAACAACACTTTGAAAATCTGTATAGTACTATTACACTGAATTTGACCCAGAATGAGCTCCTCAACAAATTACAAACTCTAGAATCAGTCCTTAAAGACAACCAGAACCCTTTAGATTATCAAATTACTGAAAATAAGCTAAAATCCAGGCCCTACAATCAAGGAAGGCCAGTGGCCCCGATGGCATTTTAACAGCAAGAAATTCAACATTGCCATATTGAAATTATTCAACCTTGTCCTCAACATTGGACATTTCCCTGACATGTGGAGCAAAGGAATCATAACACCAATCTTTAAAAATGGAAATAAATTTGACCCAAACAATTACAGAGGCATATGTGTCAGCAGCAACCTGGGGAAGGTATTCTGCAGCATCCTAAACAGAGCTGTTCAAAATGTTCTGAGCAAGAGTCAAGTTGGATTTACACCACAACACCGAACTACTGACCACATCTGCACCCTTCACACTCTCATTAACAAACATGTTCACCAAAACAACAACAACATCTCTTGTTTTGTAGATTTCAAAAAAGCATTTGACTCAATCTGACAAAGTGGTCTGTTCCTAAAATTAATTGAAAGAGGTATCTATGACATAATTAAAACAATGTACACAAATAATAAATGTGCTGTGAAGATCAACAACATGGAAACAGATTTTTTCCTCCAAAGTAGAGGGTGAAACAGGGCTGCAGTCTCAGGGCAACACTGTTTAACATTTATATTGATAAATTGGCTAAATCACTTGAACAATCGGATATCTCTGGCCTCAATCTCTCCGACACAAATATTAAATGTCTACTTTTTGCAGATGATACTGTTAGCTCCATCTAAAGAGGCATTACAACAGCAACTAGATCGTCTGCAAACCTTCTGTGAGACCTGGGCCCTGACAGTTAATCGAAAAAGGACGAGAATTATGGTCTTCCAGAAACGACCAAGAAGTCAGGGAAACCCAAACAAGTTCTTACTGGGCTCCACTGACATTGAACACACACATAACTACACATATTTAGGACTCAAAATTAGCTCTACAGTAAATTTTAATCTGGCCGTTAATGATCTCAAAGACAAGGGAAGAACGTTTTTTTACGCCTTAAAAAAGTCTTCGATAATTGACATTCTACTCTATAATTTAACCTGTTTTACTGTATGGTAGTGAAGTATGGGGCCCTCTTACAAATCAAGACTTTGAAAAATGGGACAAACACCCAATCAAATGCATGCATACTGAGATCTGTAGGAGCATTCTCAGAGTCCAAAGAAACACCCCCAACAATGGATGTCGAGTTGAATTAGGACAATTTCCCCTTTTAATTCGAATACAAAAAAGAGCCATAAAATTCTACCAGCACCTCAAAGCCAGCGAGCCCAGCTCCTACCACTACAAAGCCCTGCAATGCCAAGAGGAGAGCAAAGAAAGGAGTTCCCTCAGCCAGCTGGTCCACCGGCTCAGCTCCAACAACACAGGGTACAGAGACAGCCCTCACACAATCCAGCCCCACCAAATTATAACTAAAGAAAAAGACAATTACATCAACTATTGGACACCTGCAACCAAAACCCAAAGCAAACTCCAATGCTATTTGGCCCTAAACAGACAATACTCTATGGCAGATTATCTGAGCTCTGTAAGCGACCCCAGACTGAGGAAAACGTTGACTATGTACAGACTCAGGAACCACAGCCCGGCCTTAGAGAGAGGCCGACACAGACAGATGTGGCTGCCCAGGGAGGAGCGGCTGTGTCAGCTCTGTCCACACAGACAGGTAGAGACAGAGCAACACTTCCTATTACACTGCGACGCATATGAAGAAATTGGAACTAAATTATTTAAAAAATGAAAGATAAACAACAAGATTTTGATACCCTTTCTGATCAGGAGAAAATTAAACATCTGCTTGGAGAAAACAGCGTCAGTGTCATAGAGGCAGCAAAATATATCAGTACATGTCACAGCCTGAGAGAGACACAACAACAAAACACAGTCTCCTAATACCACTCTGCCTGTTTGGTGTAGAACGTGCAAATATGTAATATAAAATAGTTCATGTATTTCTATCTACCTATTGTAAATAATATGTAATTGTATTAATATATAATGTAAAATTGTATCATAATTGAATTGTAGGTCTAAGTATATGTTTCAGCTTTCGGCAACAATGGTTACCGTTCATGCCAATAAAGCAAATTTGAATTTGAAAAAAAAATTGAGAGAGAGAGACAGACAGACAGACACTTTATTAATCCTGAGTGAAATTCAAAAGCTTCTGAAAGCTTCTGTGTTTATTGCTTTACCAGCAACATTTGATGTCACAACCTCTGACAGAACCTCTCATCTATAAAACTTATTCTGTACCAACTCATGATGAATGATCACATCATCATTCAATTCAACCAGAAATAAAATTGTTGAGTTTTTTTTCCTTCAACATAAATTGAAAAAAAGAATGCTTTACTGCTTCTTGTTATATTGATTAAACAATAAACTCATCAAAATAAAAACTTGAATAAAAACAATCTGACATATTCTGTCCTATTTTTAAGGCAGTATAAAGTATTAACAGATTATACAATATTTTGCTATAGTACTGATCCAGCCCTCGTTTCTTTCTATATTTCATGAAAACAAATTGTTTCAGTGATTTATTGAAACAACATAAATATAAATACAGAATATAAGGCTGAAACAGAGTTTGTACAATTCTAAGGAACTTGAAAGTCTATACTTGAGCTATCTTAGTCTCCAACACAGCCTAAAACCTCTTAGACAAGCTTTCTGTCCTTTCTTTCTGTAGGAGGTGATGTGTCCCGTGTTCCTAATCAGCTGACAGCCCCACAGAGGAGGACACTGATCCTCCCTGAGACCGCTCACTCACCGGAAGCATCGACCTTCTGCAGGAAGGAAAGGTGTTCTTTATGGTCTTCAGACAACACCAACAGCATCTTCAGCAACAACGTCCAGAACCACCAAAGTGCTCAAACAGTCAAGTTGAAACATCCATCAAACCCGGAAAGCAAGCCGAGTTGTCCTTCTTCTTTGGTACTGTACAGCGATCTCCTTCGGAATTACTGCATACCGCCCCTTGTGGACAATATTGTGAACTACCTGCCTCTTTTCTCTGGAGAGTCCTGGGGATTACAAAAATTCTTAGTGGCGATGGTCTTGGTAGTAAAATTATGATAAAATTTAAAAAAGATTATTGGGCGTTTCCCATGAAAATTAAAGAATAGATCATTGGAAAGATTAAAGTTATTTATGACGCATCTTAGTCCCACAAACAGCTCCATCCATCCATTTTCTACACCTGCTTCATCCAACGCAGGGTCCAGGGGTTGAAGTCTGTTCCAGCTTCCATTGGATGAGAGGCAGGTTGCTGGACAACCCTGGACAGGTTGCCAATTTGAAAGTGCTCCTTAAGAGAAAAACTGTAGGAGGAGGCAGGGGGACTTTTAAGAGGTCGAGGAATTCATCAACTGGAGAAGAAAAAATGGATGAAAAGCAAAATGTGCTTCAGACAATGGATGACAGTGAGTTCTTAAAATGCTACAGAATGGACTGTGCATAGATTGTATCTGTCAATAATCTTATACAGCACATTTCAGGCAATATAAGCACTTTCAAAAAAGGAAGTTTTGAGCTTGATAAGAACGAAGAGGCCATCGGTGTTTGTTGGTAATGGATTTTATTACAGATGTGCTGACTGAGATCAGAGTTTTTGTCTTTTCCAGGTCAGTGTTGCTCTGAGATTGGTCCTGAATCATTTCAAAGGTCAGACTCCTATGCCTTGGCTGTCCAATCCCTGCTGCTGAAACTGGCTATTCAGACGTGGAGCATCACTTCACAGGTGATTGTGAGGGAAGTTCAGAGATATCAGCTAGGCTCTGACTGTTTTATGCGCTCATGCACCTGATATTAGTTCAGACTACCAAGTTTTCTTGGAGTCTCTGGGTTTGGTGCTGGAAAGTGAAATTCCTGGTGACTCTGTTGTCCTACTGGGGTACTTCAAAGCTCACGTGGGCAAAGACAATGAAACCTGGAGGGGTGTGATTGGGAGGAACAGTCTGCCTGATCCGAACTAGAATGGTGTATTGTTGTTAGACTTCTGTTTGTCATGCTTCTCTGCAGCTTCCCACCTGCCTCTACCCCCCCAAAACCCATAATCACTGTCTGCTCCCTGACCACTCAAATAAAAAAATAAATCAATAAACACACACAGTAAACTGGAAACCCTATAAAAATGAAGGCAAAAAAGATTTACCTGAACACAAACGTAAAACCCATTAAATGTGGTTTGCTGAATATTAGATCTCTCCTTTCCAAGTCTCTGTTAGTGAATGACTTGATCTGTGATCATCATATTGATATATTTTGTCTTACAGAAACCTGGCTGCAGCAGGAGGATCATGTTAGCATTAATGAATCAACTCCCTCTGACTATTTAAATGTTCATGTTCCTCGAATCACAGGCAGAGGAGGAGGAGTGGCAGCTATCTTCAGATCAGGGTTACTAATCAGTCCTAGACCTAAGACTAGTTTTAGCTGTTTTGAATCTCTGATTCTCAGTTTTTCCCACCCAAAGTGGAAATCACAAAAACCTCTTCTAATTGTTGTGTATCGTACACCTGGCCCTTATTCTGAGTTTCTGTCTGAATTCTCAGTTTTTACTTTAATATTCATGCAGATGTAGAAAATGACAGCCTAAATATCAACTTTAATTCTATATTAGATACTATTAGATTTTCTCAGTGTTCACAGACCTACTCACTGTGTTAATCATACCCTTGATCTTATGCTGACTTATGATATTGAGAGTGAACAGTTAACAGTATTTCCTCATAACCCTGTCTTATCTGACCATTTTTTGATAACGTTTGAGTTTACATTACTTGACTATACAGCTTTATATAGCAGGTGTCTATTAGAGAATTCAATTAAGTTTTATTTATATAGTGCCAAATTACAACAAATGTCATCTCAAGGCACTTCAATAATTCATAATTCCAATTCAAGCCAATTGGAGTTCAATTCATTGTATTCATAATCCAATCAAATCAATTAATCAATTTCAAAATAATCCAATTAATTCATATAGAGCCAATTCAAAAACAATTTCCTAGCTAAGGAAACCAAAAGATTGCATCAAAACTTCTCTTAAGTGCAATCTCCCGTCCTGAGCATGCATGAGGCGACTGTGGAGAGAAACAACTCCCTTTTAACAGGAAGAAACCTCTGGCAGAACCAGACTCAGGAAGGGTGGCCATCCGCCTCAAGCTGGGGTTCGAGAAGACAGAAAAGAGGGGACAACAAACACCGTAACACCATTCAAAGGATACCTAATGGAACAGGGAAACACAAGTTAATGACCACAATAATGTCACATATACATAATATTCATCCATTTTCTATACCCGCTTAATCCGTCGGTCAGGTCATGGGGGGGTCGGAGCCGATCTCAGCAGTCATCAGGCAAGAGGCGTGGTACACCCCAGACAAGTCGCCAGTCCATCACAGTGCCACACAGAGACAAATGAGACAAACAACCACACACACGCTCACACTCACTCCTAAGGACAATTTTAGAGAACATGCATGTTTTTGGATGGTGGGAGGAAGCCGGAGTACCCAGAGAGAACCCACACATACACGGGGAGAACATGCGAACTCTACACAGAAAGGCCCCAACCAGGAGCTGAACCTGGAACCCTCTCGCTGTGAGGCGATGGTGCTAACCACCACACCACCGTGCAGCTTGTACATAATATCATTTGAGAAATTAAACGGGGGAAAAAGTGAGGAAAGGTGTGATGAGGGCACCCAGCTGTATAGGCCTATAGCAGCTTAACCATAGGATGTTTCAGGATCATCTGAGCCATCCCTAACAATAAGCTTTATCAAAAAGGAAAGTTTTAAGCCTAGTCTTAAAGGTGGAAAGGGTGTGTCAGAAAAATTCTCTCAAAATTAGGCTCAGAGTCGCTGGATACGATTAACACAAAACATTTATTTCTTGCAAGAAAGAGACAAGTCCACACAACCTGTCAGGAAGCTGGCTCAGAGTTGTCTCACTAACAAAATGGTACTATTGCTATTTATATTGTTTATGCTTGCTGGCCACACAATGTTATGGGAAAAGGCATTACTAGCCATTTAATGTTATGGGAAGACGAGTTCAGACAGTCAAAACATTTTTGCTTGCTACATAGTATTATGAGAACCAAAAGACAGGAGGAGGCCTCCCCACATCACAGAAACTCTTATTCTTGCAGCTTTTCTCATAGTAAAACTATATAATTTTTCGAACAGGGTGTCTGCTACCCGGACATTTACTGCCAGCTTACTCCACAAGAGAGGGGCCTGATACCTGAAGGCTCTGCCTCTCATTCTACTTTTAGAAACTCTGGGAACAACAAGTAAACCTACAGTTTGGGAGTGAAGTGCTCTGTTAGGAAAATATCTTACAATTAGATCTTTAAGATATGATGAAGCTCGGTCATTAAGAGCTTTATATGTGAGGAGAAGAATCTTAAATTCTATTCTGAATTTAACAGGGAGCCAATGAAGAGAAGCTAAAATGGGAAAAATATGATCTCTCCTGTTAGATCTCGTCAGAACTCTGGCCGTAGCATTTTGGATCAGCTGAAGGCTTTTTAGAGAATTTGTGCAACAGCCCAATAATAAAGAATTAATTCAATTCAATTAAATTTTATTTATATAGTGCCAGATTACAACAATTGTCATCTCAAGGCACTTAAGTAATATAGTCCAATTCAAGCCAATTGGAATTCAATTCATTGTAATCATAATCCAATTAATTCATATAGAGCCAATTCAAAAATTAATATCCTAGCTAAGGAAACCAACAGATTGCACCGAAACTTGTCTTCAGTCCAATCTCCCGTCCTGAGCGTGCCTGAGGCAACTGTGGAAAGGAACGACTCCCTTTTAACAGGAAGAAACCTCTGGCAGAACCAGACTCAGGAAGGGTGGCCATCCACCTCGACCAGCTGGGGTTTGAGAAGACAGAAAAGAGGGAAAAGAGGGGGGAAAAACACCATAACGCCATTCAAAGGATATCTGTTGGAACATGGAAACACAAGTTAATAACCACAATAATGTCACATGTACATAAAATCATTTGAGAAATTAAACAGGGGGAAAAAGAGAGCAAAGTGAGGAAATGTGTGACAGATGAGGTCCCCCAGCAGTCTAAGCGTATAGCAGCTTAACTATGGGATGTTTCAGGATTACCTGAGCCATCCCTAACTATAAGCTTTATCAAAAAGGAAAGTTTTAAGCCTAATCTTAAAAGTGGAAAGGGTGTCTGCTTCCCGGACATTTACTGGCAGCTTATTCCACAAGAGAGGGGCCTGATAACTGAAGGCTCTACCTCCCATTCTACTTTTAGAAACTCTGGGAACAACAAGTAAACCTGCAGTTTGGGAGCAAAGTGCTCTGTTAGGAAAATATCTTACAATGAGATCTTTAAGATATGATGGAGCTCGGTCATTAAGAACTTTATATGTGAGAAGAAGAATCTTAAATTCTATTCTGAATTTAACAGGGAGCCAATGAAGAGAAGCTAAAACTGGAGAAACATGATATCTCCTGTTAGTTCTCATAAGAACTCTGGCTGCAGCATTTTGGATCAGCTGGAGGCTTTTCAGAGAATATGTGGGACAGCCCAATAATAAAGATTACAGTAGTCCAATCTTGAAGTAACAAATGCATGAACTAGTTTCTCTGCATCACCCTGAGACAGGATGTTCCTGATTTTAGCAATATTACGAAGGTGAAAGAAGGCAGTCCTAGAAACCAGTTTTATATGTGTGTCAAATGATAAATTCTGGTCAAAAATAACTCCAAGGTTCCTCACTGTAGGACTAGAAGCCAAGGAAATACCATCTAGAGTAACTATATAACTAAACAATTTCTCCCTGAAGCGCTCAGGTCCAAAGAGAACAACTTCAGTTTTGTCTGAATTTAAAAGCAGACAGTTCTGAGTCATCCAGGTCTTTATGTCTTTAAGACAGGCTTGTAGTCTGACCAACCTATTGGTTTCATCTGGTTTCATAGATAAGTACAGCTGAATATCATCAGCATAACAATGGAAATTTATGCCATGCTGTCTGATAACGTTACCTAATGGAAGCATGTATAAAGTAAAAAGAATCGGTCCAAGCACAGAACCCTGAGGAACTCCATGACTTACTCCAATGTGTGAGGAAGATTCTTCATTTACAAGAACAAACTATCTATCAGATAAATATGACTTAAACCAGCCTAATGCAGTTCCTTTAATCCCAATAACATGTTCAAGTCTCTGTAACAGAATGCTGTGATCGATCGTATCAAATGCAGCACTGAGATCCAACAGGACAAGCACAGAAACAAGTCTGCTATCAGAGGCTAAGAGGAGATCATTGGTAACTTTCACCAGTGCTGTTTCTGTGCTATGATGCACTCTGAATCCTGACTGAAACTCTTCAAATAGATTATTTCTATGTAAATGATCACAAAGTTGAACTGCAACTATTTTTTCAAGAACTTTAGACAAAAAAGGGAGATTGGATATAGGTCGATAATTAGCCAACACCTCTGAATCAAGAGTAGGTTTTTTAAGTAAAGGTTTAATTACAGCAACCTTAAAAGTCTAAGTTACATATCCTGTCAACAAAGACCGATTGATCAAATCCAATATGGAAGTGTCAATTAAGGGGAAAACCTCCTTGAACAGTCTGGTTGGGATTGGGTCTAACATACAAGTTGATGGTTTAGAAGAGACTATTGCTGTTGTTAGCTCAGAAAGATCAACTGGGCAGAAGCTGTCTAAATACAAATCAGGTTCGAAAGATACTTCTAAAGCTGCTCTACTTGATGATACATCAGTGATAATAGTGGGAAGGATTCCATTAATCTTCTCTCTGATAGAAACAATTTTATTGATAAAGAATCTCATGAAATCATCACTGCTGAGAGTTAAAGGAATACATGGCTCAACAGAGCTCGGACTCTTTGTCAGCCTGGCAACAGTGCTGAAAAGAAACCTGGGATTATTCTTATTCTCTTCTATCAATAATGAATAATAAGCAGTTCTAGCTTTAAGAAGTGCTTTCTTATACGTTATTAAACTATCTTTCCAGACTAATTGAGACTCTTCTAAATTAGAGGAACGCCACTGTCTCTCCAGCTTTCTTGCAGTCTGCTTTAACGCACGCAGCTGTGAATTATACCAAGGAGCCAACCTCTTCTGACTGATTACCTTCTTTTTCAGAGGGGCAACATTGTCCAATGTTGTACGCATTGAAGCTATAGTGCTGTCAACAAGAGAGTCAAGTTCTACTGGAGTAAAATTTAGGTAGCCATCCTCTGTCATATCTGCACATGGCAGTGAAGAAAAGGATGATGAAATTAACTCTTTAAATTTGGTTACAGCATTCTCTGACAGACACCTTCTATATGTAAAATTCTTCTCAGAAACTGTGTAGTCAAGTAATGTAAATTCAAAAGTTATTAAAAAATGGTCAGACAAGACAGGAGTCAGCACAAGGTCAAGGGTATGATTAAGGCAGTGAGTAGGTCTGTGAACACTTTGAGAAAATCCAATAGAGTCTAATATAGAATTAAAGTTAATATTTAGGCTGTCATTTTCAACATCTACATGAATATTAAAGTCACCCACTACAATGACTTTATCTGTACTCAGCACTAACTGGGATAACAACTCTGAGAATTCAGACAGAAACTCAGAATAAGGGCCAGGTGGACAAATGCTGCTACCCGATAAGCCACCTTTTACTAATGTAGGTGTGGATTATTTTGGGTTCATAGAAGTCAAGAGAGGTTGCAGCATCGTCAAAAGATATAGTGTATTAATTACCTGTTTGACAACTCGTGCTGTGCACCTAGAGGTCTCATACGCTCATACAGACTCTAGTGCAGACAAAGAACTGCTAACAGCATTGCAGCATTGGAATCAAGCCTACATACACGATGCTCTTGCACAAAAGGGAATCCAGTAGATTTTCAGTCCACCTGCTGGAGCTAATTTTGGAGGAGTATGGGAAAGGCAAGTGAAATCGGTGAAAAAGGTCTTCAAGTCTGTCTTGTGTGGGCAGACTATAGACAACGAGTGTCTACAGACCCTATTATGTGAAGTCGAGGCCATACTTAATGACAGACCACTAACCACATCATCTGATATTCGAGCGATATTGAAGCACTCACACCAAACCATCTGCTGCTACTAAAGAAGCAGCCCTTTCTCCCCGCAAGTCTGTTTACTAAGGATGACTGCTACTCTCGTTGTAGGTGTAAGCAGACTCAGTACCTTGCAGATTTGTTTTGGAAGCGGTGGGTGCGTGAGTACCTGCCCAGTCTGCAGGAAAGCCAAAAATGGAGCAAAGTTAAGCAAAACCTAGCGCCAGGACAGATCGTGTTGATCTTAGATGACAACGCCCCCCGGAGCTCTTGGCTCCTAGGAAGAGTTGTAAAGACTATACCAGACTCTAAGGGACCGGTTCATCGAGTACTGGTTAAAACCAAATCCAGTACTTTGGTGAGGCCTGTTGATAAGCTTTGCCTCATATGTGACATGAACACTTGAGTATTATGTTAAGCCACACCTCCTATGTGTATGTGATTTGTTGAGGTATTGAAAAGGACAATTGGGCTTTGAAATCTTTGTTAAATTGTGTAAATTTTGCTATTCTATATGCATATACAATTGAAAGAATATGAATATGTGTACACATTCTCATTTTGTCATTAGTTTTGTTAACATTATTGGCTCTTTTGCACATATGTGTTTGGTAATTATAAGTTCTCCTACCTGTCACGGCCCTTTAGGTGTCTTTCAGGGCCTTGTGTGTGAGTGTGTATCTTTATCTATCCTCAGATCCTGAGCTGACTGGAGCACTGAGCTCCGATTAGTGCAACTCAGTGCACCTGGCCGGTGTTCTGTGAGGTGGTGATTAAAGTTCTGTCCCTTCCCTTTGGGGGAGGCTTGCTCTTTGACGACAGCAGCGTATTTTGGGTTCTGTTGGGATTACCCTTTGGTTTTTAAGTTTTGCACCATACATGATGGTAATTTACTGGTTCTAGAGGAAGTGCATGGTTTAAGAATAAAGGTTGATTTGTTCTAGCTTTAAAGCAGTCTTGTTGTTAGCCTGCTTGTGCCGCTATCTGTGTTAGTGGCGTTTCATATGGGCTTGTTTGTCTTGTGCTGCTCCTCAAGGTAGTTGTTGGTTTGTGTGTGTGTCACATTAGATTGTGTGTTTTCCCCTGTTAGGTTTATAGCATTTTCCCTTTGGAATCTGCTTGTTTGTGTCTGTAGTGTGGGTTGACGGCGGTTAGAGCAGTTGTTTCGGGAGCATGTCCATGGTTTCTCGTGGTGTTGCCAGATGACTGGTTGCGAAACCAATGGGTTTTGGTGCATAAGTAAATGGATGGTAAATGGACTTGTACTTGTATAGCGCTTTTCTAGTCTACCTGACCACTCAAAGCGCTTCACTACATGCCGCATTCACACCACTCACACACATTCATACAGCACGTCTTAGGATATACCCCCAATGATACACTGGGGGAGCAACGTGGGGTTCAGTGTCTTGCCCAAGGACGCTTCGACATGTATCCTGGGGAAGCCAGAGTCGAACCACCGACCTTCCGATTGGTGGGCGACTGCTCTTCCTCCTGAGCTACAGCCGCTGATCAGGAGGATCAGAATCTGAGTACCCACCGTCAGATTCCCTGAAGACTAGGGTCGAGGTACTCCAGGTTAGTATTGGTTAGGCAGTTTAGTTAAAGAGGGGAACATGCATAGCTGGTAAGGTGAGTGATTACACTTGGCACACTATGCTTGCTTTGGGATACAGCACATGCTTTGTTGGAGCGTTTAGTTTTCCTGTGGGAAATTGGTCCCCTCTGATTTAAAATTAAATTAAGCCTATTGGTAAATAAGTATGATGAGTGGAATGAAGATAAATGACTGATTCAATAATGTGACAACTAGGTAAATGGGTCGCTTGTCCAATTTAACTGTCTCTTTTCTCCACTTATATTGAATTTTGTCTTGTATGGCTGTTCTGGCTTCAATATGGCTGATATTACTGATTTTTGTGGAATCCCCAAAGTTGGCGATATTAAATGAATTCACCAAAGACCAATTATTCAGAGTAGCAGACCATAATAGTATAGGGATCAGTGTTAAAAGGTCAAGTAAAGAGGTTGTGAAATCTGAGATTGGAGCATTTTTGTGTGATGGTCTTGCTGGACCTACGGATCCTGATACTGACTGAAGAGGAGCCTCATCCTGTTCCAGAAGAGAAGTGGCCTGGTGAACCTGGTGATGGTGTCCACTAATCGCTCATTGGTTTCAGGGTCTAATGATAAGGATTTTGATATTTTCCGCAATCTGCGATTTATACCAAAATTTAATGAAAAAAGCACGGCAAGACAAGTTTATTTATAGAGCACAATTTGTACACAAGTCAATACAAAGTGCTTTCAATACAAAGTCTCATGTCTTCTGGAAGACTGTTCCAGATTCTAGGAGCATAAACCTGAAACACAGCCTCACCTTGTTTAGTCCTGACTCTGGGCACCAGCAGGAGACCCCTCCCTGAGGTTCTCAGAGTCTGAGTTGGTTTATATGCCTCTAACATGTCAGAGATGTACTTTGGCGCTAGACCATGAAGAGACTTGTACACGAGCAGAACTGTTTTGAAGTCTGAGCGACAGGAAGCCAATGCAGAGACCTGAGCACTGGACTAATATGGTCGTATTTCCTGGTTCTAGTCAGGACTCGAGCAGCAGCGTTCTGCAACTATCTTACAGCCCGTTTAGAGAGCCCAGTGAGCAGGCAGTTACAGTAGTCTAACCTGCTGGAGACAAATGCATGGATTAGTCTTTCTAAGTCTGGTTTAGACATTATTCCTTTGATTCTGGCAATGTTTTTTAGATGGTAGAAAGCTGCTGATGATATTAATTTAATGTGGCTGTTAAAGTTCAGGTCTGAGTCCAATATTACCCCTAGATTTCTAATTTGATTATTAGGTTTTAGAGAGAGAGTCTCAAGGTGACTGATAACACTTTCTCTTTGTTTCTGTGGGCCAGACAATGATTTCAGTTTTGTCTGAGTTTAGCTGGAGAAAATGGTTTTGCATCCACTCACTGATCTCTTCGATGCAGTGACACAATGTATCTACAGGCCCGTGTTCTCCTGCCGTCAATGATACATAGATCTGAGTGTCATCTGCATAGTTGTGGTAGGACACATTATAGCTGTATATTAGCTGGCCTAATGGGAGCGTGTACAGATTGAACAATATGGGTCCCAAGATAGACCCCTGGGGTCTGAGACACAGTTACCAATTTCAACAAAATATTTTCTGTCCTCGAGATAGGACTTGAACCAGTTTAAAGCACTACCAGAGATTCCTATCCAGTCTTATAATAAGATTGCATGGTCAACTGTGTCAAAGGCAGCACTCAGGTCCAGCAGAACTAAGACTGAGACTTTGCCTGCGTCTGTGTTCAAGCAGATATAATTTGTCACCTTGATCAGAGCTGTCTCAGTGCTGTGGTGGGGCCTAAAGCCTGATTGGAAAGTATCAAAAGCATTGTTAGACAGGAGAAAGTCAGAAAGCTGTTGGTATACAATTTTTTTTCTAGGACTTTGCCTAAGAATGGCAGGTTTGATATGGGCCGGTAGTTGTTCAGTACTGTAGCATCAATATTGCTCTTCTTTAGAAGAGGCTTAATGACAGCAGTTTTTAAGGCCTTTGGAAATCTTCCAGTCTGAAGTGAGATGTTAACTAGATGAGAGAGTTGTGGTAAAAAAAACTGCTCAGCACAGACTTTAGAAATCTAGTGGGCAATTCATCAAGGCAGCATGTTGATGAACTCAGACTGCAGATTATCTCTTTGACTATTTTGTCAGTGAGACACAGGCCCTTAGCGTCCTAGACAACAACAATGACGCTGTTGGAAATAACAGCTGTGGGCTCCAATGGTGGGGGCCAAGGTGGGGGGGGCTTTTGTCAGTGGAGTAGGTTGAGGAGGGAGAGGGGCTCGATGCTTCTTTGAAGATAGAATTCTTGATCTTGCCATGTTTGGTGTGAGAGGAACCATTTTAATCCCTGATTTCACCAAGCTTTCAATGATCAGGAAATATCATGGGTGACAGTGGCGAAGAGAACGATAGTGAAACGTTTCTGGAAGGTGTAGATGCAGCAGGTGGATCCCAGGCCTGTGGTGAGGGCCGTGGTGAAGGCGCTGGAGGTGCTGCTGTAGCTGCAGTGGTTGAATCCTTTTTTGGGTCCTTGGGTGGCGAGGCAGGCGCTCTTCTCTTGCTCCTCTTCTCTCTCGGCAGCAGCACAGAACTCGTCCTGGCCTATTCTGATACCTCAGAGCGTGGAAGAGATTATCTGTCAGTCGTCTCACTCCACCTCTGTTAAGGTGTGGGCCTTTTCCTTTAAACAGAAAATCTCTTTGCCAGAAAAGATTAAAGTTCTCATTGAAATGCAAATGGAAAAGACACAGTATCATTTAGCTTTAAGTGGTAAGTAGCTGTTTTTTCACCCTTTTCTTTGGAAGTAAACGTAGACTTCTTACCACTGGATTCCATTGGGAGCGTTTCATGAAGTCCCATTTCAGTTTCTAAGGCAATAATCCTTTCTTGTGGCGCACAGATTTCTTGTTGATATATCCGACAGCTATCCGACAGCTTTCACAGGGCATGTTGAAAGGATGGTTATCGCTGGCTTGTCAGATAAGTTGTAAAAAATAATGAAAATGATTTAAAAAGTCTTTGTTCACTTAAAAGAAAAATAATAAAATTACATTCAAGACTTGTGGAAAGAAGTAAAATGATTTAAAAGCAATAAGCAGTAGGAGGAAGCAGAGACACATCTGCACTCTTCAGAAGCAGATCCAGATACATTATTTTTTGTCTCTTTGAACGTGTCGTTGATGTCTGTAATTGGCCAGAGTCCGCGTGCACATTAATGTTGCAGTGCGTGCTTACTGGCAGGGCTCAGGAGGCCTATACTAGTTTAAGTCCAGAGGATAGTAAGTGGTACTCGTTAGTCAAAAGTGCAGTATTAAAAGCTTTTGAGCTTGTTCCAGAAGAATACCGCAAATGTTTTCGTACATGGCGGAAAGGTGAAAAGCAAACTTTCTTGGAATTTGTGGCTGATCTGGCAAAGCACTTTGACCGATGGTGTTCTGCGTTAGAGATAAGTGATTATGATGGTTTCCTTGAACTGACAGTTCTCGAGCAATTTAAAAACACGTTACCTGAACATATTGCTAATCACATCAGCTATCAAAAGGTGAAAACAGCTGCCAACGCTGCTTCAGATGAATATGTGCTGAGGAACAGACGTACTTTTGTCGGAAATGTGTGAGCTCATTTATGCCATATAGTTTTATTTTGTTAATGCTGTCAGGCAGCAGTCAGTGCACAAAACAATAAGGTATGTTAATTGGTTGTTCAAGTAGGATTGGAAGGCTTCTGAGTTGGATCGATACAGGTTTTTGACCATCAAATTTGTGGATTTTGTAGTTCTTTGTTTTCAGTTTGTTAACTTCCAAATAAATCTAGGTTCAAGTCCACCATCTCTCTTCAATTCAGTGGGTTTTGCAAGAATATTGGGATTGGGTTTTATGGACACGTCAAAACTAAGAAATACCTCAGTTGACTAATTGGCAAAGGCACTTGGGCCTTAGGTGAACAGTCGCTACAATCTGCATATAGTTTACAATATTATTTACTTTGATTAGTTTGCTAGTGGTACCTGTCGATACGCACTAAGTTTCCCTTTCACATTACAAAGAGACTGACCTATCCTGGTGCGTTTTCAGGTGCCTCATTAAGTTGGACGTAGTTGAGCCGGCATCATTTATCCTGATACCACACACTTTGCAAGTGGCCGTTCGCTTGTTTGCTGTCTGCGTGAACGCTTTATAACCAAATGTGACAACATATGGCACAGTTCCAGGTGAGCTTGACGTTGCCGTAGTTTTGATATCAGTAGTCATGATTCCATTCAAAAGTGATTCGAATCATTGGGAAATGCGCATCAAAACGAATTTGAATCGTGTGTTTCCATCAAAAGTACGGACCTAGGTGAAAACTACTAACTCCCGTGAGTTTTCCCCAGGTTGGCATGACAACTAGCCTGTAAACGTTTAACTGGCTTCCCTACCCGGAGTGTATCACCATGGAGAGAGGACTTGAACCTTTATTAAGAATCGGGCAAGTGGTATTGGCGCTGTCAGCCCAGTTAGTACTTGTGATTAGAGAGGCTGTCAAGGATAGCAGTTATTTGTTTCTCCTTAATTAAAGTTTAAAACGCCTTCCTCCGTCCACACAAACCTTCCATTGTCCGCCATGTTTGTTGTCTTGTGAGTGACCCGCAAACACCAGAAGCAGTTGGGGTGAAAGTGCGCTACGTCAGACTTGATGTGAACACAGCTGTTTCAATCCCTTTCGAATAAATTTCATTTATGCGAATCTGGGGATTTTAATTAAAACTATGGCATTTCCATCATAATTTTCCGATGCGATACTTCTCGATGCGCATCTAAACAGGCTGATGGAAACGCACATTGTGGCTGCACACATGCGTGATGCTATGCGCTTACCCTGCCATCAGCCTTGTCATACATCAGAATTAATTAACTAAAGATCAGAAACAATAATTTCATGAAATGAAGATCGTTTATGAGTCCCCATCTCTACCATGTACACATGACATTATTGTCATTAACTTTTGTTTCTCTTTCTCAGCAGGTATCCCAGGTCTGGTGTTATGGTGCTTGTTGTTCCCCCTTTTCTGTCCTCCCAACCCCCAGCACGTTGACGCAGATGGCCACCCTTCCTGGTTCTGATAGAGGTTTTTTATTTCCACAGTGGCTTTGTCGTTCTGAGGACAGGGCATTGGATCGAAAAGAAGTTTCGATGCAGTTTGTTGGTTTCCTGAGCTGGGCAACTTTAAAAAAAAAAAAAAAAACATATTTAATTAGCTTTATATGAATTGTATGGTGGTTGACATCACAGCCACACAGCAAGAGGGTTCCTGGTTTGAATCTCGGCTGATGCCGAGTTTGCATGTTCTCCCTGTGTATATGTGGGTTCTCTCCAGGTGCTCTGGCTTCCTCAGGTTAATGAAGAATTTGTCAGATTAATTGGATACTCTAAAATTGTCCCTAGGAACAAGTGTGAGCCTATGGTCTGTTGTCTTGTGCGTCTTTATGTGACCATGTGATGAACTGGCGACCTCTTCAGGGTGTACTCTGCCTCTCGCCCAATGACAGCTGGGATAAGCTCCAGCCCCCCTGCGAGTCTGAGATGGATTAAGTGGGTTAGAAAATGGATGGCTGGATTGGATTAATACTATATTACTATTAATTGGATTGATCGGCACTGTATCTTTGAAATGCCTTAAACGATACAAGCCCATATTCTCTCATTGGGGTCATGGTGGCTAGACAACAAAAATATGTGTATACATGTCCTTAAAAGAACAGTTCAGTCTGGTCCTTTCTTAGTTTAGCTTTATTTAAAAAAAAAAAAAAAACAGTTGATACCAAATACTTATGTGTAAAAACCTTTATTAGGTGTACAAAATGTATGTCAACAGGTACTCATGAATGAAGAACTGACACTTGGCATGTCATACCCCGCACATAAATACAAGGTCTCAGCTTTTTAAAATTTGGGAATAAATTGTTCTCAAAGGAACTGGTTATATACCGTAAAAGAACCAGTCAGATCCAAGTAATTTAACAGTTCATCCAGGATGTGAAGGATCACATGTTCCATCGTGGTTCAATCAGCAGTTGTTTCTTTCTTCTTAAACAAACTAAAAATTGATCATAGAACCTTCACTCACCAAGCAAGACTCATGAGAACACTGCAGAAATAGTGTTAAATTACTTAATTTAATCCCAAAAATGTTTTCTGCTCTTTAAGTCATCTGCTTCAAATCTCATCACCACAGATATTCTAAAATCAAAAGTGTAACAAACTGATTATATAATAGCAATGTAAAGCACAGCATACAAACAAACATATTTTCCCAATAATTCACACCAAGTGAAAGACACAAAAAAAGTACAGTAAAAAAATTGAGATTGAGATAATAAAACTTAGATTATTAGCAAAAAAAGTGTTGCTTTTCTGAGGCTCTTGAATCAGGGCCTTGTCATAGCAGAAGGGGTCGTGTGATTTTGTGTCGAGAACAAAATGTTTCTATCAGGTCTCCTAAGGCCAACATGTCGGCTAAAATCTGTTAGACAACCATATATAAGGGAAATAAAGTCTGTTACTGGTAACCAGGACCCTACCTTGAAGTCATTCCTGAGGGCAAGCATATGAAATCAGGTGGTCCACAGAACCCTGACAGTGCTATGGGGAGGCCATGTAGAGAGGACACACCAGAGTTGACTTTTCATCTAACTTCTGTGCAGTTATGGTCTGACTGTAACTAACATTTTACTTGAACTAAGTGTTCAAAAATACTTAATTGCTTCTAAACTTACTCTGAACCAACTCACCGAGAGTCACAGACCAAAAATCAACTTCACAGTCATTTAGATTGATCTAAGGTTATTTGCTCTGACCATCCATGGAATACACTGTCAGAAAGATCCATTAGACCCAAATGAGTAGTTGGGAGGTTTTTTTTTTTTTTAGTTTAGTTTAACAAATTTACACCGCAGAGCTTTGCCTAAGCCACAGAGAAAGGCAAGGGACATGAAATGAGATTGGGCTGTGTCAAATACCTTTACATCTGCATCTAGCTTTGGTCTAAAGCTTGCCTGGATTGGTAGTTGTTAGGACTGCAACTCAAGGACCTGCTGGTGGACATAAGATGTGAGTAGGACTATCAGGCTGAAGAAGTAAGTTCCCAAGCCTGGTTGGCTTAGGGAACTCCAGATTCAGCAGATATGCATCAATAAACAACAAATGTTGCAGCAGCTATGGAGGCTGAATGATTACAACTCAGAAGACAGAGGAGGGTACTCAGCTGCATTCAGGGAGGGCGGTGATACAATGATCTTGTATCTACTACTGAGTTCTTTGAAAATCTACGATAAACTTGGGACTTGTGTGCCACTCTCAAGAGATATAAGTAATTTACATGGCACAAGATAAACTAAATGATTGTGTTAGTCCAATCAAAACTGGACTTTTAAACCAAAAAGTTTAAGTAACTATTGTATTGCTATGGAGCTTTTAACCAGCAACTGGTAGTAATGAGTCACCACCACCACAAGGTGGTAGTGAAAGCTGTTTTTGACAGTCATGAAAACCAACAAAAGAGTGCTTCACCACTGACCTGCTCTGATACAAGACTGCAGCTGTCAAACATTTCTGTGTGGAACTCAAAACACACTAACCAACATGTCCCTCAGTAAACACTGTTCTAGGTTAAGCTAGCAATCCAGGAGTTCACAGTGTGTACGGACATTCAAAAACAAAGCATCTAGTGCATTTTTTTTTCTTTACCTTTTTACCAATGTATGAATCAGTTGACAAGTTAAACGATATGAATAAATCTGCTCTCACTCACATATTTTTGTGTTTATTTGGTCAACTAGACAAATGCTCAGTAATTGTGACTCAGCCCATGAAGACTACGTGTCAACTCACTTAAGAGTATTTCCAGACTGTCTCTCTGTTCTAATAAAATCTTGATTTGGTAACCGAAGCTTCATCTGTCAAAACCACAATTTACATAACTTGACATTTGTGCAAAGAATTTGGATGTAAGTGTGAAACAAAACGCCTTAAAAATGTTCTCAGTCAGCAGAATAGCAGCTTGACACACTTCAGTAAAAAAAATTAATAAATTCCACGGCAAAATCAACTTCCATGTATACTGGGACAAGGGAGAGTAGTTCACTTAACTGGTCATGCTGCATATCTGTTGCTTGACTTCACTGTATGTAAAGATACTGGTGGAGGTAGCCAAAAAAACTCCACAGTAGCAAGTTTTTGTTTTTTTTATGTGGCAAGGTTTTCTTGGTTGACAAGCCCATTACAACTCTGTATGGACCTCAGACTGGGGCGGGAGATTCCATCTTTAGGTAGTAAGACCATGGAGTGTTTTTTATTGATCAGTCTCTCACACTACTCAGCCTCTTTTAAATGTTATACCAGGGTACTGGAAAGGATGACTGACAGTCCAGGTTCACAGATCATCTATTCTTATTTTTTCATCATGGCATTTTTAATCACAATTGAATATCAAGCACTTAGGGAATTCACTAATCCAGTCTATATGGGTTTTGTGGACTTGGGAAAAGGGTTTTAACTGCATCCCAAAACATTGTATGGGACATGCTACAGGATGCCAGGGCAGATTCTGCATGCTGTTATATTTCTATGAAGTTGTGTTTCATAACATGGATGCATTAAGTCTATAAAAAAGATTAAATAAAACAAAAAATCTGATAATGACTGGTTTCCATTCCCTGCACTCATGAACACAAAAATGGACTACCAAAAAGTTCCAAATACCAAACCTCTCCAGAAATAAATATTTGCCTTTGATTTAACTCTACCACAAATCTAAGGATCTCTCTCATCTCATTTATATTTATGAAGTTATAGAGAAGAGGAAACAAATTTGTAAAGTGTGTCCCTCATATCTAAGTTAATCTGTGATGGTCTCAGCCCTGAAGTCAAACATATGAACACTGGAACTGGTTGCAACCAGCAGTGAATTTGGAGGCAAATTTTTGAATCAGGAAATCCAACATAAATGCCAAATAATGCATTATCTCAACATGCCTTTCATTACATTTGCACTACTATGGAGAACAGAGGTTCTCTGGTTTACTATATTTGTAAATTCTATATTTAATAAAGGTATTCAGAAAGGCCTTGACTTCGGTGGGAGGTAATATTGACCTGGAACAACAGATCCACAACCTTTGTGTCATTCACTGATGGTGCTACTGCTGGCAATATTTAGGGAAAACAGGGCTCCATTATTCCAAAATTCTAAAACTCTCTGTAGTAATAAAAAAAAACTAATTGAGTAATGGAAAGGATCATATCGCAGTGGCTCTCAATGAAGAAAAAAAACGACATATATGAAGATATTAAAGCCATAAACAACAGGAGGACTTCACATGATGCTGCACTCTCTGGATGGCATTTTGCCCTGTTAGAGAGAGAAAAAATTTAAAAAAAATCAAATTAATACATTTACAGGCATTTTTAACTTCATACAAAACCTTAAAGTTATTTTAAGACCATATACAATTAAGGAGAAAACTATTTGAGCACAGATAATACAGATTCAGATAATACAGAGCCATCCATAATGTTTGGGACAAAGTAACATTTCTCTAAAATTCTAAATCAAAAGGCCCAGACAACTCCATACAGTTGGTCATTCCTGGGTGTCATTTACTGGACCTCCTTCTGAACAGTCAGTGAGGCATTGTGTGTGAGTTAACCAGTGCTAAGAGCTTGAATAAAGGGAACTAGACTTCTTTTTGATTTCACCTCTCATCTCACCAACCTGACCATTGTTGGTGACACACACTAGTGACGTACACACGTGGACAAAATTGTTGGTACCCCTCAGTTAAAGAAGGAAAAACCCACAATTCTCACTGAAAGCACTTAAAACCTACAAAAGTAACAAATAAAAATTCATTGAAAATTAAATAATCAAAATCAGCCATTACTTTTGAAATGTTGATTAACAATTATTTTAAAAAAAAAACTAATGAAATAGGGCTGGACAAAAATGATGGTACCCATAACTTAATATTTTGCTGCACAACCTTTTGAGGCAATCACTGCAATTAAACGATTTCTGTATTTGTCAATAAGCGTTCTGCAGCTGTCAACAGGTATTTTGGCCCACTCCTCATGAGCAAACTACTCCAGTTGTCTCAGGTTTGGTGGGTGTCTTCTCCAAATGGCATGTTTCAGCTCCTTCCACAGATGTTCAATGGGATTCAGAATTCAGATCATGGAAGGCCACTTTAGAATAGTCCAACACTTTTCTCTCAGCCATTCTTGGGTGTTTTTGGCTGTGTGTTTTGGATCGTTGTCCTGTTGGAAGACCCATGACCTGCGACTGAGACCAAGCTTTCTGACACTAGGCAGCACATTTCTCTCCAGAATGCCTTGATAGTCGTCAGATTTCATTTGACCTTGCACACATTCAAGACACCCTGTGCCAGATGCAGCTAAGCAGCCCCAAAACATTGCTGAGCCTCCTCCATGTTTCACCGTAGGGACAGTGTTCTTTCCTTCATATGCTTGGTTTTTGAGTCTATGAACATAGAGTTGATGTGCCTTACCAAAAAGCTCCAGTTTGGTCTCATCTGTCCAAAGGACATTCTCCCAGAAGCTTTGTGGCTTGTCAACATGCATTTTTGCAAATTCCAGTCTCGCTTTTTTATGATTTTTTTTCAGCAGTGGTGTCCTCCTTGGTCGTCTCCCATGAAGTCCACTTTGGCTCAAACAACGACGAATGGTGTGATCTGACACTGATGTTCCTTGGCCTTGGAGTTCACCTTTAATTTCTTTGGAGGTTGTCCTGGGCTCTTTGGATACAATTCGAACGATCTGTCTCTTCAATCTGTCATCAATTTTCCTCTTGCGGCCACGTCCAGGGAGGTTGGCTACTGTCCCGTGGGTCTTGAACTTCTGAATAATATGAGCCACTGTTGTCACAGGAACTTCAAGCTGTTTAGAGATGGTCTTATAGCCTTCACCTTTAAGATGTTTGTCTGTAATTTTTTTTCGGATGTCCTGGGACAATTCTCTCCTCCGCTTTCTGTTGTCCATGTTCAGTGTGGTACACACCTTTTCACCAAACAGCAGAGTGACTACTTGTCTCCCTTTAAATAGGCAGACTGACTGATTATGAGTTTGAAAACACCTGTGATGTCAATTAAAGGACACACCTGAGTTAATCATGTCACTCTGGTCAAATAGTTTTCAATCTTTTATACAGGTACCATCATTTTTGTCCAGCCCTATTTCATTAGTTGTTTTTTTTAAATAATTATGTTAATCAAAATTTCAAAAGTAATGGCTGATTTTGATTATTTAATTTTCAATTAATTTTTATTTATTGTTACTTCTGTAGGTTTCAAGTGCTTTCAGTGAGAATTGTGGGTTTTTCCTTCTTTAACTGAGAGGTACCAACAATTTTGTCCACGTGTGTATGTATGTATGTATGTTATTGATCCCGAAGGAAATTCAAGACCTGCCAAGTATGAATGCATTTTCAACCACTTATATGCCGAAACTTCCCACTGACTAGTTCAGAACTGAAGAAGTCTTTTGGATGAGAGGTGAAACGTCTTCAAGAACCAAGAAGTCCAGATACCCTTATTAAATATCTGAGGATTATCATGACCTGGATGAATCTACACCAACTGCATTAGTGCTGCAGCAAGTATTCTATCGATCATTCCATCAATTACTCAAGTAATCAGATATGTTTGTTCTTTGCTAGTCCATCTTAACAAACAAACCAACTAATTAAGCAACATTAAAATGCTAACGTAAAATGTTACCTTGTGTTTGCTCTGCTCAAATCAAGTCTGCTACTAATGAAAGGGTTAGTCTCCACCTAATGTTTGTCTCTTTCTTTTTACAGTTGTTCCCAATGTGGAGAGAGTGAATTCAGCTGCATATCACCAAACGGATGAAAGGAACTGCACCTGGCATCTTACTCAAAGCGCTCTTCCTTTTTTGAGTGACCACTTCAAGAGCTTTCATGTAAAAAATGTCTTAAAGCCGCTGGTGATGTTACTGTTGCTTTTTGTCAGCAGAGCTAAGACAGTCGTCGCTGTCAACATTGCGTTCTGAAGACGGTCAGTCCTCTTAAAAGAGTCCTACTGAAAACTGTCCCTTGTATGACCTAAAATAATCCTGGAACTGGACTCCCTGTAACAGCAGTCTAACTCTTGCTCGAGATGAACATATTCTGCATATCGCCATCTGTGACCGATAGTCATAAATTTACAACTGCCGTGTCAACACATTGACAAAAAATAGGACGCAAAGGAGTCATATTCATCATAAAACGGCAGTTAAAGTAGCAATGTACTGTTTAGCACATTGTAGTAATAATAATAATACATTTTATTTGTTAGGCGCCATACAACAATCAAAATATAAAACACAATTTAAAGCAGAACAAATAGACAGATATTACAGGTCAAATGCCTGTCTAAATAAGTGGGTTTTGAGATCAGTCTTAAAAACTGAAACTAAGTCAATATTCCTGATGTCAGGAAGTTCCAGATGGTCCAGGCAGGGAGTTCCAGAGACGAGGGGCAATAACTGTGACCACTGATAAGAACATGTTTGTGTGGATTTAACAAAGACTCACAGTAACCAATCATCATGGCAGACATGTTTGGGACGTTCACCCGACACAGGCCGTTCTTATTGTTTATTTTAGTACTTTTGATCGTGACAAATGCTCAGTGATGGTACACAAGGATCACCTACAACAAAGACTTCTGGACACTGGCAAAATTCACCACTTAGTCCAGTCCTGCTGGACTGTAGCTTTCTTCTCCACGTCGACACCAACTGGAGCCACACTGACATCAGCCCGCAGGCCACAACACCACCAAGCTTGAGTAGGCGAAATGGCCGACGATCTACACACCCAAGATGGAGGTGCGGTAAGAGAGGCGGGCTACATGCTAGGCAAAAGGCTAGAGCTACAAGACCACCGCTACCTAGCCTTCTGCTCGCTAACATTCGCTCTCTCAAAAACAAGATGGATGAGCTGAGAACCAGGATAACATCTCAACGTGAGTTAAGAGTCTTGTGCTCCGATTTTTACGGAAACCTGGACTACTGCAAGCCTATCAAACTCAGCCATTAAACTACAGAGCCACTCCATGCACCGCGGAGACTGCACATCTGCTTCCAGTAAAAACAAAGGTGGCGATGTGTGTGTTTAACAACAGATGGTGTACAAGTGGCTGAAAAACACTGTTGTGTAGTGCTGATAGTGAAGTGTAGACCATTTTATCTACCGAGGGAGTTCAGTGCTGTGTTTATGCTTGCTGTTTACATTCTGCCACGGGACGACCGGACTACAGCGCTAGGACTACTACACAATAGGGGTGGGCGATATGACGATATTAAATCGTGAACGATTGCAACATGAAGACGATCCCTAACGATCTGTCAAACTGCCGAGATCGTGGGATCGTCTCGGGCACATTCTATAAATTGCAGTTCTATGCTGATGCACCGGTGCACCAGACGTATTACATCGTCGACCTGACCGGCCAATCACAGCGAATTACGGGCAGTGACGCGCTTTCTTACCCGCCTCCTTGTTTGTGTGTGTAGCAGTAGCCGCGTGGAGAGCCTTGGCTGAAAGCCAAACGGAGGAGCTGGTCGCTAAAAAAAATTCCACCTCCATTATATGGAATTGGTTTGGATTTTCCACAACTGATCAATCGCAAACAAATGTAATTTGCAAAGTTTGCACACAAACGGTTCGCATGTCGGGTGACAACACGACGAACCTGTTCAATCACTTGAAGAGGAAGCATCCCAAAACAGTATGCTGAGAGCTAAACAGAGTGGGGCCCGGCGGCACCGCAGGCGGAGGCAGCAGCTAGCGTAAGACCAAAACAGACAACATAAACATAAAGGCACTATGACAAGTCAAGCAAGTGATAGAAAGAGGTAACAGAAGCAGTTACCTGTTATTTTGCAAAAGATATGGCACCGTTCAAGATGGTAGAAAAGGAGGGGTTCGAACGTCTGCTTCAAGTAGTTGACCCGCGGTACGAGCTGCCCAGCCGAAAATACTTCTGCAACACTGTCTGTTTTTCACTTTTCAATTTAAGATTGTGATAAAATCGAAATCGTGATTTTATTTTTTTAAAAATCGTGATTTCATGTTTTTGCCATATCGCCCACCTCTACTACACAACATCATAGGAAAACACAAGACCACATACCCAAACCCAAGTGTTTGTTGTGGCTGGGGATTTCAACCTCAGAACTGTGCTAGCGAAGTACCACCAACACTTGAGTTTTCCGACGAGGGACAACAACATCCTGGACCACGTCAACGGCAACGTGAGGAACGGTTACAAAGCTGTGACCCACCCCCACTTTGGACAGTCTGACCACATTTTCGTGTTCCTCTATCCAGCTTACAAGGCCCTTCTCAAACAAGCCCCCCAGTAAGTAAAACTGTTCAAGTTTGGAATGCAGAGACTGATCTGGTGCTTCAGGACTGCTTCAATTCTACAAACTGGGATGTGTTTAAGAAAGCTGCTTTGAGAGAAGACTGTTCTGTAGATTTAGAGGAATATATATCTGTGGTTACCAGCTACATTAGCAAGTGCATTGATGACATTGTCCCTACAAGAGCTGCAAAATATATCCAAATCAAGGACTACCAGACTGACAAAAAGTTTTTAACCTCAGGCCATCAGGCTCCTGAATCATGGACCATAACCCCACTTTTGGACAATAACTATCTACCTGCAATATTTGCAATTTTTGCACATGACATTTGACTGATCTTTTGTTGCACATTTTGCACTTTATATTTTATATTCTATATATATATTTTTGTATATTCTCTTTTAGCATAGTTCTTTTGGTTGGGAAGTCGCAAAGTAAGCTTTTCATTACCCAAAAATAACCACTGTGTCTGTTATTGTGTATATGTATAAATATACATCTTGAATCTTGAAGTAAATCATTTGCATCAAAGAATTTTTGTAATCAAGTTAATTGAGGAATTGTTTCAGTCCGAATGCACATTAACCCGTTTTAAATAAGAATTTAGATTTTTTTTTCTCTCTAAGCATTACTCTAAACAATATGGATGAGAATGAAATTATTGTAAAATTGTCACAATAACTCAGATGCTTAACTGGAGTCAACATGTAGAAAGAGGCCTCATTTTATTGGGAGATAAAAATGCTTTGGACACAGATCAATCAAGCATAAAGAAAAACAAGCATAGTCACCATTTGTGCTATTTCCTCTTCGTCCCCCTCACCATTTTCTACCTCCACTTCAGTCTTTGTTACACTCCTTCTGGCCACCTCCTGCAGCACATTAAGCACACAGCACAGGTTAACTCTCAAACATGCATAACTCAAGCAAATAAAAGGGGTAAGACTAGTTATGTGTAGGAAAACTTTACCTCGCCATCAGCGTTAATCAAAGAGGTAACAATGACACTTCCTGTTCCCCAGGAAGCCTGGCTCTTCCACAGCAAGTCAGATGGTGGACTGTGGGCCACACCGGCATCTGCAGACCAAACCTGGAAACAACATTTTTTTTTTTTTTTGGTGGTCACATCCTCTGGTTGGCCTTACTGGTCTCCATAACCCGGACCCCAGCCCCTAACATAAGCAGTTCTATGCTCTGGCAGCCAGAGTCAGAGCTTTGGTGGTTGTAACAGGAAGGTCCGGTTCCAAGTTGGGCACCGTAAAACAAAAGTACCAGAGGCTGCCCTTGCTTTCAATTAATCTCCTTAGCTGACATCTAAACCTTTGTTTTCTTCACCTCTAGGACATTGGGGATATAATTGAGCCAGAAGAAATACAGCATTACTTCTGGCTGCTTCACTTTTGGGTGTCAGAAGGAGGGATGACAATTACAAATATCCTCTTCTCTCCAATAACAATGCAGCAGTCTTGTGAATTCCAGCAACAAATTAATCTAGTAAGCATGCGTTCTTTTTAGCTGGCCGTGCACTTAAAGCACCGGTCTAGCCCAGGGGTCGGCAACCTTAAGCACTCAAAGAGCCATTTAGACCTGTGTCCCACAGAAAAGAAAACACCCGGAACCACATCTAAACTGTAGATAACACTGCATAGACTGTTTTTAAACCTTTATACTATGTATAAAAACTATAGTGTGTTGGATTTATGAAATCAATGAACTGCTACAGAGAAAACTAAATTTTATGACAGATGGTGTAATCCTGGACATGAGAAGTCTCTGCACCCCAGATGTTGAACTGATGGCTGTGAATATCCGTCCATTTTGTCTACTGAGAGAGCTCACCTGTGTAACCTGCTGATTGAGCATGTATTCATCAA
The DNA here is from genome assembly GCF_036924035.1 of Leuresthes tenuis. Lineage (NCBI taxonomy): Eukaryota > Metazoa > Chordata > Actinopteri > Atheriniformes > Atherinopsidae > Leuresthes > Leuresthes tenuis. Next base: position 35,821,662 of record NW_027325361.1, on the reverse strand, counting down.
CTAGGTTGTTGCCAAGCTACAAAAACAACATGCAAATCCATTCATGCTAGCTCTTAAGATTTCTACCACACTTTCCTCTTAGCTACACTTCAACTTTCTACATGTACAATACTAATTTATACTGCAGCAATTTAGTTTTCCTTCAGGGAATAATGAAATATTGAATTGAATGTCTCACCGTGACTGACTGCCCTGCCTTGAGAACAAACTTTGGGGAGAACTTGTAAATGACCTCCTCCTCACTGTCAACTTTTCTCTTCAATCTCCAGTTGCCCAAAGGTTGGTCCTGCAAAACACAAATCAAAGCTTAAGTAAATCTCAACTCTGAAGGAGGTATTTGCAATTTGTGGATATAAACATATGTTACCTTTAGTCATTTGTCAACACAATAAGTCTTTATTGCACTTACAGTAAGACACGTCAGTATCAGCTCACCTTCCGTTCCCCCTCACCTCGTCTCTCACACAAACAAAAACTTGTTTTTCCATCCCTGTGGGGATTTTTCAAAGATAATGTGTTCCCCAGCCCACGGAATGCTAAACATAACAATAACATAATTCTAACCTTTAACCCTAAACAAAGTCTTAACCCTCATAAATCACTTTCTATCTGTGGGGACAACCATGTCCCAACAGGACAAGACATCCCCACCTCTTGGACTGGTTAAATCTTACAAACCTGCTCAGTCTCATTGGTAAGTGCCACTGCATTTCCATCCATGTCAGTTGGTGATATGTTGACTGCTCCACTAGCTGTCGCCTCTTCCGACACCAGCAGCTGTTCTTCTCCTCTTCCCATCTCTGACACATCCTTAGCCTCCACCTCCACTCTCTTCCTCTTGGAGGAACGGGAGGAAGACGATCCGGTTATCCGGGAAACAGCCACTCGAGAAGATGGACTCGGAGACAGTTTCAGTCTAAAAGAAACATCAGTTCATCAGTAAGCAACTCATTCATATCCACCTCACCTCATCTCCGTTGCACATGAACTTCATGCCCCACACACATTAAAAGGGACATTATGGGGGGAAATTTATTTATTTTTTTTTTAAATCCACAACCGTGGTATTTCTTATTAGTTCCCCTTTGTTTGAAAGTTCATAACATGTCAATCCAATTTTCTTTTCAAAAGTACTGTTACATGATTACAGTCACTGCATTAGTTGAACAACATCTTTATTTCTTCAACACCGTGTTCACAATGAAAGCAGATTGCTGGACATAGTGAAACATTAACAGAAGTATACATAAACATGAACTAAAGATTAACAAAAAAACAGTTATCATTACTATAAACTAAACAATCTTAATATTTCTTTTAAAAAAATCCCATCCAGCTTCATTTATAAAGCACTTTAAAACTATCGCACCGGGCCGATGTGCTGTGAATAAAATAAAAGCCACAAATAGCAGACATAACAGCATACACATGACATAAAATAAGTAAAAGAGATAAAATACTATTGAAACAGTCCTACAGCACAAACATAAAAACAACATCAAATCAATTAAAACAACCAAGAAAAATTTTTCATGGTGTTAAAAGATTGTTTTTAATCTTTCAAAACCTGACAATGAAGAGGGCTGTCTGATGTGGAGCAGGAGATCATTCCACAATTTGGGTGCTGCAACAGAGAAATCACAATCCCCTCTGAGCTTACGCTTGGTTTTAGCAAGGAGCAGCTGATCAACTAACCTGAGGGAGCGAGTAGGTGAATAAGACTACAGAAGCTCAGACAGATGGGATCAGAGCAAGGTCATGAAAGCAACAAAGGACATTTTTTAAATTAATCCTAAAAAGCACTGGCAACCAGTGAATGGGCTTGAATAGGGGAAATGGGGTCATATTTTCCTCATCCAGTTAGGAGACGTGCAGCAGCATTTTGCATTAACTCCAACGTAAAGTGCATTACAGTAATCCAACCGGGTTGGATTTTAGCCAGCTGTCTTAGCTGAAGAAAAAAAAAACAACTCAATTTCACAACTTCCTTAATCTGGTTCTCAAACTTGAGAGCAGCATCCACTATGACCCCCAGTTTTGGAATGGTTGTCTTGACATCATAAGAGCTTGAAAAAGGGCAACTGGACTTCTTCTCTCATCCGAAAGGCTTCTTCTCTGAACTCTGAAGTACAGTCCATTTCCGATTTACTGGACTGGTAACGACGAGAGCAGTGTTTTAAATTTGAAATGACACTTGCAGCTTCTTCTTTTTTTTTTGCTTTGCGTTAAAGGGGAACTCTGGTATTTTTAAACCTAGTCGTCCCAGTAGAGGTGTGTGTGGAATTCCCTCCATTAGCTCTCCAATAGCTGCAAGTAGCCACATAACAGTAGCTATGTGCTAACAGAGCTATAGCACACGTTCGTTCATTAATTCTTCTTAAAGTATTGGTGAAAAAAAGAAAGATAATGCCTTATTTAGAGGCTGCATCGTCCCTGCCCCATTAACTCCGTTATATGGCTATACGCTGATCGCAAGTGTTCTAAATAGCTTTCGAAGGACGCCAACTTTCACCAAACTGTTCTCGGTGAGTAGATAAACGTATTTCATGCCAGAAATAAGGTTTAAAAATGCCAGAGTTCCCCTTTAAGACGTATTACATCACTTCCTGTTGCCTTGTGTGTGTACTGTGACATTTCTTGCTGCTCTTGAACTACTAAAAAAAATCACCTTATTTCTCCCTATAATTTACACATCTTGCATAATTAACTATCGCATACTTGTCATATTCTAATGCTCACTCTTACAGATCTTTAGTCTTTATTTATCACTTTTTAGCTGTGTGTCGGGTTCTCTAGCTTAGCATGGCTACCAGTTCTCCTCCTCTATCTCCTGCTTTCACCTGCTCCGTGTGTCAGATGTTTAGTTACTCCTCTGCCTCCTTTAGTGATAATAGTACATGTAACAAATGTAGTCTTTTTGTAGTTTGGTGCAGAGCCAACTAGCCTAGCTAGCTCTATTAGTCATCCCTTAGCAGATCCCGAGCAGCTGGGACTTCAGAGTGGTTGGGTTACTGTCACCATCAACCGGTCCACGTTTCAAATAGATTTTCCCCACTCAGCGACACACTCACTGAGGACAAAACCCTGGTAATTGGCAGCTCTATAGTCGGGCGACATAGAATCCTATTTAAAACTGCTGGCTAAGAATAAGCATAAATACAGTAAAATAGTTATTCACATCGGCGGTAATGACACCCGGTTACGCCAATCGGAGGTCACTAAAATTAATGTTGCATCGGTGTGTAATTTTGCCAAGACAATGTCGAACACCATAGTTTTCTCTGGACCCCTGCCAATTCTGACCAGTGATGACATGTTTAGTCGCATGTCCTCATTCAATCACTGGTTGTTTAGATCAGTGGTTCCCAACTGGTCTGGCTTCAGGATCCACCATCACTTCTTATAGACAAGCTGCGACCCAAGAAAATTTTTAACATCTCAAATTTCCTTAATGAAAACATGTTGCAGTTTGAACCTGACATAGAATAAAATATTAATTTGTCAATAGACACAAAATTCAAGTTTAATGAAAAACAAAAGCAAACTAAAGAGTGCGACTGTAGAGAGGAAAAATTCCCTTTAACACTCAAGGTTGTTCCCCCCTTATGTTCTCAATATAAGAAAATCCATATTTTATGTAGTCAATGTCGTACCTGCCTTTAGCCATGGTCACTCTCATATGAAAACAAACCGTAGCTTTTCTTCTATCTGTGAAATTGCAGGGTATCATCGCCGCCTACTGTTTAGAAGTGTGAATAACATGCATTCTGAGTACTTCAAAATTGAAGCATGTCCATTTTTCTAGATTTTTTTTTTTCCCCAGTCAAGAGTCTGTCAACCCATTGAAAACGGGTCCACGACCCAAAAGTGGTCCGCGACCCGCCAGTTGGGAACCACTGGTCCAGATGGTGTCCAGCAAACAATGTAGGCTACATAGATAATTGGCAATCTTTCTGGAGAAAACCTGGTCTGATGAGAAGAGACGGCATCCATCCCACTTTGGAAGGAGCGGCTCTCATTTCTAGAAATATGGACGAATTTATTAGTCATCCAAAAACATGACAACCCAGGGTTGAGACCAGGATGCAGAGTTGTAGTCTTACACACTTCTCTGCGGCTTCCCACCTGATGCTGCCCCCCCAATCAATAAACACAAATGGAGCAAATCCTCTTGTGCAAAAAAATTTAAAATAAAAACTTTAACTGAACAAAAACATCAAACTATTAAATGTGGTTTGCTGAATATTAGATCTCTCCCTTTGAAGTCTCTGTTAGTGAATGATTTGATCTGTGATCATCATATTGATATATTTTGTCTTACAGAAACCTGGCTGCAGCAGGAGGATCATGTTAGCATTAATGAATCAACTCCCTCTGACTATTTAAATGTTCATGTTCCTAGAACCACAGGCAGAGGAGGAGGAGTGGCAGCTATCTTCAGATCAGGGTTACTAATCAGTCCTAGACCCAAGATTAGTTTTAGCTCTTTTGAATCTCTGATTCTCAGTTTTTCCCACCCAAAGTGGAAATCACAAAAACCTCTTGTGTTTGTTGTTGTGTATCGTCCACCTGGTCCTTATTCTGAGTTTCTGTCTGAATTCTCAGAGTTTTTATCCCAGTTAGTGCTGAGTACAGATAAAGTCATTGTAGTGGGTGACTTTAATATTCATGTAGATGTTGAAAATGACAGCCTAAATATTAACTTTAATTCTATATTAGACTCTATTGGATTTTCTCAAAGTGTTCACAGACCTACTCACTGCCCTAATCATACCCTTGACCTTGTGCTGACTTATGGCACCATTTTTTGACAACATTTGAATTTACATTACTTGACTATACAGCTTCTGAGAAGAATTTTACATATAGAAGGTGTCTATCAGAGAATGCTGTAACCAGATTTAAAGAGTTGATTTCATCATCCTTTTCTTCACTGCCATGTGCAGATATGACAGAGGACGGCTATCTAAATTTTACTCCAGTAGAACTTGACTCTCTTGTTGACAGCACTATAGCTTCAATGCGTACAACACTGGACAATGTTGCCCCTCTGAAAAGGAAGGTAATCAGTCAGAAGAGGTTGGCTCCTTGGTATAATTCACAGCTGCGTGCGTTAAAGCAGACTGCAAGAAAGCTGGAGAGACAGTGGCGTTCCTCTAATTTAGAAGAGTCTCAATTAGTCTGGAAAGATAGTTTAATAACGTATCAGAAAGGCCTTCATTAAGCTAGAAGTGCTTATTATTCATCATTGATAGAAGAGAATAAGAATAATCCCAGGTTTCTTTTCAGCACTGTTGCCAGGCTGACAAAGAGTCCGAGCTCTGTTGAGCCATGTATTCCTTTAACTCTCAGCAGTGATGATTTCATGAGATTCTTCATCAAGAAAATTGTTTCTATCAGAGAGAAGATTAATGGAATCCTTCCCACTATTATCACTGATGTATCATCAAGTAGAGCAGCTTTAGAAGTATCTTTCGAACCTGAATTGTATTTAGACAGCTTCTGCCCAGTTGATCTTTCTGAGCTAACAACAGCAATAGTCTCTTCTAAACCATCAACTTGTATTTAGACCCAATCCCAACCAGACTGTTCAAGGAGGTTTTCCCCTTAATTGACACTTCCATATTGGATTTGATCAATCTGTCTTTGTTAAAAGGATATGTACCTCAGACTTTTAAGGCTAATGGTTTAAGTCATATTTATCTGATAGAGAACTGAAGTTGTTCTTTTTGGACCTGATCGCTTCAGGGAGAATTTGTCTAGTTATGTAGTTACTCTAGATGGTATTTCCTTGGCTTATTTTTTACCAGAATTTATCATTTGACACACATATCAAACAGGTTTCTAGGACTGCCTTCTTTCACCTTCGTAATATTTCCAAAATCAAGAACATCCTGTCTCAGGGTGCAGAGAAACTCGTCCATGCATTTGTTACTTCTAGATTATCCATCCATCCATCCATCCATCATCTGCCGCTTATCCGGGGGTCGGGTCGCGGGGGCAGCAGCTTGAGCAGAGAAACCCAGACGTCTCTGTCCCCGGCCACTTCCTCCAGCTCTTCCGGGGGGACCCCGAGGCGTTCCCAGGCCAGCCGAGAGACATAGTCTCTCCAACGTGTCCTGGGTCTCCCCCGGGGTCTCCTCCCAGTGGGACGTGCCCGGAACACCTCCCCAGGGAGGCGTCCAGGAGGCATCCTAACCAGATGCCTGAGTCACCTCATCTGACTCCTCTCAATGCGGAGGAGCAGCGGTTCTACTCCGAGCCCCTCCCGGATGACTGAGCTTCTCACCCTATCTCTAAGGGAGAGCCCACCCAGCCGACCCCAGGGACAAGCCGATCCCCAGCCAAGGGGCAGAGCCGCCTCACCAACTGCAGAGAGGGGCGGAAGACACCCGCACCAAGTCCCCAGAAACCCATGCCAGCACCGCGGCCCACTCCAACTCACCAAACCCATCCGCAAGAGTCCCCTGAACCCCGACCCCCTCTCAGGCACCACGAGGCACAGAGCGAGAACCAGCGAGCGAAGCCAGGCTTCAACAACTGCAGTGTCAGGATGCAGCAACAGAGGACCAGGAGAAGTGGAGTGGGCCAAGCACCCCTAAATAGGGGTGGGCAATATGACGATATTAAATCGTGAACTATTGCAACGTGAAGACGATCCGTAACGATCTGTCAAACTGCAGAGAGCGTGGGATCGTCTCGGGCACATTCTATAAATTGCAGTTCTATGCTGACGCACCGACACAAAGATGCACCAGACATATTACGTCAACAACCTGACCAACCAATTACAGCGAGTTACGGGCAGTGACGCGCTTTCTTACCCGCCTCCTTGTTTGTGTGTGTAGCAGTAGCCGCGTGGAGAGCCTTGGCTGAAAGCCAAATGGAGGAGCTGGTCGCTAAAAATAATTCCACCTACATTATATGGAATTGGTTTGGATTTTCCGCAACTGATCAAACGCAAACAAATGTAATTTGCAAACTTTGCACAGAAACGGTTCGCATGTCGGGTGGCAACACGACAAACCTGTTCAATCACTTGAAGAGGAAGCATCCCAGTATGCTTGTAAGGCAAACAGCGAGGGGACCGGCACCGCAGGCAGCAGCTAGCATAAGACCAAAACAGACAACATAAACACAGGCATTTGACAAAGGCACTCCGTATGACAAGTCAAGCAAGTGATAGAAAGAGGTAACAGAAGCAGTTACCTTTTATCTTGCAAAAGATATGGTACCGTTCAAGACAGTAGAAAAGGAGGGGTTCGAATGTCTACTTCAAGTAGTTGACCCGCGGTACGAGCTGCCCAGCCGAAAATACTTCTGTAACACTGTCTGTTTTTCACTTTTCAATTTAAGATTGTGATAAAATCGAAATCGTGATTTTTTTTTTTTTTTAAATCGCGATATGATATTTTTGCCATATCGCCCATCCCTACCCCTAAATGCACCACATGCAGACACACAGCATACACACATACAGTGCTGAGTAGTGATACCATTCACCTCCCCTCTTCATCACAGTACCTGTTGAAAATCACAAGTTTGAGCCTTTTTTTTAAAAAAAAAAATATTTTTTAAACAGACTCATTCTTGGACTTTACTTCAGGTCTTTTTTAAGTTTATTCCAGACCTACACAACACTGACTGAAATGCACATTCTCTTCATGGTGGCTCGAACCCTCAAGGTTCTGAAGTTAAGGTTTTCCCTGTAATCATAATTTTTTTTTTGTAATGTGCATAACGGTCGCAGCAAAGTTTGGTAGGTGTTGCCCTATACTTCCAAACAGTAACTCAAGTAAGGCAAGAGCGATATAGAATATGAAGTGCAGCATAATTTAGAAAATGTTTAGCTTTGCTGAGAACACCAATACTTCTGGATATTTTAGACTGAATGGATTTAATATGCGGTTTCCAGCTAATCTTAGGGTCGATCATCACTCCCAGAAACTTAATTTTTTTTAACTCTCTCCACTGACACATCATCTATTAGGATTTGCAAATTTGTTTAGCTTTTTGCAGTTTCCAAACAACATAAACTGAGTCTTTTCTTATCCAAGTTTAATGATAATTTATTAATATCAAACCATATCTTAAGTTGATATAACTCTAAGTTGATTTCAGCCAAAAGCTGCTGCAAATTATCACCTGTACAAAAAAATATTAGTATCATTTGCAAACAAAACAAAATTAAGTATTTTAGAAATTTTACTGATGTCGTTAATATAAAGAATAAACAGTTTTGGTCCCAATACTGTCCCCTAGGGGACACCACAAACATGTCCAAGCAATATGACTGGCAGTCACCCATTTGCACAAATCGTTGCCTGTTGCTTAGATAGTTTTTCATCCAGCAGGACTACTCCCCTGATACCATAGCGTTCCAATTTCTTGATTAATATTTCATGATTTATTGTGTCAAATGCTTTTTTGAGATCAATAAATACACCAACTGCAGATTTCTTTTTGTCTAAGGAGGTGGTGACTTCTATTAATTCAAGGACTGCTATTGCTGTGGATCTTTGTGATCTAAATCCATATAGACTTTCAGACAGTATATGTTTATTAATGAATGTATCCAATCTACCCACAAATAATTTTTCCAAAATTTTGGTAAATTGTTTAAGTAGAGAAACAGGCCTATGATTTGTGAAATGGTGTCTGTCCCCAGATTTATAAAGTGGAATGACTTTTGCAATTTTCATCTTTTCTGGAAATTTATATAAGTCAGAGGCTGAATAATTTACTCAATTACCTTCTTAATAATTGTCATGTCAATACCATCACAGTCTGACCTTTTATTTTTACATTCACTGACAATATCCATAATTTCTCTTTCTCCCACTGCAGTGAGAAACATTGAATAAGGATTTCTGCTGATTCATGTTTCATTCAGAGCTCCAGCTGTTATAGGATCGGGGAATTTTTCTGCCAGTTTAGGTTCCACACTTATAAAATATTTATTGAAATTATGAACCACATCTTTACTGTCCTCAAAATTGGCATCATTATTTGTGAAAAAAAAATGTTTCCTTAGTTTTTCTTGATAATATTATTTTATACATTCCGAATCCCTTTCATATTTTTCTTATTTCTATCTAATAATTTACTGTAGTAATTCTGTTTAGCCATTTGTAAAAGAGCAGTTAATTTATTCTTATATTTTTTTATATTTATTCTCTACCTCCAATGATCTATTCTTCATGAAATCTCTATATAGTTTCTTCTTTTTTTTTTTTTTTTAACAGGCATCTTGCAATCCCTTCGCGATCCAGAGAGAACATTTTTAATGGACAGTTTTTGTCGTATAATAATCTAAAGATATTCAGAAAATGTTCATATGCTTTTTCAATATAAATCAATATCTTCCTGCAATACTGACTCCCAATTGTGTTTCAATAGTTCATCTTTGAACCCTGCTGGGTCTAGTAATTCTGGGAAAAAGGCTCAAACTGTACATGGTATTAATGAACTCTTCAGTAGGTTTATGATTGTTTGAGTTAAGTAGATCTATATTAAAGTCACCACAGAAAAGACCTTCTGAGATGTAACTGTATATGTTTTTCCCATATATATTTAAACTCTTATACACTCAAATACATCTTTAGTCACTTTGGTCATGTTTTGTTTTACTATTTTATACTTTAGGTTTCTGTCCACATACACAGCTACTCCTCCACCAGTTTTCTCTTCTCTGTTTATATAATTGAACTCATAACCCTCCAGATCAGTCGGCCCCCTTCTCAGACCTGATCCAGGTTTCAGAGATGGCAATAATGCTAAATGGCTGTTTAAACTGGCACAGACAGTTTGATTCCGTTAAAGTTTGAATATAAACTTCTGCTGTTGAAATGTATGATTGAGAGCTTATTGTCTACTTTAACTGTCCTGTTGTATTGATCCATTGTATAGTAGCAGCAGTTATCAACGATGTCATTGAAGAAGTTATTATCTGGGTCTAGATCCTCTTCCATGTCCTGACATTTATAGTCCGTATATCTGAATGTTTTCAGTTCCAGGTTATTGGCACCAACAGTCGTAGGTGTTAGTGTTGTGTCCATAAATGAAGAAACAGTTCCTGTATCTTGTGACATGGTGACAGTGAGTTGTGTGTGATATCACCTGTGAGCCAAATGTTCCTCAAAGAGTTCAATCATATTTATCCAGCTCTGTGATGTCCCGAACAACCAGAACCTTCGCCTCCTCCAGTGTTCTGTTTAATGAAGATCTTACAGTCCGTGCTCCATGTAGACTGGATCTTCTTCTGCTTCCTCAGGAACCAGGCCTGCCTCGCAATGTCAGGTGCTTCTTGGTCAGGTGCTTGTTAATGAAGACATCTGACCCCTTTAGCAACCTGCACTGTTTTAGCAGAGCAGATTTGTGTTTATGGTTACTAAATCGCATAGCAATGGCTGGTTTGTCGTTATTACCTCTTCTCGGGAGCGGATGGCACGCTTCCACGGTGTCACAGTCCAGCTCTATCTCCTTGGACAAGAGGAAAGAGGCCACCTGTTCCTCCGTGGAGTCACTCACGCCAGGCGATGACTCACCAGCCGGACAGGGCCCTGCCACCGCGCCGACGTAAGAACGGGGCTTAATTCTCAAATCCAGTGATGATTACATCGTTCATCCTGGTATATTGTTCCAAGTCTGCCACTCGGTTCTCCAGAACAGCGATCTGTTTATCCTTTTCTTCATTGAGAAGCCGCAAAGCCTTCACCCCTTCTACCAAGTCCAAAATGGACTTCTGCTGGAGTCGGATAGTCGAGGTTTCCCCAGAAAGAAAATCCAACGATTTCCTAATTTCTTCAAAATCTTCCATGGCTGGATTCTTCTTTGGTCCCATACTGGCAACAGAAAGGAGCTTCTCAGACGAGGTAATTGGTAGGTTGATTTTTTAATTAAGGCAGTCTGTTGTTCTTTTGTATTGTGTATGTTAACACTCGCTGCTTTGATGCTTGAGATGTAGTCTTTTCTCACTGACCGACTTTGTGGACTTAATTGCATCAGCAAGAGAATGATCGTCTGTGACACAGACTATAGTGGAGGACTTTCAGCATTACCAAGTATTGATAGGAAAAGCACAATGTAAATTCCATCAGACATTGTCAAGTGTGCTGCATACGTTCTTCATCACTTTCTTTAACAGCCAAGAGAGGGGTGAGAGTTTTTCATGCTATTCCATAAGAACTATAAGGTGTCCTCCTCGAATGCCTCCATGTGAAAGTTACTAAACGAGACATCGCTGAATGTCCTCTTAAGAGTACTGTCACTGCCTAAGTGTTCAAAGTTCAAAACCACCTTCCTGGCCTTCAGTTTGCATACTATTCTATTTGCTCCGTGAACTGTGAGCACATTTGAATTTTTGATGCGATTGCATCAAACAAGACATTTGTTCTGTCTTGCAACCCAGTGAATTTGGCCAACGTTGGAAGTTATTGTCCTCCTCGCACCCATTGGAAAGCAGATCTGAGTTGGGATATTATAGTTGAGGTGAAATCTTGTGTGCCCCCACATATGAAGTCATCCAGATGGCAGACAAGTGTCCCAATTACAGCTTTGTCCTGATCTAACCAACAAAAAACAGCAGGACCAACTTTGGGCATTTTTCCTCATATTCCCTTCAGTCTCCTTGACTCTGTACCCTTGTACCAATACAACAATGCATCTGCCAGACCATAAACACACTTCTTTCATTTCCATAATGTTCCTTCATAGTCTGTTTCAGGAGGGACATATTGTACAGGTCACATGAAAGTAGAAATGCTAATTTTATATTCATGGAATGAAGTGACCATCGTCTTTGACAGATGCCACAAGTATCCGAAGGTACTCTGAAGCACAAGTGGGAGAATCTTTTTCTAAGTCTTGACACCTCAAAGCCTCTAGCCACTTTAGTGCATTTGGTATCAATTCAGTGAATGTCTCCTTCGGGGTGAACACCGCAGGTATACTTTTATCCTCATTCTGGACTTATTCAAACACAGTTTTTCTCCAACTCTGTATCTTTTTCTGGTTTGGCTTGGTCAAATGATAAATCTCCTGTCATAAATGCATTCTCGCCAAGATCCGTGGTTTGAACAGTGACAGTAGGCTCAATCTGAAGGTCCCAGCTGTGTTAAGTCAAATTAATCTGTGTTGCCTGCAACGCTGCTGGGCTCCAAGAGGACCAGCTTGAACCAGTTTTAATATTTTCCTATAGCCTTGATCACACGTCTCAGTACTTTTGCTGTGTGCAGAGCCCCACTCTCACGGGGTAGTTACTCCTTAATAGTGTACCTTGTTGCCCACTTCATATTTTTCATCTGTGTTATGGTTTATGCAGTGCTCTCCATATTCCTTCTGAGCATTCTGCCTCTTTAATGATGCAAACAAAGCAGGAAATTGGTTTTGACACACATTCACTTTTTGTGTTGTCTTCTAAAGCAGGTGGTTCATCAGTCAGCACAGGGGGCAGGTTGGAATTCTGTCCAAACACCACATTGATAAATACTGCAACCACGGCCATTGTACACGCTGTCCTTTGCTATGAGAACCCAATCCAACGCAGTGTCCCAGTCACATCCGTTACTTGCTTTCACTTTCATTGTAATTTCAGTGTGTTTGGTTGTCTTGTCCCATAAGTCCATTGCTCCAGAGGCTGTATGCAGCAGCTGTCTTCATTTATACATTAAAATTTTCTGCCATATCCATCACTTCATCATTGTTGAACTCTCCTTCATTATCACTGAACAGTCTATGAGGCAGACCATGCACACTTAGCCAGATATAAATAAAGTGTTTCACCATTTCAGAGGACTTCTTTGTAACTAGGATGCCATCGGCACAAAATCAGGTGAACTGATCAATGATATGGAGATACCATACATCTTTACCACCACAGTTACATTGTACAGACTTAACAATAGTAGCCCCACAGCTGGCTTTGGTTTAGTCCTGCAATATTTCTGAAATGTTTTGCGTGCATTAACAATTCTCTGAAGAATGATGCCGCATTCTTTATCTCTGTTGCCTAAGCAGGTAAAAATCATCTAAAGTCTGTCAGATGAGACATGACCAAACTGTTGATGGAGCTTCATCAGGATTTTGTGTTTTTCTGCCAAGTAATTTTTTTCTGACATCATTATTTCCTCTTCGTATTAACTTTGTAGTTCGTCATTACTTTGCTCCTGTTGAGTGATATCATTAGCAACCAGGACATAATCATCATCTTCAATGTTTTGCCCTTCATTGTCCATAATGACCAGAGCATGTAAAGTCAAGTTTCACAGGTTGATAAAACATCACTGCACTTTCATCTAGACACACACACATATATATACACACATGCACACACGCATAAAAAAAAAAGCTGTGACATTTTTCCCAATTCTCTCATAGTTTTCAACCAAGGCTCGCAAGTGTATGTACCTGTGCTCCTCTCCCTCCAGCAGTTTCCTGTACGCATTGATCTCCATATCTAGAGCAAGCTTCACATCCAATAGCTCCTGGTATTCACTGAGCTGAGAGTTCATTCTGTCTCTCAGTTCAGCCATCTCTTGCTCCTTTCCTTCGATGGTACGGCGGTGTTTGTCTCGCTCTGCTGACAGAATCTCTTCCAGCTCTCTGATACGGTCCTCTGAGACAGCCACCTAGAAAGCCCATCATCACAATCACTGATTAAGAAAACCAAACACCAGTACGAGGCTGGTTTGCATGGCACAGGCACTTCAAAGAGTGAGAGGTGTGGAATAGGTCAATATCTGTGTACATGTGACCAAAAAAGTAGTACCCGTTTCTGCAGGGAACTGAGCTGATATCCCAGGCTTTCTATTCTCATTCGGGACTCCTGCAGCTCCTCCCTTGCTGTAACCATGGCCTTGTCATTGATCTCTGAGGACACCTTGGCATTATCGAACTAGAGGGAGACCGAGACAGACTATATGTGAGAAACAGTGCATCATCAGACAAAGGACAGAAATGGCTCGTCTCTTACCTTGGCCTGGAAGGTTTGCTCCAGTTCCTCCTTATAAAGAGAGACTTGTTCATCATGTTGCTTCCTTAGGTCCTGGTGGAATCACAGAAACCTAATTAACCAAATCTCCCTTTGGTATGCTTTATGCGTCTCTAAAACTCAATTTCTACAGTTTATTCAGTTCTAAATTATTGTAATTTGTGACTCAAATTGTGAATTACAAGTGTATTACTGACAAGATGTACAGTTATTTGAGTCTGTTATCTTAATACTCAAAACCTTGTTTTTGTACTTCTAAAACAATACATTGGCAAGTTATCGTCAAAAGTAAAATCATCTTAACTCACATATACATTAAATCAATAAAGCCAAATTCCCAATAAAGCTGATCTCATTAACATATTTCTGTTTCTGTTGACAGACAGCAACCCGGTCTGAAATTGTGACCCATTAAGGGAATGTTAATCTGTAGTCCGTTTTCATTTTGTAGACAAGGAATTTTGAGCCCGACTCATTTTGAGCCTGCAATGGAGCCCTTTGCTAAACTATTTGCTATATCTCGGACCAATAGGCTTCCACTGGATTTATGATCATTCTCGTCTGCTCAGAGAGATATGAACTTTGAATGTACGGTAGGTACCCCAAGCAATTAAAAAAAATCCAGAAGTGCCTCAGACCACAGGCTATAAATGGGTATGGGTCAACATTTTCTCCAGGGTGTAAAGGGAACCCAGTGCAGCGCATGCACGTGCTACAGTTAACAGAGGTCTTAAAATCCTTACTTTAGCTTGTTTGATCAACTAAATGTCTGCAGTCTGTAGATGATGATAAACCATTTTACAGTTGATTGGGCACATAATGTACGACACAAAAAACACTTTATAGTAAGAAAATGAAGCAGCAATAAAGAAAGACATTGAACTTTCAATATGCACACAATTTACTTTATTCAAACCCCAGCATAGAACTAGCAGGAAAATTTTCACTAGCTTACTAAACCAATCAAAACAAATCTCAACCAGGAGGCATTCAAATTAGATATCAAAATGACAAAAATCAGAAAACAAAAAATGGCTTTTATTTAGAAAATGGAATGAACGAACGACAGCTAGCTTATTTAAACCAGCTATTTACATCTGTACAAATTAATTTATGCCAATATCAACAATTTTTGGATCTAGAAAAGTAAATGTAAGCCTGTCTTATCATCAGAAAGAAATAACACGAGCATCCTGTGTAGTCCAAATCCAGATGGCCCAGCACTTAAATACAATATTGGTGGATCTGAGTTGTGAGGCGTAAAAAGGAAGCTTTTCAAACAGGAAAATCATTGTATCTGTGAGTTTGAGGTAAAAATCTGAACGTGAAATATTAATAGTTGTGCCATTTGTAATGTGTGCATGTGTAAAATTATTCTACATGTGTTCAAATGTGTGTGTTATGTGTGCGGATTTGAACACACATTTGGAAGTACCCAAAGTTACTAACAAATTGTTGTACACATTTGTAACCACTATGTGACTTATTTTCAGGGTTTTTCCTGCATAGAGAATTTGGTGGCGACCGCCACCACCATATTCCTTAGTGCCACCAGCTCACGGCTGGTTTTCAATCGGTAATTTCACCAAGCGTTTCCCTGTCGGGATCTGTCATTTCATTCATATGTAATTGCAGTTGCACGTAACCACGAGTAGTGTCGGTGGCGCTGTATCGAAATTAGCACTGGCCAAAATGTCAAACAAAGCATCTTTTACCTCCACACCCAGAGAGACGAACAAGAGGAAGTTTTCACTGCAACAAACACGGATGATGACAGATCAACAAAAAAGGATTAGTATTGTTGCTTTGCACCCAAACAAGACCAGCTCCTTTGTAAAAGTTAATGTTACATGCTACATAAATTCATATTACCAGTATCAATTCAGTGAATGTCTCCTTCGGGGTGAACACCGCAGGTATACTTTTATCCTCATTCTGGACTTATTCAAACACAGTTTTTCTCCAACTCTGTATCTTTTTCTGGTTTGGCTTGGTCAAATGATAAATCTCCTGTCATAAATGCATTCTCGCCAAGATCCGTGGTTTGAACAGTGACAGTAGGCTCAATCTGAAGGTCCCAGCTGTGTTGCCTGCAACGCTGCTGGGCTCCAAGAGGACCAGCTTGAACCAGTTTTAATATTTTCCTATAGCCTTGATCACACGTCTCAGTACTTTTGCTGTGTGCAGAGCCCCACTCTCACGGGGTAGTTACTCCTTAATAGTGTACCTTGTTGCCCACTTCATATTTTTCATCTGTGTTATGGTTTATGCAGTGCTCTCCATATTCCTTCTGAGCATTCTGCCTCTTTAATGATGCAAACAAAGCAGGAAATTGGTTTTGACACACATTCACTTTTTGTGTTGTCTTCTAAAGCAGGTGGTTCATCAGTCAGCACAGGGGGCAGGTTGGAATTCTGTCCAAACACCACATTGATAAATACTGCAACCACGGCCATTGTACACGCTGTCCTTTGCTATGAGAACCCAATCCAACGCAGTGTCCCAAAACATAGTTGACAATATCAGTTTAGCAGGTATGGCGAAACGTAAGATCAGCAAATCAGCTAAAACGCTGTAATTCGTTTTATTGATGAGATGTGGTAAATTTGTCAGATACGAATTTGGCAATACAGCTCAGCAGATGTTGAGAGGCTATTTTCTGCACTCAAGATTGTAAGATATGATTGAGAACACCATCACAATTCATGTCTACACCACAATAATGCAAAGTTTATAGTGCAAGAACTTTTTTTTTTTTTAAAGATAAAACCACCCCTGTGCAACAGACCTAAGGAGAAGCACCTGGATGTATGCTGTAAGGTGGTCATTGATGGTCCAAACCAGGAGGTCTTTGAGTATAAAGACTGCATCAGGAGGTTCTACAGGATAAAACCCAGGAGGTTCTGCCACTGGCAGTGCCTTGTGCAGGTAAATGGTGGTTAAGCTGCCATGTAACTGAACTGAATGTTAAACAAAGCACATAAAAAATAAATGAATATGCTTTAAAATAATATTTGTCCTTTTTTTTTAAATTCATGTAATTACAACTCCTAAACTAGACTGCTAGTGAAACACTTGCTTGAGCCAGTTGAAGGCACGGTACATGTGCACCTGTGAGCCCACGATCAGGTACCACTGCCACCTCATTTTAAGCCAGGGAAAACCCTGCATTTTACTTCATGGTAGAGCTCCTCCCCTATCACTAAGGCTAAGCCCAGCCCCCCTCTAAAAGAAACTTATTTCAGCCACTTGTTTAGACGACTTCACTCTTTTGGTCACTACCCAGATCTGTGAGCATAGGTGGGAGTTGAAAAGATGATGGACGAGCAAATTAAAAGCTTCACCTTTTAGCTCAGTTCACTCTTCACCACAACAGACCGGAGCAGCGCCCTCATTGCTGCCAAAAAAGCCCTAATCCGCCTGTCCATCTCTTTCTCCAACTTTCCATCACCCGTGAACAAAATTCCGAGATACTCGCCTAGAAGCAAAAACTTCTAGGCCACCTTGTTCCAGTTGTACCCAAGACGTCGGATTTGGAGAGGCTGACTTTCACACTTAGCTATGAACTGCTCCAGTGTTTAAAACTCTTTAAAACTGTGGCAACATTGCAACCATCTCCTTCTGCTAAATTTGCATCAGAATGCATCAGGACATGCATCTTGTGCAGTGCAAAGAGTGTAAAGATCAGCAGCATTCAATATAATTTTTCTTTAGTTCATGCTGGAGCTGCCCAATAATGACAAAAATAATCCATATTTTTTTCAAATATTTAATGAAAACATACCTGTAAAGCTTGACCAAGTTTGAACTCATAGTCCAGTCTGACTCCAGAATCCACCTCCACTATTCTCTGCTCCTGTCGATGCCGAGACTCACGCATCTCCTGAACACAAGGAGAAATTCTTAATGCCACAGATATTCAAAAAGTTTGATTCAAACTTTTCAACACTGAAATGTTGCACCAAATGTTGCTTGGAAGCCGATGCACTAAAACTTTCTTTTCCTGTCAGTCTGTGCATACATATGTATTGTTGAACACGTGTATACACCTCATACCTCTTCAAACATGTTCTTCCTGAACTCCAGCTCTTCACTCAGTGACTGACAACGATTCTCCAAGTCTACACGCATCAGTGTTTCTGCCTCCAGCTGGCGCTTCGCAACAGCATGTCTGTCCTCTGCCTATACTCGAAATATATTTAAAAAAAACAACAGTTTCACGGTGAAAAAGACAACTTTCAATGAACAGTGTACATATGCGCAAGAGGACACAACTTTGCAATACAGAATGGAGCAGGGGTCCGAGTTATTCATTAAAGCAAATGCATATTGGTTCAGTTTATACTGTCCAGCATGGTTCTAGCTCAGTTATATGCGTTTTTTATGTACTCAAAAACCTGCGTTTCATTTTAAACCAACACATCATATGAATTATTTTGTACTGGCTTTCATTCGAGGTGCTTTGGCATGCATTTCTACACTTTTTGTCTTATCTGCAAAGTGAAAATGATCATCCCCTTAAATGTCACCACACACACACAAACATATATACACAATATTGCCAAAAAGTATTAACTTTACACAATGCAGTCAGACAAGTACCGTTCTCCTGGCAACCGCCAAACCCAGACTCGTCCATCAGATTGCCAGAAGCGTGATTCGTCACTCTTGATAAACGAGTCCCCACTGCTCTAGAGCCCAGTGGCGGCGTGCTTTACAGCATTGCATCTGACACTCTGGATTGCACTTGGTGATGTATGGCTTGGATGCAGCTGCTCGGCCATGGAAACCCATTCCATGAAGCTCTATATACGCACTGTTCTTGAGCTAATCAAAAGGCCACATGATGTTTGAAGGTCTGTAGCGATTGACTCTGCAGAAAGTTGCTGACCTCTGCACCTCAGCATCCACTTACCCAAATCTGTCAGTTTACGTGTCCGACCACTTGGTGGCTGAGTTGCTGTCGTTCCCAATCACTCCCACTTTGTTATAATACCACTGACAGTTGACTGAAGAATATTTAGTAGTGAGGAAATTTCACGACTGGGCTTGTTGCACAGATGGCATCCTATCACAGTACCACACTGGAATTCACTGGGCTCCTGAGAGAGACTCATTTTTTCACAAATGATTGTAGAAGCAGTCTGCATGCCTAGGGGCTTGAATTTATTTAATTATTTGAATGGGTGAGTGAATACTTTTTGCAATATAGTGTATATATCTCTCCAGCAGCCAGGTGAAGAAACAACTGTAGACTGGATAAGAACAAGACTGCAGGTCCAGATGGTGTCAGTACCAGGGTCCAGAACTGCTATGCAAGATTCTACAGCACATCTTCAACCTTAGCCTGGGTCAAGAGAAAGTTCCAGTGTTGTGGGAGACAACAGTATATATGAAAAAAAAAATGTCATCCATTTTCCATCAGTTACTACAGACCAGTTGTTCTAGCATCCCACATCATGAAAGTCCTGGTGAGACTGATATTGTGTCACCGCGAAAACTAGGGGGCATTTAAGTGATTTTTACTGTAGATTAACCAAGCCAATTAAAGTTGATTAGTCAGTTTGTTGTGACGTCATCAATAAACTAAAATGAATCACCAAAGCACTTATTTGTTCCTGTTTCTTGCTGTCACACAAGCATTTAGCTACAACAAAACCAGTCATTTTTCATTGGCTTTCCATCTGGTCTTTTTGCTCCTGAAGCACAACATTTTTGTGATGATTTATTAAGCAAGTCTTCATCGCGCATAATGTCCATTCCACTTTGTTGTCCAGTTGAGTGAAACACTGCCATGCTTTGCTTTGCTTCGTTTTGTTGCCACCATTTGCAACAAATGATTGTTGTTTCCAAATCTGTTGTTTCTGCTATAGGTGCAAACTCCAACAGAAACAACGCCGTAAACATTAGTTCCGTGTCTCATGAGTAATGAAACATAAGTCTCCTCTTGCCCCAAACAAAAATTAGTTGACAGTTAAGAAAAGGTTGTTCATTCTGCCACCCACTGAACAGACTGTGTGTGAGTAGTCAATGACAATATTTACCGGTGTGCAACTGTATTATGGTCATAACAATAATGCACCATACAAGGTCTTCCCTCTTTATGCTTGAAGTAGAGAATAGCAGCTTGAGAGATAGAAAAGTCTCACACAGAAAGTACTAATAGAGTCTCATGTTAGCAATGTCACCAGAGTAACAGACTCTGGTGAGAGTCTTCAGCTGAATGGTTTAGCTGAATGGTTTAGCTGAATGGTTTAGCCCAGTGTTTCTCAGTTCCGGTCCTCACTGCCCACTGCCCTGCATGTTTTCGATGTTTCCCTCCTCCACCACACCACACCATTCAAATGAAAGGTTCCTTATAAGGCCACTGCAGAGCTTGACGACGAGCTGATCATTTGACTGATCAGTAGTCGAACATGGGAAATCAATTCAAACATGTTAGTCAAATATTTGTGACTGCACTGCTTAAAATACCTTTTTGTCTGAATTGTCACTGTGCCTAATGAAACAAAATACATAAGCTCTTCGAGCAATAATTTTCAGTCAATTGAAAGGTAAACGTGCAGTACCTACCTTGGCCAGCTGGCTCCTGACATCAGCCAACTCTGAAGTCAGTGTAGTATTCTGACTTAGAGCAGTGGAAAGAGCTGCTTCACTCTTATTTAACTGGCCTTCCAATCCATTGCCCCTTGACAAAGCTGCAGCAAGATCGCAATCCTTTTTATTGACACTAGAACAAAGCAAAAAATGGAGGAGAAAGTTATGGAGTGAAATCAGTATCATAATAATATAACAATATAAATATAGCTGCAAGCAGCGATGGCGGGGTCTAGCAGAACAGCAGGTAAGCCTGTGGCTGCTCAGGAAGGCATCATGAGTCCATAGACCAAGTTTGGTGTTTGAAATGAACTCGTCTTCATCCGGGGATTCCAACGGTACCTCATTTGTCCAATTTGAACCAACGGCTCCAAAGCTATGAGCAAAATGCAGTTTTTCTACTTATAGCGCCCCCTCTGGGTGGAAGTGCACCAGACTTCTTGGGCTTCTTACAGACTTGGTCATGACTCTGTGTTAGAAGTTTGATGTCAAAAGATTAAATGGTTGCTGAGATATGGCCTCACGTCCTGTTTGGCGCGTCATTGCTGAATTTGATTGGCTGCTACGGGCAAACGGAAGAGAATTTAAAAATTCCACATGATAGCTCTTGTGAGCCTTGGTCTTAAAATTCTATATGTCAAGTCCCGTGGAAATCAGACAATTTGGGTGACCTGTAATGCGTTTGAGGTTTTTGACATAATTCAAAATGGCGGAAAATCCAAGATGGCGCAAATGAGGTCATAGGATTCGTTGACCTCAGATATATCCACGGATTACAACGGTACCTCATTTGTGAAATTTGGACAAACGGGTCCAAAGATATGAGCAAAAATGCATTTTTGCTAATTATAGCGCCCCCTATAAGTCAAAGATC
This sequence comes from Leuresthes tenuis, assembly GCF_036924035.1. Taxonomy (NCBI): domain Eukaryota; kingdom Metazoa; phylum Chordata; class Actinopteri; order Atheriniformes; family Atherinopsidae; genus Leuresthes; species Leuresthes tenuis. Next base: position 35,800,201 of record NW_027325361.1, on the reverse strand, counting down.
ACTAAAATTCTTAAGCCTGTTAAGGACCGAGTTATGAGTCTGTGTCATAAGTTTGATGTCAAAAGACCAACCGGTTGCTGAGATATGGCCTCACGTCCTTTTTGGCGTTGTCGCTGTTAACTTTGATTGGTTGTATTGGGTGAACAAAGTCGAAATTGAAAAATCCGCTTCGTATCCTTTGTGCGGATTCGTCCAAAGATACTGTGTGCCAATTTTCATGAGAATTGGTCAAAATTTGTGACCTGTGAAACTTTTTGAAGGTTTTCAACAAAATCCAAGATGGCGGAAAATCTAGTCAGACGGAAAATGACATCCTAGGGTCATGATCCAAGGATTCCAACGATACCTTGTTTTTGAAATTTGGATCAACGAGTCAAAAGTTATTTAGCTGAATGTGCTTCAAACTTTGACATGTTGGTGGTGCTAGGGAGTTTAGAATTTGGGCACGAAATTTGTTGAATTTGCTAATGGGATGTTCCTGAAGATATGGGCCAAATTTCACAACTTTTTACCATTGCGTTAATGGGGCTGCCATAGACTTCAATTGCAGCGGAAAGTAGAAGAATAATAAGAAAAGCTACTAAAACAATAGGGTTCTGCAGCTTCGCTGCTAGACCCCTAATAATAATATAACAATACCTAAAACAACTTTAGGTACTTACAAAAGTGTGTTCAAATACAAAAACCAAGCAATTTGAACACATGTAAAATAAAATTATTTTATACAGCACACAACACAAATGGCACACACATTAATATTTTACATACAAATTTTGACCTCATCCTCACAGATATGATTCCAAAGGTGCATACAAATTGTTAAATGCATATGCATGCATGTCCTGATGCTTAAGAATCAGATTAGATATGTGCACTAATCAGCTTGCATGTGAATTTGGACATTTGAGACTCCTTCCAGGTACTTATAACTTCTCACAATTTTTAAATACAGGCTGTGTTTAAGTGCTCGTGATTAGCTCATAAAAGGTCGACATTTACTTGCCTCGATCCTAAAAATGCTGATAGACATAAATTAATTTGTACAGATGTAAATAAATGCTTTGAATAAGCCAACAAAATGTTGTAGTTGTCATTCGTTCGTTTAATTTTTTTTTCTTTTAATTCTTAAGGACAAAGAAAATTTTTTTACCAGCATTTCAGACACAATCAAGATTTCAGAAGTGTCTGTAGCAAACAAACAAAATGTTTATCCTTTTTTCTCCCATTTTCACCTCTTATAAAACATTGTAGAACTATTTTACATGAACAAGCGATGTATAGAAATAGTGCAAATACTTTGCTGGGGGATAATCCAGTCAACTATCAACAGGTTGAGATAAGTCTACTCACAGAAGAAAAGAGAAAGAAGGAAATTCAGAGCAGGCAGCATTTTCTTTTAATAAAATTGTTTCTATCAGAGAGAAGATTAATGGAATCCTTCCCACTATTATCACTGATGTATTATCAAGTAGAGCAGCTTTAGAAGTATCTTTCGAACCTGAATTGTATTTAGACAGCTTCTGCCCAGTTGATCTCTCTGAGCTAACAACAGCAATAGTCTCTTCTAAACCATCAACTTGTATGTTAGACCCAATCCCAACCAGACTGTTCAAGGAGGTTTTCCCCTTAATTGACACTTCCATTTTGGATTTGATCAATCGGTCTTTGTTGACAGAATATGTACCTCAGACTTTTAAGGTTGCTGTAATTAAACCTTTACTTAAAAAACCTACTCTTGATTCAGAAGTGTTGGCTAATTATCGACCTATATCCAATCTCCCTTTTTTGTCCAAAGTTCTTGAAAGAATAGTTGCAGTTCAACTTTGTGATCATTTACATAGAAATAATCTGTTTGAAGAGTTTCAGTCAGGATTCAGAGTGCATCAGAGCACAGAAACAGCACTGGTGAAAGTTACCAATGATCTCCTCTTAGCCTCTGATGGCGGACTTGTTTCTGTGCTTGTCCTGTTGGATCTCAGTGCTGCATTTGATACGATCGATCACAGCATTCTGTTACAGAGACTTGAACATGTTATTGGGATTAAAGGAACTGCATTAGGCTGGTTTAAGTCATATTTATCTGATAGATTCCAGTTTGTTCTTGTAAATGAAGAATCTTCCTCACACGTTGGAGTAAGTCATGGAGTTCCTCAGGGTTCTGTGCTTGGACCGATTCTTTTTACTTTGTACATGCTTCCATTAGGTAACATTATCAGACAGCATGGCATAAATTTCCATTGTTATGCTGATGATACTCAGCTGTACTTATCTATGAAACCAGATGAAACCAGTAGGTTGGTCAGACTACAAGCCTGTCTTAAAGACATAAAGACCTGGATGACTCAGAACTGTCTGCTTTTAAATTCAGACTAAACTGAAGTTGTTCTCTTTGGACCTGAGCGCTTCAGGGAGAAATTGTCTAGTTATATAGTTACTCTACATGGTATTTCCTTGGCTTCTAATACTACAGTGAGGAACCTTGGAGTTATTTTTGACCAGAATTTATCATTTGACGCACATATAAAACTGGTTTCTAGGACTGCCTTCTTTCACCTTCGTAATATTGTTAAAATCAGGAACATCCTGTCTCAGGGTGATGCAGAGAAACTAGTCCATGCATTTGTTACTTCAAGATTGGACTACTGTAATTCTTTATTATTGGGCTGTCCCACATATTCTCTGAAAAGCCTCCAGCTGATCCAAAATGCTGCAGCCAGAGTTCTGATGAGAACTAACAGGAGAGATCATGTTTGTCCAGTTTTAGCTTCTCTTCATTGGCTCCCTGTTAAATTCAGAATAGAATTTAAGATTCTTCTTCTCACATATAAAGCTCTTAATGACCGAGCTCCATCATATCTTAAAGATTTAATTGTAAGATATTTTCCTAACAGAGCACTTCGCTCCCAAACTGCAGGTTTACTTGTTGTTCCCAGAGTTTCTAAAAGTAGAATGGGAGGCAGAGCCTTCAGTTATCAGGCCCCTCTCTTGTGGAATAAGCTGCCAGTAAATGTCCAGGAAGCAGACACCCTTTCCACTTTTAAGATTAGGCTTAAAACTTTTCTTTTCGATAAAGCTTATAGTTAGGGATGGCTCAGGTAATCCTGGAACATCCCATAGTTAAGCTGCTATAGGCTTAGACTGCTGGGGGACCTCATCTGTCACACCTTTCCTCACTTTGCTCTCTTTTTCCCCCTGTTTAATTTCACAATTGATTTTATGTACATGTGACATTATTGTGGTTATTAACCTATGTTTCCCTGTTCCAACAGGTATCCTTTGAATGGTGTTTTGGTGTTTTTCCCCCCTCTTTTCCCTCTTTTCTGTCTTCTCAAACCCCAGCTGGTCGAGGTGGATGGCCACCCTTCCTGAGTCTGGTTCTGCCAGAGGTTTCTTCCTGTTAAAAGGGAGTCGTTCCTTTCCACAGTCCCTCAGGCTCAGGACGGGAGATTGGACTGAAGACAAGTTTCGGTGCAATCTGTTGGTTTCCTTAGCTAGGATATTAATTTTTGAATTGGCTCTATATGAATTAATTGGATTATGATTACAATGAATTGAATTCCAATTGGCTTGAATTGGACTATATTACTTAAGTGCCTTGAGATGACAATTGTTGTAATCTGGCGCTATATAAATAAAATTGAATTGAATTCTTTAGATAATGGAATGAAACAAATAAAGCAAGGCGTCAAGCAGTGAGTTATATATGGGGTGTAGCCAAATTATATATAGCCGGCACACAAGGCACCAACAATATATATTTATAGCGGACACACGTAGCCTGATGTGATAAGATATAAGGATTTATCCAAAAGTTCTCACTATCTGAATAAGCCTTATTTAACCTTGTTTTGGGAAATACCTTCAATCGACGGAAAAAGGCAGAATCTTACGATTCTGGTATGTTAAATTAATAATCAATTATCAATTAATAACTAATAAATTCCAGTCTCATATAGTCGCTACTCGTGAATTCTCGTTTTGTTGGACTCACACTTACTTAAAGAACACATACAAGAAAACCGGTTGATTTTATATGTGTATATATATATGAACCATTTATCCAAGTGACATGACCAAAGACCTGAACCTTAAGACAACAGGAGAAATGCTTTGAATATGGATTATATAAGAAACACTTAGTGAATTGAAAAGAACTAAGGGGAGGGGATGGATACCGGAATCATTCAAATAGTCGAGCTTTGTTACTATTTGAATTTAAAGGCTATCAACTTGGGTTAATTTATCATTTTAACAGCAAATTCTCTCGACACCCACCGCATACCGTCTGAAATGTAAGAACAGGGCAGATCTTACGGTTAGGTCAGCTCCGAACCACAGGTCATCGCCAGCGGGTCCAACTGGATCTCTCTCAGTTCCGCGTCTGGCGGCCTTCGTTGTGGTTGACTTTCAGGGACTGGACCGGTCGCTTTCCTGTGCTGGAGCGCTTCTGGTTGCTTGAAGACGAGCGGGTGGTGTGTCGGAATTCACCGCAAATAATGACAAAATTGTCCAAAGGTCGAGTTAGTTTTGGTTGCTGACCAACTCTGATGAGGTGAACTTAAATTCACCAAAGATTGACAAAAAGGTTGACAAGCTGGACGCTGGCTCCTTTTGGTGATCACAAATAGGTGAGGAGGCTGCAGCAGCAGTTTAAAATGCTCTATAGAGAGGCGACAGGATGACTGACTAACAAAAACGCAAAACATATCTTTCTACTACATTCTTCTCTTTCTGTCTTTGTTCAGACCTTCTTCTTCCATCTCATCTTCCTTTCCTGCCATTTTCAAAGACTCTCCGTCACACTCTCATTCCATCAATCTTAAAACTCTCTGCTCTTCATCTTCTCATCACTATTCTTATTCTTTATTCTCTATTCTATTCAATATACTGACTTTTCCTCGCGGTTTCCGGAGTTTGATTTGCAGAGGCGGGGCATGACGTAGGCCTACGCTACACTTTCAGCCAATGGTATGCCTGAAACTGTTCTGACATCTGCCTGGGCGTATTTTGTAAGGCGACCTGCAAGGAGGTTTGCCTCAAAGCAATTCAACTCCTGCATTCCTCCGTCTCATAAACATTTGTTCAGAGGATTCTAAAAACACCATAACTTGTTAAGATGTAAAGATATAGCATAAACTTAGGATGTAAAGACATCCAAAACAACATAACATAACATGATGGTTATGAGTCTCAAAATTCAGATGGATATCTGTAAAGTTATGACGTATGAATAACGAACCAAACAATGTTATTTTCCTGTGTTAAACACGGAATACAATAAGAAACAGCTGATTATTGGTTAACAGTTGCATTATTCCATATAAATGTCACATGTCATATGCAAGTTGTTGATTAGTTTGGGTTTAACTATTCAGGACTACGAACCACTCAGGGGCAATGTGGCTCCATAAGCTGATTAGTCATTTTCCAAAATAATATCTTCCGTATCGTTCCACGTACGATCATGAAAAAGGTATTAAAATGCAGCTTGTGATATCACTGAGAACATGAAAGAACTTGTACAAAGATACAAAGCACATTTAATACAGTTTCAAGATTCAGCGAAAAAATTAATTCTGGGTGAGATCCTTTCGAGAGGTCCATGCTGCGACTGTCTCTGGCTTGGGTCAGAGTCAGGGCAAACTGTTACCATTATTTACTTTGAACCATATAGGGTCAGAAGGGTCCTGTTCTGGTTTCCCCCAATACTCTCCTGAAAGGGTCCGTTGTTTGTTCAGCTTAGTTAGCACTAAGCTATTAATGCATTTACCTAAATTTATGGCACAGGTCTGTGGAAAGAGGCTCTGAGAAAACTCCCCCAAAATGCTTTCGTGGGCAAAGGTTGTTGTAAATTTCTCTTCTTTGATGTAGAGATCCCCCATCTGGTATTTCCACATTGACCATCCCCACAAAAGAATGTTGCAGTCATTTAAAATCTTAAGTTTGTATTAAATTCCACACTTGAGTTCGCTACAGTGTCCATTCAGCCCATAGTTTCACAAATCTATTGATTTGTAAGTGATGGAAGAATGCGATTTTTTCCCCACAGTAGTGTCTGATGTTTACCACCTGTGCAAAGTTGCCTTGGGAAAATGATAAGAAGTCTGTTAATTGCCGTCTGTGTAAGGGAGTAATGGGTATAAATCAGGACATTTTGAGAATAACATACTCCCCAGTAAGTTTGTCTTAAGGATAGGCTCATAATTACGCACACACCATGTCTGGGTTTTCTGCTTGGTGATAAGAACATGCAACATCTTCAAGGCCACTAAGAAGAAGCAGATTCTACTTAACGAAGACCACACCCTCAGTAAGGCAGGGATTTTGGGGAATCCGGGCTTGACACGTCTCTCCAGACTTGATGCATCAAATCTGTAATTCTGATACGGACCAGGTTGACAATAAAAGGTTTCTGTGTTCGACCAAGTCTGTGTCAGAAGAGTTCTTCCTGCATCATCTACACACAGACTCCTCAATACACCACAACATCAAGTACAAGTCATGAACTATCCCGGTCTACTCTGCTATTGTGGGTGGGTGGGTCAGGTTGTAATCGGTGTTGAGGCCAGGGGTCGGACACCCGCGGCTCTGGGGCCGCATATGGCTCTTTCGTTCCTCTGCTGTGGCTTTGGGGGAAAAAAAAATAATAAAAAAATCAGCATTTCATTTGAACTTATTTTATTTTGTTAGTTTTTTTTAAATGCAATTCTAAATGAAGATCATGGTGCTCTTGTAACAATGAAATAAAACGGGTTTAATTTTTTATCGTTCAAAATATGTGTCACAACCGGTGCGACACCCGCCAGCACGTGATTTAATAAGCTTTCCGACACTCTGTAGGACTATTTTTCCGAATTCAAAATATTTTTGTTGCATACAGTAATAAAATTTTGTTTTCTCTGACGCAGTTCATTGATTTCATAAATACAACACACTATAGTTTTTAATACATAGTATAAAGTTAAAGACTATATATGAAGCATTATCTTCAGTTTAGATGTAGCTCCCAGTGTTTTCTTTTCTGTGGGAAATGGGTCCAAAAGGCTCTTTGAGTGTTTAAAGGTTGCCGACCCCTGGGCTAGTGAGAGTTTTACTACCAGCTGATATCAAAACACCAAATAGATACTTGTTGAAGTGTACATCCAAGTTTACATGAAAAGTAGTACTTCTTGATAAAAAAGGTACCAAGTGTATGGAAATTTAAAAATGTTTTCCATTTTTCTATGCATTTTTTTAAAAACCAGAAATACATGGCATTAAGTCCATTTCCCTCCATATGTTTTTCTGCTTCAGGCTAATAACAAAAAAATCTAATCACTAGGGTTGCCACAAGATCTCGCAAGATTAAACTCGACGATATTTCTTGTGGCGTTAAAAATATGTCTTCTATTTGTGATAGAAGTAATGCGCCTTTGCTAAGTCTAGCCTGCCAGAATCTAAATAAGGAGAAGGAGGGGAAGCAGCAAGCAGCCAGAATGACATCAGAAAATACCGCTATTAGTATTACCATTGAAGATGCCCCCGCCACTTTACAATCTTTTGTTTGGTAGCATTTTGGGTACCCGGCGGAAATGATCAATGGCAGTAGAGCGACGGATAAGACACAGACAATATGCATGCATTGTATGAAAATAATGCTGTACACCGCGAGCACGTATTGTGAAGAAAACACTAACAAGCCAGACAACACTGACAAATGCATTCGGACCTCAACTTCCACAATCAAGCGTCGGAGCCACAACAATAACAAGAGACATAGGTGTTTTCATTGCAGCAGATACAAAGCCATTTTCTGTGGCGACTCCTCCACACACTGGAATCGAAGTACACCATCCCATCACGCACGCATTTTACCCGCACAGTGATCCCGAACCTCTATGAAGAGTCCAAAAGCAAGGTAGTACAGATCCTGAAAGATGCCGAAACAACAGACGATTGGACATCGAGAAGCACGCAAAGCTACATCACAATTACAGCCCACACAATCAACAATGACTGGAAAATGGAAAGTGTTGTACAACAGACTCACCCAGTTTTCGAGTCCGACACACGGGCAAACATAGCTGAGGATTTACAGACAGCGGTTACTGAGTGGGAGCTTAAAAAACCCAATCACGGCATCGCTATTGTTACTGACAATTCACGTAATATGGACGTGGCCGTGCGCGAGTCGGGATTAAGTGTTTCGCGCACACTATAAATCTTGCAACCCAAGCTGGCCTCTTAGCTGCTTATAAAATTTAACACCAATGTTTCTTCAGTTTAGGGACCACAGCTGAGGAGAGGGAAGAAGGGGCAGCAGGTGGAGCTCACTGTCCCACACACGGTAGACAGGAGGCTGTGAGAGATGATGAGCCAGAAGTGAAGGAACTTTTTAGGGAACTCTTTCTCTGCTGAGCCAGAGGAGTTCAACAGTTCAAAACAGACAGAGGTAAGTTGAAAACTACAGAAAATAGGCCTCTATCCCTCTCAGTGGCCGCCCTATTTAGTGGTGGCAAGACCACTGCTCCCAATATCCTTTGCTATTTCACCTTGCCAAAGCGTGGCTTTCTGTCCTTGCTGCCGCCGTTCCAAGTGAGCGCATCTTTTCAACAGTAGGAGACATAGTCAAAGATCCCAACTGCTGCCAGAAAATGTGGACATTAAGGGTGCAACGATTAGTCGACGTTGTCGACAAAAATCGATAACATAATTAGCTGCCGACGTATTTAATTTTCGATAATTGTCGGTTACGTAATCACACATCTTTTTCACGCTGTCGAGCTGAACATCATTTTTCGTACGGAGTGAGTCATCACACTTCGTACCCATCTCTGCTTAGAGATGCATGCTGGTTATGGTAAATAAAAGTGGGAGATGTTAATGTTTCTGCATTTAGCAGACACTTTTATGCAAAGGAACTTACAAATGATTCATCATCATCATCTCAGGATGATGAGATTAACTGTATAAACAGTGAAATGGCTGCAACTGAATTATTGTCCTCTCGTCCAAAAGTGTCAAGGGTCTGGGAACATTTCACCCTCAACCCCCAGAAAAAATAGATTCCCTGCAAGTTTTGTAAAGCCGACCTCACGTATCACGAGAGCATGTCTGTCATGCATGAACATTTGAAGAGGAAGCACATTGGAGCTCTGGGAGACGAGGACTCACCACGGTAAGATATTTAGCTTGTTAGCGTAGTCTGCTAGCTATAAATAAGTGGAGTTGTCTTGGATTTTAACATTAAAGTGTAACATTAAAATTGTATTATTCAATTTAATAGTCCACGGTTACAACCATGCTGCTTTTTCACTTGTTCACTTTTTGGTATTGATTTGACTGTTGGTGCATTACAGCCAGCAATCATCTTAGCATTTTCAGTTAATGTTAAAAGTCAAGATTATATATGGCTTGAATGTATCCTTTTTTAGTTTTAGATTGTTTTAATTAGTAATTAACCAATTAGTCGATTAATCGTTTCAACAATCAATGACTAGTCGACTATCAAAGTAGTCGTTAGTTGCCTAGTGGACAGGTTACTATCATCGTTGGACGCCGGCTGACGCGTTTCATACAACACAGTTGTCCGTCAGGTGTGGAGCAGGCTGTGAGAATCCCATACATATGAAGACGTCATCAGCAGTGTTTTTGAAAATTCTTAGGGGGCGCTACAGACCCATTTTGCTCCGGCCACAAACGATATTCTTTACATACGTACGAGGTCCTCAGCGTGGATGTTTGTGCCAAGTTTCATGAAATTGAGATGATAATATGGCTATCAAACCACAAACGCCATAACAGAACCTTTGCTGCCCCGCAATGGACACACCTTTGAGAATTTTCAAAATTTGATCACAACTTTTAATCCCCCGTGGCTGAAGAGTAAGCACACCAAGTTTGAAACCATGAACAGTAAATATGTAGGAAGAGTTCGATCATATGCGAGGTGTGGAAACAGAAGGACGTTTCCATTTACCAGCAGGTGGTGCTATAGGTGAGTGCCACTATTTATATATGTATGCAGTCAGAGCAGAGTCCCCGGCAAGCCTATGACGTTTGGTGAAGATCATACAATGTATGCAAAAGTTATGAGTGAGTTCGTGTTTTGTGGCGAGTCGTCAAAGTTCGGGGGTCTGCCACGGAAACACCTTTTAGAATTTGGAAAATCTGATCACAACTTTTAATCCTCCATGGCTGAAGAGTAAGCACACCAAGTATGAAGCCAGTAGCATTAAATCTGTAGGAGTAGTTCGATCAGATGCGAGGCGTGTAAAAAGGCAAAAACGTTCAAGTCAAAATGGCCGACTTCCGGTGGCCCCCGTGCCATGATGTCAAGAGGCGTTTTTGTGTGCCTGGGCATGATGAAGGCGTTTACCGAATTTGACCAGCCTACGCAAAACTAAGCCCAATGGCAGGGGTATTTACAAAATTCGTAGGGGGCGCTAGAGAGGCATTTTCCTCCGGCCATAAACAACACTATTTACATACGTATGAGGTCGTCAGCGTGGACATGTGTGCCAAGTTTCATGACATTGCAATGATGACATCGCTTTTTATCCACAAACATAACACGATCTTCGCTGCCCCGCCACAGCCACACCCTTCAGACTTTAAAAATAAATTCTCCTAACTTTTAGTCCCCCATGGCATAAGAGTAACCTGACCAAGTTTGAAGCCGGTATCATTGAATCTCTAGTAGCAGTTCAATCATATCTGAGGTGTGGATACAAAGGGCCTTTCCAGCCACCAGCAGGTGGCGCTATAGGTGAGTGTCACTATGCATATATGTACGCAGTCAGAGCAGAGTCCCCAGCAAGCCTATGAAGTTTGGTGAAGATCGGACAATCTATGCAAAAGTTATGAGGGACTATGTGTTTTGTGGCGAGCAGTGGCAGGTCGTCCAAGTTTGAGGGTCTGCCACTGACACACCTTTTACAATTTCGAAAATCTGATCACAATTTTTAATCCCCCATGGCTGAAGAGTAAGCACACCAAGTTTGAAGACGTCAACATTAAATCTGTAGGGGGAGTTCGATCAAATGCAAGGTGTGAAAAAAAGGCAAAATGGCACCAATTTGCATGTTCAACTTAAAATGGCCGACTTCCTGTGGACTTGGCGCTATGAAGTCCAAAGGCTGTTTTGTGTGTCTTGAATCAGTAGGGGCGTGAGTTTTCACACACGCGAAAGCACCATAAATCGCGTCCAATGCACATATAATAATAATAATAATAATAATAATAACGCCAAGGAATACAATAGGGCTTCGCTGCCTTGCAGCTCGGGCCCTAATAATAGCTCCTTCAGATGCAATAGGGCCTTTGCTGTTTCAAAGCTCGGGCCCTATTTAAAGCTGCAAGCAGCCATGAACGGGCCCTCACAGGTGTGCACATAGGGGTATGCGCTGGACTCAGTCCTATGCGCACCGCACAGCCGTCCGTCAAGTGTAGAGAAGGATGTGAGAATCCCAGCCAGGCGTTAAAAAGTGATTTTTTTTTTGCCACCAGTAGGTGGTGCTATAAGCATGTATAAGTTTGTTCATATGTATGCGTTCTGAATGGAGCCCAAGTGAAGTCTATGAAGTTTGGGGAAGATCAGACAATGTATGGAGAAGTTATAAGTGACTTATTTGACCACCAGTAGGTGACACTGTAAGCATGTGTAATTTCTGGCATGTGCATGCGTTCTGGATGGAGCTCAATTGCAGCCTATGAAGTTTGGTGAAGATCGGACAATGTATGCAAAAGTTATAAGTTACTGTGTTTTGTGGCGACCGGTAGCGAGTCCTCAAAGTTTGAGGGTCTGCCACGGCCTTTTAATCCCCCATGGCAGAAGAGTAATCTGACCAAGTTTGAAGGAGTTACCATTAAATCTGTAGTTGGAGTTCGATCATATGCGAGGTGTGGAAACACAGTGACATTTCCAACCACCAGCAGGTGGCACTATAGGTGAGTGTCACTATGCGCATATGTATGCACTCAGGGAAGAGTCCCCGGCAAGCTTATTATGTTTGGTGAAGATCATACAATGTATGCAAAAGTTATGAGTGACTTTGTGTTTTGTGGCGAGCAGTGGCGAGTCGTCAAATGGCCGACTTCCTGTGGACCCGGCGCCATGATGTCATGAGGCTCTTTTGTGCATCTGGGCTTGACGAAGTCATGTACCGAATTTCTTCCAGCTACACAAAACTAAGCGCCACGTCACAGATATTTATTCATTTTCAAGGGGGCGCTATAAAGCATTATGATGCAACTCCAGTAACACAAAATGGCGCAAAAGGGAAAGCACTGAATAATGCGATCAAAGTGCACAGAATAAGAATAACACCAAGGAATATAATAGGGCTTCACTGTTTCACAGTTCGGGCCCTAATAACTCCTTCAAATAAAATAGAGCCTCCACTGTTTCACAGCTCAGGCCCTAATTAAATTCAATATTTAGGCTGTCATTTTCAACATCTACATGAATATTAAAGTCACCCACTACAATGACTTTATCTGTACTCAGCACTAACTGGGATAAAAACTGAGAATTCAGACAGAAACTCAGAATAAGGGCCAGGTGGATAATACACAACAACAAGAGGTTTTTGTGATTTCCAGTTTGGGAAAAACAGATTCAGAGATTCAAAAGAACTAAAACTAATCTTGGGTCTAGGACTGATTAGTAACCCTGATCTGAAGATAGCTGCCACTCCTCCTCCTCTGCCTGTGGTTGGAGGAACATGAACATTTAAATAGTCAGAGGGAGTTGATTCATTAATGCTAACATGATCCTCCTGCTGCAGCCAGGTTTCTGTAAGACAAAATATATCAATATGATGATCACAAATCAAATAATTCACTAACAGAGACTTCGAAAGGAGAGATCTAATATTCAGCAAACCACATTTAATAGTTTGATGTTTTTGTTCAGTTAAAGTTTTTATTTTAAATTTTTTTGCACAAGAGGATTTGCTCCTTTTGTGCTTTTTGATTGAGGGGGGGGCAGCATCAGGTGGAAAGCCGCAGAGAAGTGTGTAAGACTACAACTCTGCATCCTGGTCTCAACCCTGGGTTGTCATGTTTTTGGATGACTAATAAATTCGTCCATATTTCTAGAAATGAGAGCCGCTCCTTCCAAAGTGGGATGGATGCCGTCTCTCCTCATCAGACCAGGTTTTCTCCAGAAAGATTGCCAATTATCTATGTAGCCCATGTTGTTTGCTGGACACCATCTAGACAACCAGCGATTGAATGAGGACATGCGGCTAAACATGTCATCACTGGTCAGATTTGGCAGGGGTCCAGAGAAAACTACGGAGTCCGACATTGTTTTGGCAAAATTACACACCGATGCAACATTAATTTTAGTGACCTCCGATTGGCGTAACCGGGTGTCATTACCGCCGACGTGAATAACTATTTTACCGTATTTACGCTTATCCTTCGCCAGTAGTTTTAAATAGGATTCTTTGTCGCCCGCTCTGGCCCCTGGAATACATTTGACTAATAGCTGGTGTCGTTAATGCCACGTTTCTGAATATAGAGCTGCTAGTTACCAGGGTTTTGTCCTCAGCGGGTGTGTCGCTGAGTGGGGAAAATCTATTTGAAACGTGGACAGGTTGATGGTGAACCACGGGCTTGACTTTAGGACTATGACTCCTCTTCCTGACAGTCACCCAGCCACTCTGAAATTCTGGCTGCTCGGGATCTTCTAGGGGACGACTAATGGAGCTAGCTAGGCTAGTTGGCACCGCACTGGCAGGGGTCTGGCTCGCTATCGGGTGGTTTTCAACAGTGCAGAGCCGAGCTTCCAATTCAGATAACCTCGCCTCCCAAACTACAAAAAGAGTACATTTGTTACATGTACCATTACCACTAAAGGAGGCAGAGGAGTAATTAAACATCTGACATACGGAGCAGGTGAAAGCAGGAGAAAGCAGGAGATTGAGGAAGAGAACTAGAGAACCCAACACACCGCTATAAAGTGAAAAGTAAAGACTAAAGATCTGTAAGAGTGAGCAATAGAATATGAGAAGTATGCGATAGAGTTAACAATGGAAGAAATTTAAATTATAGGGAGAAATAAGGTGATTTTTAGTAGTTCAAGAGGAGCAAGAAATGTCACAGTACACACACAAGGCAACAGGAAGTGATGTAATACGTCTTACCGCAAAGCCCAATTATACGTACTGTATCCCTTTCCCCAAGCTGACAGGATGGTCAGTGTCAATATTTATCTGGATATACAGTTTTAACTTTTGCATACATAGTTTCTTAACATTTTGATCTTGTATTAAATTCAGCCAGCCTGTGTCTCACTTTATTCACTCCACCCTGTCCAAACTGTGTTAGTTTAGCTCAAAACTCAAAACAGAACTGCTACGAGTATGTGGTGTCCTTAGCTGTTGGAGCACCTATTTATCATTTTTATTCTTTTATCCTAAACCATTTTTTTCTGTTTCCATTTATTTATCCATGTTTCCTTATTTATTATTGAAAATAACTGCACTGATCTCCAAACAGTGGATGTGTGAAATACAATTTCGTTTTTTATGTGATGCATAAGAATGACAAATAAAACCCCTTTATTCTATTTGTTTATATATTAGCTGTCCGTGAATACATCCTCCTGTAAATATAATTATTCCGGCTCTCTCCATTCGCCTTAACAAGCAAAAAAGTAGCCTATGGTGATTAACGTGACATTTGCGTAAACTACAGCGATAGTAGCGTCCTTAGTAACCACCATAGCAACGTTCAAAACAAAAAGAAACTTTACAGGTTAATAACTAACAAACTAAAGCTTGCATACATTCCCTGAAGGAAGATTGTAAAAATAAAAAGTAAATTTTTCGCTTTCAACAATGTATTAGAATGTCAAAACTATGTTAAAATGTTTATTTTCCTCTGTGAATAAAAGGAACGTCAGCCCTGATTTCAGGCTTTGCGCAGGCGCACTGGTCACTCGTGTTGATGGATATTTGTAGGATTATGCACGAAAATCTGTGCATAACCTTTCGTACGTTTTAATACGAACTGTTTGTGAGAGCAGCCTGCCTTCCTCCTTAGACAACTGTAAAGTTTTATACCCAACTCTTGGCTTCTAACCTTGCGAAATTAATCAAAAAATGATTTGTCCCACTGAAAATTATTTATTATTTGAATAAGATCTTTGAATGAGACTAAAAAATGGATTAGTGTTTAATCTCTGTATATCTACTTTTATTCTTGACAAGAGGGGATCATAATTAATATTTGCTATTGATGAGATTTCTTTGGGTATCAGCACTCCAAAATATTTTAATGTGGTCCGGCCCCATCTCAGAAGGAATTTATCTCTGACACACAATATTGCCAAAAGTATTCACTCACCCATCCAAATAATTAAATTCAGGTGTTCCAATCACTTCCATGGCCACAGGTGTATAAATTCAAGCACCGAGTCTGGGTTTGGCACTTGCCAGGAGAACAGTACTTGTCTGACTGACCATTGACCCGGAGACCGTGAGCCAGGCCTTCTCAACTAACATCAGTTTGACCTCACAAATGCACTTCTGGAAGAATGGTCAAATATTCTCATAAACACACTTCTAAATTTTTTGGAAAGCTTGCCCATAAGAGCTGAAGCTGTGATAGCTACAAAGGTCTACATCCTATGTCATATCAAATCCTATGGATTAAGAATGGGATGTCAATTAAGTCCATATTTGTGTAAAGGCAGATGAACGAATACTTTTGGCAATAATAGTGTATGTCTTGGTGGGGTATAGTTCAGTGTAAGAATCTGTGTTTTATGGATATTAAGTTTATATCCAGCATATTCTAACAGATTTTATCATTTTTTTAACAGAGAGCAGATTGTGCTGAGGAGAAAGTCGTGGCTGCTGGGCTGCCTGCGTTGTTGTTTGCTGGGCCATTAAAGCCTTTGCTGCTAACACCGCTGCTGGGCTACCTTTGTTGCTGCTTACCAGGCCGCTAAAGCTTCTATTGCTACCTGCTAAACACTGCGGCTGGGCTGCCTCTTCTGTGATATGCAAACTGTTGTTTGCTAATTTTGGATTCGACTTTTTTCTCCACCATCTATTTTGGTAAAATTCTGCCACACTCTTTGACATGGATGGTAGAGGAGGACTCACTGTAAACCACTGGACGTTGAATAACGTGGATGTTCAATTTTCCTATCTTTAGTGGGTTGGGCTAATGCAAAATATTGAAAACAATGAGGGTGTTCTCTGAAGACACGGTTACCTTTGAAACAGGGGTGCTCTGAAAACACTCCCATTAGCACTTGGTACTTTCCTCCTGATGAGATTGTATGAAATTAACACCACAAAATAAATAAATAAATTAGACCAAACTGAATTTTGGTCGACTAACAACGTATCGACCAATTATTCGACTACGGCTTTACAGCCCTAATTGGTAGGTTCCCCTAAATCAGTGCTTCTCAATTCCGGTCCTCATGACCCACTGCCCTGCAATGTTTTCGACGTTTCCCTCCTCCACCACACCTGATTCAAATGAATTGCTCCTTATCAGGCCACTGCAGAGCTTGATGACGAGCTGATAAACAATGCACACCCTTTCAAATACATTTTATTTCAAAGTGTTTTGCACCATTGTAATTTTTATGAACGTTTAAATATCCGTTTATATTTACTTGACGCCTCAGTGAGTGTTGACTGTCGGGATGCAGGCTCTGCATCTCGAGGTGCAGTTTTTTTCCCCAGCTGGGAAAACTGGGTCAGGTGGTTATGCAGCCTATGAAGTTTGGTGAAGATCGGACAATGTATGCAAAAGTTATAAGTTACTGTGTTTTGTGGCGACCGGTAGCGAGTCCTCAAAGTTTGAGGGTCTGCCACGGCCTTTTAATCCCCCATGGCAGAAGAGTAATCTGACCAAGTTTGAAGGAGTTACCATTAAATCTGTAGTTGGAGTTCGATCATATGCGAGGTGTGGAAACACAGTGACATTTCCAACCACCAGCAGGTGGCACTATAGGTGAGTGTCACTATGCGCATATGTATGCACTCAGGGAAGAGTCCCCGGCAAGCTTATTATGTTTGGTGAAGATCATACAATGTATGCAAAAGTTATGAGTGACTTTGTGTTTTGTGGCGAGCAGTGGCGAGTCGTCAAATGGCCGACTTCCTGTGGACCCGGCGCCATGATGTCATGAGGCTCTTTTGTGCATCTGGGCTTGACGAAGTCATGTACCGAATTTCTTCCAGCTACACAAAACTAAGCGCCACGTCACAGATATTTATTCATTTTCAAGGGGGCGCTATAAAGCATTATGATGCAACTCCAGTAACACAAAATGGCGCAAAAGGGAAAGCACTGAATAATGCGATCAAAGTGCACAGAATAAGAATAACACCAAGGAATATAATAGGGCTTCACTGTTTCACAGTTCGGGCCCTAATAACTCCTTCAAATAAAATAGAGCCTCCACTGTTTCACAGCTCAGGCCCTAATTAAATTCAATATTTAGGCTGTCATATTCAACATCTACATGAATATTAAAGTCACCCACTACAATGACTTTATCTGTACTCAGCACTAACTGGGATAAAAACTGAGAATTCAGACAGAAACTCAGAATAAGGGCCAGGTGGATAATACACAACAACAAGAGGTTTTTGTGATTTCCAGTTTGGGAAAAACAGATTCAGAGATTCAAAAGAACTAAAACTAATCTTGGGTCTAGGACTGATTAGTAACCCTGATCTGAAGATAGCTGCCACTCCTCCTCCTCTGCCTGTGGTTGGAGGAACATGAACATTTAAATAGTCAGAGGGAGTTGATTCATTAATGCTAACATGATCCTCCTGCTGCAGCCAGGTTTCTGTAAGACAAAATATATCAATATGATGATCACAAATCAAATAATTCACTAACAGAGACTTCGAAAGGAGAGATCTAATATTCAGCAAACCACATTTAATAGTTTGATGTTTTTGTTCAGTTAAAGTTTTTATTTTAAATTTTTTTGCACAAGAGGATTTGCTCCTTTTGTGCTTTTTGATTGAGGGGGGGGGGGCAGCATCAGGTGGGAAGCCGCAGAGAAGTGTGTAAGACTACAAGTCTGCATCCTGGTCTCAACCCTGGGTTGTCATGTTTTTGGATGACTAATAAATTCGTCCATATTTCTAGAAATGAGAAGAGCTCCTTCCAAAGTGGGATGGATGCCGTCTCTCCTCATCAGACCAGGTTTTCTCCAGAAAGATTGCCAATTATCTATGTAGCCCACGTTGTTTGCTGGACACCATCTAGACAACCAGCGATTGAATGAGGACATGCGGCTAAACATGTCATCACTGGTCAGATTTGGCAGGGGTCCAGAGAAAACTACGGAGTCCGACATTGTTTTGGCAAAATTACACACCGATGCAACATTAATTTTAGTGACCTCCGATTGGCGTAACCGGGTGTCATTACCGCCGACGTGAATAACTATTTTACCGTATTTACGCTTATCCTTCGCCAGTAGTTTTAAATAGGATTCTTTGTCGCCCGCTCTGGCCCCTGGAATACATTTGACTAATAGCTGGTGTCGTTAATGCCACGTTTCTGAATATAGAGCTGCTAGTTACCAGGGTTTTGTCCTCAGCGGGTGTGTCGCTGAGTGGGGAAAATCTATTTGAAACGTGGACAGGTTGATGGTGAACCACGGGCTTGACTTTAGGACTATGACTCCTCTTCCTGACAGTCACCCAGCCACTCTGAAATTCTGGCTGCTCGGGATCTTCTAGGGGACGACTAATGGAGCTAGCTAGGCTAGTTGGCACCGCACTGGCAGGGGTCTGGCTCGCTATCGGGTGGTTTTCAACAGTGCAGAGCCGAGCTTCCAATTCAGATAACCTCGCCTCCCAAACTACAAAAAGAGTACATTTGTTACATGTACCATTACCACTAAAGGAGGCAGAGGAGTAATTAAACATCTGACATACGGAGCAGGTGAAAGCAGGAGAAAGCAGGAGATTGAGGAAGAGAACTAGAGAACCCAACACACCGCTATAAAGTGAAAAGTAAAGACTAAAGATCTGTAAGAGTGAGCAATAGAATATGAGAAGTATGCGATAGAGTTAACAATGGAAGAAATTTAAATTATAGGGAGAAATAAGGTGATTTTTAGTAGTTCAAGAGGAGCAAGAAATGTCACAGTGCGCATACAAGGCAACAGGAAGTGATGCAATACGTCTTACCGCAAAGCAAAGCCCAATTATACGTACTGTATCCCTTTCCCCAAGCTGACAGGATGGTCAGTGTCAATATTTATCTGGATATACAGTTTTAACTTTTGCATACATAGTTTCTTAACATTTTGATCTTGTATTAAATTCAGCCAGCCTGTGTCTCACTTTATTCACTCCACCCTGTCCAAACTGTGTTAGTTTAGCTCAAAACTCAAAACAGAACTGCTACGAGTATGTGGTGTCCTTAGCTGTTGGAGCACCTATTTATCATTTTTATTCTTTTATCCTAAACCATTTTTTTCTGTTTCCATTTATTTATCCATGTTTCCTTATTTATTATTGAAAATAACTGCACTGATCTCCAAACAGTGGATGTGTGAAATACAATTTCGTTTTTTATGTGATGCATAAGAATGACAAATAAAACCCCTTTATTTTATTTGTTTATATATTAGCTGTCCGTGAATACATCCTCCTGTAAATATAATTATTCCGGCTCTCTCCATTCGCCTTAACAAGCAAAAAAGTAGCCTATGGTGATTAACGTGACATTTGCGTAAACTACAGCGATAGTAGCGTCCTTAGTAACCACCATAGCAACGTTCAAAACAAAAAGAAACTTTACAGGTTAATAACTAACAAACTAAAGCTTGCATACATTCCCTGAAGGAAGATTGTAAAAATAAAAAGTAAATTTTTCGCTTTCAACAATGTATTAGAATGTCAAAACTATGTTAAAATGTTTATTTTCCTCTGTGAATAAAAGGAACGTCAGCCCTGATTTCAGGCTTTGCGCAGGCGCACTGGTCACTCGTGTTGATGGATATTTGTAGGATAGCCCCCAGCTACTATTGCTTCTTCTGATCCAAATCCACTGACTGGACTTTACTGCCTCATCTGACACTTCCTTCACTATTTTTCTCATACTCTGTCCACTTATACCCAACTCCCTCAACAATGAGACAACCGACTTTGCAACAAATCATCTACATCCTACTTCCACTGGACATATCCTAAGTTTCCACCTTCACTGCTCTGCTTCTGCCCCCATATACCTAAACGTTTCCCTTTCATATGCTAATGCTACCGATTCCTCCCAAGGAACAGTCAGCTCTATGAAATAGGCTCTCATTCTACTCATAGACCACAAGACTAAATCAGGCCATAGATTTGTAGAGGCAATTTCTTGGCAATTTCATCCTAAATCTACCTGCATCTCCAAATCACAAGCATCCTCTAAGTTGCCTTGCCTTCATATTATCTTCTTAACTTTGTCCCCCTTTTGAAAAAACTGAATTGCCACTCTTTTTACCTTAGACCCTCCTAAATTTACCTGCCTTCGTTTATCTTCAGTACCTGCAGCTAAGCTTCTTAATACTTGGTTATGTCACCACATATACCGGCCTTGTGACAAACTAACCTTACAACTTGACAGAATGTGTCTTAGAGTTGCAGTACCTGAACACAACAAACGTAACGGGTCTCCATTTACCCAGAGTTTTAGGTTCAAAATCAAATATTTCTTTCCTTCATACCCCACAGCTCTTTCCAACTAAGCTTTTTCTTCTATACACCTTCCCAGTTGAACCACTGTCCCTGCTTAACTTGAGCCACTGACTTTGTACCCCTTAACATTTCCTCGTGTACACAACCTGCTCAACAACTAGCTTTCTTTTCTCCTTGGGACCTGCTCTACTTGCCTAGGCCAAGCCCCAAGCCTCCCCAGCCTATTTGAACATTACCCACAATCTCTGTAAGTCTAAAAGTTGCTTCTGCCTGCTGAGCTGCCATTCTTGGATTCCATTTCCTCCCCTTGGTTGGGTTTGGAACCACCTTACTAACTACCACATATTTACTCCCAGCTAACGGGAGCTCTGTCCTAACTTTAGTATATTTAAACTCCTCTACTAAACTAGATACTAGGAGCTGGAGTATGCCTTTCCCATTCAGTGCCACAGTACTTAAGCATCTAGGAACACCAGCCACTTCCTAATGTAAAAGCTAACTAATCTTTTAATTTTTTCTGCAACAGATAATGGAATCTCATACACAGACAGTGGCCACATCAACCGAGGAAACAATCCAAACTGCAGACACCACAGCTTCAACTTTCCTGGAATCCCTGAATTATCTCTTCTATTCAGTCCCTCAGCAACATCGTTCCAAAACTGCACTGCCTGCTCTCCATCATTTCAAGTCTGCCTGGTACCACCTACCGAAACTCTTTACTGCCTTTTCCCTAATTATTGGATTTTTTTCTTCATCTATAACAAACTTTCCTCTTACTTATTGAGATACTTCTAGACTTAGTAGGTTTGATTTTCATACCAGCCAACTTTAGATTTTTATTAAGTCTCTCAAGTATTCTCTTTATTCATGGCACTGTTGTAGTCACCAATGTCATATCATCCATGTAGGCCCTAATTGGTGTAAGGCGCATGCCATCCTGACTTTTCTCTCTACCTACAATCCACTTGGAAGCTCTATTAATTAGCTCCATCGCCATTGTAAATGCAACTGAAGAAATTGTACACCCTGCCATAATGCCTATTTCTAGCCTCTGCCAATCTGTTGTGAAACCTGCTGTACTTAGGCACAGTCTAATATCCTTAAAATATGCTCTTACTAAGTGAACTACTACAGGCACTCTAAAATAATCAAATGCTTTCCAAATAAGGCTGTGTGGCACTGAGCCAAGTTAGATCCATAAATATAACATGCAAGTCTTTTTTCTCAATCTTGGCTGATGCCAAATCATGCTAGTGAGCTCTAAACACCCTGCGAAACCTGGTATTCCTGCCTTCCGCATAGTAGTATCTATTAAGCTATTCCTTTCTAAATAACTAGAAAATCTTCCCCTCTACATTGAGGAGAGATATCATACGGAACTAACTCAGGTCCGAGGACTCTTTCTCCTTTGGAATAAGAACACCTCCGGCCCTACACCATGCCCTAGGACTAAACAGTTTCTCCCAAACCATTCTTAATTGCCTCCACAAAAAGGATATCAGGTGCACTTTAATAAACCCGGTAGGGGACTCCATTTGGCCCTGGGGGCCAGCAAAGCCTTTGCACACCTGACTACCTCTTTCCACCTAAGTGGTCTAACATCCATCTTATGAGCTATCTCTCCTAATGGTGGCATGTCAGGTGGTAGGTCTACTACTCTACACTGCTCAAGATCTGAATATGTATTTCTTAGATGCTCTTCAATTTAGAGTAAAATGTATATTTGATCACTTTTATGCCAAGCCTCCAATTCTTTTAGCTCCATGTTTGATTTTAATAATCTTGTCTTTCTTTTTATGTGTACAGTATGACATAATTTCCCTTCTAATAACAGCTTTCAATGTATCCCATACAATATATGGGCCTCCCTCTCCATTGTCACTATCCAACACAGTTCTTTCAATTTCTTGTTTCATATTTGTTGTAAACTGTTATTTAGAATACCTGTATTTAGCCTCCATAATGTATTCCTTGGATTGCTATTGAGTTGTAGCGATAATACAAGAGGAGCATTATCACTGGATACACTGTCTGTGAATGAAAATAATGGGAGTAGTCACGAGCAGTTGGGTTAAAATCCCTCCAAAGATCCATCACTCCTCGTTCTTACATGAGAGACTCAAGTTTCTTATGTAGGAGGGTTAAGCTAGTTGCCCTTGAACAAGCTAGCCTGAGATTGAGATGTATGTCCCAGTCTCCTCCACAAATAATAATGCTAGTAGCTCCCATAATGAAATAAAAAATGTTTCTATAAAAGGAGATATCATTACCTGGGGCAGTGTTTCTGCTAGAAAAAAAAATTGGCACCGGTCACGTGAATGGCACGTTTTCAATTTACCGGACAAATGTTTAAAATTCGGGTGAAATATTATCTGAATTTATTGAGCTTAAATTGATAATTGATATGCAGGTTATAAAATAATGATATCAAAGCATGTCAACTAATAATCCATTGTATTGAAAATTATAGGCTGTATCAAATTAAATGAGTGCCATCAATTGGAAAATCAATATTGCACAGGCCTGCGCTCAGAGCCTACATAAAGAGCATAAAGAAACTGAAGGCCTATTCTCAGATACAACAATCTGAAAACATAAAACACATCTGGACTGGCTCATTTTATTATAACGTGGCGTGGTGGCAATTTGATATAACAATAAAAAGTCTGCTGCTTTGCAATAAAAAAAAAAAACTTTACAAACAATTTGAAAAAAAAATCTCGACACGTTCTCTTTTTATCTTTTAGTTTTTATGCATTTTCGCGTGTGTGAAATGTGCTGCAGCTGTTTTGAAATTAATTGTGTGCAGTGTCTCCGCGCAGCTTGAAATGCGCATCAGTCGTGTGACTTTGCTCTCCCCCAGGCGACGTCGCTGTGCAGTTTTGATGCAATTCTGATGCGATGCACGCTGGAGATGGGGATCACGTAGGCTATCTTGGCCAGTTCAGCCCACTTGGGGTAGATGTCGCTGGAATCTCTGATGAGAAATTTTATTTATTTATTTTTTAATAAAATTCAAATTGTGCTCTCACTCGGAGGGAATATTTTCAGATTTTACCGGTCAAAGTCCAGTAATTACCAGACAACGGAAACCCAGACTTGGGGAAGCATATACAATTAGTAATGTTATTTCAACCTGTCTATTTCCCCTGTAATTAATACTTACTTCCTTGTCATTTGTTTCTGTAAGCTGTTGAAATGGGACCTTATGGGAAATCAGGATGACTACTCCTTGCCTGTGACCAGATTTACAGGCTGAGTAGTGCACTTTGGAAAATCCCATTCTTTGAGCTTTTCATGCTCAGCAGATTTAAGATGTGTGTCTTGTAGAAACACTAGTTGTGCATTCTTTTTTCATTTTATTCAAATGTTTTCCTGCTCTTAATTAGGTTAAGAAGCCCATTTACATTAAACTAGATTATTTTAAGGTTGCTTCATATCCTAACCATGGTCTCTCAGTTTTAAGGTGGTAGAATACTAAACAATCAGAAAAATATACATCCTAAAGGCTCCCAAACATGGAGATATAAAATAAGCAGAACAAGTACATTAATATAACATCTGAAAATAAAATTTTCATACGCATATTGCATTTTACTTCCATGACTGAGGCTCCCGTAGGATGAGCTTTTTGGGGGGGTTTATTTTGATGTTAGAGCACCCTGAAAGGGATAAGCCTTTCTTTTTTAGGGTTAAGAGGGGCCACTTGAGATGGCTGTGTGACCATATCAGCCACAAGTAATTTCTGTGTCCCGATCCTATGTTACCAAGAAAGTCTTTGAACAGAAAGCTTTCCAAGAGATTCGTCTAATTAACAGCTGCATGCCTAACTGCAAAGTGAATAAGGTACAAACTAGAGTTGCACGATATCCACGTTACCCCGCGGTGCCAAATCATTACGGTTCCTACTATACTAGAAATTCTACACGACGGTACGACCGTGGATTACTATACTAACGGTGCCAGTTTCCGCTAAACAGCGGCCGCCTCGACTCTCCTCCCGGCTTCTCACACTTGCTACTCCCTTGTAAACAAACCCACACGGCAACCACTGCAACTGAACTACACAGCTGCTGAATGATTGGCTGTTTGCCTGTTTCTGGTGGCCTCCGGGATATGATAGGCTGTTTCCGCACGCTGGGTCCGCCCATCTGTTAGCTGATTGGCTGTCCGTGTGTTTCTGACGGCTAGAACAAACTCTATGTAAACAGCTCCACTTCGATAGAAATTCGCTTCAAAACTAAAGTTCTGTCTCGCCCAGACACGCGCACAGCGGTCACAAACACGAGACAACACACACTCACCATGGCAGAAGCACCGGCCTGAGCGGCGAGTCTGCCGCAGCGTGCTAGTGGCATCACTAAAAACAAACTCCAAAAGCCACATTTGGAACTATTTTGGGTTTAAATGGCTGTCCAATATGCAGGCACTGCCACCGGAGCCAAAGGAGGGAACACATCCAACCTCATCAGTTCCCGTTTATTGTATTTTGTTCTCTATGTTTTATGTTGGAGAAGAAGCATTATTGTCAAATAGATTTTTTAAAAGACAGTGGATTTGTTATCCTAAGTCGATTATTTATATTAGTATTATGTTTATCATACACATAACAACACGTAATTAGTATTTATAACTTTTATTTTATAATTTATAAAGTATTTATAACGTACAAATACATTGCAGTTCATGAAAAATAAACCGTGATACTTTGTCTGGTATAGTATCGCGGTTACTTATTTTGATATCGTGACAACTCTAGTACAAACACACTTATATGTAGCTCATCATAATGTCTCGTCCGTTTTACTCGCCGAGATCCCTTCCATGAGTTCTGCTTATCCTCCGGAGATTAACTATCAGTCCCCTTGTTGCAATGAGTCAGTCGAGTTTGAGGCTCCGCCACGTCAGCCCTGGACCACTGTCTCTTTAATGATAGGAGCTTGATCCCCGCCTCTGGACCGGTTTGGGCAGGGACGATAGTAACCTGGAAATCCGTGTCTGGCCATGTCCTCTGTTGCTTCTGCAGTGGTCTGGTATAGGCATGTCTCTTTGCAAAACTCATATAACCTTGCTGGATATGGAACTTGTTTTGTTTTCCTTTCAATGCTTTCTTGGCCTTAGAATATTCCATACATGTTATTTCATCTGAAGTCCTTAAGTTCATTCAGCTTCACAAGCTTACATCTTGTGCTCCGCCTTGATCCTGTGGAGTTGGTGGTTACCTCGGCTAGCAGTGTTTTCTGGGTTCTTTTCTTCACCATCCTCATGAAGTAGCAGTTTCTTGTTTCTTGAAGTCACTGTGTTTTTACTAATGTTCACAGACTCTCACTTTAATATCACCAAAGTTTTCAGGGTTTAAAAAGATTTAAAGCATAGGTGTCAAACTCTGGCCAGTGTAATCATATTTGGCCCGCGAGGCAATTTCAAATTAATATTAGAGCAGTATTATACGGCAGCAGCTCTTTAACATTCACCGCATTCACCGCTTATACTACAAATCCCATTACGCTCTGCTGTTGTTTTGGTGCGTAAATTAGGATAGAGGCAGATACGCCCTCTCCTCTGTGTCAGTAGCTATGCTAGCGGTCTTCTTGCACACTCCTTCGACTGAAAGCCCGTGCACCCCGCATCGCCTCTCCCTCAGACCACACTTCGACCTCAAACCATAGCTATCATTGTTACCCTACAAAAAAATGGCGAAAAGAAAGGCAGAAAATAGAACTTTGTCAGTAACTAAGGAGTACAATATTAGACGACACTATTAAACGAAACACCAGGACAAATATAAGGACCTGGACACAACTCAAAGGAGCCAGAAAGTAAAGGAGATGAAAAGAGGTTTGGTTTCACAACAGAAAATGTTCACAAAAGCCACAATACAAAGTGAGGCTGCTGTAAAGGCAAGTTATATCGTGGCAGAAGAAATCGCCAAATCAGGCCGAACCTTTAATGAGGGAGAGTTTGTAAAAAAAAGTGCATGATGAAGGTCTGTGACCAAGTGTGCCCAGAGAAAAAGCAAGCCTTTGCAAACGTAAGCCTGAGCAGAAACACAATAGCTGAGCGCACATGCGAGCTTGCCACCAATCTGCATGTCCAGTTGATGGAGAAGGGAAAAGATGTTGTTTCTTTTTCCCTTGCTGTGGATGAGAGCACTGACGCGTCTGATACTGCGTTTAAAAAACTCACTACAGCACACTGACGGTATCGGAACTGCACGGAAAGAATTGTGTGTCAGCTAGTGTAAGTTTTTTCTAAGCTTCTTCCCAAATTCAATATCTGTTGTTGTTGTTGTTGTTGTTGAGAAAGTGATCAAAACCCATCTGTGGGTGAAACCTGTTGCCTTGTAGCCTCGGTTGGGCCATCGCAAAGCAATGAGAGTATTCAGGGGCTGTGAACGGGCGGTCACTCCCCTCTCTGAAAACACTTGTTGGTTAACTCTCGGTGGGCGGTCTCAGCCTAGAGCAATTAGCCAACACATGAACGGCTGTGTCCAATTGTGCGCACAACATAAAGTAAGGGGTGGTGCCTGAAGCATCAGCCATTCTCAGGTAAAGACTAGCGTGTCTAGCTGCGCGTGTCCACCGAGTAAGGCCACTGAACAAGGCAAACCTGTCCTACTTGTCTCATCCATGTCGCTCTGGCCTCACCACCTGCTTCAAAATGTGTCTCAATCCCATTCCTGTTGTCTGTGGCTCGCACAGAAGGTTTCACACAACCAAACGCCACCGCAACCTTAACAACCTCCGCTCTCTAAAGCCCACTTCACTCTGTGACACACCCTTGTCTGTGGGGTTGTGGAATTGCCAATCAGCGGTAAACAAAGCAGATTTCATTCTGGCTTATGCCAACCACCTGTCTCTTGAAATCCTGGCTCTCACTGAAACCTGGATTAAGCCTGAAAACACAGCTACCCCGGCTGCACTTCCAACCAACCACTCATTCTCCCATACCTCTCATACATCTGGGAGAGGTGGAGGAAAGGGCATGCTCATTTCCAACAAATGGAAATACACCCAACTGCTACCTAATGCTAAATACAATACCTTTGAATACCACGCCATCTTGGTAACTGCACCGGTCAAAATCTATATGATTGTCGTATATCGCCCACCAGGACAACTCTGTGACTTTCTAAATGAACTAGACACCCTGCTCTCTTCTATCCCGAAGCATGACTATCCCATAATTGTCCTTGGTGACATAAACATCCACCTTGACAGTCCTAACTCTTCTGATTTTCTGACACTAGTGCACTCGTTTGAGCTACAACTGCTCAGCAGTCTTCCGACCCATAAAGCTGGCAAAGTGCTAGATCTCGTTTTCTCAAGAAACTGTGCCACAGAGGCCCTATCTGTCACACCTCTGCATTTCTCTGACCACTATTTCATTCAGTTCAGAGTGAGTCTCCCGAGAAGACCATCTGCTTCTACCCCTATGGTTTCCTTCCGTCGCAATCTCCGCAACCTGTCGCCCACCCGCTTCTCCTCCGTTGTTGCCTCCGCTCTTCCAACCTCCAGCCCATTCTCCTCCCTTCAGGTTAATGATGCCACGGAGTCCCTTTGCTCTACACTGAGCTTATCTTTGGATAGTCTGTGTCCTCTATCCACCAAACCCACCCGATCCTCCCAGTCTCAACCCTGGCTTAATGATACTCTCCGAGCGTTGCGCACCAATCTCAGAGCTGCCGAAAGGAAATGGCACAAGTCAAAAGATCCGGCAGATCGAGCTAAACTCCAGGCACTACTGTCATCATTCGCATCCAGTGTTACTGATGCAAAAAAGTCTTTCTACATCAGCGAGATTCATAGTACTACTGACACCCGGAAACTTTTTTCCACCTTCAAAACTCTACTTAATCCTTCGCCACCTGCTACCAATCTAACAGCAGACACCTTTGCCTCATATTTTACTGACAAAGTGGCAGCTATAAGCAAACAGTTTACCAAACCTGGTACCACAAAATCTGCATGCAGAAGTCCTACTGCAACATTTACCCCTCTCGCTCAGAGCAGTGTGTCTAAACTTCTCACATGTAGCCGTCCTACTACATGCCCGCTGGACCCCGTTCCCTCTATTCTTTTCCAGTCCATTGCTCCTACTGTAACTGCAGCAGTCACGCATGTGATTAATGCTTCACTGACATCGGGCACATTTCCTACCACATCCAAGCAAGCTCAGGTTACACCGCTGCTCAAGAAACCTTCCCTCCCTCCAACTCATGTGGAGAATTATCGGCCGGTCTCTCTCCTCCCGTTTCTGTCTCAAACCATTGAAAGGGCGTCTTTAAGCAGGTCACCGATTACCTCTCACATAACAACCTCCTTGACCCAAACCAATCTGGGTTTAAAAGTGGACACTCCACCGAAACGGCTCTGTTGGCTGTGACAGAAGCCTTAAAAGAAGCCAGAGCGACAGCTAAGTCCTCTGTACTTATCCTGCTCGACTTATCGACTGCATTTGACACTGTCAACCACAGTATCCTTTTGTCGATACTCTCTAGCATGGGCATCACAGGGAGAGCACACTCCTGGTTTGAATCATACCTCACTGGTCGGTCGTTCAAAGTATCCTGGCTTAGTCACACTTCTGCAGGGCACCACCTCGCCACAGGGGTCCCCTAAGGTTCAGTACTGGGACTTCTTCTCTTTGCCATATAATCCAACTCACTGGGACAGATCATCCGATCACATGGCTTCTCATACCAATGTTATGCTGATGATACCCAGCTTTATCTGTCATTCCCACCTGACGACCACACGGTCTCAGCACGAATCTCAGACTGTCTCTCTGACATATCAACATGGATGAAAGCCCATCACCTCCAACTTAACCTCCCAAAAACTGAACTGCTTGTCTTCCCAGCCAAACCAACCATATACCACATCATCTGCATCCAAACTGAATCCAAACTGAATCCCTATCTCTTGCTAGAAACTTGGGTGCCAAAATTGATGACCAACTAACCTTCAAAAGATCAAGTTACCTCTGTTGCTCGTTCATGCCGCTTTGCATTACTAAACATAAGAAAAATCAGACCATACCTAACCCAACATGCCACCCAACTCCTGGTGCAGGCCATGGTCATCTCCCGCCTTGACTACTGCAATGCTCTCCTAACCCGTCTCCCAGCCTGTACTATGAAACCTCTGCAGATGGTCCAGAACGCGGCGGCACGTCTGGTCTTCGATCAGCCTAAAAGAACACACGTCACCCCTCTGTTCATT
Organism: Leuresthes tenuis; assembly: GCF_036924035.1. NCBI lineage: Eukaryota > Metazoa > Chordata > Actinopteri > Atheriniformes > Atherinopsidae > Leuresthes > Leuresthes tenuis. The sequence goes on along the minus strand of NW_027325361.1, from coordinate 35,770,305 downwards.
GAGCTCCTCTGGCTGCCCTTAGCCGTCCATATCAAATTCAATTCACTGATTTTAGCCTACAAAGTACTTAATGGAATGGCTCCCATCTACTTGAATGCTCTTGCAAAGGCTTATGTCACAACTCGGTCCCTCCGTTCGTCCCCGGATTGCGTCTAGCAGCTCCTACACCACGCTTAAGACGATCCAAACTCTTTTCATGCGTCGTCCCACGATGGTGGAATGACCTACCGAGCACTCCCTGTCCATCTTCAAGAAACTCTTGAAAACCCAGCTCTTCAGAGAGCATCTCCTATCCTAGCACTTACCTAGCCTCTATCTTTGCACTTTATCTTTCTGCACTTCTTTTTGTGCCTGCACCCTATCTCTACTCTGTCACCTCTGACAGAATCGGACTAGTGGGTTCCTTCTATGTAGCTTATTGTTAGCCTTTTATATAGCTTGTTATATCTTCATTTGTAAGTCGCTTTGGATAAAAGAGTCTGCTAAATACATAAACATACATTAATAAACTGCACAGTTGTCAGTCTTCGTCCGCGGCGTGTACTCAAATCTGTGTGTTACGGAGGAGTATTTGGAATTTAAATCCATGCACGGCACAACCACAAGGAAATAAATCTTTTAGGTGGTTTGCAAATGTGTAACTGAAATAAACCTGCCGTGGGATAAACTTGTGGGGATTAACCACTGATGGTGCACCAGCGATGAATGGTAAAAAGAATGGACTGGTAGGCAGGATTCTAGTCTAACTGACCACTCAAAGCGCTTCTAACACTACATGCCACATTCACCCACTCACACACACTCATACAGCACGTCTTAAGTCTACACATAACTACGTGCTTTCTAACCATTCATACCCCGATGGATTCATCGGTAGGCAACATGGAGTTCTTGCCCAAGGACACTTCGACATGTAGCCCGGGGAAGCCGGAGTCGAACCACCGACCTTCTGATTGCTGGGTGACTGCTGAGCTTCCTTCTGAGCTACAGCCGCCGAAGAGAACTGTGCAGGTGAACTATCTGTTTATCACTGCATCTTACATCAGGAATCCCTGTGTGGTAAAGTGCTAAAGATGGAGGATGTTATGACCACAGTAACACAAGTTCTTAACTTCATAAGAGCCAAAGGTCTCAATCACCGCCATCAGTTTAAGTCTTTTCTGGAAGAGTGTGGTTCAAAATACACATGTGCCGTATCACACAGAGGTGAGATGGCTTAGCCGCGGAAAATTGCTGAACAGATTTTTCAAACTGCGTGAAGAAATATGTCAGTTTCTGGAAAGCAAAGAGAAGGACACAGCCGAGCTCCGGGAGCAAAAGTTTCTGTGCGAGCTGGCCTTTCTGTGTGACATCTCAAGCCACCTCGATGCGCTGAACCTGCAGCTACAGGGGCAGGGACGCATCATCACAGATATGTATGCGTCAGTGAGAGCTTTTAAAACCAAGATGTGCCTGTGGGAAAATCAGATGCTACAAGCACACTTTGGCCATTTCCCCTGCTGCCAAACCATAAAAATGTAGATCTCTACCGCCGTGTGCGCACAGTTTGCTGAAAAACTCAGTGTGCTCGGCGCTGAGTTTAGCCGGCGATTTGGCGACTTTGATGTCCAGAAACTTAGATTTTAACTGCTTAGTAATCCCTTTGCAGTCTATGTGGAAAAAGCACCAACCAACCTCCAAATGGAGCTGATTGAACTCCAGTGTGATGAAACGATGAAGTCTAAGTTTGATGCTGTTGGGGCCGCACAGTTTCCACAGTTCATCCCTGACACGATGCCTCAGCTCCGCACCCAAGTTGCTCAATTGGTCATCATGTTTGGTAGCACTTACCTATGTGAGCAACTTTTCTCCTCAATGAAGATGACGAAAACGTCTCACAGGAGACGCCTGACTGACGAACACCTTTGTTCGATAATGAAGGTTTCCACAGCCCAAACCCTGAGCCCTGACATTGATGAACTGGCATCCAAGAAAAGATGTCAGGTATCTGGCTTGGGCGCAAATAGCCACCCTTTGCTCGGATTACTGCTTTGCACACTCTTGGCATTTTCTCGATGGGCTTCAAGAGGTAGTCTTGGTTTTCCAATAGTCTTGAAGGAGTTCCCAGAGGTGTTTAGCACTTGTTGGCCCCTTTGCCTTCACTCTGCGGTCCAGCTCACCCCAAACCATCTCGATTGGGTTCAGGTCCAGTGACTGTGGAGGCCAGGTCATCTGCCGCAGCACTCCATCACTCTCCTTCTTGGTCAAACAGCCCTTACAAATAGCCTGGAGGTGTGTATGGGGTCATTGTCCTGTTGAAAAATAAATGATCGTCCAACTAAACGCAAACCGGATGGGATGGCATGTCGCTGCAGGATGCTGTGGTAGCCATGCTGGTTCAGTGTGCCTTCAATTTTAAATAAATCTCCAACAGTGTCACCAGCAAAACACCCCCACACCTCCTCCTCCATGCTTCACAGTGGGAACCAGGCATGTGGAATCCATCCGTCCACCTTTTCTGCATCTCACAAAGACACGGCGGTTGGAACCAAAGAGCTCAAATTTGGACTCATCAGACCAAAGCACAGATTTTCACTGGTCTAATGGCCATTCCTTGTGTTTCTTGGCCCAAATAAATCTCTTCTGCTTGTTGCCTCTCCTTAGCAGTGGTTTCCTAGCAGTTATTTGACCACGAAGACCTGATTCGCGCAGTCTCCTCTTAACAGTTGTTGTAGAGATGGGTCTGCTGCTAGAACTCTGTGTGGCATTCATCTGGTTTCTGATCTGAGCTGCTGTTAACTTGCGATTTCTGAGGCTGAGACTCGGATGAACTTGTCCTCAGAAGCAGAGGTGACTCTTGGTCATAGTTTCCTGGGTCAGTCCTCATGTATGCCAGTTTCGTTGTAGCGCTTGATGTTTTTTGCGACTCCACTTAGGGACACATTTAAAGTTTTTGCAATTCCACTAATTAACCCTGATAAGGCACACGTGTGAAATGAAAACCATTTCAGGTGACTACCTCTTGAAGCTCATCGAGAGAATGCCAAGAGTGTGCAAAGCAGTAATCAGAGCAAAGGGTGGCTATTTTGAAGAAAGCAGAATATAAAACATGTTTTCAGTTATTTCAACTTTTTTTTTTTAAGTACATAACTCCACAATGTGTTCATTCATAGTTTTGATGCCTTCAGTGAGAATCTACAATGTAAATAGTCATGAAAATAAAGAAAAAGCATTGAATGAGAAGGTGTGTCCAAACTTTTGGCCTGTACTGTACCTAAAACACTCCAAGCTGAAAGATAATGATGGTTATATAAGAGCAGCTGCATCCTGGTGCGATAAACTGTATGTTTTACATTCAATTTCCTTATGATCCGATTAGTCGACTAATCAAAAAAAAAGAATCAGTGATTAGTCGACTATTAAAATAATCGTTTGTGGCAGCCCTAATAAAGATATTGTTAAAACATAATAATGAAAATTGTTGTACTATTTTCATTCCATAAACCGAAATGAAAAATGGGATAACACATTTTCTGTTTCCTTTAGTGAAAAAACAGACTGCGCAGATACAACATGATCTGGAAGTCATCTCCAGTCAGTGTACACTGTGGTGGATATGAGTATGTGGTAGATGTGACTTAGTTTATCATGAGCATTAACAAACATTTGTACACATTATGAAACTGATTTCACTCCCCGGACAGTAGTTATTGGTTATCTGCAACTGGCCAATGACCCCAATTCCAAGCCCTCAACTTGTTTCCAAACACAGCAACTTGTTTGACAAGGAGATGCACAACATCATTTTACCTGCGTGTGGCTTCTTCCAACTCAGCTTGAGCCTTCCCAAGGTCAATCTGGAGCCTGGCTCTGTCTTTAGCAGTTTCATCCAAAACCCGTCGAGCATCAGCCAACTCTGCCTCGTATAGAGCCTTCAAGCCTGTCACCTAAAGGAAATGATACACAAGAGTCGAATATGTTAAATGACTGATAAAATAAGACTGTTAAAAGACATAACAGTCATTGAACCCTGCCAATCAAATGGTACTTGGTGCATCATGAGCCTGCAGCAGTGTGTGTCACACACACACAAACAAACAAACTGTTACATTTTTAAAAAGGGGACAGCCATTCCCAAGAAATAAACTGGGTTTTGTTGGGAGGAGGAGCCTTTATCCAATCAATCATCGACTATGTATACTGCAGAGTCAGACTTGAGATGAGGACAGTTAACAAAAGTTGTAGACTATCCTCTGTAGGTACGGTGCAGTGTCTGGGATGAAATGCTATAGCTCAACTTTCAAAATGTTTGATTCGTTTTAACAGAGTGTTGTCATTTGTACTGAACTTACTGTTCAAGAAACATGGACATTTCTGACATTCCTACTGATTGTCTTATTTTGCATTTCTTTTAGTTACTGGATGACATGTCTGCAGTTGTGTCATTTCAGAAAATCAACTCATGAATGTAGAAAATTGCAAAATGCTTGGGGTGTTAAAAGGTACGTCATCCCAGCCAACTGCTTCCCTTTCTAATAAAACTGATGAAAAGCAGGAAAATAGAAAAACGTATACACTACCATTCAAAAGTTTGGGGTCACTTAGAAATTTCCTTATTTTTCAAAGAAAAGTAGTTTTTTTTTTTTTTTAAATGAAGATAACATTAAATTAATCAGAAATAAACTGTATACAGTGTTAATGTGATAAATGACTATTCTAGGTGGAAACGTCTCTTTTTTTAATTAAATATCTACATAGGTGTATAGAGACCCATTTCCAGCAACTATCACTCCAGTCTTCCAATGGTGCATTGTGTTTGCTAATTGCCTTAGAAGATTAATGGATAACTAGAAAACCCAAGTGCAATTATGTTAGCACAGCTGAAAACCATTTCGCTGGTGAGAGAAGCTATAAAACTGGCTTTCCTTTGAGCTAGTTGAGTATCTGGAGCATCACATTTGTGGGTTCGAATAAAAAAAAATTTAAAAAAAAATTAAAAAAAACTCTCAAAATGGCCAGAAAAAAAGAGAACTTTCATACAAAACTCACCAGTCTATTCTTATTCTTAGAAATTAAAGCTATTCCATGCGAGAACTTGCAAAAACACTGAAAATTTCCTACAACTGTGTATACTACTCCCTTCAGAGAACAGCACAAACCCCGGTGCACAACTGAGCAAGAAGACAAGTATATTTGAGTCTCTAGTTTGAGAAATAGACGCCTCACAGGTCCTCAACTGGCAGCTTCTTTAAATGGTCCCCGCAAAACGCCAATGTCAACATCTACAGTGAAGAGGGGACTTCAGCCTTCTCGGTAGAGTGGCAAAGAAGAAGCCATATCTGAGACTGGCCAATAAAAAGAAAAGATTGATATGGGCAAAAGAACACAGACACTGGAAAGAGGAAGATTGGAAAAAAGGTTTATAGACAGACAAATCAAAGTTTGAGGTGTGTGGATCACACAGAAGAACATTTGTGAGACGCAGAACAGGTGAAGAGATGCTGGAAGAGTGTCTGACGCTGTCAGTCAAGCATGGTGGAGGTAATGCGATGGTCTGGGCCTGCTTTGGTGCTGGTAAAGTGGGAGATTTGTACAAGGTAAAAGGGTTTTGTAAATGAGGAAAGCTATCACTCCATTTTGTAACGCCATGCCATACCCTGTGGACAGCGCTTGATTGGAGCCAATTTCCTCCTACAACAGGACAATGACCCAAAGCACACCTTCAAATTATGCAAGAACTATTTAGGGACGAAGCAGGCAACTGGTATGTTGTCTGTAATGGAGTGGCCAGCGCAGTCACCAGATTTCAACGGCATTGAGCAGTTGTGGGACCAGCTTGACTGTGTGGTACGTAAGAAGTGCCCATCAAGTCAATCCAACTTGTGGGAGGTGCTTCAGGAAGCGTGGGGTGAAATTTCTACAGATCTTACAAATTAACAGCTTGAATGCCAAAGGTCTGCAAAGCTGTAATTGCTGCAAATGGAGCATTCTTTGATGAAAGCAATGTTTGAAGAACAAAATTAATATCTCAAATAAAAAATTATTTCTAACCTTGTCAATATCTTGACTATATTTTCTATTGATTTTGCAACTCATTTGATAAATAAAAGTGTGAGTTTTCATTGAAAACACAAAATTGTCTGGGTGACCCCAAACTTTTGAAAGGTATAATATATATATATATATATATATATATATATTCAACCCTGAGCCGAAGACACCAACTTTGATATAGTCAGTGGAATACATCCCTTTAAAAGAGTTTAAAGAAAGATGCTTAGGTCAGCATGTGTGCTTTACAGAAAGATACTGGAAAACGTATCATCATCCATGTAAGGAAAACATCAAATATAGACTGAACGAACTATGTCATTGTCCTGCCTAAATAGTTTGTCCCCAAATGTCAATATTTCCCAAATGAACAACATCTGAACCAATAGAAGAACGATCAAAAAGCATTAGAACATTCCACTTAACTTGGAGGGCTTCTTCGTTGACTAAATAACGTTAACTGAAAACGACACAAGGCACCTTTACATTTCACTCCACAGCAGACGTGCCTAAGGACGTGAATTATTCCCGGACACGCTCTGCAGTTACACATCAATAACATCAAAACAGACAAAAGCATGTCTGGAATCAGGCAAAGTTTCAGCTTTACCTTGCTTAAACGTGCTCTAAAAACTCAATGTTTCTTCAGTCAAATGAGAACTCATAAAATGAAGTATCTTATCGTTTGGCGCGCTGGACCACCCGTCTAAGCACCTTCGGTTCCGTTCCGTTCCGTTTTAATTAAGAACAAATCCAGTATTCATTCGTCATTGAAAACAGAATGCAATGACAAAGCGTGTTTATAGACCGAGTTTAAAGTATGAATGAATGAATGAGTGAGTGAGTGAGTAAAAATAGCGAACGAGTACAAATATCTTAACAGTTTTATTATACTAACCTCTCTCGTAGTCACCTCCTCCTTCTCAGACACTTTGACCATCAATCGGTCGTTCTCCAATTCCAATGCCCGGACACGGTCAATATATACGGCCAGTCTGTCGTTTAGGTGCTGTAAGTCCTGTTTCTCTTGTAAACGAGATATACGGGTCGGTGAGAGAGGGGTAGAGGCCGCTGGCCGTCCAGCTTCTCGGCTTGGAGTAACACTAGCAGTTGCCATAACTATTCGGTCAACAATCCTGAGTTTACTTCACCACTAAATTACCTGCTGTCTGCTTTTTTAAAGTCGGATCCGGAACAGTTTACCTACTTCACAAACGCAAGAATGTCAATCAATGAATTGTAGGACCGCACAATTCAAGAGTGAGACTTAACACAGTGATGTGATTCCAAGATGGCTGACACCACAGTTAAGACCGCGCCAAAAGCAGAGAACGCTTCCTGTCTCGCAGTGCTTGATGGGCACGAGGTTGAAATGGAATATTGTTGCCTTCCAGTTCCCTCGGAAACAAAAAAGATCCAGACAGATTTCGAATATTTATTTATTATTATTATTTTTTTAATCAGAACTTTATTGACGGTTATGGAAATACATACAACTTAGAGAGCAGAAGTTGAAACGTAAATATCCAATTTACAGGGAAGTAGATTTAGAAATTAAATGCAAAATAAAAAAGGCAAGCAACATAACTATTACCTAGAGGTCTACTTTATGTAGATTAAAGTGATTTATTAATTTGGTTATTTTGGTTGATTTATTCTTTTTTTAAGTGTTTCAATGGTGTTCCAGTATGTTTTCAGATATGTTATTTTGAAGTTATAAAAGGAGGGTTTGGTCTTTTGCCAAAGCATTTTGTGTAGATAATATTTTGCTATAATGATGATTAAATTAATTATGCATTACAAGGCTGTTACATTCGGATTAGTGACTATAAGAAGTATTTCAAATTTGCTCAGAAAGATGGTTCATCATGTTTTTCGTCTCCATGGTATCCCCATGGACATAGTCTCTGATCGGGGACCCCAGTTTTCTTCCCAGGTTTGGCGAGCGTTCTGTGGAGCATTGGGGGCGAGGGTTAGTCTATCGTCTGGGTACCATCCTCAGTCGAACGGCCAGACAGAACGGGCCAACCAGGACCTGGAGGCCGCTTTAAGATGTGTGTGTGCACGTAACCCGTCCTACTGGAGTGTTCAGCTACCGTGGGTGGAGTATGCTCTTAACAGTCTCTCCACATCTGCTACTGGTATGTCGCCATTCATGGTAATGTATGGTTTTCAACCCCCTTTGTTCCCTTCCCAGGAGGATGATGTGTCCGTCCCTTCTATTCAGAAACACTTGCGACGAGTTCGCAGAGTGTGGCGGGAGGCTCGGGCTGCTTTAGTTAGGTCCACTGCCTGGAACCAACTGTTGGCGGACCGTCGGCGTTCGCCCGCTCCTAATTATCAGCCTGGGCAGATGGTGTGGTTATCCACCAGGGACCTGCCTTTGCAGGTAGATTCCCGTAAGCTGGCTCCTCGTTTCATTGGTCCTTTTCCAGTGGTCAGAATCATTAATCCCTCGGCTGTACCCCTTAAGCTCCCAGACTCCCTTAAGGTACACCCCACGTTTCATGTATCCCTCTTAAAGCCAGTCACCTCTTGTGCACTTGGTCCTCCAGCTGAACCTCCTCCTCCCCCCCTGGTCGTGGATGGCCATCCTGCTTACTGAATGTCAGACGTCGTGGCAGGGGTTTCCAGTTTTTGGTTGACTGGGAGGGTTATGGGCCGGAGGAGCGTTCTTGGGTTCAACGTCGATTTATTCTGGACCACGCCCTCATCACAACTTCTACAGAGCCCACCCTAACAAGCCTGGTGGGCCGCCTAAAGGCGGTTGTCGGAGGGGGGGTACTGTGCTGTGACACCTGGTTCGTAACTCACCTGTGTTCCATCTTCCCTTGATTGCCCCGTTAGTTTAAATATCTGTTCTTCTCTGCCTTTCTTTGCTCGTGTGTTAATGTATTTGTTATGCCTGTTTGGTTCACAACCTGGATCCTGACCCTTAGTGTTTTGTGGATTATTTTCAGTTCTTGGAGTACCTTGGTTTTTTGTTCCGATCCTGCTGGCCGACTTCCCTGCTCACCAGGCCAGGTTTTCCTCTGTGTGAGATTTTCTGTTCTCCAATAAACTTTTGTTTGAACTAAGAGTTCTTGTTCTCCTGACTCTGTGACCGCACCGGGGCCCGCACTTCATTAGGGTGTGACAGTTTTCTCTGATCTGTAGGTTTTGAAGGATATCAATCCAATTCCTGGGACCAAATCATGTTGAAATCCCCACTCAAAATGATTTTGGCAGAGGGGTATTTGCTAGAAAGAGAATTAATAATATCCTCACACACTTCTAATAGATTACAATTTATTGTATCAGAGTTGTACCCATAGATGTTCCCAAGTAAAACAAATTATGCATTTAGTTCTATTACCAAAGATATCCAGTGACCTTTGTCATGAATTTTCTTTTCCAAAACTTTCACGTTAAATCTCTCCTTTAGAATAGCAACCTCTGCAAATCTATTTGTACCATAAGATAACCAAATTTCTTTTCCCCATTGATTTTTCCAGAATGTACCATCTTCTGAGCAAGAATGACTCTCTTGAAGAAAGACAAAATCCGCCTTTACCTCCTTACAGAATTTAAAAAAAGGCTTTTCTCTTTAGATTATTACGCAGACCTCTGGTGTTAACGGAAACCAAAGTTAAATCCAGAAATAACTTTGAACAGATAAAATCACAGTTTTTGTTTCTAAACGTCAACCATATAAAAGGACCCCTATATTAAATCCAACTTTCACACATGAACATAGCAAAATAGAACCTTTGGAATTATGCAGGGTGAAGGATTATGTAAAGTCCAAATACTTTAACTGTATGAACAAAGCACCAAGTTTCCGGTAGTTTTTTTAAATTGTTTTTTTAAACAACTACCGAGCACATAGATAGATAGAATCAGTGTGATCTCTTTACTGTACTTATTGTCTCTAAATACCCCAAAGAACCAATGTGACTATGGGGTGAAGGAACAAATACCTGTTGTAATCAGTTGTTAGGCTTTAACTTTCAGATTCACAGTGAAGTTCTTTACCATCTATGTAACCTTTAACTCCCACAAAGTATGCTTTCTCCCCGTTCTTGCGTGCTCTTTCTATGCCACAACGCAGCTCTTTTCTCCTTGTCCTCTTTAGTTAATCTTCTCTAAAACATAACTTCTTCTCTCTTAGAAAAGCGTTGTTTTTTGCTGCTCTCCAGATCTCATCCCTCATGGATCGAAAGGTGAAGAGGATGATGATGCTGCAGGTCTTGTTGTCAGCTGGTCTCCCCAGCCTGTGCGCGATGTTGATTCCTTCGGCCGCTCTTATTCCAATCTTCTGACAGATCTCAGCCACTCTGATTTTGACGTTCTTGTTGTCTTGTTCGGGTAGCCCGTACAGCCGCAGGCACCATCTCCGTTTGTAACGTTCTGCAGCGGCTACACGCTCATTCAGTAACACTATTTCCATCTCGTGTTTTTCACGTTGCTTTTTCAGCACAGCGTTTTCTGACTTTATATTGCTGATTTCTTTATGTCCGAACTCCAAGGAAGCTTTGAGCTCTTTAATATCAGATGCATTGCTGCTTATCACCTGTGTCAGTTCATCAGCTCTATCATTTACAGTTTTCAAGATGGTCTGCAACTCGTACATGGAAAGCTCTGTTTGCACGCTATTGAGCTTCTTGGGTGCTGGGCTGCTAAGTGGTGTGATAGGAATGGGTATAAGATCTACTTCTTCCTGCCGTGAACATCCCTGGTAGTTATGATCACCCATCGATGTGCGGATGGTTTTCTGCTCTTTTGGAGTTGTTTCTTTTCTTTATAGATCAGTTTTCTTTATTTGGTGGCTCATTTGATCCTTTGTAGGTTTTGTTTGAGACATCTGTTAGCATAAAACTCACCTAGTCGTGTTCCTTTGGCTGTTTTTTCTTCAGTACAATATCCAATATCCAATATCCATCCATCCATCCATCTTCTATACCGTCAATCCGTTAATCGGGTAGCGGGAGGGCTGGAGCCTATCCCAGCAGTCATCGGGCGAAAGGCGGGGTACACCCTGGACAGGTCGCCAGTCCATCACAGGGCCACATAGAGACAAACGAGACAAACAACCATGCACGCTCACACTCACTCCTACAGACATTTTGGAGTCACCAATTAACCTGACATGCATGTTTTTGGATGCTGGGAGGAAGCCGGAGTACCCGGAGAGAACCCACGCATACACGGGGAGAACATGCGAACTCCCAGGCAGGGATCGAACCTGGAACCCTAATATCCAATATATAGTGGGGAAAAAAAGTATAAATCAGCCACCAATTGTGCACGTTCTCCCACTTAAAAAGATGAGAGAGGCCTGTAATTTTCATCATAGGTATACCTCAACTATGAGAGACAAAATGAGAAAAAAAAAATCCAGAAAATCACGTTGTAGGATTTTTAATGAATTAATTGGTAAATTCCCCGGTTAAATAAGTATTTGGTCACCTACAAACAAGCAAGATTTCTGGCTCTCACAGACCTGTAACTTCTTCTTTAAGAGGCTCCTCGGTCCTCCACTCGTTACCTGTATTAATGGCACCGGTGTATACTCGTTATCAGTATAAAAGACACCTGTCCACAAGCTCAAACAGTCCCACTCCAAACTCCACTATGGCCAAAATCAAAGAGCTGTCAAAGGAGATCAGAAATAAAATTGTAGACCTGCACCAGGTTGGGAAGACTGAATCTGCAATAGGTAAGCAGCTTGGTGTGAAGAAATCAACGGTGGGAGCAATTATTAGAAAATGGAAGACATACAAGACCACTGATAATCTCCCTCGATCTGGGGCTCCATGCAAGATCTCACCCCGTGGGGTCAAAATGATCACAAGAACGGTGACCAAAAATCCCAGAAACACATGGGGCGACCTAGTGAATGACCTGCAGAGAGCTGGGACCAAAGTAACAACGGCTACCATCAGCAACACACTACGCCACCAGGGACTCAAATCCTGCAGTGCCAGACGTGTTCCCCTGCTTAAGCCAGTACATGTCCAGGCTCGTCTGAGGTTTGCCAGAGAGCATTTGGATGATCCAGAAGAGGATTGGGAGAATATCATATGGTCAGATAAAACCAAAATAGAACTTTTTGGTAAAAACTCAACTCGTCGTGTTTGGAGGAGAAAGAATGCCGAGTTGCATCCAAAGAACACCATACCTACTGTGAAGCATGGGGATGGAAACATCATGCTTTAGGGCTGTTTTTCTGCAAGGGGACTAGGACGACTTATCCGTGTTAAGGAAAGAATGAATGGGGCCATGTATCGTGAGATTTTGAATGAAAACCTCCTTCCATCAGCAAGGGCATTGAAGATGAAACGTGGATGGGTCTTTCAGCATGACAATGATCCCAAACACACCGCCCGGGCAACGAAGGAGTGGCTTCGTAAGAAGCATTTCAAGGTCCTGGAGTGGCCTAGCCAGTGTCCAGATCTCAATCCCATAGAAAATCTGTGGAGGGAGTTGAAAGTCCGTGTTGCCCAGCGACAGCCCAAAAACATCACTGCTCTAGAGGAGATCTGCATGGAGGAATGGGCCAAAATACCAGCAACAATGTGTGAAAACCTTGTAAAGACTTACAGAAAACGTTTGACCTCTGTCATTGCCAACAAAGGGTATATAACAAAGTATTGAGATGAACTTTTGTTATTGACCAAATACTTATTTTCCACCATATTTTGCAAATAAATTCTTTAAAAATCAGACAATGTAATATTCTGGATTTTTTTTTCTCATTTTGTCTCTCATAGTTGAGGTATACCTATGATGAAAATGACAGGCCTCTCTCATCTTTTTAATTTGGAGAACTTGCACAATTGGTGGCTGACTAAATACTTTTTTCCCCCACTGTACAGTTTCGAGTCCAAGGTATGTCAGGTCTTTAGATAGTACTTTGCTACTTTTGCATATTTTAGTTCAAGTACAAGTTCTTAATGGAGTATACCGTGGACGGAGTCTGATTTCTCTCAAAATTAGGCTCAGAGTCGCAGGAGACAATTAACACAAAACATTTATTCTTGCCGCACGGAAACAAGTCTGCACAACATATCAGGAAGCTGACCCAGAGTTGTTTTAGTTAAAAAAATATACTATCTATCACTAATTATGTTTCTCACTGGCAGAGGTGTCAAAAGTATTCACATTCATTACCCAAGTAGATGTGTAGATACTAGAGTTTAAAAAGACTTCTGTAGAAGTATCAACTCAAGCTTTTTACTCAAGTAGAAGTATAAAAGTACTGGCTTCAAAACTACTTAAAGTATAAAAGTAATGTAAAGAAAAAAAAAGCCATGAAATGTTGTAGGCCCGCACCTCTGTACCACAGAAAGTACAGATAATTGCGTGTAAGGGGTAGAAGTAATAAGTCGTCTGAAAAATAATTACTTCAGTAAAGTATAGATACCCAAAAATACTACTTAAGTAAGGTAACAAGGTATTTGTAGTTCGTTACTTGACACGTCTGCTTACTAGCAACAGAATGTTATGAGAAACTGAGTTCAGAAACAATCTCACTAGCCACCCAATGTTATGATAATTAAAAGATAGGAGGAAGCCTCCCCATCACACAGTACAGCTTTTTCTCATAGTGTAACCTCATGATTTTTATAACACAGGTCCTGTTGATTGTAATATTGTTAGCGACATACTGTATGAATAATTTCTATCTGATATTAACCCTCTGGGGTCTGAGCTCATTTTGGTCGTTTTTGAATACTTTTAATTTTGCCTTTATATACCACAAAAAATGTTTATCATACCCATGCTTGTTATCTTTTTTTTCAAGTTTATAATATCAAAATTAATTGTAGTTTTCTACGGTGCCATAATGACGTCATGTGATCTGATCACGCCAGTGTGATCATAGACCTCAGAGCATTAACATTTAGTTGACAAGGACTGCAAGAGTGAGGCAGGATCAGAGGCAGGCTATCACATACCTGTAGCTACCCCTTTCATCTAGGGAAAAGGGAAAAGTAAAATGACAGAAGTGAAAATAAATAAAATGTTGGTGCATACTTGAAATTAAAGTGTTACCGCAACCAAAGTAATTTGTACTATATATAACTGGATGAGAATCAATAAGAGAACCGATAAGGAACCAAATCGATAAGCGATATTGATAGTGGAACTGAAATTGCTAAATTCTTAACAATTCCCATCCTTAGGTACTACTGTATGTAAGCTACTGTGTAGAGGTGTGGTGAAACACTTTTTTATTACAAAAAACCGCCATAAGAATTAAACACAAGGCCGTGAACACACTAATTAACTTTTTTTACAGTCAAAAATCTTAAAACTGTTCAATCTGTTCAAACAGCAATAATAATGTACAATGTAAGGAAAAATGTATTGATGAAAGCACAGCATGAGATGAAAGAGCCACAAGCGGGTTCAGAGCCGCAAGTCGAAGTGTCCTTGGGCAAGACACTGAACCCCAAATTGCCTACTGATATGTCCATCAGTGAATGAATATGTATAGATGTATAGAATAAAGCACTGACTACGACGTGCTGTATGAGTGAATGGGAGAATGTGGCATGTAGTATTAAAGTGCTTTGAGTGGTCAACTAGACTAGTCCATTCACCATTTACCAGTCATATGTGTAAAGGTACCATTGATGCAGAAGTGGATGTTGGAGTTTTTAATGTAGACATTTGCAACGATCGAGGTGATGTCTTTTCCTGGGAGGTCCGTGGTTATTTCAGCAGGATGATGCCAGACTTCATTCTGCACGACATATTACAGCATGGCCTCATACACACAGAGTGTGTGCTTGACTGGCCTGCCTGCAGTCCACATCTGTCTCCTATTGAAAATGTACGGAGCATCATGAAGAGGAGAATCAGGCAACAACATACACCGACTGTTGAGCAGCTGAAATCTTGAATTGATCAATAATGGACACAGATTCCTCTGAAAAACTGCAACAATTATTATCCTCAGTTATCCTCAGTCTAACCATTAAAAAGTGTGATTTAAAGGAAGCTGATGGAACACAATGGGAAACATGACTCTGGAGCAACTTTTATTTCAGTGTTTTTCTTTAAATTTTCTAAATACAATAAAGTTGGTCAGTGAAGAAAATAAAATCCCTTTTTTGTACCTGTGTGTGTTAAATAATGATTCCAAATTTTTTCCTTTTTGAGTTTCTACTTCACCTTTGGAATAAGTACACCTCCTGCCCTACACCATGCTCTAGGAATAAACTGTTTCTCCCAAACTATTGTTAATTGCCTCTACAAAAACTTTAGGATAGCAGGAGCACTTTTATAAACCCGATAGGGGACTCCATTTGGCCCTGGGGCTGACACAGTTGTTTCTACCTTAATGAGGACAAAGCACTGGTGCTGGCCATGCAGACCTGGAGAACCCTATCACCCTTATTTTTCTTGAGATGATAAACACATATTCACACAGTAAATGCCTTCATGTGTTGCATACTTCTTTGCTGAAGGACTGGTGAAGTGGAATGAGGACTGCACTGTAGCAGCTGGACCACTCCTTGCACCTAAGGGTTAGCCAGTATCTCTTAACCCTTTAAGAAAATTAAACAGCTTTAGCCTTTATTATTATTTATGTTATAGATAAAAGGAACTTTACTGGATAATTTGCTTTCTTCCCTCGGTGTCACAGAGTAACTCTGTGGGGGACTCACTTCTAACAACAAATTTGTGGTGCATGTCATGCATACTTACACTACTCCCCTTCAATGCATAACCTGTGTCATCAGATGTTCTTTTGCTGTATCTCTGTTGCTTGGAGACAACTTAAACCTCATTCCACTTTGAATGAGTGTGGTAAGCAATCTGATGTTTTCACGTCATGGAGTGGTTTGTTTTAATCTAATCAAATGCAGCAAGACTTTTTAATGTTTGGATTTCTTTGGATATTGCAGTGTGGCGACACAAGATTTTAAGATAGGTCCTTTGAGTCATTCTTCTAGTTTCTGAATCAGAAGAATGTCCATATGATAGGTGACATGCAGAGTTAATATCATCATCTAGATTTATTGTGTTTTGAACTGTCAATATCAAAATAGTTTTGTCAGGTTTTGTGTGACAAGAGGTTAAGGACCTCTGGGTGATGAGGTAAAGGAAGGCGATGACGGTAAATAGTTGCTTTGATAAAAGTACCAAAGGCACTGCCAGGGCAGCAATAACAAACTACACACAAACAGAAATCAAAGAAGGACAAACTAACAAAAACTTATTGATGAACAGAGAAACCATAAGGAAGAAGATGACAACAGCAACATCAATGACCAAGTAAAGGAATAAAGGAAAACCAGGAAAACATATACTGGTGAAGTGCTGTGGGGACTAACAACATGTGCGACAATTAGTGACAGAAACCAGATGTAGAAGACTAAAGTAAAGCTAATAGAAATTGACAAAAAAAAACAGTAGAACTCAGAATAAAATAGGAAACATTAAAACATGAACAAAAGCAAAAACAAGAAAACTAAAACATAAAAATTGTGTTACGATCATGCTTGTCTGTGGTGTTTGTTTGGTTTCCTGCTTAGAATCTTCCTTGTGTATTTATTTTGTTCTCATGTTCACGATACCAACCTGGACTCAGTAATGATAACCCCACACCATTACCTAGATAAATCTCTCTCTCTGTCCATCTCTAACTGTCTCCCTCCTCTCTGTTTCCCGATCTCCTGGATCCACTCTGGTTCACCACATTTCCTGCGTTTAAATAAACCTTGTCTTTTTACCCAAAACTTTCAGTGTCAGCATCTCCTCTTGGAAAATTTTGTGAGTCAGCTAGGCATTAGCTGTGACAAAATAACTTTTTTTTAAACTTATGGTTGGAATTATACAGTTTTTGAGTGATGATTGTGTCCTGCTATCCTTTGGTTTGATTTTGTATAATTTGTTTGTATAATTTGGTCCATCTGCCACTGCACAACATATTTGATAGTGTCTTGTGAGGGTGGACTAACTCTTTTAGTCTTTTTATCTTCCAGACCCGTATTATCCGATTCATGTTCAGAGGGTGATTGGAGCCTATCTCAGAGAGGCAGTGTACACCTGGACAGATCACCAGACAGGTTACCAGTCCATCACAGAGGCAAACAACCAACCATACTTACACACACTCTAAAAGTCAAGTTAGTTCCCAATTAATTTAACATGCATGTTTTTTGGATAGTGGGAGGAAGCTGGAGTATCCAGTGAGAATCCACACACGCACAGAAAGAAAATGCAAGGGTTTGTCTAACCCTGCACCTATTTGATTAGACTAAAGCCCTTTTACCACTGGTAAAAAAAATAAGAAAAACAATTTAGCATCTATTTTTTTTAGTGTAATGGAAACGTATTTAATTTGCTTCCAGTCATGTGTCCAATACCATGACGTCTGCATGTGTACTATACACTGCTGAATACAACACAGGAATGTGCACAGGATTTTTTTTTCCAGCTCACAGAGCTGGCAAAATTCTATAGGATTAATGACTCTTCCTCAGTTGCTGTAAGATCCTGAAACATAAAAAGACAATAAAAAGATCTGATTACATTTAAACTAGATTATTCTAGTTCTTTGTTTAACACGGTTGCCACAAAACATCACTCTTAGTCTAATTGTAGCATACTCAATGTTAATGTTTCACATTGAACTCATACCTTTATCACATTATATATATTACAATAATGACATATTTGTGCTTTAGCTACAAACCCAGAATCAGAAACATCTAAACTGTCCCAATAGAAAACACGATCTTAATTCTCTCAAATTTTTGTTGAAATTGTGACAATGCACGTTTACTACTGGTTTATACACTCATCCAAGTTTTGATACATTTGGACATTCTATTGGGGATCTATTAAATTCATAATTTGAAATGTGCTGGTTCTTTCATGTCCTCTTCTCATCCAACTTTAACAGAATTTAATGCCCTGCTTGGAGTAGTGACATTTGCTCTGTGTCTCCTGTTGAAGTAGAGTGCCTGTTGTTGCTTGGCCTCTGCAGCTCTGTAACTGAAGATGGCTTTGTGGAGTCACTTAAAACCAGGTTCCTTTTTAGCATGTGGTGCATGGTTTTGATCTTCTGACTCATCAGCAAATCAGCTGGGCTCACACATGTGGCTCAATAACACATCTGTGGCTCTATAACACATCTGTCACACCATGTAGTATGCAGGTGATGACAGAGGACCCGAATGCAGATGTATCGTAAAAAAAAAAAACTGGATTTATTCCACAGACATGCAAGAAAAAGTGAAACTAAGCTAAACATAAAACTAAGAAAATAACAAAACCAGACTGAAGTACTTGCATGAGTATGAATGAGGACTGACAAAGAAAACCATGGATTGCTATGACCAAAACCTGACATGAAAGATATTTAGATAACTCGCAATCCATATCAAGGAATGAACGAGGCTTAGATGATGCAGCCTCTAAATAAGGCACTATCTGTCTTTATTTCACCAATACTTTAAGACGTATGAATGAACGAATGCGTACTATAGCTCTGTTAGCACATAGCTACTGTTATGTGGCTACTTGCAGCTATAGGAGAGCTAACGGAGGGATTTCTACACACACCTCTTCTGGGACGACTTCATCGACACGCATGGCTGCAGCACAGCTCATTCACTCCGGTAAGAACATCAATCTTACTCAAAGTCGTCATTCATGTTGTAAAAATTTGATAAATATCCTGCCATGTTGCACAAAACTAGCAGTAGCAAACTCCATGTGAAGTTAGCCGACTGTCACAGAGCAAGGAGTAAATGAACTGTGCTCCAGGGGGGCGTGTGGATTAATTCATTTGGCTTAAAGTATTGGTGAAATAAAGACAGATAAAGCCTTATTTAGAGGCTGCATTATCTAAGCCCCGTTCACTCCATTATATGGATATATACGCGGATTGCGAGTTATCTAAATATCTTCCGAAGGATACCAACTTTCGCCAAACTGTTCTCGGTGAGTAGATAAATGTATTTCATGCCAGATATAAGGTCTAGGTTTGAAAATACCGGAGTTCCCCTTTAAATGTCTTGTAAAACAAGGCTGCTCAGTGTGTTATACTGGGTAGGTCCAGAACTTCCATCAATGTATTCTTATTGTGACTAAATTTACCCTTTGTGATACAGTCTCTAGCTGGAGGATTTCTAAGTGATGTATTATTACAATGCAGCATGTACCTTTATATTCACATGTCTGTGGGGATTTTTTTGTTTTAGTTTTTTAGACAGAGTTGTAATGGATCTTTGCACTGTGTACACTTGTTTTTGTGGAAAACATGACAGGTTTCCAATACATGTTTAATGTATTTGTTATATATAATGTTAGGCCATAACTGTCACAGGGTGACTGCCAAAACACAGATAAGACTCAATAGCAGATTCAAAATATTTTTGCACAGAGGGAGACTAGAAAAGATGTTGAATCTGTGTCCTGGGGAAACGCTGGAGAAGGCAGGTATCACAAGGATGTCCTGGGGAAAACGCTGGAGAAAACAGGTATCACAATGGTCCAGAGCAGCTGGAGCACTGAGTGATGACAGGTTAAATGAGTAGGAAAAATCAAAGTGGAAGAATGTCCCAAACGGTATGGTGAGATTGCCTCTGAGGAAACCGCGGCAGGAGGGAGAGGTAGCGACTGACTGGCTGGAGAGTGTATCCAGAGTAGCGGTGGGTGAACAGGCAGGGGGTGAGGCAGATCTAGAAGGCTGAGAGATATGAAGAATGCGAAGAGAACCAGGAAATCCGTAAGACTCAGGAGGACGAGGCAGAACTGAGGCTGGGACGAGTAGACAAGATAAGGTTAACAATATATATACCTTAGAGCAGGAAACACTCGTGCTAGAGCTGGCCAAGTTACCACAGAGATGGCAAAACAATCAGGCGAAGACTGGTACTCCTGCTGCTCCTTAAGAAGGGCTCTTGATTTTGGTAGATGTGCCACAGGTGTGTCAGCAGGCAGCCACCAGACTCCGCCCAGGTAACCAGGGAAACCTGCTCACTATAGCTTCAATGTGTACAACACTGGACACTGTTGCTCATCTGAAAAGGAAGGTAATCAGTCAGAAGAGGCTGGCTCCTTGGTATAATTCACAGCTGCGTACTTTTAAGCAGACTGCAAGAAAGCTCGAGAGACTGTGGTGTTCCTCTAATTTAGAAGAGTCTCAATTAATCTGGAAAGATAAGAAAGCCCTTTGTAAAGCTAGAACTGCTTATTATTCATCATTGATAGAAGAGAATAAGAATAATCCCAGGTTTCTTTTCAGCACTGTAGCCAGGCTGACAAAGAGTCCGATCTCTCTGAGCTAACAGCAGCAAAAGTCTCTTCTAAACCATCAACTTGTATGTTAGACCCAATCCCAACCAGACTGTTCAAGGAGGTTTTCCCCTTAATTGACACTTCCATATTGGATTTGATCAATCGGTCTTTGTTGACAGGATATGTACCTCAGACTTTTAAGGTCGCTGTAAATAAGCCTTTATTTAAAAAACCTACTATTGATTCAGAAGTGTTGGCTAATTATCGACCTATATCCAATCTTCCTTTTTTTGTCTAAAGTTCTTGAAAAAATAGTTGCAGTTCAACTTTGTGATCATTTATATAGAGATAATCTGACCTGAGACCTGAGCGCTTCAGGGAGAAATAATCCAGTTATATAGTTACTCTAGATGGTATTTCCTTGTTACTTCTAGATTGGACTACTGTAATTCTTTATTATTGGACTGTCCCACAAATTGTCTGTAAAGTCTCCTGCTGATTCAAAATGCTGCAGCCAGAGTTCTGATGAGAACTAACAGGAGAGATCATGTTTCTCCAATTTTAGCTTCTCCTCTTTGGCTCCCTGTTAAATTCAGAATATAATTTAAGATTCTTCTCCCTACATATAAAGCTCTTAATGACCAAGCTCCATTATATATTACATATCTCATTGGAAGATATTTTCCCAACTGCAGGTTTGCAGGTTGTTTTTAAAAGTAGAACGAGAGGCCGAGCCTTCAGTTATCAGGCCCCTCTCTGTGGAACCAGCTGCCAGTATATGTTCTGGAGGCAGACACCCTCTCTAACTTTAAGATTAGCTTTAAAACTTTCATTTTTGACAGTACTCATTTGTGGGTACTTGTACAAAGCATTGTCCTGCATTAAGATTAGGACGGTTCTTAACACTGAAGACTCTCTGTACCACTGTTTGAAGAACAGTAACTCCCAGGAACTGGTAACTGATTTGAGTAGTAAAAGTCAATCCACACCTGAAAAAGTCCTCCTTCTCATTTTTAATGATAGCGTCGAATATCACAACCCATTGTTCACCCTGCTCGTGCTGACTGGAAGAAGTACCATGTGTCCTGTGGTCCACCACAGGTCCATTCAGTTCCTCCTTCAGGAGTGATTCTCTTCTGATCTGATCTGATCTGATACAACTTTGATAAACCTGTCTTTAGTATCTCTTGGTCCCATGTTGTTTCGTCATCTTGAGTAATAAGTTCATAGCAAAAGAGCAAAAAAATGCAAACATAACTGTGCCCTGTCAATTTGTATCATATTTTTACACTAAAAATTTAAATGTTAGATTATGTGTATGAATATATATTCTCAAATATTGAATACAGATGTTCAAGAAAAAATATAGTGAAGTTCTAGAACTTTCATTACATGTTGTTTAAACTCCATATTGAAAGAGGGAAAACTTTTGCATATTTGACATGTTTTTGGAAAATTAGTAAAAATGTGATGCACCAAGCAAACAAAATGTCTATATGAAACAAGCAGAATAACTGGCAAGGCTGTATCATTATCCTGCAAATTTATACAGTTTTGTCACAACCTTTTGTCATCAGAACTACAGATGTAAATTATGAGGCACTGACTGGTTTAAGTAGACAAAGCAGCCACTCAGTTTACAAAGCCTTGATATGGCTCGCCCTGGTAATTGCAGAACGCATCAATCTTACGTGCTGCGAGAACCTTACCAACACTTGTGTGATCCAATTTATCAATTAGTACCTCTGCCAGACCACCAGGGGCACTGTAGTGTATGTGTACCATGAGGACGTCACAGTTGTATCTTCCGGGTCAAGTCTTTCATCATCCCTCCTCATTGAAGCTGCTGTCCTTCCGGCTTGACCGCCATCGCAGACACCAGGTAGGGCATTTATTGTCGACAAGAATGAGACGAAATCCACTTCTAATCTTCGCCATCCATTAACTTTGTTCAATTCATCTTAAATTTATTACATCCATTAACTACACTTTATAATGTCCACCCAATATTTCAACTTCACACGTCTTGGAACTTTTGTAAATGTGTAACTGATAGTACCCCGCCAACAAACCGGAGCAGACAATTAGCTTCTGAAATAATGACGAGTTACTGACTGGAAACACAAGCCGTATTTTAACACGAACTGTTGAAGTTAGAACGTCTTTCAGAACCACAGTCGAGACTCCCTTAAAAGAAAATGTATTTCTTTCACGGCGTTCTGAAACGTTTGCGTCGAATATGGTCCACATGACGGTGAGAGCAAAAACAGAACGGGTTCAGTCAGCGGATTTAGACGTAATGTACGTTGCCAGAAGTTTTAAATGTCCTATTCGTTATCTGAATAAACGTACATGTACACTGAATTGGGGTTACCTGTTGTAAGAATATGGTAACGTGGCCACCTCTGAATGTGGCGTTAATTTTTAAATGCGTATTTCGAACAGTCTAATTGTAGACATCACCCAGGTAATATCACATCAAAGCAGAACATCAAGTGGACTTGTTGTGCCAGTTACTTATGACATTACTCAACTACTTTTCACTTCATATAATTTTGAAGACTTTGGTTCTTAATAAATAAGCATTTGCACTGATTCAGTTATTCATTATTTATAGCTTCCACCCCTGAAGTCGCTTTCCTGTTAATTTAAAGGAATTATTTTCTGTTGCAAATGATGAATTCAACACTGGATCTCCATGTTATTGTCAGTTTCTTTTTTTTCTCTATAGAAATCGGGTTGATTTTTTTATTTTTTAAAGATTTGGGTCCTTCTTTGCCTTTAATTGGTTAAATTGTGATTTTTCACTCCTTATTTGTGGTCTTTTGCAGACATGGCTATTCGCTACCCTATGGCTGTTGGCCTTAACAAAGGTCACCCAGTCACCAAAAATGTCACTGCTCCGAAACACAGCCGCCGACGTGGGGTGAGTGTTTGCTGAGTGTGTTTCCCACCAGCCAGGAGTTGTCCCACAGCCCAGCCTGAGTCCTTCTGGGAGGGTCACCTTTCAGTGCTGTCACTTATCTCGATCAGTGCTGCAGTGGCAAAATCTGTTAAGTTCAGGCAGAATGAGAGAATGATGAATGACGACATGAAATACGTTTGTCTTGAAATATGCCGTTAAATGCACATTGTCAAAGGGTTTCTACATAGTGTTTTTCTGTTGTACCAACATCAGAGGGTTAATGTTTTTTCTCAGGTTAGATAGATGGATACTTTATTGATCCCGGAGGAAATTGAAGCATCCAGTAGCAAAAAAGTAACATAACATACATTAGCATCTATACAAGAACTATTTATAAAAAAAAAAACTAGGAAGTAACTGTAGAAATACAAATGCTTTGTAGAACTATAAATGTTTTGTACAACTATGAATTCTTTACAAATATGAAGTGATTGTAGAACTAGCAGAAGTACCATCACTGAGAGCTGTTGTACAGCCTGATGGCCAGAGGTACAAAAGAGTTATCCACTGTTTATTTTTATGGTCCATGAATTGTTGGGTGACATTTAGGTTGTTCATTATGTGAGGTGACTGACTGGTGTTTAAACTTTGCATTGCTGACAGCGTCTGACCAAACACAGCAAGTTTGTCCGGGATATGATCCGTGAGGTGTGTGGTTTTGCGCCATATGAGAGGCGAGCCATGGAGCTGCTGAAGGTGTCGAAGGATAAGAGAGCCCTCAAGTTTATCAAGAAGAGGGTGAGCATCATTCACTTTGTTGCCAATGTTTCCTAAAAATCCAGTCACACAAGCGTGTCCCTTTTTAAACTTCTGTTAACTCGGACAACAAAAGGTAGATATTTTTTCACTGAGTTTCAGTAAGACTTTTTACTTTAAATGTAGAGTGTCGGTATTTCTGTCGTTTTGACTATATGTTGGGTATGACCTCAGTTTGGTTGACGTACACATGGGTTTACAACAAAGCAGGTTCACCAGTGTCAGGCCTTCTGTCTGAGCTGACTTGATGTCTGTGTTTCCCTGTCAGGAAGCCTCTGACTACTGTTCAAAAAAAGAAACTGTTTCTATGGTTTATTTTGGATAAACGAAGCTGAAAAGATGGCATAGAAATGAAACTATATAGGTTGCATTTATTAAAGAGACTAAAACCTATTTTTTTCCATGATATTTTAGGGCGATATATATGGCTCAGTTTGTTTCCTGTTTGTTGCTTTGGTGGGCTTGTCACAGCTTGAATTAAATGCTCTGCATAAATTTGGGAATTAATTGCATGAGTTGCAGTACCAATTACTTGTGCATGTGTGATTTAACATAATTTTAAAAAACAATCCCCACACATCAACAGTATTTATTTATTTTTTTTGTACTTGGACATTAAGAAAAAATTCTGAAAGGTAATCTGGATATTTAAATCACAAAAAAGTGAGATTTTGAAATGGCAAATGTATGAAAGCCAGTCCATCCCTTTGTGATGAGTTACTGATGTTGCTCTTTGCCTTTTTCCCTCAGATCGGTACTCACATTCGGGCCAAGAGAAAGAGAGAAGAGCTGAGCAACGTCCTGGCTGCCATGAGAAAGGCTGCTGCCAAGAAGGACTGAAGTGTCGCTGAATAAAAGTTTTATAACTACCAACTTCATCACTGTTTCTTTTCTGTTCTGGTTTTGCTGATTGGGGAAATGATCAGATTTTGGACCATTTCTAAAACAAAGCATCTGTTCCACCACGTGGAACATGTGTTCCAAAATCCACCATCAAATTTTCAAAGCAGCTTTCTTGCAAGTTAGTTTTATTGATGTAAAGTAGTGAGATGTTCTGCAGCAGCTTTTCACTTGCTGTACAGTGTGATGCAGAGAAGTGTTTGACACCATATCTACCTCTAAAACAACCCTGTTTGCTCCCAAGCGTCTTAAAAAAACTGTCAGAAGGTAAAACTCAGAAACCACAAAGTTTGACTTTAATGACAGATTATCAAACAGTGAACAGAAGGTACAGGAGTTCATTCTGAGATGAGAAGGTAAAACTTATAAAGCAAAAAACCCTCATCTCTGTGTGCAGTCCAGTTGCTTAGTGTCACTTCACTGATGTAAAACTTACAAACTTTATTTATATAGCACCTTTCATGCGGAACACGCAGCCCAAAGTGCTTCACAAAGCAGGACAGAACAGAAGTACACAACGTTAGAAAGAGCCAGCAAATTAAAAGCAAGTCAACAAACAAAAAAAAAAACTACAATAAAAGTAAGACCTATAAGGAGAATAAATGGAGGATGAAGAATTGAAAGAAAAGTGTGCAAGGCAGTGAATGGTGGGGCACCTTACGTAAAAGCAAGGCTAAAAAGATACGTCTTAAGCTTTTGTTTAAAAAATATCAACAGAGGTGCAGTCCCTCAGATCCACGGGCAGACTGTTCCAGAGAAGGGAATCGCAGTGGCTAAAGGCAGATTGCCCATATTTTTTTTTGGAGGTTCTTTGCACGACTAGTCTAGCTGTTGAGGATCTGAGGGGCCTGCTTGTTTCATACCTCAGTAGTGTGTCTGAGAGGTCGGTGCCAGGCCATTCAGTGATTTAAAAACCAATAAGAGAATCTTAAATTAATTCTAAAACTAATTGGGCAACCAGTACAAGGATTTTAAAATGGGAGTTATGTGTGCCCTCTGTCTGGTTTTCGTCAGTACTCAGGCTGCAGAGTTCTGTACCAATTTTAAGCGGCCTGGTGTTTTTTTGGGAAGACCAGACAGAAGGGCATTACAATAATGGAGTCTTGAAGTGATAAAAGCAGTGTGAAGAGCCAAGGAATTGCAGCACTGTGGCAGGTCATCTCTCTGGGTTTTTGCTCCAAATATTAGTATTTTGTTTTGTCATCCAGTAATTTATTTCTGCAAGGCAAATAACTATATTGTTAATGGGACTGAGGTTGTATGGGGATACAGTGGTGTATAACTGCGTGTTGTCTGCATAGCTATGGAAATTGATATTATAGTTCTTAATGATTTTGGCAAATGGTAGCATGTACAAATAGAATAGAATAGGACCTAAAATGTAACCTTGTGGGACTCCACAGGTTATACAAAACTCATGTCCAGTCAGTGGATTTGGATTAGAAGAAGAAATAGTAGCTGGGGGCCCAAAAGGGGAGCACTTAGGGTAAACAGACTCTTGGAGCATGACAGATGAGCCCCCCCACTGAAAGCTCTGCCTCCCAAGTAAACCTGTAGTTTGGGAGCGAAGTGCTCTTTTACGATTTCTCCTGTTAGATCTCATCAGAATTATGGCTGCAGCATTTTGTGGGACAGCCCAATAATAAAGAAGTACTCTGCATCACCCTGAGACAGGATGTTCCTGATTTGGGCAATATTACGAAGGTGAAAGAAGGCAGTCCTAGAAACCTGTTTTACATGTGCGTCAAATGATAAATTCTGGTCAAAAATAACTCCAAGGTTAATCACTGTAGTACAAGAAGCCAAGAAAATACCACCCAGAGTAATGAAAAAGCTTGACAAATGTTCTCCCTGAAGCGCTCAGGTCCAAAGAGAACAACTTCAGTTTTGTCTGAATTTAGAAGCAGACAGTTCTGAGTCACCCAGGTCTTTATGTCTTTAAGATATGCTTGCAGTCTGACCAACCTATTGGGTTCATCTGGTTTTATAGATAAGTACAGCTGAGTATCATCAGCATAGTAATGGAAATTTATGCTATGCTGTCTAATAATGTTACCTAATGGAAGCAGTATAAAGTAAAACGAATCGGTCCAAGCACAGAACCCTGAGGAACTCCATGACTTACTCTGGTGTATGAGATAGAATAGAATAGAATAGAATAGAATAGAATAGAATACAAAAATACTTTATTCATCCCCCAGTGGGGGAAATTCAAATTAGTCAAGTAGCTCAAAAAAGTTTTAATATTTACAATGATTGTATATTACAACACCAACAATAATAATATTATAATCATTATTATTGTTAAAATTATAATAATAATAAATTACTAAAAAAATAAATAAATCAATTTGAGAAGAACATGTCTGCAGTCACTGTTAAAAAGCCTTATGTCTGTGGGGACAAAGGACCTCCTGAACCTCTCAGTCCTGCAGTGCAGAGAGATGAAACTCTCACTGCAGCTCCTCCTCTGTCCTGCCAGGATGCTGTGGAGAGGATGTTTATTGTTCTCCAAAACAGAATATAATTTCCTCCTCATCCATTGCTCCACCATGTCACTGAGAGGCCTTCTGCCTACTACAGAACTGGCCTTTTTCACCAGTTTGTCCAGGCACCTACAGTTTTTTTTCTGTAGTGCAACTCCTTCAGCAGACAACAGCATAGAACAATGCCCTCATGTACAGTTGTTCTATGTTGGCAGACCACTCCAGTTTATTATCCAGTGCGAAATCAGTATTTGCAGTCTGAACAGTCTCTATTTTCCCTCCATCAATGCAGACTGACTGGCATGTAGTTTTAGATCTCCCGAAGTCCACCAACAGCTCTTTGATTCTATAGATTATAGATTCTTCATTTACAAGAACAAACTGATTCTGTTTCAATTAAAAAATACTTAAACCGGCCTAATGGATTTCCTCTATTACCAATTACATGTTCAAGTCTCTGTAATAAAATACTGTGAATGACAGTATCAAATGCAGCACTGAGATCCAAGTTTGTAACTTTCACCAGTGCTGTTTCTGTGCTATGATGCCCTCTGAATCCTGACTGAAACTCTTCAAACAGATTATTTCTATGTAAATGATCACAAAGTTGAGCTGCAACTATTTTTTCAAGAACTTTAGACAAAAAGGGGAGATTGGTTATAGGTCGATAATTTGCCAGCACTTCTGAATCAAGAGTAGGTTTTTTAAGTAAAGGTTTAATTACAGCAGCCTTAAAAGTCTGAGGTACATATCCTGTCAACAAAGACAGATTGATCAAATCCAATATGGAAGTGTCGATTAAGGGAAAACCTCCTTGAACAGTCTGGTTAGGATTGGGTCTAAAATACAAGTTGATGGTTTAGAAGAGACTTTTGCTGTTGTTAGTTCAGAGAGATCAACTGGGCAGAAACAGTCTAAATACAAATCAGGTTCTAAAGATACTTCCAAAGCTGCTGTACTTGATGACACATTTAGTCATAATAGTGGGAAGGATTCCATTAATCTTCTCTCTGATAGAAACAATTTTATTGATAAAGAATCTCATGAAATCATCACTGCTGAGAGTTAAAGGAATACATGGCTCAACAGAGCTCGGACTCTTTGTCAGCCTGGCAACAGTGCTGAAAAGAAACCTGGGATTATTCTTATTCTCTTCTATCAATGATTAATAATAATGAGTTCTCGCTTTACGAAAGGGTTTCTTATACATTATTAAACTATCTTTCCAGACTAATTGAGGTCATTCTAAATTAGAGAAACGCCACTGTCTCTCCAGCTTTCTTGGAGTCTGCTTTTAAACACGCAGCTGTGAATTATACCAAGGAGCCAACCTCTTCTGACTGATTACCTTCCTTTTCAGAGGGGCAACATTGTCCAGAGTTGTATGTATTGAAACTATAGTGCAGTCAACAAGAGAGTCAAGTATTGCTGTATTGCTGAGTAAAATTTAGGTTGCCGTCCTCGGTCATATCTGCACATGCAGTGAAGAAACTAATGATCGGATTAACTCTTTTAATCTGGTTACAACATTCTCTGATATACACCTTCTATGTGTAAAATTCTTCTCAGGAACTGTATAGTCAAGTTATGTAAACTCGAAAGTAATCAAAAAATGGTCAGATAAGACAGAGTTATGAGGGAACACTGTTAACTGTTCACTCTCAATGCCATAAGTCAGCACAAGATCAAGGGTATGATGATTAAGGCAGTGAGTAGGTCTGTGAACACTTTGAGAAGATTAAATAGAGACTAATATAGAATTAAAGTTAATATTTAGGCTGTCATTTTCAACATCTACATGAATATTAAAGTCACCCACTACAATGACTTTATCTGTACTCAGCAGTAACCAGAGGTGTCAAAAGTACCAACAGCCTTTACTTATGTAGAAGTATAGATACTGGGGTTCAGAATTACTCAATTAAAAGTTGAAGTATCAACTCAAGCTTTTCACTCACGTAGAAGTGAAAAAGTAAAGGCTTAGAAAAATACTTTTTAAGTATTCAAGTAAAGTAAAAAGGGTGAAAAACTGCATATGCACTGATACTGACTCTAATTTTATAGCTGGATATGCGATCAAAGACGACCAACCAAGTTTTGGCCTGATAATATGCACCCAAGTTATTTAAATGTACAAATATTCTTATTTAGAACACACAATGGATTACATCAAACGACAACCAGAACCCTTTGTTTAGCCGCAAAAGATGTTCTTGGAATCAGTACGAGCCCGTTTTGGTGTGAAGATCAGTCCTGCTGTACTGAATAGTCTCTCGCAGGCTGCAGAGGCTGGAAGTGCTGTGTGGAGTCTCAATGACAGATTGCAGACTGGTGGGAAAGAATTAAGTACCTCTACTGTATCACCTGGACACCCAAGGTATGCCTCCAGCTTTTTGCCGTTTCCTTGGCAACTGGTGTGTTTTACTGCAGAAAAGAAGTCCTCTTCTGAAGAATGGGAGTTCTGAGATTGGCTTTCAACATCTTGGTCTTTCAAGTGACATTTTATGTAGTCAAGGCCTATGAAATGACATTGGATTACAATACTTAAATTGCAACAGTAAATGATGATGCGATGACTAACACACTTCATAAGCTTAAAATTAAGAAAGGATTTTTCAAATGCATGCTTTTCCTCCATTGTTATTATTTACTACTCAATTCAACAGTGAAAGTCTTACCAAGTTTCAGGATACATTCATCGAGGAGAAATAAAAAAATATCGAGAAATCTTTCACTGAGTTCCAACAGTTTTTCTAATTCCACTAACATTAAGAAAGCTGACATTGGAAATGACTCGAGCTATAGAACTACCTAACACCATTGAATACAGTAGAAAACATTGCAAATGTATCTAAAACAGGCAACTGTATACTTTGTTATAGACTACTAGGAAAACATAAAGCTTACCTGTATGTGTTTTTTCAAATTGGACGGTGAGTTTTTGAATGCCATAAGCCCATGCCGCTTCAGTGCGCAAGGTTTGCAGTGCATTTGATAGGAGTTGTCTTTAGTTCCAACAATTTCAAACAACTCTTGCAGGTAGGGCCAGGGATGTTGAATGACTTGAGGGTTCTCTTGGCCAACAGCCTCGCTTGTGCCTTCAGACATTCTGATTCATTAATGCTAACATGATCCTCCTGCTGCAGCCAGGTTTCTGTAAGACAAAATATATCAATATGATGATCACAAATCAAATCATTCACTAACAAAAGGAGATATCTAATATTCAGCAAATCACATTTAATAGTTTGATTTTTGTTCAGTTCAAGTTTTTTTTTTTTTGCACAGGTAGATTTGCTCCTTTTGTTTATTGATTGGGGGGTGGCAGTAGTGTTGGGAACTTTGAGTCTTTTGGCTGAATCGGATCATTTACTCTCGAACAGTAAATTGAACGAATCTTTGAACGAATCATTTCGTTAATTTTTCCAGCAGGTGGCGCTGTAGTCCTACTGTGGGCGTTGCACAAAATGGCCACGGTTCTAAACACTTAACACTGAAGGAAACATAGTTTGCTTCAGCTGAGCTAACAAAATACAATACACAAAATGGCACAAACAATTCAAACCATGTGAAAACCTGGGAAAGCAAATACACGATAAGGTGACTTGTGTCTGTATCCTCCCTGCCATTGTTGTTTAAAGCCCGACACTGACTCAGTAGCTGTCACGTGACAAATTAACGAACGAGAACGATCCGTTCAGCCCTGTCACGTGACAGCTGGTAGAGAACAAGTGAATGTAAAACTCACATTGATTTTGACAATTAGTAACACAATTAAGTGAGAAAAAAAGTAACAATAAGTTCCCTAAAATGTTACATAGTGCATTTATTGTGTCTTATTATTATTATTATTAGTAGTAGTAGTATATTATTTTATGGTAGAGTATAACACAAAATCAATATGTTGATATAATTTTCAAAAGTATCTATTCACATTATTACATTATCATTTATCTATTTACACACTTCACGCATTATATACACAACAACACTATACATAAGAACCGAAGACCACTAATTAATTATGATTTCATGACAAATGAATGAACATCACAAATCAGACATTCTTTCCTCCTTCGTTTCTCAGTCCACAGTAGAGCCCTGTGCGGGACTGTTTTCTTCACCCCGCTCCCGCTGAATTTCTGACCATTACCACCCACAATGTGTGTGTTACACTCCCGCCCGCAGCCGCAAAACTTTGAGAATTTATGCCCACACAATAATAGAAATGCATTGATTTTGTGTCTTCTCCTGTCCCGCAGGAGAAAACACGTCATTTTATAGGCTATTGATAAAGAGATTCACAGACAATTGAGAAACTTCTCCAAATATCACACTTGCCTTGCTTTGTCTTTGTGCTGTAAAGACCTTTTTTGAGCTTCCTTTCCACATCATTTATTGACATCCTGTTGCCAGGCTACATCCCGATCTCACAGTGTTTTTAGCCGCCAGCCGCCAGCAGTTGACTTGTGAACGAATCAAAAGTGTTTCCTGTGCGAGGAGCCGTAACCCGAGGAGTTGACTCGTGAACGAATAAAAACTGTTTCCTGTGAAAGGAGCCATAACCCGAGGAGTTGACTCGTGAACGAATCAAAACTGTTTCCTGTGCGAGGAGCCATAACCCGAGGAGTTGACTCGTGAACGAATAAAAACTGTTTCCTGTGCAAGGAGCCGTAACCCGAGGAGTTGACTCGTGAACGAATAAAAACTGTTTCCTGTGCAAGGAGCCATAACCCGAGGAGTTGACTCGTGAACGAATAAAAACTGTTTCCTGTGCGAGGAGCCATAACCCGAGGAGTTGACTCGTGAACGAATCAAAACTGTTTCCTGTGCCAGGAGCCGTAACCCGAGGAGTTGACTCGTGAACGAATCAAAACTGTTTCCTGTGCAAGGAGCCGTAACCCGAGGAGTTGACTCGTGAACGAATCAAAACTGTTTCCTGTGCAAGGAGCAGTAACCCGAGGAGTTGACTCGTGAACGAATAAAAACTGTTTCCTGTGCGAGGAGCCATAACCCGAGGAGTTGACTCGTGAACGAATCAAAACTGTTTCCTGTGCCAGGAGCCGTAACCCGAGGAGTTGACTCGTGAACGAATAAAAACTGTTTCCTGTGCCAGGAGCCGTAACCCGAGGAGTTGACTCGTGAACGAATAAAAACTGTTTCCTGTGCAAGGAGCCGTAACCCGAGGAGTTGAGTCGTGAACGAATCAAAACTGTTTCCTGTGCGAGGAGCCATAACCCGAGGAGTTGACTCGTGAACGAATCAAAACTGTTTCCTGTGCGAGGAGCCATAACCCGAGGAGTTGACTCGTGAACGAATCAAAACTGTTTCCTGTGCGAGGAGCCATAACCCGAGGAGTTGACTCGTGAACGAATCAAAAGTGTTTCCTGTGCGAGGAGCCGTAACCCGAGGAGTTGACTCGTGAACGAATCAAAACTATTTCCTGTCCTGCTGACTGAGCTTATGCAGCTGCCGCCTGCCATGTGGCGAGAGAGGGTACTGCATGGAAATTAATTAATCATTTCTGTTTCCTGTCGTGCTGACTGAGTTTATGCAGCAGCCGCCTGTCATATGGGGAGGAAGGGTACTGCGTAAAAACGAACGAATCACTCACTGAGACTACTCGTTACTCCCGAGTCATATAAAAGATTAGTTAATATCGAACGAATCGTTCGCGAACGACACATCACTAATGTCTAATAAATTCGTCCATATTTCTAGAAATGAGAACCGCCCCTTCCAAAGGAAACCCTCCTCACCAGACCAGGTTTTCTCCAGAAAGATTGGCAAATATCTATGTAGCCCACGTTGTTTGCTGGACACCATCTAGACAACCAGGAGGACATGCAGCTAAACATGTAATCGCTAGTCAGATTTGGCAGGGATCCAGAGAAAATTACGGAGTCCGACCGTTTTAGTGACATCCGATTGGCATAACCGAGTGTCATTACCACCGACGTAAATAACTATTTAACTGTATTTACGCTTATCCTTATTCTACGTCGCCCGCTCTGCCCCCAATGCATTTGACTATGGTCGCTGGTGTCTCTCATGCCACGTTTCTGACTATGGAGCTGCCAATTACCAGGGTTTTGTCCTCAACGGGTGTGTTGCTGAGTGGGGGAATATCTCTTGTGGACAGGTTGATAGTGAACAACTGGCTTGACTTTAGGGCTATGACTCCTCTTCCTGATAGTTACCCAGCCAACCTGGGATTCCGGCTCGGGTGTGTTAAAGCAGGGAAACTTTTAAAACCTGCCGGACAGCGGCCCTCGAGGAACGGATGTGGACATCCCTGAGTTTGGGCCTAATACTCGTGCTGCTTTCGCAGTACGTCGGAACTACTTCCAACATAAAACTGAAAAAAATGTCTCCTTCGAGGTTTACTTTAGTCTTCTATTAACAACGAGGACTTGTCAACAGTCACTTAGTTATCCCAACTTTACTCAAACTGATAGAGTAACGTTCCCTGAAGGTGATCTGTCAAATATTTTGATTAGATCAAGAAAAAAAAGAGATATTCAGTTTAAATCCTTTTTCCTGTTTCACAAATGGTTTAAAATGCAACGGTCGGTGCTGAAAAACCTTACACCAGACGAGAATTTTTGTGGTGTTAATGCGCCCTCTCGCCCCTCGAATAGAAATCTGGAAAGTCTGACTTCCCATTTTAAGGGAATGCAGCACTAATACATCTAAAGTGTGCGTAGCGTTGCCACTGGTGACGCGTCTCTATCCATTCTCGTCCCGCCCACACCTTTTTATTCTTCCTGTGATTGGCTTGGAGAAATTACCCTTGCAATTGTGTGGCTGTGGTAGATGTCTGTTCGTTAACGGGTATATTTAGCAGATTGCATTATTGGAATCGGATTTATCCTGTAGTATAACTAGACTGGGTTAACTGCATATCGCCAGCGCTATTCCAGACGAATACGAACTAACAGCGTCGTTACTTAGTTAGCTAAGCTAAAGTTAACAGTAGTTTTGTTATTTCAACAAATTCTGGATCATCGGTAAAAACGAAAACAAACAACTCCTGAAATGTCTTCAGACGAAGACAGGGCCAAGGAAATTTTAAAAGGCTTTAAACTGTATCCTTTCTGCTTTTTGCTGATGTTTTTCGTTCAAGCTGATATGTTGTATGATACTAACGATGTTCATTACCAGCGAGTAAGATAACATGATGTTGCAAACGGAATATGGTTGGAACATGTTCGGACGGCTGGTACAGTCCGGTTTAGCTGCTGTGGCTAACCAGTCACAGGAACCAGCTGCGTAGCTGCACTTGGATATTATTAAATGTTATGAAACAAAGATTATAAGGAGCTTGGTAGTAAACTCTTGAGTCAGGACCACCGGCTAAAACCAATTACCTTCCTTTGTGTCTATTTTGCTAAGCAAAGCATTGAATGAGTTTGGTCATAAAGAGGTGAGATCCCATCAGGATAAAGCCACTAAATCAGCTGGTTCACGTTTGTTGTTGGTCAGTCACTGACTGTTAGCTTAGAGTTAAACACAAATCTGTGTGTAACTCGTCTTTGATTGTTGTGTCTATGACTTTGTGTGCCTTAGAAGCTGTTAGATTAAGGTGTATTTGAACGCGTCATGCCGTCCCCACAGTGATCTTCTTTTTGTGCGTTTTAATGAAGGTGTGGTACTCAAACAGATGATACAAAAATCTGCTTGGGGAACACACACACACACACAGGACCTGCCATGTCCACAGCGGAGAACAGGTGTGCATCAAGATGATATTCAAAGCCCATAACTATCTGTCAGTTGGTCAGCTCTGTTCAGTGTGGGAAATGCATGTGAAAATAGGCATTTTTATTAATTACACCAGATGTTTTCACACAGCTGCTTTGCAACTATGATTAGTTGCACACTTATCTCAAATAATTGCTACTACATGATTTAACTGCGACAGGCCAATGAACATCCATGTAACATCCACATATATATTGCACCTCCACATCTATGAGATTGTAGTCAGGGGTTGCAGATCAGGTGGCAGTCTGGAGTTTAAGGTGGAGTCCTCAAATAAGACAAGTTCCACTTATTCTCACCTTCACACTGAGTGCCTACTGTATTTTGTGGTATAGAAGTGTGTTTTGTCATTATACTAGGACAAACCCTTCTGACAAATTTGTTCTGACTTTGTTCTGATCACAAATTTATTCCAAAGTCGGTTTTGACTGTAAGTAATATTTAAAAAATGTTTGAAATGACTGATAGTTTGCACAGAACTGCCCCTTCCCGTCAAATGCAGCAACAGAGCAGACAATTTACTGCAAAAAGCCTCTGACGGTGCTAAGATATTATAAAAGGATCTGTAGGTAACTCTTATAATTACAAGTGTGGTTTTGTTTGAGTAATGCAGCCTGAGAATTTAACCTTTGTGATATTTGGGCCCCAAAATTATGTAGAATATGTTCTCAGTGTTACTTACTGTTAGAAAGCCTTTTCCTATGGGGTACCAAAGCTGAGGTCCTGGGCCTTTTTAAATGATGTTGCTTCACAGCATGTGCTGCTTGTAGACAGAACTTTCTTATTTAGCTTTAAGTTATGTCACATCAGAGTGCTTGAAGACAATATTGTCCTCAGAGTGAACCTAAGGTTCTGTTCAATAGCTTGTTTGGACTGATGGGGTGGGACGTTGTGTACTTTGATCCTTTAACATGTTTTAAGATATGATTATTATTATCATATTCAGCCTTGTGTTTATTTAATGGATTTTAAATTATTTTCTGTAAAGGTGAATTTTTGTTGGGTTGTGTGAAGGTGAGCCAAGTGAAATGAACAACAGCAGCACATATTTTCAGGTGTGAATAGTTCATAAGGGAGATGCTTTCTCTTTCTTACAGAAAACATGATCTTCCCTCCTTTATAAGCTGTCTGAGGTCTTTAAATGTCTTTGACAAGTGGATCATTTTAGGACGTGGAGTGACTCCTAAAAAACAGGCAGACTCTAGAGTCCACCTGTTTACCTGTTTTCAGATCTGTTGTACCTAATAACTCTCAGAGCTCAATATTTTGGCATGAAGGAGCATAAAGTGAATAACCAGAGAGTTCAGACCACACACCAAACTGACAGAAGAATACTTACTACAAATACCACTGCGGTCAGACCAAGGAGAGCTGGGAGATACTGGTCCCTCTTTTAGACCCAGTCTCATCAGGAGTTAACTGCCTAAGTTGATAAAACACCACAGAATATAACGGCTGTTGGCTGGTTAGTAACACCATTTTTAGATACAATGACCCAAACAAAATTGCAGAGTTATATTTTTTTTAGATTTCGAGTTGGTAGTGACTTCAGACAGCCAAATATTTGTTCTCAACCAAATAAAACAAAAATATGTCCCCTTTAATGCTGTTGGCCACTATTTGGGCTCCTTTTTTATTGAGAGATGAAGTAGCCAAATTGGTGCATAAACATAGTGGGGAAAAACGTTTCTGTGTGGCCTAGATTATTGTGGAAGCTTTGACTAATAATGAATTTGATGTAGGAGATTAGATTTAGTTACACTTGAGGGGATTAGAGAAACCTTTCAACTCAGCACACTTTACCAGAAGGCCAAAGGAAGAGGTGGGGGATGGTAGAGGTATTACATCCAACTGTCAGTGGGATTTGACCCAAGGCTTTCTGAATGCCGATGCAAACTATATAGACATAGATTGGAACTGACCATAGGTGATACTAAATGAATTTGCAATAGTTTTTACAATATATTATTTTCAGCACATTCAGAAAGGTGGATGAGGCTAATTTATGACTGCTTTTGTGTTAATATAAAGACTGTGTGTTTGAATGCATTCATAATGTTGATGAACATGTGGAATGGTACATGTTTCACATGTTGTCACTGCCCACATACTCCCATGTGTACTTTATATTGGCATGGCTGTTAGGCAGTATATCCACCAGAGGACAGTGCAGAGTTGAGAGTTCACTTCTGAGTTGTGACGCCAGTTTCAGACAGTAACAAACATGGCGACAGTGAACGAGATTATGATTGTGTACTTTCTCAGAAAGTGACATTATTTTACATCACAACATGTGGACAGAGTTCCACCATTTCTGTTTTTGTCTTGTTTGTTCTTTTTACTTGTTGCACGTGAGCTACGCTGTGCAACACTGCCCCTTAATTGTTGGTGCTACTGCTCCGTTTACTACGTTTGGTTACGCATCTGCAAGGTATCTGAAAACGTACCAAAAAAATACGCAAAAAATTTGCGTATGTATCTGCATAGTTAACGTTGAGCATAAATTAATCCTTATTCTGACTGGCTTGCACACGAGTAATACATTTTGTGGAATATTTACACTACACTCACTCATGGTCTCAAATAATAATCTGAAGGTTTTATGTCGGAGTTGGTTGGGAGAAAATCTCCCAAATGCTGCATACATGTTCTTTCTCACATGCCACCTATCCAGATCATGTCTTGAAAACAAATATCAGAGCTGCACTGGATGTGCAGTTAGGGGCTTTTTAAAGAACTGCATGCAAGGCTGTCAACATTGGTTTGATACCCATAATCCTTCACTCTGCAAGCCATGAGACAGATATGTCTGTATGTATGAGTGGCTATGGGTGTGACAGGATGCTCAGTGGGCAATTCTTTAGAGCAAAAGGGCTGTGGGTTAATGAGTCTTCAAGGGATCTTAGGATTTTCTGAAATGTAGTTGTGTGTGGTACTTATGCGCAGTCAGTGACTTATCTGCAGTAGACAGCAGTCAGAGTGCTCTCAGTTTGGAGAATCAGGAAGAGGGACTGAAAGGTGAGCTAAGCTAACAGCTGCTCAAAAAAGAGAAGAGGAGTTAATTTTCATCATTTTGAACAAATCAAACCTGAAAACACCAGTTCACCTTGGCCTCAGGCTGTTAATTACATTGGCATTACTTTTTTTAACTAAAGAACATATGTGTAGTATACAGTCACTAACTGATGGATGTGCACTATGTACAATATAGACATTATTTGGTTAAGGAAAATACGGTGCCAATATGAACTGGTGTAAACGTCCACAATGTAGCATTCCTGCAAATCACTGGAAGTTTCTGATCTTTGAGTTGTTATAATAGGCACAAAATTAATTTCTCTCCAGTCCCTGTTCAGTCATCCTCCAACTGACAGGCCCGCCCTACTTCTCCAAATTAAGAATGCCATCTATTACAAATACTTCTCACAATCTGTTTATGAAAAAACACGATACCATTTTAATTGTTTTCCAGCTGGATATCACAAGATGAGGTGGAGATTTTGTCAAACTTAGTGAGTAATGTGATCTTCACAGGGTCATGTTATTGTTGCTGAAATATTGAACCTACAAACAATTAATGAAGAATTATTCATATTTAGATTAAATATACAAGCAGAAAGCTGTCTAACTGAAAATTCTAATCTAAATATTCAAAACCTGTCAAAAAAGAAGGAACAGGACTGCACAGGCCTGGTATTATCCCACATCCACCCCAACGTCTGAGTTTGAATTGTGAAATAGTTCAACGTGTTTTATTGTATGTGGAGGATGGAACCCATAAGGAAAAACCTTCAGTACATGTATTGCTTCTTTTCTGTCTGAACTTTTCTCTTTCAGTGTGGGGAGAGAACCCCAATTAGGTACTGGGGCCAGAATTAAATAAACATTCTGCTGTGAACTGCAGTACGTCTTATAAGTCACTGTGGGCAACATATCCACAAACAGCCAAAAAAAACCCCAAAACAGATAAATCTCTGTGACAAACGAGGCAAGAACCTGAGTGGGGACAGGTGGCTGAGAGGACAAGGATCTGGCAATGAATGGATGACACTGGGTTTGATATAGACGGGGAGAGGTTATGACAAACCAAATTCTTTAGTATGGCAGTCTGTAACTGAAAGCTGAAATAAAACAAGAACATGAATTAAAAAGCTTAACAGGATGGGCCTGAAAGAAAGTTCTACAAACTAAAGCTTACGAAGGTGCAGAGAAACTGGTGTCGTATCTAACCTGACTGGATTATAGAACATGGGAATAGGACAGATAGCGACTGAAACCAAACAGAATTTACAGTATCACTGGACAAAAGAAAATGTCCAGTGATACTGTACATTTTCTAGCGGAACCAAAAGTTCACAACTAAACATAACAACAC
Organism: Leuresthes tenuis; assembly: GCF_036924035.1. Taxonomy (NCBI): domain Eukaryota; kingdom Metazoa; phylum Chordata; class Actinopteri; order Atheriniformes; family Atherinopsidae; genus Leuresthes; species Leuresthes tenuis. The sequence continues at coordinate 35,730,785 of NW_027325361.1, read as the reverse complement.
AAATATAGACAATGACGGTTAAAGCAGTTAAACTAGCACACTTTCATTTATTTTATTTATTTCTTTTTGTTTTTTGTCTGGTATTGTCCATCAGATCCAACTGACCACCACGTGGTCATCAGTTAATAGATGTGCTCTTCTCTTCTCAGTGTGTCCAAGGCGTGCAGTTGTAGGGGATCTGATGATACAGTTAAAGTCAATCATCTGTCAGCAGCACCTGGTGCGAAGGGCACCTCCTGACATCCTTATGTGCAAACAGAGCTCCACTCAGGTTCAGGCTCAGGTGCATGGCTACCTGTGTTGTTTCAGCTCTATAATTGTTGCTTTGATTGAAAAGAGTTATGTTGCAATGCTTTCCAAGAACATGCTCATTTTAGTTCCTCAAACATACTTTTTGTCATCTTCGTATAGCAGAATATTTGGTTGCATTATATGATATCTGATGACATAATAAGAAATATCTGAAATCGCATTGGTTGACGAGTAATAGAATGTCCTGCATAACGGATAACATTATGTGGCTCAGTTTTCTTAAAAGGTCAGCAATTGAGAAATAGAAAAACTGGGAACATTTGATGTTTAAGATTCATTCCAGTCAAAAAGGAAGTATCCCCGGTTACTTACTCTGACAGTTACACACAGTGCAGTCAGTAAGAGTAGATTTAGCTCAAGGCAGAAGTCTGTAAGGGACGTTCTTCCAAGATATTTTTTATCCCCTCAGTTATTGTGACTTAACGTTTTGTTGGTAGAAACTGGATGAATCTTCGGGATGCAGAGACGGGAAAGGTACTGTGGCAGGGAACAGAGGACCTCTCTGTGCCAGGAGTAGAACACGAAGGTACATTCACTTACCAAACTTAGAATTAAACTAAACTTTTAGAAGTTTTGAAGTATTTCTTGTCTGTATATTTGATTTATTTAAAAACACAGTTGAACTGTTTAACTCATTACAACAGTGTTATTACCAAGATCCTTTTTAAACGTATTCATTTTTAATTGTTACTGGATTCAAACTTTGAAATGACAAGTCTGGAGAAGTCAGCTTAATATCTTTAGTTAAACGGGGCATAACAAGTTAATGAAGTTCTGAGGCTTTGTAAATCCTTGTGCTGGATGTCTTTGTGCAGTCTGGCTTAAATTTCTCTTTCAAACAACAACGGAAATAATTTGCCCAAATCAAACATAATATGGTTAGTTTTCAGGTGAAAATGTTTACAGATTAATATGATGCATAGTCATACAAACAGTATTAGATTGTAATTCTTATTTTAAGTTCTTGTTCTCAGTTTCATTTCACAGTTAGTGGTGGTGGTTTGTATGAATATACTGTATTTGAACCAAATTTTGAACCTGTTGGTTTTCACTGTGAAATTCCCTGAAATTACTTTTGTAAATTGGCATGGTAAAGATAAAGTGAATCAACTGAATATTGTATGTTCTTTTGTTCTATGTTTGCCTGTTGGCTTTATAATGAAGCTTTTTGATAATTATGACAAATCCAGGTATGTATCTCATAAAGCAAAAAAGATAGTTATATCTGGGATTATTAAAAAGTGTCATTAATGTGAATAATTTGTAAAATGATGCATTGATATTTATCATATTTAACAAAAATAACCAGTTATGTGAACACACACTGTGATGATCTCAGCACAATGGGAGCATCTCCTTTATCCATCAAGTCTTTTTTTTAAGTTCAGAAACACCAATATACCAAAGCTTCGAGGAAAAACTGAACCTAACAACACTGATCAGTGTGTTTATCAGGATTATTAGGAGTTACAAGTCTTGAATCGGTTAATTATGACCTGTTTTTGTTTCCTCAGCTCGTGTCCCAAAGAAGATTCTCAAGTGTAAAGCAGTGTCCAGGGAACTGAACTTTTCTTCCTCTGAGAAACTGGAGAAGTTCAGGTTGGAGCAGAAAGTTTTCTTTAAAGGACAGTGTCTAGAAGGTAATTAGTTAAAGCACTCACAAAAAAGTCAGAGCTGCTTACATGGACAGGAACTTGAATATAGGGTCTGTTCACACATACATGGCTGATGTTGCTCATATCTACTGCTGGCAGGAACAATTACAATTACATACATTAGTTTTTGTTTTTTTTTAAATAGAAAAAAAACTACCGGGCATCTCGAATTTATTTGTATTCTATTTTCCCTTTAGGTCTCATACCTTCTTATAGCATCTGGCATCTGGAAGGCCAATGTCAGTGGAATAAAGGAAAGGCCTCCACAGCATGTCAGACATTCTGTGACTTTATTTGCAATATGCATACTACCGTTAGGGCTTGGTAAAAAAATGCATAGCCGAAATTCTGTTCAGTTGTGATTCTGTTTAAAATGTAAATAAAACATAATGTGGTGATCTGTAAATATCATAAACCAACATTTTATTCACAATAGAATATAGAAAACATAACAAATGTTGAAAGTGAGACATTTAATTATTTCATGACAAATATCAGTTAATCTTGAATTTGATGGCAATAACGCATCTCTAAAGAGTTGGGATAGGTCCATGTTTCCCACTGTGTAGCATTCCCTCTTCTTTTAACAACAGTCTGTAAACATCTGGAAACTGAGGAGACCAGCTACTGGACCTTTGGGAGAGGAATGTTGTCCTATTCTTGTCTGATAAAGGAGTCTATCTGCTCAGCTGTCCTGGGTCTTCTTTGTTATATTTTAAATGTTCTCAGTCAAATGTTGACTCTGCTACTGCAAAGCCATACTGTTGGAATAGATGCAGTATGTGGGCAAACATTGTCTTACTGAAATATGCAAGCCTTTTCCTGAAAAAGACGTTGTCTGAATGGGAGCATGTGTTGCTCTAAAATCTGTGTATACCTTGGAGGCTTTTGTTTATAATTTCCAAAAAGAATTTCAGATTCTGATTCCTCTGACCACAGGACAGTTTTCCACTTTGCCTTGGTCCATTTTAAACGAGCTTTGGTCCAGAGAAGTTTCTGGATCATGTTCAGATGTGGCTTCTCATTTGCTTTAACCTGTTTTTGTGGATGAAACTGTATTCACAGACAATGATTTCTGGGAGTGTTCCTGAGCCCATGCAAGGATTTCCATGTCAGAATCATGTCTGTTTTTATTTCAGTGCTGCCTGAGGGCCCCAGACATTATCTGGAGATATCTGTGTGTGAATGCTGATAATCAGTATTGGATGTCTATGAATCTTTTGATGATACCATGTTCTGTAAATGATGGAATATTCAAAGTTTTTTCTGGAGTTTTTGTCAGATTGTCAAGATCTGGCCCTCTTTACTTCTGAGAGACTCTACCTCTCTGAGGTTCTTTTTTTTAAAATCCAATCATGTTACTGATCTGTTGCAAATTACCTCATTAGTATCAAGTTATTCCAGCTTTTTCTTTTTAGTATCACTTACTTTTCCAGCCTTTTATTGCCCTTGTTGCTGCCATCAAATTCCAGATGAGCTGATATTTTGTCTCACTTTCAACATTTGTTATTTTTCTATGTTCTACTGTGAATAAAATATCGGTTTATGAGAATTGCAGATCCCTGAATTCAGTTTTTCTTTAAATGATCCAGTGTCCTGATTCTTTTGAATTTGGGTTTGTACTGTCAACAGATTTTGCACATATTCCAACAGTACTTTCCTGTTGCGACTCTGCTTGCTTACAAGGGATTTTTAAGCACTTCTTATCACATTAGTTCTCCTGCCACAATAATAATACACAGTTGGATGCTTTTTAAGAATGCTGAGCTGTGTGAAGAAAAGATCATGCTAAGTTTGTAAATCTGTTAATTGTTGGGAATCTCTTCCGCATTGATAGAAATATGAAAACTTGTTCTCGGCTTAAAAAAAAAAAATCTTTACTTCACCTGTCCCTCCTCTTTGCATAAGTTCAACTTAATGTTTTTATTTCACATTACACAAACAAATTCATGTAAATAATTTCATAGCAAAAACAAAGTTTAGATGTATAACAGATTAGTTACAAATTACAACCAAGTGAGTATCCCCAACTATTGCCAACCTAACATGGCTCTGAGAGAAACACATTGTCGTACCACCGTAGTAACATGGGAATGCAACATTGAAGAGGTTGAAGAAGGCGACCCACTGAGTGTAGGTATAAATTGTTTGTTGAAGGGTAATGAAAACACAAACTTTCACATTTTCACTCAATTCAATAGAAAACGTATTTATGAATATCATATTGTGTTTCTGCCAGCAGATCTCCAAGAATGTTACACACTGAAACTTTAGATGGTTAAAACCATCAAATGAGCTCCTGAAAGTTGAAACCTTGAATATTTACTCATATACCATTGAAAAATAGTTATGTTTATGGAAAAATTATGGACTTTTTGAGGATGTTTATTCAGCAGTTTAATTTAGGAAAATGATAAATGAAACACAAATATGACAAACAAAATAAAACAAAGGTAACTGCTGAACATTCTGGCTTTACAAAGATAATAAAATGCTTTTAATAAAAAAAAATTAAAAATCATTCATTTGTTTTATAATTTCTTATGTTGAACATTTTCTATTTTCAGACCTGTATGTTTTCCTTTTACAACCTTCCCGTTTTGTTTGTACTCGCTTCAAAAATTAGACACAGCTGACTGGAAACAACCAACATCTTTTGCTACACTCTGAGTTGAATTATTATATTGAAAGAGTTTTGGAATCCTTTCTATTGTTTCCCCTGACAGCTCTCTTGTTGGGACCATGTTTCCTGTCAATCAGGTTCCCTAAGATCTCCAAGAACTCCCCCTTATGTGAACATGCATTAGCATTTTTAGGCCTGTGCAGGCATTATGTTAGAAATTCAAATTAGAAGGTGATTCCATATTTTTTTCCTCTTCTTGATCTAAAAACATTTTTAGTCAATTGTTGAGGTTTGTTTTACAAGGCTAAAATATCCAGCTGTTAAAAGAATTAATTTTCTGTCCTATCAGTGTTAATTTTTTACAAAATAAAAAAGCTAAATCAACAGTCTCCAAGAGTGGATATTCCATCATTTTTACTCCTTAGTCATAATAAGCATCCTTTTCACGGGACTGGAATAGCCTGTACCATCCTTTGCTGCTTTCCATGTTATGAACATAAAAATAGTATGATGATAATAATAATACTGATAACAACAACAATAAGAAGAAGTTAATGTCCTGCTCCAACATATTCAGAGTTTACTGTGGAATTAAAATCTGTGCAAAATAAACCAGACATTGTAAACCTGTTAAAAAGCACCTATTTTGACCAGTCACCACACAGCCGTCTTTTTATTTACCTGTCGTGCAGAGTTATTAGAAATTAGAACTGTCATCTCCAGTTTCTTCAACAGATGGCTGTGTCCCACATTGTTGTTTTTTTTTATTTTCATGTTTCTGTCCCAGGGGCCTTGCTGGTAAGAGTTATGGTAACAGGTGGCCCCTTGGGACCCCACAGGGAACCACATCATCACAACATGTTTATGTTGCTGGTTTCCAGTAGACCTGATAAAAGGTTGTGAGGCACTGTTTCAAGTGTTACAATGGATTAACACACTGTTGCATGTTAGTAAGGCAGTGCTGAGCTTTTTCCCTGTGTCTCTCTGTGCAGAATGGTTCTTTGAGTTTGGATTTGTCATCCCAAACTCCACCAACACATGGCAGTCTCTGATAGAAGCAGCTCCTGAGTCCCAGATGATGCCAGCCAATGTTTTAACGTGAGTCCACACAAACTTCTGTAACCTTACATTTGCCTTATATTCATTATTATAATATATATATATATTAATTATCATTAATATATTATAATGATAATTATATCATTATAATATATAATTATATTCATATTCAGGTGCCGTTTTTCTTTAATTGCCCCATGAGCCCCATTTAATATGCCAAGTGCAGCAATGCATGTCTATGTACGTGTTGTTTTACACTTTATTTTATAACCTTAAACACCCTGTTTAATCTTAGTTTATGCATTAATCACTGTCACATATATTATTAAGATTGAATATTAATGGGAAAGAACATGGAGGTTTGAACAAATTTTTACAATGTTACAAATAGCAACTCTGATCTATTGGTACTTGGAACTTTTGTCAGGGCCTCAGGACATAGATGCAGGGTCGATTCAAAGTCAAGAATGTTTGTTAATATAAACAACAGGTTGAGGAGCTCCAGGCAGAGCCAACAAAGGGGCGGTGAAAATTCTGATCACTCTCCTCAATAACTATGGTCAGGCGAGTGCAGCTATGAAAGTTATCAAACCAAAACCTCTCCACTCGAGGAAAACAAAGGGCTATTAAAGATAACAAAATAAACTCTCAACGCTGTCCAAATGAGGCGGACTTAAACAAAAAACGCTCTCAATAAACCGAGGCACTATGAAACTTTAACTATTAACTTAAAGCACTCCTTTAACGGAGGCACAACAGGTTCACTGAAATACAAAATCACTCCAAAAAACGGAGGAACCGAAACAGGCTATAGAACTTACCATTGTTGAAACTAAAGCTATGCAATAATCTTACAAAACAAAGGATACGCTCTGCAAGAGGATCGCTTGACTGCAGGCTCAAGGAATCTATGGCTGTGGAAATTGTGGATCAAGGACGCTAGAGTGAGGTTCATGACAGAAAACAACACACATGCTCAAGACAAGGGAGACGCAGACTATTTGAGCACAAGATGAGCCAAGGGGAACAGGTGGAAACCCTTTGGCAATCAGGGAAGACAAGACACTTGACACAGGAGGAAGGGCAAGGTACCTTAAAACGAGAGGGAAGTTAATATTTCAAAATAAAATGGGAAATGTTGAGACAAGACATGAATCAAAGCATAAATCGTGACAGGTATGTGTCGTCGTCCCCCCCCCCAAGGATGGCTACCAGACATCCACATAGGGTGGGAGGGAGGAGCTCTGAAGGGCCTAGTGCTAGGTCCCGTCTGGCGGGGGACCAGATCTCTGGTGACCCGGACGCCCCTTCAGGGCTGCGAGGAGAGGCGAGGGCAGAACGGGCCAGCCACGGGCTCCCACCAGCGAAGGCAGCGGTGGATCCGCCCGAGTTCCCACTGGCAAAGGCAGTGGTGGAAATGCGCCCACCTGGGCATCCATAGGCGAAGGCGAGGATGAAGATGCGCCTATCCAGCCCACCCCTGGCGACGCCCACAGGTCCCCCCTCAAGGAACGTCTCCCAGACGTTCCCAAATCGGGGTGGGAGGGAGGGACTCTGACCGCCGGAGCAGGCTGGATCATCGGTGGGCCAGGCTTGGTCTTGGTCGTGGTAACAGGCTTGGTCTTGGTCAAAACATTCTTGGTGTTGGTAGTCACGGGCTTGGTCATGGTCAAAACATTCTTGGTGTTGGTAGTCACGGGCTTGGTCATGGTCAAAACATTCTTGGTGTTGGTAGTCACGGGCTTGGTCATGGTCAAAACATTCTTGGTGTTGGTAGTCACGGGCTTGGTCATGGTCAAAACATTCTTGGTAGTGGTAGTCACAGGCTTGGTCAAATTATTCTTGGTCTTGGTAGTAACAGTCGGGGTCGTGGCTGGAACCACAGTCGGGGTCGTGGCGGCGTCAGCGGAATGCTGGTGCAAGGCCACAGGAGCAGAAACTGGGGAGGCAAAAAGAGAGGTGAAAGTCTCCTGGAGCGCGACCGATACCACGGTCGAGTCCGCTCCGAATATGTCCACCAGAGACTTTAATTGGTGTTCTTTGGCAAAGTCCCAGATTCCCTAGAGCGCGGGGGTCGCCGAAACCAGCCCTGCCCGGAATATGTCCAGGACGGAAGCAGCGGTCCTCCATCGGACAGACTTGTTGGCCCCCCCGGCCAAGCAGTTTGTCAGTTTCCCAAAAAAATTTGGGAAAAGCATTGTGGTCATAGCTGTACAAGGTCAATGTTTCATCTTTATCTCATGTTTTGAGCAGACAGTATGTTTTTTGCAGGTAATGAATAAATAGTCAGAGATGTCACGATTCTCTGGGCCACATGTCCAAGCGTCTTTGGGCAAGACACTGAGGACTGAACCCCACATTGTCAACCGATGCGTTCATCAGTGTGTGAATGATTAGAACAAAAAAATGTATTTGTGTGTGTGAGTTTATGGGTGAATGTGACATGTAGTGTGAAAGCACAATCACAATTACTACACAAGATTGACTAGAATTGCGCTATACAAGTACAGTCCATTTACCATTTACCATGTGTCTTTGTATTGCAGTGGCAATGTGATCATAGAGACCAAGTTCTACGATAATGACCTTCATGTAAGTACTTCCAGGGTACGGCTTTTCTACGTCTGATCCCTGACCTCTGACCTCTGACTCTACCTTCCAAAAATGCTGACATCCTGCCAAGATCTACAAACTATCAAGGTTAGCTTATTTTTGCAGCTTATTGATGATATGGGATCAGCATGTTTGAGATAAACCCTTCTGTGGGGCCACAGTCAGTGAAATGAGCCTTGTGTTTTGGTTGGTCACGTGATTTGTGTTGACTTGAAAACATCCTCTAAACCTTGGGGGGAAGCGGAGTGAGAAGGTGGGACAATTCTGTTGTTTCCCCTGGTCCAGGATCATCTTTCTGCATATTTTCCTCCAGACTATTCTGCTGTAATATCATTGCCACTGATCTCAAATCAACATATGAATTTGAAATTCTTCCCATTGTTGAATCCTGCCTAGGATTGTATTTACTCAGGAACAGAACATCTGACTTTTAGCCTTATGTGATTGGATCTTGTTTCTTTCTGAGACCCTGCTCTTCAGTTGTCACCCATTTAAAGAGGGGTTGGGAGTGTTGAGGGAAGTTAAACCATAAAAATATCTTTATTATAATAAAGGAGTTTTTATTGTCTTTGTAAAGTGCCAGTCAAAAGTTTGAATGCACTTGCCATTAATTTAGAATGAGAATGTGCAGGTGTGTCCAAACCTTAGACTGGTACTGGAGGTAGAACAAAAAAAGAATTGTGTTCAGCAAATCTCATATGGAATATCAAAACACATTATAATACTATACACTATACATGATCTGATATAAAACTAGATAACTAAGTGACTTTTTCTTATATTTGTGTCCCATTCCAGATGTTTCCTTCAGTTAAGTACCAATTTTCTGACTGAATCATCATTTGCAAATAAGACCGTTGCTTTTCAATGGGTTTCTTCGAGACATTCAAGTGACATAATCAACACAACCTGTGCACTTTTCCGGCCGCACCATTTTCCCAAATCCATTATAGTTTCTAGTGGTAAAATAAGGTGTTCTAGTTGTCCAGACACAGATTTATGTTCCTCAAACCCTTCACTGAAAACCCTGTTAACGGTGGTCTCTGTGAGGCTAAGTACTGGAACCGCTGAAGTATCTGCAGTCCTCTAAAGGACGCACATTTCCAAGCAACCTCTGAAGTAGGACACACATTGCAGTGACCAAGCCCTTACTCAAGACTTTTTAGATAAGTCAATGCTAAAATGAGAACTATGTGCAAACAGATGTTCTACCAACCAAACCTTTCCTGCTTTCTGATCACAAGAATTAATATAGAACAGTGGTTTGAAATGTAGTGTAATAGAGAGCCAAGAGTCGGTTTCCATTCCTGTCAACCACACAAGCCCTGACATTAATGGAATAACTTTTTGAAATGACAACCTGCATACTGTGATCATGATGGTGCATCTGAAAATGAGTTGGTAGGACATTCACCAGCAAATAAAATGAGGTTTTATTACATTGATTAATGCTTTGTTACATGGCTATCATTGGCTAGCGTTCTTCAAATGTTAAACTGAGTCATCAGGTGTAGATGAAAACATGCATCATTCTCTGTGATACACCAAATGTAAATTTTCTCCATTTCAGATGGTTATGGCTGTTAAAGGTCCTGAACGCAGCTTTGCTCTGTACATTCTGACTAGATTTTGACTTCCCATCCACTTCACTGTGTTTATGTCATTTGTTTTTTTAGCTGCTAACAGTGTAAAATAGAGTTTGTGTTTTAATATGATGGGAGTTGTGGATTAAAGTCATAAAATGTTGTAATAACATGATGTGTGTGCACTTGTTATTTTGTTGCCTTATTAGGAAGTTATATATGTTCTGACCCCAGAAAATCATCAACAGTGGCAAAACCACATTTTATTGCAGCAAAAGCTAAACTTGATTTTGAAAGTGTGACATCTGGAACACACAAAGGGCTGCTACCCCACCTCTGCAGTTAGTTTTCATATTAGTTGTATTGGTTTGTTTAGTATCTTGAATGCCAATATGTAGTGATGGCAGCGTGACACTGAAGCTTCTATACGTACTTCAAACCATGAACTACAATTCCATAGAAGCACTGCTTCTAAGCTTGCTTTGGTGTGAAAAAAACCATGTGACATATGACGTCCGAAGCAGTAACTGCATTAAACAATGCACTATTTGTGGGTTGTTGTAGTAGGAGCGTTGTTGTTGCTATTGCTGTTGATTTGTCAGTATTGCATTTTGGATAATTAAGGAGCCAGCCAGGAAGAGAGGTCGTTATGACATGTGGGAACACTTCAGTCTGATCGCTCCTGGTGTACTGGCTGTATAATAATGTAATAAGTACCGTAGGAAAAGTAAAGTTACATATACAACAATAAGAAGACCCACTGGCATACTGGCAGAACCATCAAAATGTCTACCCTCACCTCTTTAAACTGGCAAAACAATTTTTATGCACACCTGCCTCATCGGTTCCCTGTGAACCGATATTTTCAAAATGTGGAGAAATTGTGAGCAAAAAAAGAAACCGACTCAATCCAAAAACTGTTGAAAAAATAATGTATCTGAACAAAAATCTTTGAGTGTCCCCCATCCTACATAATCACCCTCTGCAATAAGTTACACAAACACACCTATGTCATAAGTTTACCACCTTAACCTAGATTTTCCCAGCAATCTCCTCAATAACACAATACACAATCCTCTCATTGATATTTATTTGTCAATAGAACATAATAATCATTGTGTGTGTGTTTGTGTGTGCTGGTGCGTATGTATGTATGTAGGCTATTTACTGTCCACCAACGAGCCTGCCTAATTTGACTGCAGCCTGGCACTTCGCCAGGAGAGGTCACTGTAACTGAAGCTTCGAGTAATGAACCCATTTTCAAAACAATTGGCTCAAGTGATTCAATGCTTCACAAAAGCAGATGTTTACTGATTCACTTCAGTATCCAGTCATGGGTTAGCTTATTATTATTTATTCATTAGATTTTTCAACTTGTAAATGGAGCTGTTTGTTTAAATCAGGAGGGAAGGATCATTTAGCAGTGATCATGAAACATTGATTCAGATTTGATATGTGATTTGTAGTTCAGCCAAGTAAACATCATGAATGTAGTTTTCATTGATGTTGTGGTTTCACATTATTACCTATCAATTTCTAATTTATACCGCTCCACTGCAGTAATGTGCAAAGTTTTGAGGCAGTAAAGTGATAAGGTAAAGTGAGGGAGCTTTTCACAATGAAGTAAGTCAAATAAAAACATAAAAGGATGACCACTCCACCACTACAGCTGCAGAAGTTCTGCTAAAACAGATAAAGTAGAAAAGAATATGAACTACAAAGAGTGGTCATCTTTCAACCAAAGGGTCTGTGATTTGATCCTCCTGTGTCCATCTGTTGAAGTGTCCCTTCAACAAGACACTGAACCTCACCATTTCCTTATAAACATGACCTCAACAACTATGAAGTTGATCTAGCCAGTACATCTGGTTGGTCAGAGGGGGTTCCCCACACAGGCTCTGTATCCTAGATGTAAGCTGGGTAACTTGTCTGCAGTAAAATCAGTGGTGTTGCCATAGTGCAGAGTCTCAGAATGCTTACCTCTCAGGAGCTGCTGAAGTCCTCCTGAGAGAGGCCTGTTTCTGCGGGCTGTTTGAACATTAAACGCACCAATGGTTTGTAAACTTTTACATAATTTTGTTAAATGAGTTTGTAGGTTAGAACCGTCGCCTCACAGCAAGAGCATTCCAGGTTCAACTCCCAGCCGGGGCCTTTCTGTGTGGAGTTTGCATGTTCTCCCCGTGTATGCGTGGGTTCTCTCTGGGTACTCCGGCTTCCTCCCACCATCCAAAAACATGCATGTTAGGTTAATTGGTGTCTCTAAAATTATCCTCAGGAGTGAGTGTGAGTGTGGTTGTTTGTCTCGTGTGTCTCTGTGTGGCCCTGTGATGGACTGGCAATCTGTCCAGGGTATACCCCACCTCTCGCCCGATGACCGCTGGGATAGGCTCCAGCCCCCCTGCAACCCGACCGATGGATTAAGCGGGTATAGAAAATGGATGGATGGATGGAGTTTGTTGGTCTTACAATATCTTAAAACAATATCTCAAAAATGTTTGGTTTAGTTTTGCATGTCTTTAACTCAGGCTTATCACCCTCAATAACAAACCCCATAGGAGTTAGGTATGAAATGATTTCTTGTCTGACATCATGACTGTAAAATTGAGTAGCTGCTGTAAACAAGTCTGTTTGACTCAACCAAGATGTGTCTAAATAGTCCCTCTCAGAAATTCATCCCTCAAATTAATTTATAAGACATGAGTTGTGACAGTCAAATTTTGATGTTGATATGGAATCTAGAGATTATCTCTTTTATAAAGTAGCCACTGTTGTTTCCTCTAAATATACCAGATAAAGCGGATTTGATGATCATAACGTCGTACCAAGAGTCGTCACTTCTATTGCTCAGACCTGTTGACTAAACCTGAGGTCGGACATGCTGACCGGGAAAATATCAGAGCAATCCGGTAAGAAGCGATATACCTGAACCTGGGGAAACCTCGCAAAGCCCTTAATCCTGCGGCCATGTCAGGGAGAGAAGTTTAATCATGGTTAAAACTAGCACTGCCTCAAAAACAAAGAAAGACTCCATCAAAACTGTAGATCTATGCATGACAATGTCTGGGGGGAGAAGCATAGACATTATATATCTATGGGGAGAAGTAGCAATGACATTTCTACACCAATCGGAGGCAGTAATGTTCAAAAACAGTGCGAGGTCTACCCGAAAGACATGAGAACATGAACTACATGTCCCAGCAGGCTTTGCGGTACACGAGGAGTGAGACTGTGAGTCTGTCGACCTTGAATTTTCCGAAGCAGCAAAATGACGGGCAAGGAGCCTAATGTAAGTATTTTTAACTGGAATTATTTACAGAATTGTGTGACATGAGGCTTACACGTCATTCTCGTAATCAAGCTGTGGTAGCTGTGGTAACGCTGTTAAACAGCTAACAGATATCGCCGACGTTAGCATAATGCATTAGTTGACTGAGATACTTTGCTAATAGCCCACATCAATCTGGTAAACCTCAGTAGTTGTTAGCGAGGCACAGTGAGCAGAGGAGAAGACGGGCAACCAGCAGCTGTATGGCGGTTCACCTGTCCGCCATGACATATGTTATAACCTGCTGCACTCATGCAAGTCACCCAGTTTGCTGTGCAAGCTGGAGAACGAGCTGAGACTTTTATTCACTTATTTGTTCAATGCCAAGTTAAAGGAGAACTAGACTTTTACCACCAGAGCCAACAGACCACATCAACAGTTAGAAAACAGAAACTCGTATGTAATAAGCGAGGTAAGCCCCGTGGATTGAGAGGAAGGGCCCAGTGTTATGCCGAGAAGTGCATGCCTGCCGAGAAATCTCCATTCGTTGAAGCGCGCGTAAGCCGTTCTTGTGCGAAAACCTGTTCCCCTTAAATAATCTGTTCCCCTGGTGTCGGGAGCGCGCACAACAACCGGAGAGGCAGATTCTACAGTCTGTACATAATTTCTGCTCAAGTTGTCGGTAAAATTATTTATGAAAAACTGTGAAGGAAAATGACTCAACCAAAACTCTTGGTCTGGGCCAGATATGAGATGAAACATGGATCATCACACATCAAAAACACCTAAAGCATGTGAGAAATTGTTCAGGTCTTCCCAAATTTTGCTAGATCCATCAACTTTTTAAGGTGTAGTATCAATGTTTGTCAGAGAACATTGATGGAAACCCTGAAACATGGTGGAAAATAAAGTCCCATCTCATCACAAGTAGAAAACGTGTTCAGTGATCTGTGCTGTCCGACTGCTGACCAAAATCTGAAAATATTCTATCGATAATGTTGATGTAAAACAGAAGAAAGTAGAGGAATTCCACTGGAGAAGAACTAACCAGCTTTATTTTCTCTGTTTTTGATTGATAAATGCCTTAACTGTCACAACTAAGTTCTATCACCATATAGATGTGTAAATGAATTGCCTTTTAGTTTAGATTACTCTAAAGTCACTCTTTCCTCAAAGAGCATGACAGTGATCTTTCTCTCATAATCTCACTCTCATTACAACACTCACACAAACAAAAACTGCAGCGCTTCATCCAGCACCTGAGGGATCTGACGGGTCGGATGTCTTCATCTGGTGGCAAAGGGGCAGGACTAGGACTGAAACTACTACTTGGAGCTGGAGCTTTGGCATATGGCATTAAAGAAGCCACCTACACAGGTAAACACATTATCAATACATTTATGCTACGCTTTCTGTTAGAACCCAGTCAGTGAGATTTTGAGACTAGTACAGAGTAAAGAAGAAAATGTACATTTTACACATATAGCAGCCAATATGTCAAATTTGAGAACTGGAACGAAAATTCTTTGGTTTGGGTAATTCATTTATGCCAATAGGACATTTTAAGATCCTGAGACACCAAGCTGATGTCAGAAACAGTGTTTCTGCTTCCTGCAGTAACTCATCATGTTGCGTGCATCCAGCAGTAGAACACTGCCAAGACAATGTCCAGCTGCCAGCTAGGACTTATGATTTTTGTTTGCAAAAGATGGCATAACTCTCTGGTGCAAATGGGGTGGTATGATAGGTACATAACTCAAATGAAGCATGTCTGCAAAGGGGGGGGGTTCCTTTTTTTTTCTTTTTTTCCCCTTGTCCTGTCCAGCATTATAGCAGCAGAATTGTAATCTGAATACGGTACAGCGCCTCTTGATGCCCATAAACTGCTTAGTTCTTTATTTTTGTTACAATATTTAAGATGTAATAGTGCTGAACCGGACAGGGAGAGAGGAAGAGAAAAGAAAAAGAAAGGGTATAGAAAAGAAACCATAACAGAAAACAATGAAAAACTAGACAACCAGCTGCTACACCTGTAAAAACAAAATGGAAGACAATCCACAGCCTCTGTGGGGAATCCAGCCTTAGAGCCACCAGGAGCACCTGAAAGCAGACTAGAAGAGAAAAAACAAACAAAAAAACACACAAACAAACAAAAAAAAAAGCACAAGTAGAAGCAATCACATACAACACAACTGTGGACATAGATGACCTCAAACCACAGGACAACACAACAACTGCTTAGCGAGCATGCTACTGGGCTACCGTGTGTGTGTGTGTGCGTGAACATGCAACACCCATGGCTCAGGTCCCACATGATAATCATGCTTAGTTATGAGTGTATAAGCGTACAGGGCCACAATCCACAGCCCCTCAGCAATCAGAAGCAGACAGAGAGGGCCACAAGACCCAGGCCACCAGCAGCCCCCACAGAGCACAGAACCCAGGAAGCCCACCGCAGGGACAACCACACATCCACCCAGAACACTGCAGAGGAAGCCCCCAGACAGAGCCCCCATAAGCATAGGGAAGAGGCCCCCCGGGAACCAAGTGCAACACCCCACCGACCCCGCCATGCCCCCGCCACCCAGACATAGGCTGTGGGCTGGCCCCAAGAGCCCGAGCGCCCCCAAATCCCCCGGCAGAGGCACCACCCAATACCTGAGAGGGCCAGGTGCCCCAGACAACCAAGCATAGTGGGCCAGCGCATACCCCAGTGCCCCTGGCCAAGTGCCCCGGGAGCTCTCACAAGTCTGCAGCAAACCAGAGGTTGTCACACCCATTCTGTCAAACACTGATTGGATGTCACTAAGCAAGTTTACATGACTATTAAAAAACCCCCACATTATTTTTGTGTTCATCAGACCAAAAGCCAGCCTTGCCAAACTGGACTAACACACCCAGATTATATAGTTGGGGATCCAATCACTTCAGCATGTAAAAAATCCTGATTTTATAACTGCAGCCTCATCTGACAAAATCACCATATAAGTAACTCAAAGACATCGTTTGTGCAGAGAATTCATTCCATGTACCATGATCTCCAACAGAGGAGGTTAGAAGCAGCAGAATGTCTTGAGCGTTTTTCTCCTACTGTCCACAGCGTTGCAGCCTGAGACATACTTCAGTCAATAACTCGACTCCATTCCCTCTCATGTGTATTAGGACAGGGACATCCAGGTCAAACTGCAACTGTAGATCAACAGATGTAACTGTGCTGATTTAAAAAAAAAAAAAAAAAGTTTTGCCACAGAACCCTCTGTTGTGGTTGTTCTGTGTTTGTTAGTTTTAACCGTGGTGCTAGACATTCAAATCTTTATAGCCAGAACAATCACATTTCAAACTCCACCAAGCTGAGCCACAGTTGCACCACTAATGAACAAATTGGACTTGAATTCAAAAGTCACTGCTGCCATCAGATGGCTTCAACATGTTTATGCTGAAAAGCAGGTGCAGCTTCACCATTAGCATTTAAAGGCAGGTGCTGCGCAGAAACCAGGCTTTGCTCTACCTTGTTTCAGTTTGTCTTCACTTCTTTTGCTCAGCTTCAAATTGAAAAGGCTGTATGGAAGTCAGATTGGAACTGCACAAACAGACACACCACCCAACTTTAGAAAAAAATTCTTCATTAGCATGAATCTGTTAAACAATCAATGTGCCATTCATGATAGCTTACTGAAGTGTGTGTGTGTGTGTGTGCGTATGTGTGTGTGTGTGAGAACAGTGGAAGGTGGTCAAAGAGCCATTATCTTCAACAGGATTGGAGGGATGCAGATGGACACTATTCTGGCAGAGGGGCTGCATTTCAGGTAGATTAAATAAATAATTTTTTGGCCCTTCTGAATGTCAGCTGTTTTTTACAGTTTCACTGTGCAAATAAGTGTTGTGAATAAATAGTCACACATGAAACATATCATTGGAAAGCTGAGATTCTTGTCATTGAATGGTTTGAAAGCAATTTATGATACAATGACCAATGTTGTGGCAAATCACCAATAAAGGCTCCCAAGAAATCCACTGATCAAAAAAATTTTCCTACAAAACAATTGTACTGCCCTTAGTTTTACTCAACACTATTGACACCAACATTCATGCTAGGTTCAAAGAGAGCTGAATACCACTAATTATTTTAATGACTCATTGAGAGGGAGAGATTTCATAAGGTGGAACAGTAACAATTTTTTTATTGCCTCACAGCAATTACATTATCATCACAGTGGAAAAATATACAAAACAAAAAAATAGAAAAATTGATAAAAGTTTAAATAAAAGTGTCCTTCCTTTGGATGTGTGTCTACACTGTTCCTATGGGTATCCAGGTAGTACTCTGTGATCTTATCTGAGTATATGAAACATATCAATGGACCTGTGTCCTCTGAAGGCTGGCCACACCACATTCCTGAACCGTCCCCAGTCAATCGTTTCTTGGGTTGAATAATCAAAACCTAATCCTAGGGGAAAAGAAACCAATTTATACATACAGTGTAAGGGCAGCACAATTAATCGTATTTTGATCGTGATCATGATTTTGGTGGCCACAATTAAATGAACCTGATCGTCAACGATATTTACATTCAAAATGCGAGCTCTGCTGCCTGCACATCTAACCACACATGTTCTCAACCAGTAGTCTACCAACCACCAGGGGGCGAAAACATGGTTAAGGCTTCATTAAGCTGCTTAAATAACAAATGCGCAGTGTAAGGCAGCTAGCTAGACAGTCAAGAGTTAGACAGGGCGACATCGATTGTCTGGACTTGTTTTTGGATTCAGGGTAAGTGACGTTAAACAAGAACAAGTTATTTGCAAAGAGTGTAACAAAGTAGTGTCTACCCCGCAGAGTAACACCACTAATTTGTTCAATCACCTGAAAAAACATGACAAACCTAAATATCAGGAATGAAAGAAGGCCAAAGCTAATGTTAATTCACAAAATCCCCATCCGTGTCCAGCGCCAACCCAGACAACTATTACAGCAACCCTGCACCGGACAGTACCCTATCCATCTACCTCCCAAAGACACCAAAGACAGAGACAGCCACCACCAGTCAAACATGTCGCCACCATCGGCGAAGAATTGATACAGGGCCGCGAGTCGGCTCTGGAGATCGTCAAAGACAGCTGGCTCCATGCTCAAAAACTGTGGGCGTGACTCGACCCTGCTGCGTCCTCACTGGCCAGTATGTACTGTCAGGTTACCAGGGGACTCAGGACACAGGTGCAGGGTCGTGTGGGTTCCAAAGGTTTTATTATATAAAGGCAGCACACAGAACACAGCAATGCAGGGCGATCTCCTGGCAGCGCTAAAGAAAAAGGCTAAAAAAAAAAAACTAAGCGCTCTTCTCTGTAACCCAGCGGAGGAAGAGCGCAGCTATGAAAGGTACAAACATAAAACTCTCCAACTGGGAGGAAAACAAAAGCTATGAACATTAAACAAAACAAAGTCACGTTCTCCTAACGAGGCGGAGTAAAACGAAGACGCACTCTGACCAAACAGAGGCTCTATAACGATGAACTTAAAACTCTCCTTTAACGGAGGTGACTATGAAAAGTAACAACAAAAACACTCCTTGCAAGCGGAGGAAAAACAAAGCTATGAAACTTACCATGGTCAATAAATAAACTAAGGCTATGGGTAGGAATAAATTACAAAACAAGGAAGCACTGCAGGAGGATCGCTCACTGCAGGCTTGTGGAACTGTGGATCGAGGAACAAAGGGCTGGTAATGATGCTCAAGTGGTGAGGCAACATACTGGCACAAGACAAGGGAAACGCAGACTATTTGAACACATGAGGGACCAAGGGGAACAGGTGGAAACACTTGGGAATCAGGGAAGACAATGAGACGCTTGACACGGGAGGAAGGACAAGATACCTGAAACGAGAGGAGAAGGTCAGTGCTTTTTCAAAATAAAACAGGAAATGACGAGACAAGACATGGAACAGAAAATAAACCGTGACACTTTAAAGCACATGTGCCATTCACAAAAGACAGAATCCTGGCAGGACAGTTTAAAAAGATGGTTTGATGTAATGGGACTCAGGAGAGAGAAGCTGTGAAATCCAAAATATTTCCTAAATTGTGTCCAAATTTTTAAAGAATGTTTAACCACCAGATTTTTAATGAATATGAGTGAGGGAAGTGGGAGTGGGGATCATCTGACTGAAGCTCCATCCCTACCCAGTCAGGGCAGTCAGGTTGGGTGTAGTAAAAGGACCAAAAGGCAAGATAGCGCAAGTTAGCAACCCAATAATAGAAGCGAAAATTTGGAAGAGCAAGACCACCAGTAGCCGTGGTCTTTTGCAGGTAATTGTTGTTCAAATGTGGTCGTTTACCTTTCCATAAATATGAAGAAATAACCAAATCAAGAAGTTGAAAAAAGGAACCAGGGATAAAGAGAGGTAAGGCCTGGGAGAGGTACAGAAATTTTAGTAAAAAGGTAATTTTGACAGAGTTAATACGTCCAACAAGAGATAATGACAAGGGTGACCACTTTGCTAATATTTGTTTAATTTAATTAAATAACATGGTAAAGTTATCTTGGAATAGAACTTTGTGCTTTCTTGTAACTGAGATACCTAGGTAGGAAAACTTTTTCTCAATTTTAAAGGGCAAATTGGAAAGGTCTAAAGCTTGTGCGTTGTTAATAGGAAACAGTTCGCTTTTGTTGAGGTTTAACTTGTATCCTGAAAATTTACCAAGCTGACTGAGCAGCGAAAAAGGGGGAGGTAGTGAGGCGGTCGGATATGAGATAAAAAGCAAAAGATCGTCAGCGTATAGTGAAACTCTGTGCTCCGTGCTACCCCTCCAGATGCCAGATATGTCCTTGCAAGTACTTGAAAGTGCTGTTGCTGGCGTCTCATTGGCCATATCAAAAAGCATGGGACTCAGGGGGCATCCCTGGCGGGTTCTGTGACACACATTGAATGGTCTTGACTGCTGTGAGTTCGTTCAAATTAAGGCTGGGGGGTGTGAATAAAGTAACTTAACCCATGGGCCAAAGCTAAATTTGTCTAGCACAGCAAATAAGTACCCCCACTCTACCCGGTTGAATGCTTTCTCTGCAACGAGAGAGACAACACATTGTGGGATATCTTCAGAGGGAAAGTAGATAATGTCAAGCAGTCATCTTATATTGAAATAGGATTGCCTGCCTTTAACAAAGCCAGTTTGGTCTTTAGATATGATTGTAGGGAGGGCAGTCTCCAATCTATGGGCTAGTACCTTGGCTACAATTTTAGCATCCGTGTTAAGGAGGGAAATAGGCCTGTAGGAGGCACATTCAGTCGGATCTTTACCCTTCTTTGCATTAATGGTAATACAGGCCTCTGTAAATGATGGAGGAAGTGAACTTTGCCTGCAAGATTCAGAGAGGACTGAGCATGACCGTGGGGAAAGCAGTCGAGAGAATTTCTTAAAAAATTCTGCTGGGAATCCATTTGGACCCGGGCAGTTGCCTGACTGCATTAAAGAGATGGCTGAAGCTATTTCTGCCTGGGATATTGGTTCTTCCAATCTTTTCTTTATGTCTGATGAACTAGGGATGTTAAGACCACTTGGAAAGTCAGAAATTGCCTTAGAAGCACTCTGACAATCTGAGGTATAAAGCTGGGTGTAGAAGTCCCTGAATGCTTCATTAATTTGTAGGTGATCTGCAGTTATAAGGCCATTCTGGTAACCTGATCTTAGAAATATTATGTTTTTGCTTTAAGACCTTTGAGTTGATTGGCTAATAATTTGTCATATTTGTCTTCATATATGTAAAACATGTTTTTACTCTTTAAGTGATTGTTCAACTGAGCAGGCAGTGAGCAGATTGAATTTGGTCTTAAGTTCCAACTGTTTTTTATACAAATCTGGACACTTAGTCTGGGCATATTGTTTGTCAATATCTCTGATTTGGTGGGCAAGGTCTGATTGCTCTTGGTGAGATTTTCGCTTCACTTGAGCGGTGTAGGCTATAATCTACCTCAGAAGGTAGGCCTAAAGAACATCCCACACAATTAAACAAAAATTGTCAGGAGACCTATTTGTAGTAAGAAAAAAGGCTATTTCCTCCTGCATGAATTTGACAAAGTTATTATCCGACAGCAAAGTTGAATTGAATCGCCACTGTGTTCCTCTGAGGGAGGTCAGGGAAAGACATGGTCAGGACAATAGGGGTGTGATCCGAGATGACAATATTGTGATAAGTGCACGAATGAACCAGTGGAATAAGTTTGCTATCGATCGAAATAATCGATCCTTGAGTACGTGTGATGGACGTGTGAAAAAAAAGAGTATTCTCTGTCATATGGATGCAAAGAACGCCATATATCACAAGCACCATAGTTGATGAAAAAATCTGGAATAGAATGGGCTGACCTACTCGCTGTACTGGGGTTAGTAGAAGATCAGTCCAAAAAAACGGGTCTAACCAACAGTTAAAATCACCTCAGAGGATAAGAGAGTATGTATTAAGATCTGGGAGCAATGAAAACAGTTGTTCAAAAAAACCTACGTCATCCACATTGGGAGCATAAATGTTTACGAATACTACAAGTGTGTTATATAGTTTACCTGAGACAATCACATACTGACTGAACCTGTCGGTCACGATCACATTATGTTGCACAACATATAGGAATATCTTGACTGATGAGAATTGAGACTCCCCGGGCTTTGGTTTGAAAAGAGGAGTGAAATTCCTGCCCTGACCATTCTGACAACAGATGGACATTATCCAAGCTGGGAATATGGATTTCTTGGAGGAAAGCTATTCCTGCTTTAAGTTGTTTCAGATGTGGGAAGACCTTTCTTTTCTTACAGAATGTTTTAGACCCTTAACTCAGTAGACCTAGATGTCTGTTCATAGCGCTTGATAAATAAAGGACCTAAGCAAATTATTAAGAGATAAAGTGTGACTCGTGTATTGTGCTGGATTTGAAAAGAGTATTAAAAAATTACCGGCAGTGACACCTAACCCCAACCCACCCTCCCCAACCAAGACAGCTGAGAGAAAAAAAAAGCAGCAAGCTCTTTGGAACAACACATATTCTCCTTTCACACACATACATTCTCCTTTCACATACATATATTTTCAGTCTCTCACACAAATACATTCTCCTTTTACATACATACATTCTACTTTCACACACATACATTCTCCTTTTACACACATACATTATCCTTTCACACACATACATTCTCCTTTCACGTACATATATATTCACTCACACACACATATATTCTCCTTTCACGCACATACATTCTCCTTTTACATACATACATTCTCCTTTCACACACATACATTCTCCTTTTACATACATACATTCTCCTTTCACACAAATACATTCTCCTTTCACGTACATATATTTTCACTCACACACACACATTCTCCTTTCACACACACACATTCTCCTTTCACACACATACATTCTCCTTTTACATACATACATTCTCCTTTCACACACATACATTCTCCTTTTACATACATACATTCTCCTTTCACACACATACATTCTCCTTTCACGTACATATATATTCACTCACACACACACACATTCTCCTTTCACACACATACATTCTCCTTTTACATACATACATTCTCCTTTCATACACATTCATTCTCCTTTTACATACATACATTCTCCTTTCACACACATACATTCTCCTTTCACGTACATATATATTCACTCACACACACACACACACACACACACACACATTCTCCTTTCACACACATACATTCTCCTTTTACATACATACATTCTCCTTTCACACACATACATTCTCCTTTCACATACATACATTCTCCTTTCACGCACATATATTCTCCTTTCACGCACATACATTCTCCTTTCATGTACATATATTTTCACTCACACACACAGACACATTCTCCTTTCACACACATACATTCTCCTTTTACATACATGCATTCTCCTTTCACGTACATATATATTCACTCTCACACACACATACATTCTCTTTTCACATTCTTATATTTTCATTCTTGTGCATACATGCATTCTCCTTTCACACATATATTATCCTTTCTCAGGGACACAGGAAGTCCCTCTTTAAACAGGAAGTCAATCTCAAACCAGGAAATACATGCGCTTGCTCAGCTTAACCTAGCCATTAAACAGCAAATATTGAACAGCAAAACATTACAATGATGCTGTTCAAACTTATCATATTTTCCCAGTTTTTCATTTTGAGAGTAAGTAGCAATGAAAATGACATAAGATTGTTTTTTAACAATGTCTTACAATGTGTAACGATTGCTTGGAGAAACTACAGATTCTTTTGTTCATGGGAGGCTGTATGGAGAATCACATTCAAACCTTATCTGGATTTCTCTCAATCCCAAGATTTGTGGAGGATTCAAGAAATAGAGAAGCAATCAATACTTTACAGTCCTTACATGGATTTCTTAACTTTCTGCTGACTGCTTTTCAAACCAGACACCCTGAGCAAACAAGAGCCCTGTTTGAGAACAGATATGTCCTGTTGCCTCCATCTCTCCGGACTGAACATCAAGGCAGACCTCAATACAACATTTCACAAGAACAAATCTCTCATTTAGTATCACTTGGAATGAACTGGCATTGCAACATGCTTAGGGGTAAGCTGTCGGACTCTCTACAGGCACAGACAGCGCCTCAGCATTCAGCCACTGACATATGGAACACTGTCAAATGACAACTTGAACAGAGTTGTTGGTGAAATTCTTCAGTCTACCACAAATGCCGGTGAACGATATGTGCATGGTAGTCTGAGGTCACGTGGGTTACGCATTCAAAGATGGCGTGTTAGACCAAGTCTACAAGAAATCGACCCTCTTGGACGGTCCTTCAGAAGACGGCATGCAATCCGTCGGCGAATTTACAGTGTTCCAACCCCCAATCAATTTGGTGAGTAAATTACCAAGAGAACAACTTCTGAGTCAGAAGTCTTGGTAGAAAAATCACTTAAATATTTTCTTTAAATTACAGTAAATGTAACAAAAAAAGGTTATTAATTATTTTTTTTGCTATATTGTTAATGCCAAACCTTGGACAAGTGACATTTTACCCACAAATAATTTACTCTGATTTCAATTTGTTTTAGGCACATAGATGGAAACCACAAGCTTGTGAAATGGAGGATGGTGTTCCATGGCTGTGTTGATGGTTTCAGTCGAACAATCATCTACCTTCCTCTCTCGACAACAACAGAGCCTCTAATGTTTTGTCACTATTCATTGCTGGTGTTCAGAACTTTGGATTACCGTCTCGGGTGAGATGTGATCATGGGTTGGAAAACACTGGTGTTGCTCGTTTCATGCTGCACAGAAGAGGATTAAATAGGCGTAGTGTTATTACTGGCAGGTCAGTGCATAATCAAAGAATCGAGAGATTGTGGGCGGAGCTCAATCGAGTCGTGTCATTTTATTTTGTTAATCTTTTCAACTTTATGGAAGAGCATGGTGTATTAGATTCTCTAAATGAACTCCATTTATTTTGTCTTCATTATATTTATTTGCCACGAATTCGGAGGGCAGCCACTGAATTTCAAAACCAGTGGAATAACCATGGTCTTTCAACACAAGGTGGGCAAACTCCTCTTCAGCTGTGGCAAAGGGGCATAGTCAACAATGCAGGAATCCATAACCCAACTATGAATGGTATTTGGGACATAGACAGTGACTTTGGTACTAATAACACATCACTCTCAGAGTTACAGACAAACAATGTTGTTGTAGTTCCATCAATACCCTTCAGCAAACTTTTGATCCATTCGAAGACTATGGAAATCATGGTATAAATTTATTTTGCAACCTTGTGCATTTCCTTGAGAGGCAATCCTAAAATCATAGCACCAGGGTCCAAGAAAGAAAACCCCTCTCAGATATTTTAAGATTTGAGGAAGACTGAAGACAGAAAAGGTTCACACAAGATATTTACTTACTGTAGTTGTGTAATGCAAAGCAAAATGAGGAACTCCCTGCCAATCTTTGTGACAGTACAGCACTACACATATTGTCATAGTTTTAGCTCATAGTTGTTGTTTTCTTCCTTTTTATAGATGTGGGTATTAAGACATTCATAAACGTGATTCTGTAACCTAAAATGGTCATGTTTTCATTTTACAGCCATGTTTCTTACTTTAAATGTTCAAAAAAATTGTGACCAAAAAACTGAAACTTGTATGAAACTGAATTTCATTGTAGTTTTCAGCTCTGGAGAACTCAATAAATTTATTGAACAATTAATTATTCTAACAACTTGTTTTGTTGAATTGGATGACTCAACTGACAACATCAGTGGATCTCTGAAATGTCAGGAGGAGAATGACGCAACACAAAAGCATCTCAACAGAGAGAAGAGAAAAAAAATTCACTTTGCACATAAAGTACACTGACCCACTTAAACAAACTACACTTAAATAGTGTATGCTTAAACTGTAAAACAGTACAACAGAAAAAGTTTTACATCTTGATTTTAAAAAAAAGTTTACAATGTTGGAGAGTTGAGAGTTGGAGACAGGAAGGCTGCTGGAGGACCACCGTGTACGAGGCTTACCGCGATGGCTCTGCCTGCAATGAAGTACCTGTCCTCTCTCATGGCAACAGAAAATAAAATTAATATACATTTGACATTGCATGCAACCAAAGACTAAACACAAACCTGTGCAATCATATAAAATATGTATACTTTATATCACTAGATTCATTTGAATTCAGCATCTCAGTGACATCAAAACATACCAGTACTGTCAAGGGCCAAGTTAATTTTGCCTTCTTCTCCCTCAAACATTGGAGACTGGGGCAATGCTTCTATTAGAAGCCGTAGAAATTCTGTTCTTGGTCCACCCAAGTCCACAGCCTCCTCAGATACTCCCATGTCATCAGAAAACCTGACTGAAATAGTGAGATATGGATCGTATGTCCCTCGATTAAAACATCTGATGGCTTTACCTACCTAAAAAAAATTGCATTTTGTACTCACCTTTCACTCTGCAGGCTTGCTAGGATAGCCTGGTTCAACTCCTCTTCATCGGAAGACGTGTCAGACAGTGCAGCCAGCACAGAAAGGTAGTTGTCATAGTTTGCCGATTGTGTTGAGGTTGAGGGTAATGCAGAACAATGACTTGCTAGAACACTGCTTCGGTAGTGTGAGCTTGGGCTAGTTTGCCAATTCAGGACCAGAGCTGGATCAACTGAAGTTGCTGATGAAGTAGAAGGCTGACTGGTGGAGGGGCAGCTTTCCAGTGAGCTTACAGGCAAGTGACGAGAAGAACTGCTGTGGTTGCAGCATGCTGCAGCATGCTGCTGTGGTTGAAGGACATAGTGCCTTGGTGTGTCAAGACGGGCGTTTGAGTGAATAATGCTCCACACCCAGGTGATGAGGCAGAGGGGTCAACTGCAGAAGTACAGGTTGATACAGAGGCAATCGCTGAACATGGGTCTTGTCTTGGGAGTGGGAGATGAGAAGCGCAGCTGCCTTGCTGAACCAGTATCTTCTTCACCATTGTTGTCTTCACTGCTGTAGCTTGCAATGTCATCCTTGGAAAGAAAAAGAAAGTAAATAATTACTGTTCATTCTTTAAAAGTGAAAAATCTCCCATAAAGCAGTGTTTCCCAACCCTGGGATTATTGTCACAATGTTCTGCAGGTTATTTCAGATGTGATGCAACATACCAAAATTGGCTTTGATGGTCTGATGTACAGGGCTTTTGATTTATATACTTTAAGGATGAGAACTGCATCCAGCTCCTGTCCAACACGCAGTTTTGGCAAAATCAGTCTGTTGCCACATGGCATCAGAAACTCTAGGCTGAGAAACTGGATAAAATTGCAAAAGGTAGAAAAATAGTTTTTTGAAGAGGACATAATGGACAAGACACACTGAAACTGATGTGTTGACTGTCCATTTACCATTTGTCTTTTAAGATAGACAGTAAACCAGCAGCCAGAAAAAAAAAGAGAAATTTAACAATGCCACAAAATTAAATGTATTAGTATGAACAATGAGGCTAGTGCAGTTTAAGTTTTGTCTGCTGTATATAAAATCTTATTTTATGACACTTTCACTACTGGAAATGCCAAGAGATGTCCTTAAATTTTTTTCATTTGAGTAGAATCCCTTCATCACAGTTTAGACTGGTGCACAGTTTGCTTACCTCACATCAGCAGGGATTTTTTCTCCAAAGGCATCCCTTATTTGTTCAATGACAGTTTTCTGATCCCAGGATTTATGGAATTCAAATCCATTCAATATGTGTCCACGTTCATGTAGCTGCTGCTTTGTGCGACGCTTGACGACAACACAGCTTGATGGCCTTGGAAGGAGGATGATATCTTTGTTGAAAGTATCATGATACAGAGTTTTGGTCCTGGAAAACCAAGCAGACATATTTTATATGTATTAATTCTTCATTGCATTCTGAGCACATTGACCCATAAAACATAACAAAATTTATTAAGTCGTAAAAGTTGGCAGTCAGTCATTTCATCATATATGTTGCTACAACTACGGCAGGGTATCAAAAATGTTCGATTCAGCTGCTTGCCGGTCGCGGGAACGCGCATAGTTCATTTTGGACCTGCCGAAATTTGGATCCCCTGGCTTTTTAGCCAGATACACTGTTACATGTATGGAATTCATGTTCATATGTACAAACAGACCTAAATACAATGTGTGTAACCCCATTTGACCATCAGGTGCATCCCCTGCCAAGTATATCTGAGATATAATTATAAGCAACTATGCGCGTTAATTAATTAACTTAATTATATAGCCTACATATCACAGCTTAAACCGACAAAGAAAAAGTCAATGTTTTCAAGCCGCATTTGCGTTAGAAATAACTACAATAAATTATCGGTATGGTTCCGCCTTAGTAATGCGCGTTCCCGCGACCGGCATGCAGCTCTCGGCAAGCAGGCACCTGAACAAAACCTTAGAAGAATAAGCTAGTCAGAAAAAGCTTTAAAACTTGATGTTACCGGTGCTATAGTGAATTCTATCCTTATGGTTTTCTTTATAATAAAAGACAATGGGTGTTTTATTTTTGTGAATATGACCAGAAGTACATTACTCATTATGACTGGCTTGGGTAGGAACAAAACATTAAACAGCTGTTATGTTAACTGCCGGACAAGCCAGCACACCGAGTGTCCTAGCGAATTTATGCATTACAGACCAGCTTTTGTTATGTGTTTATCGTGAACGTTCACATCGCGATGACGATGAAAAGTCGATTAATCGTGCAGGCCTACACAACATGAGGCAAATGTATCTTTCTTTATCTGTCCATTGTTCAAACAAACAGAAGCACATGGCTGATTATTATGCAGAATGACATCATCGAAGCGTTCACTTCGGACATTTAGTCAAACGTCATACAAATGTAATATTGGTTTCAAGTCCTGCATTCCTCATAAAATGTGCCTCAGGTATTATCATTGTTTATAAAACTAACAGACTGATAAGATATAAAATCTTTTGACTAACTTACAAGAGGCTGGTTTAGTGTGTTGTGCCAGTTATACCCATGGGCTAACGGTTTAGCTGTCTGCCGTGCTATGCTTAGTAACTTACGTTAGCTCCAGCATTAAATTATATAATTTATATAGCTCTACAATTCATATCATGTACATGTAACTTAAAACTCATACAGACATTTTACACACCACCTCGTGCTCCTTTAGCTGTCCCTCAGCAACATTTTTAAATGTCATCGGCCCAGCGATACTAAATTAGCCAGGTTAGCCGTGGACAGCGCTGATGCCAGTCTAACATGAAAAATAAACAATAAAGCAACATAAGAAAGGGATAAACTTACAGCTTCCAAGTTTGAAGTGAGCATCAATCAATCCTTGATCTTCATTAAACCTTCTTGGAACTGCCACAGGAACGCAGTCTGCAGTAGTTTTCACACGTCAGTTTTTTTCAGTTGTTGTGGGGTTATGTCCATTTAAAATTAAGTGAATACACTCAGCTCCCCTGTTATCTGAGGCGGGGGGCTCTATTAAGCCGACTAAAGAGTTTCAGTGATTAGCTATCAGCTTCTACACAATGCTAGTAATGCCATCGTATGTGAGAGAAACAATGGCGTTAACAAGAGTAGTCCCACCCAGTCCCTCCAATCACAGCACACATAAATTAGTTGCCTTCCTTTTCCACTATACTGACTTCCTTTTCCACTATACTTTCTCTCACACACACCTATATTCTCCTCTCACACACACATATTCTTCTCTCACGCACATATATTCTCCTCTCACACTCACACATTCTCCTCTCACACACATATTATCTTCTCTTACACCCATTTATTTTTCTTTTACATTTATATATTTTCTTCAGACATACATATATTTTTTAAATGAAAAATGTAAAATAAATGTTGTAAAAAGAGAATGTATATGTGTGAAAGGAAAATGTATGTGTGTGAAAGGAGAATATATGCGTGTGAAAGGAGAATATATGTGTGAGAGAGTGACAATGTATGTATGTAAAAGGAGAATGTATGTGTGTGAAAGGAGAATATATGTGTGTGAGAGAGTGACAATATATGTATGTAAAAGGAGAATGTATGTGTATGAGCTGAGAATATATGTATGCGAAAGGAGAATATATGTGTGCGAGAGAGTGAAATATATGTATGTGAAAGGAGAATGTATGTGTGTGAAAGGAGAATGTATGTGTGTGAAAGGAGAATGTATGTGTGTGAAAGGAGAATATATGTGTGTGAGAGAGTGACAATATATGTATGTAAAAGGAGAATGTATGTGTATGAGCTGAGAATATATGTATGCGAAAGGAGAATATATGTGTGCGAGAGAGTGAAATATATGTATGTGAAAGGAGAATGTATGTGTGTGAAAGGAGAATGTATGTACGTGAGAGGGCCAGAATGAATTATGTCTTGTACGGCCCCTCATATCTTCCTGTCTCACTCACATCTAACTATTACTCTCGTGTCATACACAAAAAGGGAGTCAGCACCTCCTAAGAAAAAAGAAATGTGTAGACCTAATCTAACAAATGTGAGCTCTAAGATATGATTACAGATAACATAAAGCGTCTATTTCCAGGTTATGTAGAGTTAAAATTGTCTCCCAACGTAAACAAATGCTCACAGGTGAAAAAATGCATTGTCATAGTGTTTTTAAGGGTCGTAATGCAGAGCTAGACTATATATTAATAACACTCGTAACAGGACAGAGCCTCGTATGAAGACAGAGGGAATGAGTAAATTCAGTTTTAGATACATTATTTATGCAAAGTGACCAAACACCATAAGATTTGCTTGTAATATTAGTAATAGTCTGTGAAAGCTGTCAAAATATTCGAGCTTTCCTTGTCGCCGTGCCTCTCTGCTGAGGAGATCCTTCGTCTGGTAGCGGTGTAGGCGGAGTAGGACTGGTCGCTGCCGCTGTCCAGGGGCAGGTTGTAGAAAATCATCCTCAAACTCTGAGAGTTTAGGGTGACTTTGTCTGGTTGACTTTAGGTTTGGCCGGTTCAGTTTCCTCCGTTTCGGATCAGTTGCCACAAGGGAGTAGCAGGTCCATATGTAGAGTTCAGATGGGACCATTGTCAGAAAAATTCTCTCAAAATTAAGCTCAGAGTCGCTGGATACGATTAACACAAAACACAAAAAAATTTTTGATTGTTCCACCATCATCTTGGCAGGATGGGAATTCCAGAATTCCAGAAACCTGGTCAGTTACCTGACTTTGAGTCCTGTAGTGGTTCTGCTGCTGATGCAGTTCATTTAACCTGTGGACAAATGTTAGTAGGAAAAAGCAACATATCATCTTTACAATGCTCTACATTCAGGAATTGCCTTTTAATAGGTCCAATTCCCATGTTCATTGGTCTTTCATATGAACGCAAAAATAATCATGAACAAATCATTGAGAATTCACTCTGGGTCATTCAAAGTACTTTGAACTTTAAATGTTATCTGTATCATCGTCTCCATCATCCATGTGTAGCTCGTTGTCATCATCACCCTCTACCTGTTGATACATTATGCAGGTAAGGGTGGTTTCAATCAGTCTTTGGGACAGTCCTCTCAAGCATGTGATACAACATCAAGCATAGGTGGCTACTATGGCTGTGACAACAGACAGAGACCAAACCACTCTCCATCATGTCAGTGAAGGGGTCGTTGATCCCTGAGTTTTTTATCAGCTCTGCAGAGAGTGATGCGAGTCCGTCTTTATGATTCTGCCATCTGCGGAAGTATTGTTAGGAATAAAGGAACAGAATAAAGTTCCAAACATTTTAATTGTTCAGCAATGCCTTGTAGATGTAATTTATCCAATAAACATTTTTATTTATTGTTGCCCACCAGAAAAGAAAAGATTCAAAGTCTGCAGTTTCTTGATTTCTAGCTTTAAATTCATCTGGGACTCCGAATTCCAATGCTATCCAGGTACACTATGTTGTCAAATGAACCTCCAGACGCAGTTGAACGCTTGAGACATTGCAGCTTCTCACCCAAGGCCTTAAAGTCCCCCACAGGGAACAGACGGAAAGGCATCAGTAGTTGGGCTATTGTGCAGCTGCCAGTTAGGCGGAAGGACGGACCCCAGTTTCATATCCCCA
The DNA here is from genome assembly GCF_036924035.1 of Leuresthes tenuis. NCBI lineage: Eukaryota > Metazoa > Chordata > Actinopteri > Atheriniformes > Atherinopsidae > Leuresthes > Leuresthes tenuis. Next base: position 35,699,089 of record NW_027325361.1, on the reverse strand, counting down.
CACAGCCACCAGAGGTCTGCTCTCATGGAAGTCTGGTTCCGAAACCAAGATGCTGAGTAGTTACCTGCGTCCTGAGTGACAATAGATGGATTCTTGACAATTATGTGACATGAGTGTACCCACATTCTTACCTGTACCCCTGTGGATGAAACATATATAAATTACCCTTATAAGCCAACGCTGAGGGCGGTACATCTCTTTTCTTAACTGCTGGGAACAACAAAGAGAGAGTTTTACATTGCTCTGTGTTAGGTACAAAAGATTCATTATACAATTGTAATGCAATTATAATGCTTCATTTCTAAATTTATATTCTGGCTTTAGCACATTCAATACAATTAGATTGGTTATTTTGTCATGCTGTATACATTCTAACAAAATTCCAACTGATACACCGACGATTCTTCAGAAATTTTGTATTAACATACATTTCACATATGTACTTTTCAGAATACACATGGGCTTTTTGGTTGTCTTTACATAAAATAATTGAGCATAAGTCAATGTCAGCCACCATCTATTCCTGCAACAAAAAATAGGTTGACAAGTTGTCTGTTGGACCTGAGGGACCTCCTATCTCTGTGGTCAGTCTGGGTCTGTGTAATTCATTGTAATGCATTATCTTTTAGTTTTTTTATTAATCTGTGCTTAATCTCATAGAATTAGCAATATGATAATAAGAATATTGATTAACAATACACAGCTGGTTCCTTTTAACCTACAAAATCCTGGTAATCTAAATGGATGCCACGGCTGCTGTCTGTCTATCCCTGTCTTATTTTAGCCACACCCTATGTTCTCGTTTTAGCCGTTGTTTTCTACTTTAAAACAGATATTTCCCATACTGTCCTCTTGCACCTAATCAATTTTCAGTGGAGTTATTGTGAGTTCTACTGAATGAAACACTACTTCTGTCGTTATGTCACGAGCAACAACCAGATTCCAATGTTCACTTCAACTCAATTAGTCAGTAATACATTTTTCTGTCGTCACCATCAGCAACATCACACACCAGCAGCTGTTTCACTCTGATACATACATAGCAAATAAAACAACACTGCAGCAATGAAGCAAAAACCAACAATTTAACAAACAAACAATCAGACGAACGAACAAACAAACATAGATGGATTTAATTCTTGCGATCTTCCATCGCAAACTCTCTTAAGAAAGATTCCGTTTCTAACGCGCGGCGCGGAGTTATTTATTCCTGTAGTCTTCTCACACAGACTATGGACTAACCTTTTCTGACTGCATTTTTGTTGTCCTTGGTTAATCCCACCACTACACAGTTACCAGTTAAAAGGCTGACCTTTTCTGACCGTTTCATTTGTGGGTTAATCCAATACAACATACAGTTACCAGTTAAAAGGCTTCTTTCCTTTGCCTCACCTTTTCTGACTGCTATTATGTTTTCATGGGTTAATCCTATACACAGTTACCAGTTAAAAAGCTGATCTTTTCTGCCTGCTTCTTTTATGGGTTAATCCAGCACAATTTACACACAGTTACCAGTTAAAAAGATGACCTTTTCTGACCGCTAATTAGGTTTCTATGGGTTAATCCTATACACAGTTACCAGTTAAAAAGCTGACCTTTTCTGACTGCTTCTTTTATGGGTTAATCCAACACAACCTACACACGGTTACCAGTTAAAAGGCTGACTTTTTCTGACTGCTTCATTTGTGAGTGATCCAACATAACTTCTACACAGTTACCAGTTAAAAGGCTTCCTTACTAAGTTGCACTCAAAATAGTAATATTCTTAGGAAAATAGCAACGCCCCAATTTAGTTAAAGGCCTCTAGTTTCCAACAATTGTTAGTTAATTAATCATAATTTTCCCTAATAATCACACTATTCCTCACCAACAATAGTAACACAAAGGGTTCCTTACCATAAATCCACTGGTAAGTTCAACAACGAAGAATCCAGCGAGTCTGTCCACTGATTCAAAAATAGATCCTGTCACCTTTCCTCCAGCCAGTGGCAGCCGGCCTCTATCAGAAACTCTGCTGAGAGGACTTCAGTTAGGAGTCCTGGACTCCCCCGTGCACGGTTTCAGCTCCGATTCTGGAAGGTGGAAAGGACTTAGAATCCGGCTCGAAGGACCATTATGTCAGAAAAATTCTCTCAAAATTAGGCTCAGAGTCGCTGGATACGATTAACACAAAACATTTATTTCTTGCAAGAAAGAGACAAGTCCGCACAACCTGTCAGGAAGCTGGCTCAGAGTTGTCTCCCTAACCAAATGGCACTATTGCTATTTATATTGTTTATACTTGCTGGCCACACAATGTTATGGGAAAAGGACATTCAATGTTATGGGAAAAGGCGCATTTCTCACCATTTAATATTATGGGAAGATGAGTTCAGACAGTCAAAACACTTTTGCTTGCTACATAGTATTATGAGAACCAAAAGACAGGAGGAGTCCTCCCCCCATCACAGAAACTCTTATTCATGCAGCTTTTCTCATAGTATAACTATATAAATTTTCTAACAACCATCTTCATTGATAGGCTTTACTTTATACACAGGTAAGTCTCACATCTTTTCCAGGATTTCATACATGCACTTATCCACAAGCTTGTGTTTATTCTGCAGCCACAGGTTTCTTGATCACCTTCTTCTAGTATTACTCTTACTGCTTTGTCGAAGCGGCACTTGTCAGCAACTTTTTGGCAATTTCTGGTGGCAATCTGATAACTCTCTTCCAGGCGTGCTCAGATCTTTTACATGTTGAGAATGGGACTTGGGAGAGAGACATCTTTGACTGGCAGACAGAATGCAATATCCACTGGCAACCGAGGTTGGTGCCCAAACATCAACTCATATGGGCTGAAGCCAGTGACATCGTTTTTGGTGCAGTTTTAGGCATAGGTTAATGGCTTTTTACGTAGTCTCGCTAGTGGCTCTTTTCATTGTTTGTTAGGGTTCCCAACATGCTTAGGAGGGTTCGATTAAATCTCTCTACAGGGTTTCCTCTTGGGTGATGCGCACTTTGGTGATACCTGCTAAGGCGCAAAGTTCTTGGATGAGTTTGGCCTTGAAATCCCTGACCTGATCACTTAGTAGCCGTTCTGGAAACCATAGTACACCAAGAACTGTTCCCACAGAGTTTTGACGACCATTTTAGCCTTTTGATCTTTTGTTGGTATAGCAATGGCGTACTTGGTAAAATCGTTTGTGATGAGCAGGATATCTTTTGTGTTATGACTGTCGGCACGAGGGACAGGAAATCAATGCACACTAGTTCCAATTGTTGGGTTGTTTGGATGTTCACAAGAGATGCTGATTTTAAAAAAAAAAAAATTCCAGTTGCATCTTCCTTCTGTCACAATGTCAGTCTCTGCGCCTCACAAAGGGGCGATAATAAACTGGAATTCCTAAAAAGGACTTGAAATTGCCATGGGTTTGAGGTCTAGGCCAGGTGCGGAGTGCACTAACCATGTCAGGGTCAGTCTCTGCGCCTTTTCTTGAGACAATGTGACCGCACAACTTGATCTTTTGCTCTCCATCTGCAGCCATTTCTAGCCAGTAAAATCTTGACCTAACCAAGTACAGGGTTCTTTCCAACCCCATATGCTCTATGTCTTAATGTAGACACTTGAGAATGTTAGCTCAGACAGACTTGAGGGCAACAAGTTGGTAAGTAACATCTCCTGATTGACATCTCCTGAAGACCATTTCGCATTTCCGACCATTTCACATTTCCAGCCTTTTCCTCTCTTTGAGCAGAACATATGGTTAGTTTGGGTCAGCAAATCAAAAGACAGGTGCAGGCGTTTTTTGGCATTCAGGCGTCCATTGTTCGTTAAAGAGTTCCTTGGGGTTGAAGTACCTAGATGTCTTTTGGCCCTTTCTGTAAGGTAGATATTCTTCAGTAAAGTCATTCAAGGGTTTGACAAATTTTGAATTGTCTCTGACAAAGCGGCGATAATACCCTGGAATTACTAAAAAGGACTTGAAATCGCCATGGGTTTGAGGTCTAGGCCAGGTGCGGAGTGCACTAACCATGTCAGGGTCAGTCTCTGCGCCTTTTCTTGAGACAATGTGACCTAGACATTGCACCGAGGTTTGGAAAAAGTGGCACTAGGTTGGTGAGAGTTTAAGGCCGTTTTCTCTCAGCTGCTGGAGAACATAGTTTCATGTTCCTCTAATGAACTGGAGAATACAATGATGTCATCTAAAAATACAAGTACTTTTTTCAGATTGATGTTACCCATGATTTTCTCCATTAATCTTTGGAAAGTGCTGGGGGCATTGGTTATACCCTGGGGCATGCGATTGAATTCGTAAAAGCCCAATGGACACTAAGATCTTTACATCTGTAAATCAACTACATGATGTAGTTAACTGTACAAAAACGTGTAACTTGAGTGATTTATTTATTAATTTTTTTTAAAGTCCAAGTGGAGCAAGAAGTTCTACAGAAAACAAACAAGGTAACAGGAAGTGATGCAATAGATCTTATCGCAAATGGTCAGTCAGTGTGAAGTGCTACAGTATCTTGTTGTCATATGTGTCATATGTGCTTGAAACATCAATCACTCTGGAGTAAACGAAACAACTTATGTTCATGTTTTTCCTTAAGTTGTATTTTATTAGAAATGTTTAAAAAATTGCTATGCAATTATTTTTGCATTTCCACACAGTTCAGCATGTTTTTTAGATTGGTACATCCCTTATGATAGTTTGATAGTTTGATAGTTTGCGTCTTGTTACCCTCCTTAAAGGCCCCACTCCTCCACCCATCTTAGTTACGACTCTTTCCATCTATGAGATAGACTGCATTTGAGCGGTGTGTGTGTGTGTGTCTGACTTGCTGGCAGTTTGGATCTACAATACTTTGTTGGTGACTGCTGACTGAATAGTTGTTTGTGTGGTACATTGTGTGGTACATCATGTGCGCATCATGTGATCGTCATCTACAGACTGCAGACATTTAGCTGAACAAGCAAGATACTGTAAGGATTGTAAGATTTCTGTTAACTGAAGCGCATGCGCTGCACTGGTTTCCCTTTACACCCTGGAGAAAATGTTGACGTGCAGTCTCTATTTCTATCTATATTGTCTGCACCAACTACACCAAGTCTAATTCCTTGTAAGTGCAAACCTACTTGGCAATAAACTTGATTCTGATTCTGATTCAGATTTTTTAGGTTGAACTAGTTTTTCTGACTAAATGTTGGGCCATATAGAGTAGTACATGAAATACATGGCCTTACCTTCTTTACAGTATCCTTAGCTAAGAAACTGCGTGAGAGGAGAGTACAGCAGAGGTGCTCAGTACATTATAGAAGGTCTCCCAGCATCCAGGCTCCATAGCAGCATGAGTAAGGGGTGGTTTAATGTCCGAGCAAGTTCTAACTTTAAGCTTTATCAAAAAGAAAAGTTTCAAATCTTGTCCAAATGTTTTTGGACTAGAATAGTTTCCCAATTGTATCTCAAATGTTAGTGTAATTTTAAGTGGGTATAATCCAAAAATCTTTCCAAAAATCATATCTTTGATATGTTGTTTGCTGCAAATGTTTTTTTGTATTGAGACAAGCGGCTCATATTTTCAAAATGATATGGATAACTCTTATCAATGAACTTCATGCAAAGTACAGAAAAGAGAAAGAAAGTCCACATTTGGGGTGAGGAACTTATATCAGTCACACGGCTCCTTGCAATAAGCGTTAGTTAATAGGTAATAAAACACTTAAGTATTTATAGCATGTTTACTGTATGCCTCATAACATTGTGTTGGGGCTAATTTAAGTGTAAATACAAGCATCATAGACATGTTGGATATATATATGTATATATATTGGACATATTGGATTATAAGACCTGCATTAACACTTACATTTTATGCAGTCTTTATAAACATAAGTAAAACCCTTAAGTTTCGTATGAACTGGTCTTTTTTTTTATTACTTGGTATTTGTTACTAAGCCATACAAGGAGTAAACTTCATCCTTGAAGTTTCGAGGAGCCTCTGAATCCTGAGGCCACTACACTGCCAGTGAAGATGCAGAGGAGCATAACAGTTGCATCTTTTTTGTTGTTGAAATATTTACTATTGGCCGCTACATATTTTTTAAAGCATCTTTTGTAAAGGTTTAGGCTGTGGTGCATTTTGAGATTTTCTTTGTGTAAATAAGTTTGAATGCCTGTGCCTTGACATGATATTCCATGTTATAGGATTCCATGGTTCCAGTACCCTATCATCTATGATATTAGAGCTAAACCCAGGAAGATCTCATCTTTGACTGGCAGCAAAGGTAAAAAATTCACTCACAACACAATCTTAATCAGCTGTTGTTTGCATTGTTTAGTGTTGTTGTTTACCTGTGATCCAAATAAATACAAGGAGGTTGTCACGGGATGCTAAAGAAACTCTGCAGGGTGCTTTGAGGTTGCATACTGTAATGGACTCTGTAAACCACAGAGTATAGAGATGTAGTATGGAGCATGTAACGGACTGTAGCAGCTTCTTTGTGGAGACTATCATACTCAAGACAGCAAGTTGCTTCCTCAATAATAATCCCTGAATCATCAGTGACCTGAAAAATCCACTGAACATGAAGAAGATTCTTCAGAGGAGATTAGAGAGATCACAAGCAAAAGGTGAAAGAGGATCCGACTGATGGAAGCCTGGACAAAGCCAATGAGCTGGACATGTTTTTCAGTAGGTTCAGCTCAGATCAACACTTAGCATGCTCCTCCCCTGCCTCCAGCAACACAGACCTCACACCCTCCCTGTCACGCCTCCATAATGTCACCCTCCACCTCAGTCATGGAAATTAGCACATCCTCACCAATATCTCCCTACACATCAGGACACACTGAGGCCACCTCTGCCTCCCATCCACACTGTCTGTCTCCAGCAGTCAGATGAAGAAACAGCTGGAGAATGAACAAGACTGCAGGTCCATATGGTGTCAGCCCCAGGGTCCTGAAGGCTTGTGTAGAACAGCTATGTGGAACTCTCCAGCACCTCTTCAACCTTAGCCTAAGTCTGGAGAAAGTTCCAGTGCTGTGGAAGACATCCTGCTTTGTTTCAGAACCTAAAACATTTATTCCTTGCAACCAAACATCTACATCTATTGTTTTTGTTTTTCAACTAAGGCACCTGTTTGATTAGTTGATTTTGATCGGATTACATAAATCTCATCCATATTCCCACAATGACTACAGAGCAAATGCTCTAACATTCCACATCATGAAAGTTCTGGTGAGACTATTATTGTGTCACCTCAATAAGCAAGTGAAAACCTTTCAGAACCTACTACAGTTTGCTAATCATCCTGGGGTTGATGTTGAAGATGCCATCATCTTCCTGCTTCAGCGAACCCACTCTCATTTGTACAAATTAGGCAGCACTGTGAGGATCATGTTCTTTAATTTATCCAGTGCTTTCAATAGAATTCAACCTGTACTGTTATTTAGGAAGTTGCTGAAAATTCTGGTGGATACCTCCACAACCACCTGGATTATTGACAACCTGACAAACAGACCATAGTTTGTGAGACTGAAAGGTTTAGTGTCTGAGAAGGTGGTCAGCAGCACATGAGCACCAGAGGGGACTGTACTCTCATAGTTTCCCTTCACTCTGTATGCCTCAGACTTCCAGTACAACTCAGAGTCCTGTCATCTCCTGAAATACTCTGATGATTCTGCAGCTGTTGGGTGTATCAAAACAAAACAAATAGATTAAAGCAGCAATGATCGGGCCCGAGTACGTGCGTACCATGACATCTGTTGGAGGAGTTTGATCATATGCGAGGTGTGGAAGCAAAGTGACGTTTACAACCACCAGCAGGGGGCACTATATGTGAGTGTCAGTATGTGCATATGTACGCCGTCAGGGCAGAGTCACGGGCAAGCCTATGAAGTTTGGTGAAGATCGGACAACGAATGCAGAAGTTCTAAGTGACTTTGTGTTTTGTGGTGAGCAGTAGTGAGTCGTCAAAGTTTGAAGGTCTGTCACGGCCACACCCTTCAGACTTTGGAAAAGATTCTCCTAACTTTTAATCCCCCCATGGCTGAAGATTAACCTGAGCTTTGAAACCGTTACCATTACATATGTAGGAGGAGTTCGATCATATGCGAGGTGTGGAAACAGGCAAATTGGCGCCAATTTGCATCTTTCACTCAAAATGGCTGACTTCCTGTGGACCTGGCACCATGACATCCCAAGCTTTTTTGTGCGTTTGGGCATGACGATGGCGTGTAGCAAACTGTCGTGTACCGAACTGTCGCCTACACAGAAAAACACAAAAAAAAAAAGAGAAAACTACATGCAGGGGTGGAAGGATCTCTGCAGATAAACCGCCGTCATTAGTCAGTGCGGTTACATGCGTGCCATCGGATCCGATTAATGGCTAAATTACAATAAGATTGAGTTATTCAGTTCATGCAGACACCTTAATCTGACAAGACGCCAGGATAACTCAATCCAAATGCCCACTGAATGTGCATGTAGACGACAGTGGATCGGATCAAGCGTTCTGCGCGTGCTCGAGATTTTTTCGATGACGATATTACTGTGGTTTTCGCCGCCGTCAGAAAGAAACAAACAACGCGATGGAGAATGCGCCGTTGTGCATCGCGTTTGTACCATATCCATGCTCATCAGAAATGTAGAGGGACGTAGCTTCATCTTGCTCTTCGTTCTCCATCTTTCTCAAATGCCTTAGTGTTGTTGTTGTTGGTAGTGAAGACGTCACCCGGAAGTGGCTCTGTTAGAGATCGTTGAAATGGGTACAGTGCTACCTATCATATTTCATGCTTTGTGCCAGTGATTCGATTCATTCACCGCCACATATCCAAGGATAATTACCCTTGCTCAAATAAGGAGCATAACCCAACTATAGCTATAATAGAGTTAATCTCACCATGTAGACCCACTGAGTGATGATTGATTGGGATTTCTTTGTATGAGTCTATGCGTTGTTTTTTTTTTTTGTTCTTGTAATATTTGTTATATTTTTGTTTTGCTCTTTTAATACTACAACAAAACAAAAATTTAAGAATATGTTTGTGTTTTTAGATCTGCAGATGGTGAATATAGCAGTACGAGTGTTGTCCAGACCCATGGCGTCCAATTTGCCGGTCATGTACCAACAGCTGGGGAAAGACTACGATGAGAGAGTTCTGCCTTCTATTGTCAATGAGGTCCTCAAGTCTGTGGTGGCAAAGTTTAATGCCTCACAGCTCATCACACAGAGAGCACAGGTGCCTGGACTGATTATAGTATTTATTCAATATATAATCAATAATCCTAATAAATTCATGTAATGATCAACTGTTAAAGGTCTAACTCCTTTTCATTACATTATGAACCACAGCTCACACTGTTCTGTATTGTGTAGGTGTCTCTGCTGGTGCGTCGAGAACTTTTTGAGAGAGCCAAAGACTTCAACATTATTCTTGATGATGTGGCCATCACTGAGCTGAGCTTCAGCAGCCAGTACACGGCTGCTGTGGAGGCCAAGCAAGTTGGTAAGGCTCAAAACGCTAGCGTCAGCATACAATGGATCACCCTCACAGTGTGTCAAAATTTGGTATTTATTTTATATTCTGTAAAGCTTTACACTTAAAGGAAAATGGTTAATTAACAGATACACTAACGAGACTAGGAGGAGTTTGATCATATGTGAGGGGTGGAAACAAAGCAACGTTTCCAACCAGCAGCAGGTGGCGCTATTGGTGACTGTGAGTATACGCATATGTACGCACTCAGGGGAGAGTCCCGGGCAAGCCTATGACGTTTGGTGAAGATCGGACAATGTATGCACAAGTTATAAGTGACTTTGTGTTTAGTGGCAAGCAGTAGCGAGTTGTCAGAGTTTGAAGGTCTGCCACGGCCACACCCTTCAGACTTTGGAAAAGATTCTCCTAACTTTTAATCCCCCAAGGTAGACGAGTAACCTGAGCAAGTTTGAAACTGTTAGCATTACATCTGTGGGAGGAGTTCGATCATATGCGTGGTGTGGAAACAGGCAAAAAGGTACCAATTTGCATCTTGCACACAAAATGACCGACTTCCTGTGGACCTGGCACCATGATGTCAAGAGGTTATTTTGTGCGGCTGGGCACGATGAAGGCGTGTACCGAATTTTGTCTGCCTACGCAAAATGGCACGGGTAAATTTGTTGGGGGCGCTGCAGAGTAATTTTGAATCAACTGCTCTAAAAGGTAAAGGCCACCAGGCCAAACGCGCCTGGCAAAATTGGTGAGTTTTGGCACACGGGAAAGCACCGAAAAATGCGGAAAAAGAATAATAGGAAGAACAATAGAGCCTTTGCTGCTTTGAAGGGTCCTAGTAATAATAATAAAACTAACTAAGCATGAAAACATTTATTTAATACTTCCTAAACCTGACCAACTGAAGCCCAGGTCATTTGAAGCTTAGTTAAATCCAGATGGAGACCTTTTTTTTTTAAACAGGAAGTGTATTTGCTTTGAAAATAGAAAAAAAAGAAGCAGTTAAAGGTAGATGCAAGGTGCTGGTTAACAGACCAGAGCAGAAGCAAGGATGTGAGAATGCTTGAGAAGCTTTACATGGACTGAGAAAACCATGTTAATATTACACTTTGGTCCTAAGCTGCAGCCAGAAAGTTACCTGTAAAAAAATAAGTTACCTGCACATAGACAGGGCGAATACATACGTGATTACAATCTTTTGTTTAATCATTTATTTGTTAAGAGAACATTTTGTGTTGGTGGAAGTGTAATGTGTGTGAATACAATGCATAGATGGACAAATTAGCTATTTTCTTCGATGAACTTTTTATCAGCAGAGACTTTCAAATGTGGGTGCAAAATACTAGTCGTGTTAAAGCTCTAATTTTAAAAGATTGAACTGAAAAAAAAATTGACAAAATGGGACATTTCTTTAAATCTGTTTTGATCAAGCAGGTGTAGTGAGGATGCTCCTGTGTAAGGGACTCAAAGTTGATGAGAACAAAGTTATCCAAGCCATACTTTACTGTAGATATTAGATGTTTCACAAGGAAAATTCCAAAAACATGAGTAATACTAATGTGTGTCAAAAAGTGGAGCCACGTCACAGCCCATGCATAGTAGCAAAAACAGGGGGCAATTCCACCCATTTCATGAATTCAGGATGACTACAAACACCTGAACAAGAAGCTGATGACAAGTGCAGAATGTGGATGGCAAGGTGTGAAATAAATGACTATATATGTGTATATAAATATACATGTATATGTTTGCTTACACTCCTTTATAATAACACATTGCTTGCAAAGGTCACATTTAAAAGGTCTGTCAGGCAGACTCCTTTTCATGGATTTTGCTGGACAGCTGTATTTGGTAAGAAAATAAACCAGCTCTTGGTTTACGGGACCTTTTTGTTAGCATTCTCAACAGTTTTTGTTTCATACCCTCTCTGTACCCCATCTTTGACAATCTGAGAAGGCTAAACTGTGTTACATGGGCTGTAACCAGCTCTGCTTTTTGAGGTGCATAAATATTACAAATGTTGTTTTTTTTTTTTTTTACATGTCTTGGATCCCTTTAGGGATGTGTCCCAGTGTGACTCATTGAGATGGTATCAGCAACAACTTCCATTGATTCTTATTGATAGAACCTCCCGTCTGTGTTTATACCAGCTGAAGCAATCATCCTCTAACAATGACTGTTGTGGTGGAAATTTAGTAACGCACAGAGTCAGTTATTTTCTTCTGAGGAGATAAGAGGCTTTGATAATAATATCTTGCATGAGAGAACAACACAGTACAGAATACAGAGTTGCTCTGACCACTGAGGCAAAAACACACCGTTATATTGCCCGCTCATCACGTCATCTGTCTTTGGGTATAGTTGATTGTTCTTCTAACTTTCTTCCCCAACCATCAGTTGAGGTTACCCAGACACAGCCTAACCCTGTCCCCCTTAAAGTGCAGCTATCTCATTATAACAAGCCCACCATTGTAAAGAGGACATTAAGAAAAACAGGGCAGGGTGGTACCTTGCAGCTCGGTCATTTGCAGTTCATGCACAGTAACACTCAATACAATGCATATAAGAATTCATTTTCCATTACACTGTCATTAACATTTATCGCTATGACAGGTCCAATAAAGTAATGAGATCCACCTCTTGCTGATCAGTGGCCCACATGTTGGGTCTTTATAATAAGTAGCTTGCAATTGCATCTTAAGTCATCAGTTAATGTTATTTACAGTTGTTATTAACAAAAGCTGCCAATCTAGACAAGGCAAAGCTTTGGAAAATGTATTGAATCATAAAAATTGCCATTTGTTTTAAAAAGACCATTATCAGTGATAATGTATATGTGCATTTATTTTTAGCCCAACAAGAGGCCCAGAGAGCCCAGTTCTATGTGGAGAAAGCCAAACAGGATCAAAGGCAGAAGATCATCCAGGCTGAGGGAGAGGCTGAAGCTGCTAAAATGGTAACCAACTGTGATGGAGCAGCAATGTTTCATCTCAGAACCCTAATCTGAGTGAAATCTACCATTTATAGTCTTCATTAAACTTGCCTAACGGTAAAAAAAACCGGGGGTGTATAACAAAGAGAAGTTTATGAGCTATTGAGGCAAAATTGTTGAATTGTCAATGTCACAAAAGTGCCTTATTTTTAAATTGGCTAGATCATCGTGGTAACCAATGCTGTACACATTACATGCTGATACAAATCTCCTGTAAAAAAACACTAGGTTTCACTGACCTGTCCTGTCCACAACATTTAGATGTTCTCAGGAAGGAGACCTCCCACACTATCATCTGAGGATCCTCATCTTCTTATTTGCTTTCTAAGGAAAGTTTTGCTATGTTTCTTTCAACAGAAATAAGCTTGAAGTCAGTCAGACTCGAGCGATGTACCACTCAGTTGTATGGGAATTATTACAAACTGTGTCATGTAAGACTTGAACATTTAACAAACGATATTTTTAATTTAGATGCAGAATGTTCTGCCTTCCCATTTAACACTCTACTTAAAAAAAAAAAATCCTTAAAACTGATTTAAAGGGGGATGCCTTATTTAGAGGCTGTATTGTCTATGTCCCTTTAACCCCCGTTATATGGATATACGCGGATCTTGAGTGATCTAAATGGCCTCCGAAGGACGCCGACTCTCACCAAAATGTTATCGATGAGTAGAACTTATTTTATGCCAGAAGTAAGGTTTAAAAAACAAAAAACGAACTTCTCCATTAATTCTCTTATCAACAAGGCACATATAAAATATAATGAGTAAAACTAGAGCAGTATGTACGAATTTGGTGAAATAACCGGGAAAAGGAGAAGTTGCTAATCGAACTATAACTGAAGACATAGCACATAGATCACTTAGAGATCAAGAACAACCATAACACATATTCCTTAAAAGGATAAAAATCCTTTAGAGTGCAGTTCATTTTGCCCCATTTCACTGTTAAATGTGGACAGTAAAATCCTCTCAAAGATGTTAGCTTGCAATTTAGAAACTGCTCTACCCTCAATTATGTCTGACAGAAACATTCTTTTTCTATATACAACCCCTTGTTGATATCCTCCATGATCCCACTCCATCTGATACTGCAGTCATATTAGTATCACCTGACTCCAAGAAGGCATTAGATAAGGTGGGGTGGGACTGTCTAAAGAGAAGTATACAGCACACACTGTTGACTACATTACTGGTCATGTTGTTTGAATATAAACAAGTTGAATAAAGAAAAAATGTTTCTGTGTCAGCTCGGCCAAGCAGTGACTAAGAACCCTGGTTACCTGAAGCTGAGAAGAATCAGAGCAGCACAGAACATTGCCAAGACGGTCAGTACTACTGTTTCTAATATAACGTCATTTATTTTTTACCTTGTTTTCAACTCAAATTGTAAGTAATACCTACAAGGGAATTTCTCCTCCATCAGTGGTGATGATGATTAATGCAGATTATGTTTTCTGCTTCCAGGTGGCATCATCTCAGAACAAGGTGTACCTTAATGCTGACAGTTTAGTCCTGAATCTACAAGATCAGACATTTTTCAACAAGTAGGTTTACACACACACATACATATATATATATATGAACAAAGCATGCCGTGGGACCTTTGTTGACAGTGACAACCTAAAAATGAAGATCTACTGTGCCTTATGTTGTGCTGCATGCTAATGTGCTTCATTGCTTTTCAGCTTATCAAGTGTCCAAAAGAAGTGATGAAGAGTACAACAAGGGAAAACTGTGACCATGATCTGCTTCAATGAACAGTCCTTATCTGGGTTGTGGTATTGAAAATAAACACACGACTGTGGACAAGTGGGACTGGACTTTGAACAAGAAAGGAATGCATTTTAGGCAGGACTTTATTATCTTTGAAGTATGTCACTTAATCATTAGTAAAGGAATTAAATAATGTTATACACAGTTTCTTATCCTGTATCAGAGTGTTTTCATCTCCACATTCAATAAATCAGGAACATGTTTGTCAAATTAATCGTATAAATTAAACAAAGTGTAGAATCTGGCACATCCAGTTTTTGGAATTCCTCGGTAAATCTTAACTACCACATACAGTCAAAGTTTATTAAACAGAGCTGTTAAGTTTTTAAAAAGAAAAAAATCTACAGATTTTTCCAGAAAGTTCATTTATGCTATCAAGGCTAAACAAAAAGCTGGTCAGTGTTTCCATTCTCACACACATTGTTGAATATGCTGAAACAGTCATGTTCATATTTTTCAAGAATGTGATTATTCCCCTGAATTTATGAGCCCCAGTGTCATTTTGCAGATCATTGTTGGAGGTAGGTTTTCTTGTAAACCAAATTTAAGGGCTCATACACACCAAGCCGACAATCAGCCTCCTGGAACATCTGCCTCTTGTCTTTCTGGTGTGTAACATCGTTGGCTCCATCGAATCCCGTCAGGGATTTTTTCCAGCCGATGCGTCATATTACATTTCTGTCAGGTTTGTCAGTGAGAGAGAGATTACTCTGATTGGCTGTTCAGGTTTGTGAATGAACTCTGTAGTAAGTTAATGTCACTGTTATTGTTCGATGCATAAATCTTAATTGCTTAATAAATACATACATGTACAAAGTCAGTAGGGTTTTGAGTCTAAATATATTGAAATGGCCATTAACTCAACTAGAACCATGTTGGATGGTAGAAACGGAAGAAATAATTAGCTCAGTATACACAAACATCATTTTGTTTTCCTATTTTTGTAACCAAAGTTTTGATTGACTTATGCTTCATTCTTCATTCTGGACTGCAAAAGCCTGTCCCAGCTGTCATTTGGCAAAAGGCAGGGCACACCTTGAACAGTCTAAAAATTATATTATTATTATTTTACATCGCATATTGTATCACTTTATAAATTTGCTCTTTACCTGCTTTCAGTCCCACAAATCTATTATTCCTCTTGTTGCAGTTTTCAAGATTTTCCACTTTTTTTTTCCCACTTGTCCACAATGTCTCAAATTTCTCATGTTTGTCTGTCTCTCTCCATCTTTGCATTAACGTCCCCGACATAAGAAATCCATTTTTCTGCATCACAAAGCCACAACTGTATGTGAACACCATCTTTTAACTCTTTTGTCTTTTTTTGAGATGTTCACAGCTACCACTTACAGCGTTGTATTTATTTTCCCGTATCTTCTTCATCATATGGTTGTTTTTATCCCTTTCAATGTAGCTTTTAGCTTCTTCAGGGGATTTATCTTACGGTGTCCCTGTTGGTGAGGCACTCCAGGGAGGCATGTTTCTTCTTGCTTGCTCCTACTTCCCGCACCTTTGAAAAAATATATAATCTGCTGTTGTTAAACAATTTGATAGGAAAAATGTTGACGGTGGTACTTTACCACAGTTGAGAACCTAAAGTTTCCACCAAATGAGGATGAGGATGCTTTTAAATGTATTGAATTAGTTGGAGGTTTTCTGGACCTCTCCTGGTGTGCTGCCACCTTCCTCAGTAGTCCCAAGTGACCCCTCCCCTGTAAATACTATGAAATGTGTAGGAGGAGTTCGAGCATATGCGAGGTGTGGAAATGGGCAAAAATGGCGCCAAAACGCATGTTCTACTCAAAATGGCACTACTTCCTGTGAACCTGGCACCATGGTGTCCATAGGCTTTTTTTGTATATCTGGGCATGACGAAGGCGTGTACTGAGTTTCGTCAGGGTACGGCAAAATTATCCCATTCGTTTGGCGTTATTGCAATGTTGTAAGTGGCGCTACACAGCCAATTTGCGCCACCAATGTTCGCGAACACCAAATTGCGCCCACGACTGGCGTCCCTGGCAAAATTGGCGTGGTTTGGAGCAAGTTTCGCAGACAATAATAATAATAATAATAATAATAATGCCTTCAGGAACAATAGGGCCTTCGCAGTTCACTGCTCGGGCCCTAATAATCCCAGATTTCTTTTCAGCACTGTTGCCAGGCTGACTAAGACTCCGAGCTCTGTTGAGCCATGTATTCCTTTAACTCTCAGCAGTGATGATTTCATGAGCTTCTTTACCAATAAAATTGTTCCTATTAGAGAGAAGATTAATGGAATCCTTACCACTATTATGACCAATGTATCAGCAAGTACAGCGGCTTTAGAAGTATCTTTAGAACCTGATTTGTATTTAGATAGTTTCTGTCAAGGTGATCTTTCTGAGTAAACATTAGCAATAAACCAATCTCTTCTAAACTATCAACTTGTGTTTTAGACCCAGTCCCAGTCAGACTGTTCAATGAGGTTTTCCCTTTAATCAACACTTCCATATTAGAGTTGATCAGTCTGTCTTTGTTGACAGGATATGTACCTCAGACTTTACCTGAAAAACCTACTCTAAATTCAGAAGTGTTCAGTGCTTCATTTGATACGCTCAATCACAGCCTGCTATTACAGAGACTTGAACATGTAATGGTGATTAAAGGAACTGCATTAGGCTGGTTTAATCATATTTATCTGATATATTCCTGTTTGTTCTTGTATATGAAAAATTTTCTTCACACACCAGAGTAAGTCATGGAGTTCCTCAGGTACAGCTGCAGCCAGAGTTCTGATGAGATCTAACAGGAGAGATCATATTTTTCCAGTTTTAGCTTCTCGTCATTGGCTTCCTGTTAAATTCAGAATAGAATTTACGATTCTTCTCCTCACATATAAAGCTCTTAATGACCGAGCTCCATCATATCTTAAAGATCTTATTCTTAGATATTTTCCCAACAGAGCACTTTGCTCTCAGACTGCAGGTTTACTTGTGGTTCCCAGAGTTTCTAAAAGAAGAATGGGAGTCAGCGCCTTCAGTTATAAGACCCATCTCTGTGGAACCAGCTGCCAGTATATGTCTGGGAAGCAGTCACCTTCTCCCTAATTTTAAGATACAGTCCAATGGACACTGCACATTACTGGGTTCCACGGACACAGACCAAGGAGGATGCCACTTCTCCATGTAAGGCACACAAAAGCCTGCTTGGCCTTTGCAAATGCTGGACAAAGAAGAAGACTTCTGGTCTTCTGTTTTATGGTCAGATGAAACAAAAATTAGTTTGGCCACAATGATGTATCCTTCATTTGTTGTAAAAAAAAAAAAAAAAAGGAGAAGCCTTGAACCCTAAGAACACCATCCCCACTGTCAAACATTGTGGTGGGAACCGAATGCTTTGAGGGTATTTTTCAGCCAATAGACCAGGGAACCTTATCACTGTAAAAGGCCCCATGGAAAAAAGAGCAATACATGATCAAGTAGTCTGGAGAGAAACTTGGCCTTGGGCACCAGTGGACATTTCAGCACAACAACGACCCAAAACACAGCAAAAGTAGTGAAGAAATGGTTAGCGGACAAAAACATTAACGTTTTGCAGTGGCCCAGCCAGAGTCCTGACTTGAATCCAACTGAGAATCTGTGGAGGGAGCTAACGATCAGGGTGATGGTGAGGAGAACCCCCCCAACCTGAAATAATTAGAGCTCATCGCTAAAGATGAATGGACAAAAATACCAGTGGAGACATGCAAAAAGATGGTCAGCAATTATAGGAAGCGTTTGACTGCTGTAATAGCCAATCAAGTATTTTCTATTGATTATTGAGAAGGTTATGATAAGTGCTCGGCTGAACACTTGTTGGCCCTTTTGCCGTTACTCTACAGTCCATCTCATCCCAAACCATCTAGATTGGGTTTAGCTCAGGTGAGT
Source organism: Leuresthes tenuis (assembly GCF_036924035.1). Taxonomy (NCBI): domain Eukaryota; kingdom Metazoa; phylum Chordata; class Actinopteri; order Atheriniformes; family Atherinopsidae; genus Leuresthes; species Leuresthes tenuis. The sequence continues at coordinate 35,680,938 of NW_027325361.1, read as the reverse complement.
GTGGAGGCCAGGTCATCTGACACAGCACTCCATCACTCTCCTTCTTGGTCAAATAGCCCTTACAAAGCCTGGAGGTGTGTTTGGGATCATTGTCCTGTTGAAAAATGAATGATTGTCCAACGAAATGCAAACCGGATGGGGTGGCATGTCACTGCAAGATGCTGTGGCAGCCATTCTGATTCAGTGTACCTTCAATTTTGAATAAATCCCCAACATTGTCACTAGCAGAGCACCCCCACACCATCACACCTCCTCCTCCATGCTTCACAGAACCATGCATGTAGAGACCATCTGTTTCACTTTCTCTGCGCTGCAAAGACACGGCGGGTGAAACCAAAGATCTCAAATTTGGACTCATCAGACCAAAGCACAGGTTTTCACTGGTCTACTCTCCATTCCTTGTGTTTCTTGGCCCAAACAAATCTCTTCTGCTTTTTTCTTTTCCTTAGTACTGTTTTTTTTTTAGCAGCTATAGACCATAAAAGTATGCATGTTTTTTTTTTTACCTGTAAATTTTTTTTAGTCATGCATAATTTTCTTTGTACTTCACAATTGTGTGCCACTTTGTGTTGGTCTTTCACATAAAATTTGAATAAAATATATTTGTTTGTGGTCGTAATGTGACAAAATGTGGAAAAATTCAAGGGGTATGAATACTTTTGCAAGCCGCTGTATGTACATGTAGGTCAGACACCGATGTTAGATGAGAAGGCCTGGCTCGCAGTCTCCGCTCTAATTCATCCCAAAGGTGTTATATTGGGTTGAGGTCAGAACTCTGTGCAGGCCAGTCAAGTTCGTCCACACCAAACTCGCACATCCATGTCTTTATAGACCTTGCTTTGAGCACTGGTGCGCAGTCATGTTGGAACAGGAAGGGCCATCCCAAACTGTTTCTACAAAGTCGGAACCCCGCTCTGTCATTTTACGTGGCCTACCACTTCGTGGCCGAGTTGCTGTCGTTCCCAATTGCTTCCACTTTGTTATAATCCCACTGACAGCTGACTGTGGAATATTTAGTAGTGAGGAAATTTCACGACTGAACTTGTTGCACAGGTGGCATTCTATCACGGTACCATGCTGGAATTCACTGAGCTCCTGAGAGCGACCCATTCTTTCACAAATGTTTGTAGAAGCAGTCTACCTTCCAATAATTTTTTTCCAACCTCTCTTGTGCATCATTGTGCAGACTCACTCGAGACAATTGTTAGCAACAACTTTATTAAGACAAATGCTTTTCTTAGTTGGTATAAATCATACATGTAGGCATTAGGTTGGATATACATTTCCAGAGGACTGAGGCTGAAACTGCAATGCTTTCATAGTTTCTCAACAACTTTTCAAAGAAAACTATCCACTTGAACTTTCAACTTTGGAGAAATAAATTCACCTATAATGTCTGATAAGTAAAAGATTTTGTTCATCATGATTGTGAATCACTCTCGGATGGGTTAAAGGTTCATGTCGGTATACGGCTACGAAGGTACTCCAGCACTGCGTCAGTTCCTTTGGCCACAATGGCAGCTCTGGGTGTGCGGAAAGGATTCCCCTCCAAACTGAGAGACCTGAGGGCCAACACAAATTCCAAATCCTCACATAAGAAGAACATTCACCATGATTTTACAATGATTCATAAATGGACATTTTAAACGTTCTCTTTTGTTTGAAACATTGTAAGTAAAAACAGATGTATCTGTTGATACATTTAGAAAAAAAAAGTTATACTGAAAACAAGACAAACTGATTGAAGTCAGTATATAAAGTCAACTGCTTTGCTCTTTACCTGAGGTTGTTACACAAGCCCAGTTCAGGAGGGATTTTCAGCAGGTCATTGTTTGACAGATCAAGTGTTGACAGACGAACCAGTTTTATCAGACGACTAGGATCCACCTCACACACCTGGTTGTTACCAAGCAACACTGTTTCCAGGGAAGGGATCTGAAACAGGACTTCAGGGAATGCCTTGAATCTGTGAAAGTGTATGAACAGTAAGACAGAGTGCTTCTCAAAGTTAAGGAAGGATCATATCTTAAAGATCTCATTGTAAAATATTTTCCCAAAAGAGCACTTTGCTCTCAGATTGCAAGTTTACTTGTGGTTCCCAGAGTTTCTAAAAGTAGAATGGGAGTCAGAGCCTTCAGTTATAAGACCCATCTCTGTGGAACCAGCTGCCAGTTTGGGTTCACTAAGCAGACACCCTCTCTTAGAAGATTAGGCTCAAAACTTTCCTTTTTGACAAAGCTTATCATTAGAAACGATAAGCAGAAAAAGGGATGCTCACTTTGCTTCAAAATAGTGATCATTGTGCAGGGAAAACACAATTACCGTAATAGCATGTCTTACAACATCAATGCAAACATATTGCAAACAAATTTTTAGAAAGTTTAATGTAAGATTGGTCCACATTGAATTTTTAGTAAATGTTTTGCTGATTTTTTTTCTTTAGTGTGTGTTCAGGCCAACGAGGTGTGTTTTTGTGGAGAAAAAAAAATCATACTGCTAATCTGATGCAAATGAAGCATTCAATGGTAATGCTAGCAGAGGGTGTTTATTGTGTAGTTCTAAATGAAAGATGAAAAACTGACTGAAAGCAGATTTAATGTTTTGTTTTTGTTAAAACTTGTACCATTAGAGATGAATATTTGAATCTAGTGAATTTTAACAAAAATTCAACAGAACTGTACCAAATGTGTCGAGAGAAAATATGAGAGAAACCTTGAAAGTGGAATTACCAGTATATACAGTATGTTCCATTTCTTTGGGTAACTACTTGTCTGTAATGGGCTGAACTTAGATCTCTGCACACTCTCCATTGGTGCCTTTGAAACACGTGTACACGCTGTAGCCTTTTGCTGCCACTTGGAAGCAGTCTAAGAAATATGTGGAAAAATTTGAGCTGCTCTTGGTAGTGTAGGTGCTGTTGTTGGTCCTTTAGCTTTGTTCTGCAGTAGAAAACACAGAAGTCAAAGGGGTATAGCTCTTCTTTGTGATGGAATATAACTAAATGTTAAGATAATGAAGATTGTCCAGTGCAGCTGTTGTCTGATTTTTTTTAATGAGGTTCTTTGCAGTTTATTGTTTTTGGAGCTTCATCTTCTTTGTTGTGACATCAGTTGTGGGGCCTTTCAACCAAGCAGCATTTGAACAAAATGTAGTGTCACCTCCAGGTCCTATGCTTTGTTAGCTTGTTGAAGGACTGCACGTCTATTAATCTGTATTGAAAAAATGGCTGTCAGCGTGCAGAGAGCACCACGGATATTTCCATAAATATATACAATGGCCCTTATAGGCTTCATACCCTGAGATAAGTGGTCCCATTCTTTCAAGAGAAACATTTCATTGTTCCTTCCGTTTATATTTGAATGAAACTGAGTGGCTAACATGTGTATGTGTATATGATGAAAGGACAAAATATGAACTTAAGCCACTAAAACAGATCTCAGGAGATAATAAAAATTTAAATTAATTCAGATTTAGAGTCTGACATAGTGAGTTACCTGTTGTAATTGAGAATAATGGAGGACAGTTTTGTTAGATTCTTCATTTCAGATGGTAAATCACTCAGCTGATTATTCCTGTAACAACAACAAAGAAGCATAAATAGTTCAAGTGAAGTTCAAACCTTAATGTCTTTAATGTTTTAAATGACTGTACTATCAGGTAGAGCTACCATGCTTGCACAATAGGTGAGACCTGGTGTGTGAAAAGGATTTGTGGCAATGCTGGGATGGATTCAGAGAGAAAGGACGGCAGGCTTATAAATGGTGAACTTGCTGATGGCACTGACTGGGTCTGGCAAACTAGCACTGGAAATTCAAATGGATCTTTTCTCAGTTTGTGATGCATACCAAACTATTTCTGAGCAGTCATTTCTTATCTAAATACTGTATGTGTGCAGGAGGGTGATCACAAAAACATTTGTGGAAGGGTCCCTTTCAGAATGCAAAATCAGGTATTTAAATCAAATATCCAATGTTATGTATTAAAGTAGCTAATTATCTGCAAACTATTTTATACCTGACAAATTTTTTATTTTTGTAGACTACAACAAGAAAACTTAATTAAACTTAATTCATTATAAAGGCTTGTTCTTCTTAATTTACAATAGGAAATATGTGACAATCTGGGATCTTACACTAATATATAATTATATAGCATTTTTCTCAACTATGTTACAGTTTAGCATAGTTTGGTTTTTAAATTACATTTGTCATTTTGTCAATGCTTTACAACACAAAATAAAGGCAATTAAGGCAGATATAATGAAAGACTGGTCAAAGGACAAAGAACACACAGGAGAGAGGAGTCATCAATAAATCCTGCAACAAAACTTGGTGTGACACTTTCTAAATTACCATTATGGCATCAGTAGGTAGGGATAACAGTCTCCACATTTACATGGGCTTTGGCCCTGCTGCTGAGGTCAGTAATAGGAATAGTGTATACATTTGTAACATTCATAAATGGCCTGGAGGCTCTATAAGCTGAAGCAGTGATTTCAGGTTTTGGCAGTTTTACCTTAGGGCAAAGTGTTTTTTCTTACCTCTTCTTTTTATCATGACTCCTTAGGCTTTATTGATTTAATAAGGCCCTCACTCATGTGTTTTCCATGACCCTGAACTATGACAATAAAAGTGAAATTTACCAGTCAGATTTTTTCTCATTTTGATAAAGTAGGATTTAACATAGATTATGTTACTTAAGTGATAAGTACACTAAACTTCATGCTTATAGTATGTGAGGCTTGTCATACTACTGTAACAAGCTGTGCCTGTGTTGGAAGCTTGTTTGAAACCATACACAAAAAACTGCTGCTCTTGATAAATTGCAGTGGTAATTTTTTTAATGAATTGGCAGCATCTGTATTCGGGAATGTTCACTGTGTTAGCAGATCACCAGCAGAGCTAGCCAATTCAGTCTATTTTCAGAGTGCAGTCTCCTATCGCGCCCAACTTCATAATTATTTCCATAACATTTGCACATAGGGACAAAATCAGTGATAACGTGCCATGTGTCTGCATTGTAGTAGGTTTACATGAATATACAGAGTACTAAGTGTGAGAGGGAAACCTTTTAACACAGAATGTCCACATGGCAAGTATCAAAAGAAGTCAAGCTCTTAGTTACAAAATGTCTGAACACCTGTCATTTCAACAACAGTTTATACTTAAACATCACTCAGAGATGTTTGTGAGCTGGGAGTCAAAGGGGACGTCTACAAGGGATTTAAAAGTCCTAATTGAACAGTAATTACTGTGTACACGCACACAATGTCATATCAAACAGTGAAATAAAAAACTGAGATGTGGCACTTTAATGTGGTGTCCATGATTTCGTCACAAACTGAAGGCCCAGTATACCAGTATAAAAGTAAAAGTAAAATCATTAGGTATTGGACTGCTGACTTTTCTTTTAGTGTTTCCTGACATTTTAAAGAAATCCATCAAGAAAACAGCAAGCAGATCAATGAATAAATGAAACTGATAATGGGAATATACTGGAAATATATGTGTACCTGAGATCAATATGTGTCAGCTGAGGTAACTTGCAGATGTCAGGAGAACAGTGGTTCAGTCTGTTGAAACCCAGATTGATTTCTGACAGCGATGAATGCAACTGCAGCAGTCTGCAGACAGTACAGTGTGGTTAGTCTTTTGTGTAGTATAATTTGTTACATGGTAATAATATGGTTTGCAGCTCTGTTTACCTGGGAGGTATGGAGGTCAGCTGGTTCTTGCTGAAGTTTATTGTGATTATACCTTGATCTGCTGAAACATCGAGCAGTTCATCTGGGATACTATCTGCTTGTTTGTCACTGAACATAAAACACAAAAAATACATACTAATTACTCCAAAGCTAGTTACTCTTACCAATCTTTTTGAGCGGCGAGAATCAAACCGCAAACCTTCCGATTATTGGACGTCCCACTCTGACCACTGAGCCACGGCACGGTCATGACCCTTTCACCAGTTTTTTTGCACTATGAAATGAATCATTTGATGTTGAGGTAGTGCTCAGATTTTTTATTTTTTTGTGAAACAGGAATTGAGACAAACATTTTTACGCAGCAGTAAAACTGAAATCCAGTTCTCCACTGACCAGATTAAAACTGGGAACAGGTACTTCAATCAATATTGAAAAACAATGGGGCCCTCACTTTCAATTCAATTAAATTTTATTTATATAGCGCCAAATTGCAACAATTGTCATTTCAAGGCACTTAAATAATATAGTCCAATTCAAGCCAATTGGAATTCAATTCGTTGTAATCATAATCCAATTCATTCACATAGAGCCAATTGAAAAAATAATATCCTAGCTAAGGAAACCAAAAGATTGCACCGAAACTTGTCTTCAGTCCAATCTCCCGTCCTGAGCCTGTGGCGACTGTGGAAAGGAACGACTCCCTTTTAACAGGAAGAAACCTCTGGCAGAACCAGACTCAGGAAGGGTGGCCATCCACCTCGACCAGCTGGGGTTTGAGAAGACAGAAAAGAGGGAAAAGAGGGGGGAAAAACACCATAACGCCATTCAAAGGATATCTGTCTTAAATCTTAAATTCTATTTTGGATTTAATAGGGAGCCAATGAAGAGAAGCTAAAACTGGAGAAACATGATCTCTCCTGTTAGTTCTCATCAGAACTCTGGCTGCAGCATTTTAGATCAGCTGGAGGCTTTTCAGAGAATATGTGGGACAGCCCAATAATCAAAGTAATTACAGTAGTCCAATCCTGAAGTAACAAATGCATGAACTAGTTTCTCTGCATCACCCTGAGACAGGATGTTCCTGATTTTAACAATATTACGAAGGTGAAAGAAGGCAGTCCTAGAAACCAGTTTTATACGTGCATCAAATGATAAATTCTGGTCAAAAGTAACTCCACGGTTCCTCACTCTAGAACTAGAAGCCAAGGAAATACCATCTAGAGTAACTATATAACTAGACAATTTCTCCCTGAAGCGCTCAGGTCCAAAGAGAACAACTTGTCCCTAACCCACATTTGCTGCATCCAACAATATCGACTGACACATACACCATATACCTCCAAAACACCCTCCCCACTCCACTTACCCTAAACCTAAGGTCACAGAACTATGGCCCTAACCCTCAGTCCCCCTACTCCATGACACAACCTCAAAAATTAATTTTAATAATTTTTTCAGTTAACACTTCTTACTCCTTATAAATCCACCCACTTCCCTTTTTATATATCTTCCACTTATCTTTAACCTAAAGTCACAGGACCAGAGTCCTAATCCTAAATCCACCTTTCCCATACCACAACCTCAAAAATTTGTTTTCATTCTAATTAAAAAAAATTTTTTTTTAGTTAACACGTCTTACCCCATGGATTTAGGGATAAATCCACCCACTTCCTCTATTATATACCTTCCCCTTCCACTTACCCTAAACCTAAGGTCACAGGACCAGAGCCCTAATCCTAAATCCACCTTCCCCAGGTCACCTATTTTTAAATAAAAATTAATTTTAATAATTCTATATGGCCCTCATCCCATCTCTTTCAACAAAGATTTAACCGCTCTCTAAAGAGTTAAAGTTCCGAAGATTTCAAATGTAAAAGCAGAATATTTAAAATCTTTGCTCCTTTCATAGAAAAACTATCTGAGCAAACTATCTTTTTTTTTACAAACAGACTTTATAATTTCTACCTGAAGCAGGCCTGAGACCAGACAGTCAAACCATATGACATATGTAAAAATATCAGGATTTAAAAAAACAGGTCAGACAGTCACATGTTAGTTTCTTATCAGCAAAAAAGGTTAGCCTTTATTGTTTTATAAATATTATTAACATGACTTTAAAATTTAGCTGAGAATTTAGAATTCCATCTGAATATTTCTCCCCTGGTTCTTTCTCAGTGAGATCACCTTTCATTTTTAACATTCAGGTACAGATGGTTTTTAAAACAAGCTGATACTTTTTCTAAATTTGAGGTTAGCTCTTCTTCAACAACATCACAAGTTTTACCAGAAACTTAAGCAGAAAATGTAGAATTTAACTTGTGATAGCTTTCATTACATCTGATTTGTCAACTTCCCTAATCTTAAAGGAAATTTGGTCATATTCAGAGATTACAGCATTTATATTAGTTATATCATAAGGAAATTTCATTGTCCGATCTTTAATAGCTTAAATAAATAAGTCATTAAATCTGTTGACAACCTGTAAAGTGACAGAGATGTTGTTTTCACCAATTCATTATCAGTTAAAATTCATCATCAGGATTTATATTTAATCTTATTAAACTATTTAACTGCAGTAAATCTATTAAACAATTTTTCCAACAGTGACTGGATCTTGAACCACAGATCATTTGGAACTAAATTTAAGGCTTTTTGAGTTGCAATCTGGAGATCATTGCAAGCAGAACAAAGGTCTCAGATGGACCAGAGACTGTGAATCCAGCCATATACATCCCACAAAGAATGAAGAAAGTGAAAACAAGTGACTGTCCTTTGCCACTGGCAAAAGTCAATAGTTCATAGCGAGACCTTTTGGAGTTCAGATGTCAGTCGCGACCCGGCATCTGATGAGACCATAAGAGAATTTTCCCGTTAATAAAGTTGGGAGTTACTAACAGAAGCTGGCAGATGGGTTTTTTGTTTCTATAGGCGGCAAACTGTGGATTCACAAGATTAGGTTAAAGTAGTGTTTTATTTTATTGTGGTTGTTCATGGTGTTTCATTTTTTAGTAGTTTTTTCTTCTTCTATTGGTGTTTCATGTACTTAGGGTTTATGGTAGATTATATCAATTATCAATCTTTTTTTTTACCTTGTCATATCACTGATTAGTGATTTCAGGGGGAATTGTGGGAGATAATTAATATCATAGCCAAACCACGTACTGCCCCGTCCTGTTCTCTGCTAACAGAAGATATTTGTGGAAAACTCAGACACCGTGGCATCACAGGGTCTCTGCAGGTTTCAACAAGTCAAATTTAAGACTTTTTAAGACTTTTTTAAGACCATGATGAAGACAATTTAAGACCCATTTCACAACCATACTGGCAAAAAATTTCTCACCTGTAGCCGCCCTACTACATGCCCACTGGACACCATTCCCACTAATCTTTTCCAATCCATTGCTCCAACTGTAACTGCAGCAGTCACGCATGTGATTAATGCTTCACTGACATCAGGCACATTTCCTACCACATTCAAGCAATCTCAGGTTACACCACTGCTCAAGAAACCATCCCTCCCTCCAACTCATGTGGAGAACTATCGGCCGGTCTCTCTCCTCCCGTTTCTGTCTAAAATCATTGAAAGGGCGTCTTTAAGCAGGTCACCGATTACCTCTCACATAACAACCTCCTTGACCCAAACCAATCTGGGTTTAAAAGTGGACACTCCACCAAAACGGCTCTGTTGTCTGTGACAGAAGCCTTAAAAGAAGCCAGAGCGACAGCTAAGTCCTCTGTACTTATCCTGCTCGACTTATCAGCTGCATTTGACACTGTCAACCACAGTATCCTTTTGTCCATACTCTCTAGCATGGGCATCACATGGAGAGCACACTCCTGGTTTGAATCATACCTCACTGGTCGGTCGTACAAAGTATCCTGGCTTGGTCACACTTCTGCAGCGCACCACCTTGCCACAGGGGTCCCCTAAGGTTCAGTACTGGGACCTCTTCTCTTTGCCATATACACCACCTCACTGGCTCAGATCATCCGAACACATGGCTTCTCATACCAATGTTATGCTGATGATACCCAACTATAGCTGTCTTTCCCACCTGACGACCACACGGTCTCAGCACGAATCTCAGACTGTCTGTCTGACATATCAACATGGATGAAAGCCCATCACCTACAACTTAACCTCCCATAAATTGAACTGCTTGTCTTCCCAGCCAAACCAACCATACACCACAGCATCTGCATCCAAACTGAATCCCCATCTCTTGCTCCATCAAAGGTAGTTAGAAACTTGGGTGTCATGATTGATGACCAACTAACCTTCAAAGATCAAGTTACCTCTGTTGCTCGTTCATGCCGCTTTGCATTGCTAAACATAAGAAAGATCAGAGCATACCTAACCCAACATGCCACCCAGCTCCTGGTGCAGGCCATGGTCATCTCCCGCCTACTGCAATGCTCTCCTAACTTTTCTCCCAGCCTGTGCTGTGAAACCGCTGCAGATGGTCCAGAACGCGGCGGCACGTCTAGTCTTCAATCAGCCTTAAAGAGCACACGTCACCCCTCTGTTCATTGAACTCCACTAGCTACCCTTAGCCGCCCATATCAAATTCAAGTCACTGATGTTAGCCTACAAAGTGCTTAATGGAATGGCTCCCATCTACTTGAATGCTCTTGCAAAGGCTTATGTCACAACTCAGTCCCTCCGTTCGTCGCAGGCTTGTCGTCTAGCAGCTCCTACACCACGCCTAAGACAATCCAAACTCTTTTCATGTGTCGTTCCACAATGGTGGAATGACCTACCGAGCGCTACCAGAACAGGGGCATCCCTGACTATCTTCAAGAAACTCTTGAAAACCCAGCTCTTCAGAGAGAATCTCCTATCCCAGCACTTACCTTGTACTTCTCTACCCCCTCTATCTCTGCACTTTATCTTTCTGTACTTTCCTCTATGCCTGCACTCTATTGCTACTCTGTCACCTCTGACTGAGTCTGACTAGTGGGTTCCTTCTATGTAGTTTATTATAGTTTATTGTTAGCTTTTTTTATATAGCTTGTTATATCTTAATTTGTAAGTTGCTTTGGATAAAAGCATCTGCTAAATGCATAAACATAAAAAAGTAACCCGGAGGCCCGTAATTACTTGCAAAGTATAGGATTTTTTTATTTTTTTTTACAGCTCTTTCACATTGGAATACAAAATGCTTAACCTAACTATAAACACCAGAAGCAACTCTATTGTCAACAAATATTTGTTCTACTGTTAACTTTGGAGACCCCCCCCCCCCCCCCCCCATTTGAATTGCAACACTTATATGTAAATGCAGTGATGAAGAAAAAGTGGATTGTGAAGGGCCATATTAATGGAGACATGAAAGTACAGTACATTAGGTGATGTGGTGCACAGTAACGTGATTTTACATTGTGTACTGACATCACCCCGTTAAGAGTTTCTCATCAATTTCATGCGTGTGTCAGTGCCTGTAATGTTACACTGCTCTCATTTCCTGAGCGGAATCCAGAGGAAAATACACCACTAACGGGACGTTGCTTATATGCAACAGCAGCTTGTCGCTATGAGAGAGAATATATGTAGTCAGATCTGAGTTTACGTGTGTCGGTAACGGCACACATGGACAAGAGACAACTGCCTGTGTGTGAACACATGCCGGGTGCGCCGTGCCACAACACACTAACTGGTTGTGCTCGATAAATTCTGACCGGGGTGCAGAGGTACTTTAGTTCTGTTTTGTTGTTATGCTATAGCGTCCTCAAAAATCAAAATAATTAAAAGCAAGACTGAAGTTTATGCATTTGTTTACAATAACAGTAACGGTAATACATTTTTAAGACCGTTCAATATCGTATTTAAGACATTTTATGGCCTTAAATTCAAATTATTGGATTTTAGACATTTTAAGACTTTTTAATACCCCACGGATACCCTGCATCAGATAGAGATTGGGTTTTGGCCACGTACGCACACAACATTATCAGAAAGTATGAGAGAATACCACAATCTACTGTCTGCTGTGTGACATCCATCTTTTCTGTTCCTGTTGATAAAGTTCCATAAAAGGCTGCAAGGACAAGTCTGATTACAGTGGTCTTTTCTTCACAAGTTGAAGAGTAACGATTGACAGCAGGAGTTTTTATTGATCGAAGTCAACCTGTCCTTTTTGATTTGAGAAAGAGTACATCTTACATATTTTACCTGAGCAGGTTTTCAGGTTCATGCTTACAGGTGCCTGAGTTGGTAAATCAGCAGTTTTAGGATATCACCTGCAGAACTGGACACTTATGATTTGTGACCAAAAACCAATTTTCTGGGTTTAATAAATCTGCCCCTGAGTAAGCAGCTTATTGAGAAGCTATTGTTCACATTTCCTGCCATGTTCTATCAGCAGGTTTGTGGGCCAAGTGATAACACACATTTACCAAACCATTTCAAATGACCACTGGAAGGCTGTCTCTTTTCTTACAGGGTTTGAGAACTACAGACAGAAATGTGCTTTACTCACCTGTACTCCAGTATCTTGAGAGTTTTAATGTTATGCACATTGACTTTGGCCTGGGAAGGTAATGTCATAGCGGTTTGTCCTTCATCTGCTTTTTCAGGCTCCTCTAATATAAAACATATAAAACACAAACACATACGGTCAATGTTATTCAGTCCACAAAATGATATTGGTACAGTCAGGAGATTCAGTAAGGCTCTTAGACTGAGTGCTTATCTGATATTAAGGTTTGACATGGTCTGGAACTTTGAATTAGATAAGAAATTGTAAATATTTACATAATTTACATCCAAGTCTTGATTCAGATTAGCAACAAGAAACTAACAGATTTAATTTTGTTTTTATTTGCTAGAACCCATACATTGTGCGTGCTGAGCTTCCTAGAATCTGTCTTTTGAAAATAAGACTTTTCATTCTTTGATTCAGAATTGAATCATAACTCTGAAAACACTTTTTGTTAGTTTATCATTCTGTTGTATGTTGACAATTAAGCCAAGAAATTCTGCCCAATTTTGTACTGAAATACATTAAAACAAACAAACAAAAGTTCTGGTCCATAGCAGGTCTCAAAATTTTGTAAATCCAACCTCAGATGAGCAACAACACGACACATTACTGTGTATCATTATTTATCGAACCAAACCTGAGACTAAATGAAGAAGTGTGAAAAACTAAGTGAACCCTTACTGCTTCCACAGGAATATATAGAGTAAGCAGCAGCCAGGTGGTTACAATTACATTTTACTTTTGTCATTTGTCGAGTTTAAAAAGTAAACTGAGCTTAAAGAGCTTAAGCGACGTAAACTCAACCTAAAGTCCTCTTACTAACTCTTTCACTAGATCTTTCTCTCACCTTCCACCAACTCTTGGTCTAAGCTGTTAAGGTGTTCAAATAGGAGCGCTGTGAGAAATAAAGCTCTATAGGGGCACAGGCCCCCCTGATCACTTGAATCATCTCTTTTTATTGTACACGTGTATGAAATGTGCAATGTCATTTGTTATAAAAACTTTCCTTGTTGGGGGACTTCCAGTGATGCGGACCGAGTAGCAGCGTTCAGTGTGAGCTCCTGCTTTGTCGATGCAAAAATATCCTGATACTGATGCCAAATTCGATAAAAACACTTGTAGAATTTAGCTGATGTCACTGGACCACTTCTGGGGTAAAGCTTTTGTTAAAATGGCTTCAAAAACTGTGAAAAAGACAGAAGAAGAGGAACGTCGCTGCAAGCAACAGGATTGGGCACAAGATGGTGGCACAAAGACTACAAAGATGGACGTTTTGAGTCCAGTATTGATCAAGGCCATGGCCACACTTACAGCAAATATATCTGAGGTGATAGAGGTTAAGTTTAACTCTTTTCTGCAAAAGATTGGAGACATATCAAAAGAGTTGCAAGACACAACCAAGCGTGTTGGGGAAGCTGAACAACACATCTCCGCGTGGAGGATGTAAATGTCGAGACGGAGAAACGTATCTCATACCTGGAAAAAGTTGTGGTCTTGCTGCAGGAGCGTCTGGATGACCAGGAGGATCGAGGCAGACTTAAAAACTTCAGAACAATCGGCCTGCCAGAATTTTCAGAGGGCTCATCTGCCGAACAGTTCATGGAGTTGTGGCCTCCCAAAATTTTGACCACCAAGGACGGGAAAATAAAGCTGGAGGGGAGCCAACACATGCAGACCTTACCCCCGCGCTATGATTGTAAGATTGGAAGTGTTTCACAACTACAGCAATCGGGTCCGGGTGCTGGAGGTAGCCAGGCGGACGAAGGAGGTCCGTTTTGAGGACAGGTCTGTTTTTCCAGGACTTCTCTGAGGAAACTTCGGCTTTTGACAAGTCCAGAAGGAGGCGCCAGTCGCTACATATGGTACCTATGGCCTAAACTATCCTGCAACTCTGAGGATCACCGTGAATAACACTACCAAGTCCTTTACCAAGCCCGAAGAAGAAACTGTGGCATCTATCAACACACTGGGTGGTGAAGAAACTGTACCGGATGAACGAGTGTGAGTAACTAAGATCTTACAATTTATTCATGATCTGTAATGAACGAACTGAAAATATAGTTCATGCTGCTGTAGCGTTTGCTGACGAAGCTCAATGTAAATGTAAAAGACTGGCAGTATCAGTATAACGTTAAGACTATTGTGGACTTTTAAGGGCTTTTGGACTCTTGTTTCGTTGTTTTTTTTTTTTTGCCCTTCTGTTTCTTATCAGAAGTTCATCTCGGAAACGGGGCTAGCCATAAATAATAGCATTTTGCCGATCATAACTGAAGGTATTCGGGGGAGTCGGCGGATGTCTGACATGGCCGAGATGAACCGGAAATGGCCGGAGTTGGCCAAAGGTAGCAGCATTTGATTGACAGGCCCTATGATCATACGGATCATATGTGGGTATCCTGCTGTCCCCACCAGGTGGTAGCACAGATTTTTTTTAATCCTTTTTTTCTATGACTTTATATTACTTTTTGATGGTATGGATACCAACTACTACTCTATGTGAAAAATAAAAGTGATGGTGGAACATCAGCTTAGTGGACTTAGGGCTATTTAAATAATTGATTGCACTCGAGCTGGCGGACTCAGGAACATCATAGCAGCATCTGAAGTAAGGTTAAGAGGCCCTAGTAAGGGTTTTTATTCTGAAGTTGGGGTCTCCACCCTTCTCTTCATCTTGAGTTCCATTAGTTTATTTGTTCATGAGAGACTGTGTGTATATAGTTGTGTTCAAGGGTTTATTCTAGGGTTATGGAAGACAGTGCAGCAATTTGAATTTTTTTCTGTTGTGTTATCTCTTTCCAGTCACAAGGTATGGCACATGGAGGGAATTGGATTCTGAATAGTATAATGCATACGGACTGAAGGCAACGACCAGTCCTTGCTCTATCTAATTTTTTACAACTACCATGACTAATTCTGTACTTAAGGTATGTACATGGAATTTTAGAACCTAGAAACGGGAAGTGGTGGGACAAGTATTTTTTCATCTTTCATGTCCAATAGCAGAGGAGTTTGCATCTTTATTAACAAAAGGCTTCTATAAATAATAAGATAATAATAAAAGGACGCCTGTTTGGCAAAAATATTACTATTTTAAATGTTTATGCCCCACCACGTCATCCTCCTGATCTCATAACAAAAGCTTTCTCAGAATTAGCGGAGTTGGACTGTGCTCAGTCATTTGCTGGCGGAGAGTTCAATTGCATTTTAGACCCTTACATTGATAAGTTACCTGCTGAACAAACTAACACTACTAAACAGGCGCGAGCAACAGCTGATGTACGCGAAGAACTAGACTATTTGGATGTGTGTCGAGCATTAAATCCAAACAATAAAGAATTCACATTCTTCTATGGAGTGCAACAAGTAGCTCTAGAATAGACTACTTGTTTGTCCCTAAAACAATGTTGTGTTCCGTTTCATCTTGCAATTTTGGAAACATTACGATATCAGACCATGCCCCATACCTAAAGTTCTCACATGGAGAGGCCCAGCAACGATCAAGTAAATGGTGGTTTAATAATTATCTGTTGAATGACCTGAACTTCATATCTTTCTTTCAGACTGAGTTTCAGCTATTCTTTTCATGTAATAACACACCTGATCGCCTTCTATTTTATGGGAGATGTGTAAGGCTTATTCACGTGGTTTGATTATATCTTATGAAAAAACAAAACAAAAGCGTCAAGAAGAGCAACGGAAACTAGAGCTACAGCTATCTAAGTGTGAGAGGGAATCCTACCGATACTAATCTTATAGAAACTCTGACCACAAGAGCAACACTTAACTCACTGCTCACGCAGAAGGCAGAACAGAGTAAAAGATTGACAAGGCAGAAATAATATGAATTTGGTATCAAACCCAGCAAGTATTTAGCCAGCCTGGTTAAGAATAGACCTGACTCTCAGAACACATTTTCAGTTAAAGATGTCTCTGGGCAGGTGAAATTGGATAGCAATAGCATAAATGAGGTTTTTACAGAATTTTCTGAAAAGTTGTATTCGAGTGAGCAGCCAGCAGGGGTCTCTAGACTCATGGAGGGCTTTTTCTCCAATCTGAATCTGCCCAAGCCCAATGACCAACAAAATATAGTATTGAATGGACCTATAACACTAGAAGAAGTAGCTAAAACAGTTGGTGTTTTACAGTCAGGAAAGGCTCCAGGTCTTGATGGCTTTAGCTCAGATTTTTATAAATGTTTTAAGCCGCTGTTGGTGAAGCCTTTATTTGCCATGTTTAATCACTTCCTTGAGAAGAAAGCTCTTCCCAAAACACTTACAGAAGCAAACATTAGCCTGATTCTTAAGTAGGATAAACCAGCGGATGTGTGTTCATCCTACCGACCTATCAGTCTACTAAATTTAGACTTCAAGAGTTTATCTAAAATACTAGCCTTAAAATCCTTCCATTTATCATTAATAATGACCAGACAGGGTTTATTACTGGAAGGAACTCATCTTCCAGTGGCTGCCAGTGGCAGAAGCCATTAGAACCCTCTCTACTGTTCATGGTACATCGATTAATCAAAGACAACATTAGATTTCCTTGTATGCTGATGATGTTTTATCGTTTATCACTCAACCAGAAATATCTATAAGGTCAGTCCTTACTGTTATTAATAAGTTAAGTACGTTTTCTGGTTACAAAATAAATTTCAGAAAATTTGAAAATTGTGTCATTTGACCAATTAAAATTGAAATACATTTCATCACACACACATTTTCTTAAGTTCCTACAAGTCAAAAGTTTTATACAGAATCCAATTCAGCATAAATTTACACTGGAAATGTCACCAACTGAACAACTACTATACAAAACACATAGCAATAAGGCTATAATAAGGCGATGCTATGAGGCCTTTTATAAGTCCAAAAAGGCTAACAATACAATTATGCAAACATGGGCTCAGGACCTTGGGGTGATAATAGACAAAGCTATGAAGGTGGACATATGGGAGCATGCTAACAACATATCCATATGTAATAGAGCAAAGGATTCACAATTGAAGTTACTGCATCGCTTTTAGATATCACCTGAACTCAGACATAAGATGAACCCAAATAAATCAGCTCTGTGTATGAAGTGTATCATGAAAGTTGGTAGCTGTATACATACTGTATGGACCCGTGTGCACGTCCAGGATTTCTGGGTAGAAGTGGCGTTGAAATTAGATGTGGTTTTTAATAAGGAGTTGGACCTGGACCCAGTGTATCTGTTGTTGAGATTATCACACCCACAAACAAAAGGATCTCATTGTCAAGAATTGTGGAAAGTTTTAATATATGCTGCACATAAAGCTATATTGCTGAAATGGATTTCAAATAACCCACCTCCAGCTTTAGATTGGCATAAGGTAATATTTGACCTTTTACCCATGGAATGTCTGACATACTGAAGCAGAGGGAAATTTGGTTTATTTGATCATATATGGACCCCATTTCTCGATTATGTAGGACCTAGAATATCTAACATATTTTGGAAGGTGCTTACCAGACCAAGGAATAACAGTTAAATGTTAAAGGAGAGGTTTTGCTGTCAGTAATACTATTTTAATTTTTGTTTTTTATTTTATTTTCTATCTCATTTCTTAATGATTGTAATTTATACTTATTTTTCCATTTTATATTATTATTAGAATAGAATAGAAAAATGCTATGTGTCTCTGGTAGGCAAACTGGAGGGGGTCCAGATCCTCAGCAACCTGCAATCTCATGCGACGAACAAGGAGTCTCTCCAAAGTCTTCATGAAATCAGATGTCAAAGCCACTGGTCTCTAGTCATTCAGCTTTACCGGTTGCCCTAATTTGGGTATGAGACGAGAAGTTTTCCACAGCACCAGGACTTTTTCCATCTGAAGGCTCATATTGAAGAGCCTCTGAAGAACTACTAGTTGACCAGCACAGTCCCTCAGAAGCCTTGGACAGACTCCATCTGGGCCTGCAGCCTTCCCTGACTGAAGTCTCCTGAGCTCAGCTCCAACCTCCTCTATAGTTAGAGACAGAGGGAGCCGCCCAGGTTGTAACGGAGGGATGACGAGAGGAGTGATGTTGCTATCAATCATAGAGATAGGGGTGGGGGTGCAGCTGGACAGAGGAGGACGAGTGGTGGGAGTTTCATTAATCTCATTACCGTATATTCCGGACTATAAGACGCTACTTTTTTCCCTGACTTTGAGCACCGTGGCTTATAATACGGTGCAGCTAATATATGTTTTTTTTTGTTTGTTTGTTTTTTAATGCCGCCAAAACATTTTGCCTGGTAACATCAGACTAATAAAACTAACGAATAGTTCACAGCAGTCCAATGAAATTGGATAAATCAAACACACTTGCACAACTAAATTATTGTAAATCGATCATTTGTACTCACTCTCAACATGGAAAACAAACGAAGAAATGCATATGATGCAGCTTTTAAATTAAAGGCGATCAAACTGAGATGAGATTGCGAGAGCGACAATGAAGAGACATGACATGAGTGACGAAGTTCTGAGGCTGTTCAATTCGGACAGTGAAGAGGATGACTTTGACGATTTTAGTGCGCAGGAGGAAGATGAAGAAGGCGATCAATGACTTTTCCTGGTAGGCACTGTTCAGGATTAAAAAACATTTGCAGTATGTATTTCTTTACTAAACAGATTTAATTAAAATCCTCACATGTAATATCTTTCTGTGTAAATATCTCGTATTACAATGTGGACACCCGCGGATTATAATCCGGTGCAGCCTATACAAGTGCAAAAAGGATTTTCTTTTTAAAATTAGAGGGTGCGACTTATATTTAGGGGCGCTCTATAGTCCGAAATTTATGGTAATTATTGTCATTACCATCGCCATATGATATTCTACCATGCTTGTGACTAACTATGCTGTGCTGAATGTTCAACTTTGGAGGTGGGGCGGGGTTCTCTTGAAGGGGGAGATAAACATAAAAAAATGTTGTACATGTGAATACAATGTGACGCATAATTAATAATATACTAAAAAAAAAAAAAAAACTTCCCTTGTTAAGCCCACTGTTCCTGCTGCTGCTAGAGCTGAAACAGCTGGAGATGGTCTGTCTTACTGACAACTGATACCTCAGTTTCAACAAACAGGCTATACAGTAAAGGTTAACTCCATCCGAATATGGCAACTCTGACTAAAACAACACAGTACATTAGTTTATCTGGCGATTGGGAAAAAAAAAAAAAAAAAAGTAGCACCCTTTAGTTAGCAGGTCAGGTATGGCGTTAGATTCACTGAGGTGTTTGAGCTGGTGAGACACTTCCAGGCACAAGGGGTCTTCACACATACTCATAGGATAACTGGAATATCTAGAACATCTGGGATCTCCTTGTGCTCATTGATAAAGACCTTGATACTGTATGTGCTCATAAAAAGCTAGTAAGTAGATAAACACAGATGATTTAATCTCTGCTACCAAATAAAGGTCAGGCCTTTCTCAGACAAAGACATTTAACAAATGACTATTTCAACTGTTGCTGCTGTCACTAGGGGCTTCATATAGTCTTTGTAAAAGTGATTAACACTTTACTTCAGACAAGAAAATAAAATAAATATTACATTTTTTTTTTTTATTTAAAAAAAAAAATTGTAGTGGCACACAGTCACTAACTAGACATGATTACATGCATTTCAAAAGTCGGGCTAAAACAATAATTTGTTTTTCCTTTTGTGTAAACATCCTTAGTCATGGTGGTAATTGTTTCCACCCTTTGAGTTGAGTGTTTCAGTAAAAAAAAAAAAAGAAAAAAAAGACAACTTCACCTTTAATTCTTCCTCTGAGATATTTCAGAAGTTCATTGGTTCCTTTCTGTGATGGAAACAGGGGAGGTTAGTGAACAGTTAATAGAAACATCTAGTGGGTGGATATGAGTTGCTGATTCAGGGGGTTAGATGGATACATATTAGAGATGATCATCAACTTACTACATCTGTGATCTATATATGCCTGTACAGTTGTTATTCACGCCAAAGAATTTACTGGCCAATGTGTTGATTTTATGATGACTTAAATGCTTGTTTCTTGAATACTCAGTCTAGTTTCTTCTTCCTATTGCTTCTCATGACTGAGATGGAAGAGACAAGAAGAGTGCAACTCCACCCAATTTACTCTCAAACTACAAACCCTATTTCCAGAAAGGTTGGGAAGTTCAAGAGAGCAACAAAAACTTAAATCTGTAATTTGTTAGTTTCTATAAAAACAGATGCAAAGGAAATTTTATGGTGAAAGGTAAAGGCATCAGGATTGGGTATTAAAGGGACATCCACCAAAGTTTTAGTATTTCCAAGTAAGGAGGGATGTTAACAGTTTTTTGCCAAACACGATGAGAAAATCTTTTTTTTTTTTTTTTAATTTGTCAATGCAAGTTTGTAAAAAAAACTTTGGTCTCTCAGCAGCAACAGAATACACAATATTGTAAAAAAAAAGATTCAGAGAGTCTATATATGAACACTCAAACATATACATACACTATATTGCCAAAAGTATTCACTCATCAGGCTTTACACGCATATGAACTTAAGTGACATCCCATTCTTAATCCATAGAGTTTAACATGACGTCGATCCAATCATTGGAGCTATAACAACTTCAACTCTTCTGCTCAAATTCCACAAAGTTGGGAGCATGAAATGGTCCAAAACCTCTTGGTATGCTGAAGCATTCAGAGTTCCTTTCACTGGAACTAAGGGGCCAAGTCAAGCTCCTGAAAAACAAGCCCACACCATAATCTCCCCTCCACCAAACTTTACACTTGGCACAATGCAGTCACACAAGTACCACTCTCCTAACGAGCCACACCTGTGCCTTAAATGTTTACAGCCACTTTTCAATGCAACTTATTCATACTTCTGTTTTCATATTTATTCTATTTATTGCACTACTTCCACAGTTATAGTATATATTATTGTACAGTATTTAATTTCCATTGAGCATTTTACACTTTTTTTAAACCTGTCACACGGTCTCTCCCTTGTGTTCTTTATTGTTTTTACCTGCTAAATAATGTTTCTGGCTTTGTTTGTTGTTTTTGTTGTACACAGTAGCTCTGCGGGAGCACCCTCAAATTTCGTTGTACCGCCCTGTACAATAATAATATAGAGTACTCTATTCTATTCTCTCTGCGCACTGTTCTTGAGCTAATCTGAAGGCCACATGAAGTTTGGAGGTCTGTAGCGACTGATTTTGCAGAAAGTTGGAGACCTCTGCACACTATGTGCTTCAGCATCTGCTGACTCAAATCTGTCATTTTACGTGGCCTACCATGTGGCTGAGTTGCTGTTGGTCCCAATCGCTTCCACTTTGTTATAATACCACTGACAGTTGAGTGTGGAATATAGCGAGGAAATTTCACGACTGGACCTGTTGTACAGGTGGCATCCTATCATGGTACCACGTTGAAATTCACTGAGCGACCCATTCTTTCACAAATGTTTGTAGAAGCAGTCTGCATGCCTAGGTGCTTGAATTTATACACCTGTGGCCATGGAAGTGATTGGAACACCTGAATTTAATTATTTGAATGGGTGAGTGAATACTTTTGGCAATAAAGTGTACATGCTCCGTTAGCAACTGGCTTCAGGGTGCAAATGGATGATGGTCTATATATCGACCATGTAGTTTACACCATCTGCCCACTACTTTTTGAGTACCTCGAGACACGATACAGTGAATGAGAGTTTTCAGTTGAAATTTCTAACAGCACTACAAAATGTACAATTTGAACACAACATCTGTGCTTTGTAAAAGTTTAAAAACCCCACAGTCCTGAATTATCACATACTTATCCTGTGGTTTATTTACAGGAAATGAGACTCATGAGTTCTCCATTTGTATTTTGCAACTTTAAAGTTTTGTCATGAGGAGTTTATATTTACTTGTCTTCCCTAACATCACACATGCTGCAGTGTGATTACTGTGTACGTACACAGCGCAATGTCTATGCTACAACGACACATTGTGCAACTCTATATTTTAGAATTTTTATATCTATTCTTATTTGAGATCAATGTTTAAAGTGAATATGAATGTGTTCAGGAGTGCAATGCAGTTAAGTAATACTGTGATGTCAGATTTCACTGTTTGTACATATAGGAAAACCATCCTTAATATCTTCCATAAGTTGTGTTTGTCGCTTCAATGTGTAACCTACAGTGAGGAGATCTCTCCTTATTCCTCGTAAAGGGTTTCCCTCCAACAGCAACACCTTTAGATTTGGCAGCAGGCTGAGAGAAGCTGGAAGACTGACAGACATGTAATTCACATTTAAAAAATCTGCTGGTACATATCTAAAAGATTACCTGCTAACATTTCAGCAGGAAAACGTATTGGCTGTTAGTTTAATATATATATTTCCAAATATATGTGCAAGGAAATACGTGCAGTAATTAATAAAAATGTGTTCAAATATAAATATAGTATATAAGGCAAAAACAGAGTTTGTTCAATTCTAAGGAGCTTAAAGTGAATCTCTGGTCTGAGCACCTTTATTCTCCAACACAGCCTGAACCCTCTTAGACAAGCTTTCTGTCATTTCTTTAAGGAGTCTTCAGGAATAGTTCTCCAGGCTTCTTGAAGGACATCCCAAAGCTCTTCTTTGGATGTGGGCTGCCTTTTGTTCCGTTCTCTGTCAGATGATCCCACACTGCTTCAATAATGTTGAGGTCCGGGCTCTGGGGAGGATTCATCCCTCCATAAGACCTGTTGCCACTGATTTTCAGTCCACTTCTTGTGTCATTTGGCACAGCTCAGCCTTTTCTCCCTGTTTCCCTTCCTTAAGAACGGCTTCTTGACAGCCACCCTTCCATGGAGACCATTTCTGATGAGGCTTGGGCCAACAGTAGATGGATCAGCTGAAGGTCCAGATGCATCTCTCAGGTCCTGTCGGGTCACAGCTGGTTTTTTTCCTCTTTCTTAAGGACATCACTTTCAGATCCTGTTCATCTGCTGGAGATAGTTTTTTAGGCCTGACACTTATTATTTTGTCCTCCACTTGTCCAGTTTCCTCAAATGTTTTAAGGACACACTGCACACCATGCTGAGATATGCCAAGTTTTCAGCTAATAGCTCTTTGGGAATCACCTTGTTGCTGCTAAAAATATTTTCTGTCTGTCAAACTGTGTTATCTTTGCTGTTTTTCATAGATGCAGCTAAAGAAATGGGAACAAATGTGTTTTCCTGACAGCCTGATAGTAACAAAGTGCCTAAAGATACTAGTTAAAATGGCTTCTTTGCTAAGTTGTCTGTTATGTGTCGACACAACACTGGTTCATCCCTTGAGTTAGGAGCCTTTTTTTGCTTGAATGATTCATAGGTCAGAGTTAAGTGGCTCAACAAAGAAAAAACACATTCCTCTGAAAATGGTCAGGAACAAGGACTGGACTGAAAATGAGTGAAAAAGCAGAAAATGTCCAAAGAAAAACTTTGAAAGACCTTCAGAAAACTGGAGAACTATTGCTCGGGACCACTTTAAAAGATTATAAGAAAGTCAGTCTGCTTGGAAACTCCTGGATCAATACTGGATTGGATAACATTGTTTGATAATATTGTATTTCAAAAAGAAACTATTATAAAAGAAATTGGTAGAATATATATTATATTATATTATATATATATATGACTCTAGAAACCACCATGTGTCCTTTCTGTCAATAGCGAGGAATAAAATTGTGGAAAGTTTTGTTGCTGGACCATTTAATTCTGTGTTAAACGGTAATAGATATAAATGGTTGACTTCTTTTGGAAAGCATGATGTGATTATACTGAAGACCTACATGCTGATGTCATTGTTTGTAATGTCGAGACGTGTCAGTGTGTGCAGCAAAGTAATCTGTTCAGGAAGAATTTTGATCTTGTTGTCTCTTAGTTCAAAAACAGATATGGCTCTCAGGCAGGCCAGCTGCTCCGTCTCTAACAGCTCAATCTGGTTGTTCCCAACGTACAATTCCTACATACACAAACACACACGAAAAAACAAAACAAAAGGCACACACAAAAATGATATTTCCTCATACTGCATTAGATCATCTGCATTACTCACCAAAAAAGCTCAATATCTAAGAAAACTCATGTTGACATGCTTACCTTGAGTGAAGGTGCAGGGAGCAGCGGGAGTTGACAGAGCTTGTTGTGTCTGAGATAAAGTTGCTCCAGGGAACACATTTCTAAGAAGCTGGCAGGAATGTCAGTCAGCTGGTTATTGCTGCAGTCCAGGAACTTAACATCTGCCAAATCCAGCCAGAATAACAAACAAAATGTTGGGCAGCTGCTGAAAGTTATCCAATTTAATTTCCCTACAATAGAATAACAGTACTTTTCAACTCCAGAAATGAGGAGTTGAATCCTTTTGAGGACCTCAAGGTATGCTCCTTTAAAATAAGTGCCTGTTAGACCACAACACAACCAAAAGCTCCTTTACCCACACCAGGGCTAATTTTATAAACGTTTTGAATTTTAAAAAAAGAGCGACTGAAGTTCTCATTCTCACTCTTTTCTTAGCAACTTCTGTCACTTTCCCTGCTAAGACCATGTACATACAAGACAGTCGATGAAAGAAATTAGGAGAAAGCTCAAGGAACCTTATATTTTAGAATCTATCCATCTATCACAAATCATGTTATCGATACCAGGTCTTACATTTAGATAAATCAATCAGATCAATCAACAACAAATTGCACATTGCACGTGTCACTATATAGTTAGCAAAAACTAAGACTAAACACAGAAGCAGTGTGTGAAAAACTAAGTGAATACTTACTGAGGGTAAGTAACAGCCAGGTGCTGCTGATCAATGCTCTGATTAATTGATCATCAGTAAGTGTGAGGAGCACCTCTATAAAAGTTCTATCAGTTGGCTGGTCTGGAACATTTAGGTGTGTGTTACCACAATCTCAAGGAGGAAAGACATCAGCAGTTGTGACAGCTCGATTGCCCAGCATTAAACATGGCCCTGGATATGGTTTTTTCTTTATTTTATAGTGTAATAGTATTTGGGTTTTTCATTCAATGCAAATCAGTTTTGTTAGGTCCTATTTTGGGATACTACTTTTCTATGTTTGAGTGCCAGCTAGGCCTCTCTCCTGACATGTAAGATTTTTTTTGGCAGACTCTTCTCTAAAACACCCCTAACCACAGAAAGAATGAAAGTAAAGGAAAGTACTTAAAGCCCTGAACATCAAACCCAACACCAAAAACAAACAAACCAATCAATCCATAATGTAGGATCAAAACAAGGAACTACACCAGTGCACAACATATCACAAAGTTTTTTTAAACAGAGGCAGGCAGTTTAAGGCACCCAAATCAACCAGCTGGCTGGAGTTAATTTGTTTTTTTCCCAGCCGTCTCCTTGCTGAATTTCCAATCCTGACGTTTATTCATCTGAGCTGAGTGTCCCAGCGCAAGGTTAAACTACCTGCGGACTTACTACTGACTGAGGAGGTCAGTTTTGCCAGAGTTGGGCCGTGATTCAGCTTCAGAACCAGTTGAGCTAACTGGCGCCCCAGGAGGAGGTCTGTCTTTTACATTGGCGTTAAATCCCACAACTGTAGGTGGGCAAAAGCTTGCCTAATTCTCTTATTATGTTTTAAAAAAATAACTTCTTTGTTTTATTATTACAGTTTTATTCTAGTTTTAGAACAAAATCTCAACACAAGGTCTCAAATCAGTTTTTCAAAAGAGGGGATCATTAACCCTGTCCCAGAAGATTTCTGAACACTGGAAAAGGTACGACTTGTGACTACTTTTAAAAAAAAGGATTTCTTGAGGCCTTATTTAAACTAAACACAGTGATGTTATTCATTGCTCATCCTCTCCTCTTAGTGGTGATCTTTTCTAGCTACAACAGTGTTACTTTTTCTTTTAGTAGATCACTTTCTCTCACTTCAAATGCATAATACACTTTTTATCTAAACACCAAGTTTATCTCACCGTAAGACTTTTTAGTCACAATTTTAGCTCAACTTCTTTAGCTCAACTTTAGTTATTTTTTTGTGAGCTAAATTTCATCTAACTCTTCTCAGTTCATTTGGTCATTCACTGTAATTTACATTTTGATGGAGCTGTAACACAAGAATTTCCAAAATTAAGATAAATAGTTGGCCTGGACGATACAGCCAAAATAATCTATGTATGTATTTTTAAACCAACTGGCTATGCACAATATTTCTGTATTTCGGAGAGATATCTAAAGGTACCTTTTTGGGTGTTTTTACAGTCTCTGTGGTGACAAAGATATGATTTCAGTTGTAAATAAACTTTCTGTGACATCTGTGTAAATAAAGGAGAAAGAAAGAGATGATATGGTTATAAACAACATTTGTGACCATTTATGTATAGATTTCTCATTTATAAAGTGTACATGATAAACTCTGGAGGGCTTTGATGTACAACGTAACACAGAATTAATTTATATGGTGTGCCTTAAATGCACCATAAAGCCCCTAGTTAATGACCTAAGTTAATGACACTTTTAGGTTCACAACCAGCTCTCTGGATTTTTTGTTTTGTACGTGGTGACAATTTACTTCTTTTAATATTTAAGCTGTGTTCATTAGAAGAAAAAAAAACACTATTATATAAACACAGTTTAGTTACCATATGCTGTGCTCACAGCCACAGACACACAGCAGCCTCTCAACTTATATGCAGAGAGGGCCAATATAACCAGCATGTTGCACTTTCAGTATCTCTGGCGCAGAAAATACCCTTGTCTCAGTTATAGTACCAAATATGGGAGTTTAACAGTACTAGAAGCTGCAGGTCAGGACCCTGATTTTCAAGTGGTAATGAACCCACTCTATATGCATTTTAAACTTTGGCACATCAGTTCATGTTGTTAACATGCCAAAATGGTTAGAGTTACGGTAAAAGTAGGGCAGGGTATCATTCTCAGTACATCGCACAAACACTTTCTTACTCTTGCTAATTTGTGCTCATCCAAAGTAGCTGTCACCAGAGTGAGGGTCCTGATCCTGCAGTTCTGAAACTGCAGCCTCTGGTTCAGCAGGAAAGCCCCAGCTCTTCAAACTAGGAAAGTGACATGATGTGTGCTCAGCTGAACTCCTGCGTTGTGGCTGCATGTGTGTATTCACACCACCTACAGCGCAGAAGCTGCCCGTACAATTGCTTTACAGTGATGCCTCTGGTAATGACCACCAATAGTTTTGTGTAATCCTTGGTTTACATGTCTCGAAAAGTGAAGTCATCACCAGTCATTACCATAAAAGTTAAGCTGTATCTACCTACACACTCAAAGTACAGTGAAAGGTGTATTTTCGCTGATATGAGGTTGACATGGTGTCCCAAAAAAGTTTTTTGTGTACTGTGTATTTTTCTGAGAACTGCTTAACTGATGCTTACCTTACGTGTAAAAAAAAAAAAAAAAAAAAAAAGCACCATGCCAAAACCCTTGAACACAGTTGCTGCAACGCAACTCGTTTTTTTATGTAATTTTCACGACTCAAGTATAGTGTTATTGTTCTTACTTGTGAGCTGGGACAAGCTGTCAGGCAGATAGTTAAGCTTGTTGTGACACAGGCTCACTTTCTGCAGACTGGTGAGACATCCGAGGCTGCAGGGCAAACTCTGCAGATAGTTGTTGGACAGATCCTTCAAACAATCACAAAAGACTTCCTTCAGCAAATCACACAACACAGAAAAAACAGCCTTATACCAATCAACTACACAGCATACATTTTTAGAAGTTGTTATATTTGTTATAGTTTATGCAATATAGCAAAGGAAGGTGGTAATCACCAGTCAGTCATGAAAAAAAAGCAGACATCTGGTCACCTCAGGTTTTTTCTGAACTGACTGGAGAGCACAAACTATAAGAGATGCATGCGGTGTGTAAAACCTGCCTTACAGGAAACGGATGTGCCTATTGCAGCCAGTCCCCCACCCGTTTTAATTACACCTTAAACATTACTACTTATTAGACACACACACACATTAGGTCTTGGGGGGGTATGTAGGCTGCCCAGAAGGCCACGCTCCCTATTCTACAAGGTTGCCTGCCCCTCAATTTTAATCGCTCACTATTAGAAAATATTGAAGAGCCAGAGGGGCGTGGGGAGGGGTCTTCCTACACCCCCATTGCTTGGTTGCTGCTTCTTCTTCTTCTTCTTCTTCTCCGTGTTGTTGTTGCTGGCCCCCGGATGTGCTCGCTGCGCCACACCCCAGCGGAGTTGAGGGAGGGGGAAGAGGAGCGGATGCATGTGCTGTTTGAGTGTGTGTTTATTTATTTTAGTTTTTACTATTATTATTTATTTTTAGGAATTTAAAAAAAAAATTTCACAATTTTTTGCTTTTATGATTTATGTGGGGCCTGGGTCTGGGACTTGCTGTCCTCTGGCCTGCTTGAGCTGTTCCCGATGGGGGAGAGCGTTGCCTCTCTCCACTGCTTCACCCACCTGTGGGCACATTTGACTCCAGGGGCACTGGGGCATGCGCTGGCCCACTGTGCTTGGCTGTCTGGGGCACCTGTATTGGATGGGGTCTCTGGTTTGGGGGCGCTCTTGGGGCCTGGGTGGCAGGGTCGGTGGGGTGTTGGCCCTGGTTCCCAGGAGGCCTCTGCCCTATGCTTATGGGGCAGAGGCTTATGGGGAAGCCCCCAGAAGCTTTGGGTTGTGGCCCTATACAATTATTAACTCATATCTAAGCACAGTCATCATGTGGGACGTGTCACGTGTATCGCAGGTTCACGCACGCACGCACACACACACACACACGGTAGCCCAGTAGCATGCTCGGTAAGCAGTTGTTGTGTTATCCTGTGGTTTGAGGTCATCTATATCCACAGCTGTGTTGTATGTGATTGCTGCTATTTGTGTTTTGTTTGTTTTTTCTCTGCTTGTCTGCTTTCAGATGCTCCTGGTGACTCAAAGGCTGGATTCCCCACAGAGGCTGTGGATTGTCTTCTGTTTTGTTTTTACAGGTGTAGCAGCTGGTTGTCTGGTTTTTCATTGTTTGTCTCTTTTTATTTCTGTTCCGTTTCTTTTTCTTTTCTCTTCCTCTTTCCCTGTCCCTAGTCCGGTTCAGCACTATTACATGTTAAATATTGTAACAAAGATAAATAAATGGGCAGTTGATGGGCATCAAGGGGAGCTTTACATTCATAAAGCTTGGCAAAGCAAATTTGTTCGGCATACATGGTATTCAGATTACAATTCTGTTGCCATAATCCTGGACAAGACAAGGGGAAAAAAAACTGCCTTGCATAAATAAAAAACTTTATGGAACTTATATAACTTTATTTCACACATACTTAACAGCTGACGTATCGGTTAATAACCAATAATGTTGCCATTCAACAAAGATAGGGAAGAGAATGACCAAATCAGCCTACTTCATTGAAAAGAACCCCAATTTTTTTGAGCTGCTTAAGACCTTGGAGCCATGGAGTGAGCAGGCTACTCCCATCAGAAGTATCAATTTACAGAAATAGCTACACCTTTACTCTGTAGCCAGATAAAGTCCACGCGAAGGACTTGATGACTAAAGCTAGTGGAGTAGTAATTACGTGTGGTCCATGGACTTCCTAAGCAACTGATTTGTATGTAACATACAGTATGTACAGTAAAGAGATGGATCACTCAGACACAGGAACCATAAAGGTGTTTTAAGCTTTTAATATGAAAGACAGTTGACTGACTTTTGAATGCCAGTAGAGCCACACGTATGTGTGTTACCTTATGGACCTCATCTGTTACATACCAGCTCCGTCAGGTTCTCCAGCTGTCCCAGTTCCTCTGGCAGATTCTCCAGCAGATTCTGCTGCAGCATGAGGCTGCGGAGGATCTTCAGAGTACACACCTCCACTGGCAGTGATGATAGCCGATTATGACTGGACACAAACACATGATAGATTCTAGTTTATGACAACATTATAGAACTTTACAGCCTGGCAAAAAATAGTCAGTTTGAGGTTCAGCAGCATTATGTGCCCAAAATATGAGGTGGGCCGACTACCTGAATATACTGAATGATCAGGTTTTCCATCAATATGTGTTTTTCTTCCCTGATGGCACGGACATATTCCAAGATGTCAGTATTCATTGGGCTCAAACTGTGAAAGAGTGGTTCAGGGAGCATGACACATCCCCCATTAACCCCACTGAGAATCTTTGGGATGTTCTGGAGAAGACTTCAAACAGTCTGACTCTCCACCAGCAAAAAACAAAACAAATGCAACTCTGAATGGAAATTAATGTTTTGACACAGTAAAAGCTTCTTGAAACAATAAACAACAACTAAGCTAAAAGTAATCCAACAAAAACTTCATCGATCAGTGTTTGAGAAAAAGTATTCTGTCCAAGCATGCAAGAAGTAATCTTCAAAAAAACATCCTAACGTCCAGGTGTTTACTCTATGTTCATTTCTGAAGCGACAATGTACAAAGCAGCTGTGTTACAGGCAGTGATGTTATCTTTTTTTTTTAACTGTGAGTAGAACACTTTTCAGACTTTTCCTCAGAAACCAGGTCAGAATGAAAACTTTAAAGAAGTGCACTGAGCTCAACGTAAAAAAAAAATCAAAATATAGCTATTAATGTGAGTGAATCTAAAATGTGTTACTATATTCAGTTATGGTCAGTTGATTGATTATAATTCAGGCTCTTTCAGAAACATTAGTAAGCTTACAGGGTCCCTCTATACCAGGGGTCTGCAATCTTTATTATCAAAAGAGCCATTTTGCCCCCTCATCTGCCAAAAAATTTTTTTAGGGAGCCACACAAAATAACAGAACTTGTAAACTTTATTTTAGCTGTTATAACCACTGAATACAACAAAAAGTAGCCCGCTTTAAAATAAAACATTTAGCTGAGCTTTAAAAATAAACAAAATTAAGACCGTCCTTGACAAGTCCATGTCAGTGCTCTCTCGTCCTCTTCGGTTTTTTTGCTCAGCCAGCAATAAACTGAAGCACCTGAACATGAAAAAAAAAAAATCTACATCAGCTTGGAGTCTGACTTTTTTTTTTTTCCTGGAAAAGTAATAGCTCATATAATTCAATTGAATTCTTAATGTTTAATGTGACTTCTGGGTCTGAACTTCGCTACAGATCTTCCCTATGTCAGGGCTGTAGGATGTGACTCTGATCTTCATACAGGCCTGTAGGCTCTCATCTGCGAGGCGGGAACGGTGTTTGTTCTTTATGAAGTTCATGCTTGAGAACAATTGCTCGCACAAGTATGTTGAGCCAAAGATGGACAAGACTCCAAATGCATACTTTTTCATGTTAATATACGTGTCAGGAATGGCAATCCATGTTTCAAAAACAAGTTTGTCGGGGTGGGGGAGTTTCTCCATATCACTCCATTTGTGCTCTTTAACGAGTGTAGCCTTCTGACGGGCGACTTCTTCAATATCCGCCGTCAGTGATTTGAATTTATTTACCCATAAAATCTTTATCCGCTATGTCGGCCAGTTCAATTTCTAGATCAGGCTTACTTACTCCGGTGAATGCAACTGTGTTCAGCAGGGATGGGTCGATGTCCAGCGGTGTGACAGGGAAAGAGAGGGTAGGCTTCTCCTTTCTGAAATCACTGAATCTTTCTCCAAATGCAGCTTGCATTGTAATGATGGCACGGTGGAAATAATCATAATTTATTTGATTGTTCGCTTCTTTTAACTCTCTTAGGGAGGGAAAGTGAGAGAGCGTACCTTTTTGTGCATCTCTTGCGAAAACTGTCATCTTGCGCTCAAATGCCAAAACATCTTCCAGCATCTCCAAGGCTGTGCTTCCCTTTCCTTGGAGATTTTTATTCAGCGTGTTCAAGTAACTTGTCCTATCCACCATGAAGTAGAACTTACTCAGCCAATCGAGGTCTTCCAGTTCAGGATAGCTGAGGCCTTTGCTTTCCAAGAAGGTTTTCACATGCTCCAGACAGGTAGAGAAGCGTTTTAGCACCTCTCCCCTGGACAGCCACCGGACTTTGTTGTGCAGCAGGAGATTCGAATATGCATAGTCGACTTCTTCTAACAATGAACAAAACTGTCTGTGGCTTAACCTGTTTGCAATTATTTTGTTCACTATCTTGATAACGAGGTTCATCACTTCCACACAGTCAGGGGGGAAAGTTTGTGCGCACAGTGCTTCTGGGTGGAGGATGCAGTGAAACGTCATGAGCTCTCAACCCAGTGACTTTTGAAGCAAATTCACAAAGCCCTTATGTGCTCCTCTCATGCTGGGTGCCCCATCAGTAGACACTGACACCAAGTGAGTGGTGTTTATTCCTGTCGCTTCTAGACGACTCAAAACAGCATCACAAATGTCCTGCCCTCGTGTTTGGCCCTTTAGCGGTATGAGTTCAATCAGTTCTTCCTGCGGCCCATCAGAGTTTACATATCTGCATAACAGTGCTGTCTGCTCAACATCGTTTACATCACTTGACTAATCACAGGCAATTGAAAATGCTTCAGCTGAATTGATGTCAACAATTTGCTTACTGCTGATGTTTTCCGCCATTTTAATGGTCCTGTCTCTGACGGTCTTTGCGGAGAGAGGCATTTCTCTAATTTTCTGACTAATTTCCCGTTTGTTTTTGAAGTCAGAGAATAGATGCTCCGATATTTTCATGAACGACTCCTTCATATACTCTCCATCTGTGAACGGCTTCCCCCTCTTTACGATCTCCAGAGCTGCCACAAAGCTAGCAGTGCTAGTTGACTGTGGAGAACTGATCCACTTCTTGGAAGATAGTTTGCGCTCTTCAGCTTTTCGTAGCAGTTCCGAAATTGCTCTCTTTCGCTCATCCTCAATTGAGTATTTTTCAGCGAATGCTAAGTGTTTGTTTTGAAAATGTCTTTCAATGTTACATTTTTTGTTGTTCCATATTTTCTCGCCACATATCAAGCATACAGGTAAGCCAGGGTCGTTGGCGGTGAATGCAAATAAATAAGTCCATGCTGAATTAAACTCTCTATTTTCTTCCAAAACTTTCCTTTTTTGTTTTTTTTTCATGGCTTGGCACACAGGTTCGCACGGGTTCACACATTCTAAGAGCTGCCAGCAGGTAAAGGCGCGGGATGTTGACGTTGATGTGACGTAGCCTATATTTTGTTGACAAATTATGAATCAGAAATAAGTCTACCTTTTTAAAAATTGGATCGTATCAACTCAAACTCCAAGACAACTGCGCAACAAAATAAACTAATATTATGTGAATACAAATTAATTAAGAAATACTCTGTATTTATGTTCTTTTTTTTTTTTTGTCAAAGCCAAAGGGAGGCGCTATAAGGAGGCTGAAGAGCCGCATGCGGCTCCGGAGCCGCAGGTTGCCGACCCCTGCTCTATACCAAGAACAATAACAATGCGATCATGCACAATGCTGAGTAATAACACTCTGAAAACAGTGATGCCAAACACACTCTGCTTACTACAACCAAATTCAGACCCCATGCTCAATTATCTACTGTTACTGTTGTACACTGCACAGAGAATGCTTCTATGATCTTGAAGACTTCAGTGTGAAGCACAGCATTGGAGCGCTCCATCTATCAGCAACACAAAGGACAGAATGTGATCTCATCTGCATTTTAAATAGCTCTCTTTTTTTTTTATTGATAATTAAACTGCTATGAAAGTAAACCCAAGGGTATAGGTTATTTATTACCATTGCTGTTGTTATAGTTGTAATGTGTTGTAATATACACTTCCACTTTAGTGTTTCTACTAAAAGACTTTGGAGCATGGACAGAGCAGCTAGGACCATCTGAGTGTAGTTAATTGTAGAAAGACGCTGAGATGGAAAAGTGGCCAATGGTATGGCGCTCTTGCTATTGTGGCAAATGCTGATCATGCAGTGGTCACCCACTGCTCTTGACCAGTATGCCATTTGTATTTTCACAAAACATTCCATCCTCCAGTGGCAGGGGCTTCATGGCAGCACCTGGCCAATTGTTATTGTTATCAAAATTTGCATATGTATCAGGGGGCGGGTCTGATAGCATAAGCACCATACCACTGGCCACTTTTCCATCTCAGCATCTTTCTACAATTTGATCTTGGTGCTACTGTATGTATGTGGGAGTAATTCAAAGTGCCACTACATTATCTGAATGCGTTAGTCTGGGTTTAAGACACTAAATTTCATACGACAATTTTCATACGACCAACAAAATATTTACATTTTTTCTAGAGTCATGTAAATGTGCTTACTGTCTGCAGTTAAACTGTTGTAGATTGGTGGGGTGGTGTGTGTGTGTTTGTGTACCTGAGTCGCAGTTGCTGGAGCTCCTGTAGTTCTCCAAGTGCATTAGGTAAACTACTCAGCTGGTTGTCATGGAGCTGCCAGAACAAAATCAGTATTTTTGTTTAACAGCTTGTCTGTAATTATCTTGTACTTTGTTAAAGAAAACTGATCTCTCTTAATCAACCTGCTTGCTTCCATCCATAAATATGATATATTGATACATTTATTTTATTGACTTATCTCTTGCTCAAAACAGCGTGTTTTGTGCTCCATATCAGCTCAGTGTTAATAACATACTGAAGATACAGAAGATTTAACAAATTTGAATCAAATTCATAGTAACGTTACATGACAAAACTGTTTGCCATAAGACTGAGCCATATAAATGACAAACTTGAGTAATGCTAAAAACTTCATAGAATCAAACACAATATCAAAATAAAACAATATGATTACATGTACATAAAAAGGTAACCAGGTAACCAACTGAGTAAACATGAACAAATGAAAAGCTCAATTTCCTGAAAAGTTTGGAAAGTTTCTGCAATAAAACCGGAAGCTCACGCTCAGTCCTGCTGTGTGGGGCTCACATCCAGTAAAAAATGTTAAACTAATCTAATTATCAAAATACTCTGTGATCAGAAACTAAGTACAGTGTACTGCAGAGTTGGTTAGTCCCTCGGGAGGAAGCGGTAGTTATTGGACTAGTTCTGAAAACACTGTAGCTCTCAGAGCATCGAGAGAATACACACTACTACTGGAAATGGGAAAGGATTTCATTGGCTTATTTTAGTAGGGGTGTGTGCAGTGAGAATGACAACAGATCAAACACACTACTTTTGTTGTCAAGATGGCATATTAGATTCAATTCAGTTAATTTATATAAATAATATCTATATTTATTTAATAATACCAAAATCACAACAAATGTCATCTCAAGGCACTCCAATTAAAGTCAATTATAGTCCAATTCATTGTAATCATAATCCATCCATCCATTTTCTATACCCACTTAATCCATCGGTCGGGTCACGGGGGGGCTGGAGCCTATCCTAGCGGTCATCGAGCAACAGGCGGGGTACTCCAATCAAATTAAATTGATTAAATAAAAAAAATCAGTCTTTGTTAAAAGTAATTGAGAAGCCCACAAAAATAATTCTGACATGTTTTGGTCTTGAATGTACCATCAGCACACCACTGGTAACATTCGTTATGATGGCAAACATTGATGAAATATTGGCAATGTGGGCAACAGTTCTTAATGTTAGCTCCAACAAAACAAAGAGAAATAGAGTGACAGTGAAGGTGACTCGTGACAGTGTGATCCTTGGGGGATCATAATTCTCAGCCTCCCCGGTAAAGCCTATGTTGGACAAAAGAGTCCAGCAGACAGGCGAACCTCACATTTAGGAGGAGCAATGTGGTTTACATTCTGGAAATGGAACACTGGACCAGCTCTTTGCACTCACAAGGATAAAGCAGGGTACATGGGAGTTTGTCCAACCAGTCTTCATGTGTTTTGTTGACTTTGTGAAGACTTAAGACCATGTCCCTTGTAGTGTTCTGTGGGAAGAGCTCTGGGATTCTGGGGTAGTGGGCCTCTTATGACGGGCTTTTTGGTCTGTGCTTGGTGACAAGGCAGAGATAAACGAGGAGTTATCTCATGCCCCTTTTCCACCAAATCAGTTCCAGGGCTGGTTCGGCGCCAGTGTTGGTGCTGGTTCACAACTCGTTCAACTTGCGAACCAGCTGAGAATCAATTTGCTTTTCTATAGCTCTGGGTGCTAAGTGGAGCCACGCCATTACATCACTGTTTACGTCAATTATTTTGCTGCGTTTGCATACACCTTGTCGCAAACATCGAAGCAACAACAACACGGAGAACAAGAAGAAGAAGCAGCAACAACAACAACAACAACAATGGATGACTTTGCGTTTGTACAGCTGCTGCTTCTGGCTTCATGATGCTTCAACGGGATCAGAAAACGGCAGATCCAAAATGTTTGTGTTGATTGACAGGTTTTGAATGAACGGCGATTACATTCTAGGAGACAGATAATAACCTAATAACATTTTGACTTTTACTTACACTGAATGTGAGATGGTTATGTTAGCCTTTGTTATGAGCTAACGTTAGCCGGTGTTATGTCCCTGCCAGAATTGTCAAAAATTCACAAACATATTAGGCTACTGGCAATTTTTAAGTCACCGCTCATATCTACCACAGCGGTAGATATGAGCCCTGCTATAGGTTGCTGCTATTGTTGTTGCCAGGTGTGTTTCCAGAGCCACTAAAAACAACTGTATTTAAACCTCAGCTGAAAAAGGACAATCTTGACAAGACACGAATAAACAACTACAGGCCCATCTCAAATCTCCCATTTTTAAGTAAGATCATTGAAAAGGCGCTTTTTTAACAAAAAATAACTGCTATATTACCTTCCGGTCAGGTTTTAGACAGCACCACAGCAATGAGACTGCTCTGACCAAAGTGTTTTATGACATGTCTGAATACAAACGGTGGAAAAATTAGTCTTAGTTTTACTGGATCTCAGTGCTGCATATGATACAGTTGACCACAGTAGATTACTCAAACGACTGGAGAACTGGGCTGGTCTTTCCGGAACTGTACTAAGCTGGTTCAAATCATACTTAGAGAACAGTAAGTACTTTGTGTCAATAGGTAACTTTACATCTGAGCAGACAAGAATCACATGCAGGAGTTCCCCAAGGTTCCATCCTGGGACCTCTTCTGTTTAACATCTACATGCTCCCACTGGCACAGATTATAAAAAACAACAAAATAAACTACCACAGCTATGCAGATGACACAGATATATATTACAAAGTCACCAGGAGACAGAGGCCCTGTACAGGCCCTTGGTAAACGCATTGAGGAGATTAATGACTGGATGTGCCACAACTTTATCCAGCTAAACAAAAACAAAACTGAGGTAGCAGTCTTTGGAGCCAAACAGAAACGATTACAGGTCACCACAGAGCTTCAATCTATACACCTAAAAACTACCAACCAGGCCAGAAATCTGGGTGTAGTGACGGACTAAGACATAAATTTGGAAAAACACATTAAGGCAATAACAAAGTCCGCCTACTACCTTAAGAATATATCAAGGTTAAAAGATCTGATGTCTCAGCAGGACCTGGAAAAACTAGTCCATGCATTCATCTTTAGTAGGCTTGATTATTGTAATAGCATATTTACAGGACTACCTAAAAAGTCAGTTAGACAACTGCAGCTCATTCAGAACTCAGCTGCTTGAGTCCTCACTAAGACCAAAAAGTGAACCACATCAGTCCAGCTCTGAGGTCTTTACATTGGCTGCCTGTCCATCAGAGGATAGACTTTAAAGTTACGATTCTGGTCTATAAAGCTCTGAATGGTCTAGGACCAAAATACATCAGTGACCTCCTGACCCAGTATGAACCTCCAAGACCCCTCAGGTCATCTGGATCTATTTATTTATTTATTTATTTTAGATATCAGTACCCAGAGTCAGAACCAGCTGCATTCAGCTTCTATGCTCCACATGTCTGGAAAAAACTCACAGAAAGCCTCAGATCAGCTGAAACACATTTAAGTCCAGGTTGAAGACATATCTATTTCCATTGATCTATATATCTATCTGCATTGAATAAAGCTCCAAATGAGCTTGAGTTTCAAAATGTAAACATATTTGAACTACTGATTTTATTGTCATTTACATTTTATTAGTTTATTTTATCTTATCTTATTACTTTCATGCATATAATTTTATCACATTTTTATTCAATCTTATCTTTATTGTTTTGATTTTATCTATTGTTCTTATTTCTTTCTTTTTCATTTAAATTTTAAATCATGCTTTTTATTTCTAGTGTTTTAATGTGTCTGTAAAGCACTTTGAATCACCTTGTTGTTGAATTGTGCTACACAATTAAAACTTGCCTTGCCTTCTGTTGGAA
Organism: Leuresthes tenuis; assembly: GCF_036924035.1. Lineage (NCBI taxonomy): Eukaryota > Metazoa > Chordata > Actinopteri > Atheriniformes > Atherinopsidae > Leuresthes > Leuresthes tenuis. The sequence continues at coordinate 35,642,591 of NW_027325361.1, read as the reverse complement.
AAGGTTGGATTGCTCACTCCAGGTTTGTTCACAACTGGGCAGTGATGCAAACAGGATTGTTGTTGGGTTTTTTTTTTCTTTATACCCTGATACTTAATACCGTAAAACTGAAATAGGGTCCTCTTTCTTTTTTATGTGTAGATGCACTCTATATATACAGAACTTTATTCTCTATAATCACATTCCACTGAGAAAATTGGGAGCAATGAGCAAAGACAGCTCAACAGTCTGCTTTCTGGTTGAACCCCTTTAGCAGCCAACTCATGGTCACCCATGGCTTTTTCCCCAGCATGAAGCGGTATTTAAAAAACATTTTCAACCCCTCAGGGTTGTTCATATACACACTTATAGGACTTGTATGTCCTCATGTTTCCATCTGTAATTGAAAAAAAACAAACTAGATTCTCAAATATTTTCATTACAAGAGATCCTGACACATCTCATCATTTCTCTTAAGGTCATGTTGTTTTGTTTTCTCCATTCATGATTCATGTTTCCTGTTTTATTGTGAAACTTACCTCTCCTCTCATGTGAGACCGCTTCACTTCCTGCCCCTGTGTTTTCCCTTCAATTTGATTATCTGCTCCATCCTCATTAGATTCACCTGTGTCTTGTTACCTCTCCAGTTTGTATTTGATCCTCTGTGTCTTACGTTCCAGCCTTATTTAGTCTTTCATAGTTATTGGATTCCCTGGTTTATTGGATTATTGTCTGCGTACTGATTTCTGCCTTTGCTTTACCCCTGTTGGATTTGTTTGCTTGGATTGACTGATATACGTGTACTGAACCCCTTTTGGAAAGTAAAACTGAGTTTTGTTTGAACCCCAAACCTTGTTTGGAGTTGTGCTTTTGAGTTCTGCTTTTTGTGGAGTTGCAGAAGACGTAACAGAAGCTGAAAGACTAAAACCGTGTCATTCAGAACTTATAGCTATGGTCATGGTATTGAATACATGCGCATGCAAGCGTGGGCCCCACAACCCAGTTGCAACAGGCCTGCTTGTAGAACACAGTGTGACGCCACTCCTTCATGTTGTTGTAGTTACAAGCTCGTCTCCTGCCCTCTGTTTGGAACTTTAACCCACTGATTGGGACCCTCTCTGCTCTACATTACAAACTCGCCACCCTCTCATTTTCCATATCTGCTTTGTCCTATCCTCAAGTTGAAGTTGGTTTGTATTGACACCAAATTGTATTCTGACTTACTCTCAGGCTGTCTTCTAACAGACCCCAAATTCTTTTGAATAATTTTATTGACAGAGGCCTTTATTAGAAAATTTCTTGACAGGAAGGGGGCAGAGAAAACTGAATTCTAACTGTAGAATAGCATTTCTGAGCTCAAACTGTCGGGTCAAAAAACAAACAAACATCTCAGTCCATTTCTAATACTCATAACCACAAAAACATATGGTTATGAGTTAAACTTGTCTGTCCACCTGTCTTTATTATCAATACAGTGACTATTAAAATTCACAATACATGTATCCCTTTTGTTCTCCATTAGATTGAACCATTTTTAATCAAACAAAACAAACTTTAAACAGGCAACAATGCTCTTAAACAGAGGTAAAATAACAGCACTCCTCAAATGTTGGCCTTAATGTCCCAGAATATAACAAGACAAGAGGTACCTTCACTGTCTGTGTTCTGGGTTATATGGGGGGGTGGAGCTTACTCCAGATACCATCAATCACAGGGCCAACTATCCATACTCACACTCACTGAATGTACAATCACCAGTAAAGCTAACATTTTTGTTTTTGGACTGTGGCATCTGGAGAGAAGCCACACATGAATGGGTGGAACATGGAAACTCCAAACAAAAAGAACCCAGCTGAGATTAGAACCAGGAACCTTCTTGCCAACCACCACACCACAGTGCAGCTCTACTAATTCACCAAAATTTCCAATTTCTGTACTGTTTTATCTAGATTCTGTAGTTCCAACTTATTCTCCTGAATACACCAGGCCCCTTTATTGACTTTTCCCCCTTCTAAACAAGCACCTGATGACAAATGTGGTGACTTTATAGATAGGTGAGAGGTACTGCTTTCATACTGGCTTTGCGGCTTTGCTCTGCGGTAAGACGTATTGCATCACTTCCTGTTACCTTGTGTGTGTACTGTGGAATTTCTTGCTCCTCTTGAACTACTAATAATCACCTTATTTCTCCCTATAATTTACACATTTTGCATAATTAACTCTATCACATACTTGTTATATTCTAACACTCACTCTTACAGATCTTTAGTCTTTATTTTTCACTTTTTAGCAGTGTGTCGGGTTCTCTAGCTTAGCATGGCTACCAGTTCTCTTCCAAGATCTCCTGCTTTCACCTGCTCTGTGTGGCAGATATTTAGTTACTCCTCTGCCTCCTTTAGTGGTAATGGTACATGTAACAAATGTAGTCTTTTTGTAGTTTTGAAGGCGAGGTTATCTGAATTGGAAGCTCGGCTCTGGACCGTTGAAAACCAACGAGCCAGGCCCCTTTACCCAGTGCGGAGTGTGGAGCCACCTAGCGTAGCTAGCTCCATTAGTTGCCCCCTAGCAGAACCCGAGCAGCCGGGACCTCTGAATGGCTGGATGACTGTCAGGAAGAGGAGTCCTAAAGTCAAGCATTGGTTCACCATCAACCTGTCCACGTTTCAAATAGATTTTCCCCACTCAGCGACACACCCGCTGAGGACAAAACCCTGGTAATTGGCAGCTCTACAGTCAGAAACGTGGCATTAACGACACCAGCGACCATAGTCAAATGTATTCCAGGGGCCAAAGCGGGCGACGTAGAATCCTATTTAAAACTGCTGGCTAAGGATAAACGTAAATACAGTAAAATAGTTATTCACGTTGGTGGTAATGACACCCGGTTACGCCAATCGGAGGTTACTAAAATTAATGTTGCATCAGTGTGTAATTTTGCCAAAACAATGACAGGCTCTGTAGTTTTCTCTGGACCCCTGCCAAATCTGACTAGTGATGACAGTTGTTGTCCAGCAAACAATGTGGGCTACATAGATAATTGGCAATCTTTCTGAAGAAAACCTGGCCTGATGAGGAGAGACGGCCTCCATCCTACTTTGGAAGAAGCGGCTCTCATTTCTAGAAATATGGATGAATTTATTAGTTATCCAAAAACATGACAACCCAGGGTTGAGACCAGGATGCAGAGTTGTAGTCTGACACATTTCTCTGCGGCTTCCCACCTGCTGCTACCCCCCAATCAATAAACACAAAAGGAGCAAATACTCTTATGCAAAAAAAAAATTTCAACAAAAACTTTAACTGAACAAAAACATCAAACTATTAAATGTGGTTTGCTGAATATTAGATCTCTCCTTTCGAAGTCTCTACATGTTAGCATTAATGAATCAACTCCCTCTGACTATTTCAATGTTCACGTTCCTCGAACCACAGGCAGAGGAGGAGGAGTGGCAGCTATCTTCAGATCAGGGTTACTAATCAGTCCTAGATCCAAGATTAGTTTTAGTTCTTTTGAATCTCTGAATCTGTTTTTCCCACCCAAACTGGAAATCACAAAAACCTCTTGTTGTTGTGTATCGTCCACCTGGCCCTTATTCTGACTTTCTGTCTGAATTCTTTTTATCACAGTTAGTGCTGAGTAGGGCTGCACGATTATAACCAAAATCATAATCACGATTATTCTGATCAATATTGAAATCACGATTATTAATCACGATCATTCATCATGTCTGGAAGAACATATAGAAGAACGTATATTTATTGCACCATTTATAAACAATGTGCCAACAATTTTTAGTGAAAACTTAAATTTTAAATTAGAATAAATGATAAATAATGCAAAACAAAAACCCAATAATTTAACATTTTAAAGTACTTACTGTATTGATCGGACAGATGTCTTTGGCTAAATAAAAAGATATTATGTCTGTTATTTTTGCGTGTCTTTGGGAGGTAGATGGATAGGGTACTGCCCGGTGCAGGGTTGCTGTAATAGTTGTCTGGGTTGGCGCTGGACATGGACGGGGATTTTGGGAATTAACATTAGCTTTGGTCGACATGCATTCCTCATATTTAAGTTTGTGATATTTTTTCAGGTGGTCGAACAAATTAGTGGTGTTACTCTGCGGGGTAGACACTACTTTGTTACACTCTTTGCAAATAACTTGTTCTTGTTTAACGTCACTTGCCCTGAATCTGAAACAGGTCGAGACAATGGATGTGGCCCTGTTTCGATGCACAAGCTCCTCGCGATCCCCAGAAGCTACTGTATTCTTCTCGGCTTTCGACATGACTTGCTCTCATCAGTCTTACTCATAGACTGTCTAACTAGCTGCCGCTGCAGACTGTCTTACACTGCGCACTTGTTATTTAAGCAGCTTAATGAAGCCTTAACCATGTTTTCGCCCCCTGGTGGTTGGTAGACTACTGGTTGAGAACATGTGTGGTTAGATATGCAGGCAGCAGAGCTTGCATTTTGAATGTAAATATCATTGACGATCAGGTTCATTTTAATTGTTGCCACCAAAATCATGATCACTATCAAAATACGATTAATTGTGCAGCCCTAGTGCTGAGTACAGATAAAGTTATTGTCGTGGGTGACTTTAATATTCACGTAGATGTTGAAAATGACATCCTAAATATCAACTTTAATTCTATATTAGACTCTACTGGACTCTATTTTCTCAAAGTGTTCACAGACCTACTCACTGCTTTGACCTTGTGCTGACTTGTGGCATTGAGAGTGAACAGTTAACAGTGTTCCCTCAAAATCCTGTCTTGTCTGACCATTTTTTAAATTCATATTATTTGCCTATACAGCTTCTGAGAAGAATTTTACACATAGAAGGCGTCTATCAGAGAATGCTGTAACCAGTTTTAAAGAGTTGATTCCATCATCCTTTTCTTCACTGCCATGTGCAGATATGACAGAGGATGGCTACATAAATTTTGCTCCAGCAATACTTGACTCTCTTGTTGACAGCACTATAGCTTCAATGCGTACAACACTGGCTTGAATGTTGCCCCTCTGAAAAAGAAGGTGATCAGTCAGAAGAGGTTGGCTCCTTGGTATAATTCAAAGCTGCGTTAAAGCAGACTGTAAGAAACCTGGAGAGACAGTGGCGTTCCTCTAATTTAGAAGAGTCTCAATTAGTCTGGAAAGATAGTTTAATAACGTATAAGAAAACACTTTGTAAAGCTAGAACTGCTTATTATTCATTATTGATAGAAGAGAATAAGAACAATCCCAGGTTTCTTTTCAGCACTGTATCCAGGTTGACAAAGAGTCCGAGCTCTGTTGAGCCATGTATTCCTTTAACTTTCAGCAGTGATGATTTCATGAGATTCTTTATGAATAAAATTGTTTCTATCAGAGACAACATTCATTGAATCCTTCCCACTGTTATCACTCATGTATCATCAGCTGCATTTGGAGAGAGACGTTCTAAGAACTGTCCACCTCGAATTTCGTTATAAGAACTGCACTTCCCCAGGTGAACCGTTTCATTTTGCATTCGCACATTCGTAAGGGACCTTGACAGGGACTGATGTGACGTAAACGTCTGCGACAGACGTGTTACTTTAGCGCCACACACAACAACAAAAAAAACCCTGCGAAAAATAAGGAGAGAAGAAAACAACACCACCAAGAAGCTAATATGGAGAGCGAGGAGGCAACCGTGGTCATGGTCTGTATGACGGTAATATTAATCATGGACGATCACATCAGGCGTCTAAGATTCAGGCTGGAAGAGCGCACAGCGAGAGTCAGGAGATGAAAAATCGAGCAGGCGATACTTCTTCGTTTCATGAAGGTAAGAAGGAGAGCAGAGCGCCGCAGACAAAGGAGACGACGTGTAAGTTTAACTTATTAAACATGCGCCGGTTGTGTCCGTGTCATATGAGTAAATATTTCAGACAAGGGGGCGTAACCACCAAACACCTACATCATATGTGTTCCTATGGAACCCAGAAAAGACCCTGCCTCGGAGAAGGAGCTAAAATGGTTATAGGAACTGAAGGCCGTGGTCCCTAGTTCCTGTATGTTCAAATGCCCTATTCCTGAAAAGGTTATAGGAACTGCAAAAGGTTCCTACAGTGGGAATATGCCTATCAAGTACAGCAGCTTTAGAAGTATCTTTAGAACCTGATTTGTATTTAGACGGCTTCTGCCCAGTCGATCTCTCTGAGCGAACAACAGCAATAGTCTCTTCTAAATCATCAACTTGTATTTTAGACCCAATCCCAACTAAACTGTTCAAGGAGGTTTTCCCCTTAATTGACATTTCCATATTGGATTTGATTAATCGGTCTTTGTTGTCAGAATATGTATCTCAGACTTTTAAGGTTGCTTTATTTGATTACCTACTCTTGATTCAGAAGTGTTGGCTAATTATCGACCTATATCCAATCTCTCTTTTATGTCTAAAGTTCTAGAAAAAAATAGTTGCAGCTCAACTTTGTGATCATAGAAATAACATAGAAATAATCTGTTTGAAGAGTTTCAGTCAGGATTCAGAGTGCATCATAGCACAGAAACGGCACTGGTGAAAGTTACCAATGATCTCCTCTTAGCCTCTGATAGCGGACTTGTTTCTGTGCTTGTCCTGTTGGATCTCAGTGCTGCATTTGATACAGTCGATCACAGCATTCTGTTACAGAGACTTGAACATGTTATTGGGATTAAAGGAACTGCATTAGGCTGGTTTAAATCATATTTATCTGATAGATTCCAGTTTGTTCCTGTAAATGAAGAATCTTCCTCACACACCAGAAAAAGTCATCGAGTTCCTCAGTATTCTGTGCTTAGACAGATTCTTTTTACTTTATACATGCTTCCATTAGGTAACATTATTAGACAGCATGGCATAAATTTCCATTCCTATGCTGATTATACTCAGCTGTACTTATCTATGAAACTAGTAGGTTGGTCAGACTACAAGCATGTCTTAAAGACACAAAGACCTGGGGCCTCATGTACAAAGGGTACGTACGCACAAAAAAGTGGCGTACACACTTTTTCACATCAATAATCAGATGTATCAAGAGTGAAATGACCGTGGAAATCTGCAGTGCCTCACGCAAATTTCAGGGCTGTCGTACGCACTTTTCTACAGCTGTTGATTCTTTGGCAACACTTAGAGGTGATGTTGGGAAACTGTTATAACAAATAAAGGTGAACACAATTTGTCCTCAGAATGAGTGATGTGCACATTTTGAGACACATGAACAATTAACACTGATGGACAATTAACACATCCATGTGTCTGCAATTACACGAGTGGATATAAAAGCTTGCGCAAAGTGGTGCAATGCATACCATTAAAAACAATGGCTGCTTTAGCGGTATTAGAAGATATTGTAAATAGTGCACTTGGAAGAAAGCGTGTTTTCAAAGACGGAGGATTTGCTAGCACATGATGACAACTGGCTCATCAGCCGCTTTGAGGGCAATCCTCCTGGAACTGTGCGCAGAGCTGCGGCCGGCACTGGAGCGCAACAATTTCGCATCCTCGCTTTGCTCTCCTTTCCCCCGTTTAATTTCTCAAATGATATTATGTACATGTGACATTATTGTGGTTATTAACTTTTGTTTCCCTGTTCCAACAGGTATCCTTTGAATGGTATTATGGTGTTTTTCCCCCCTCTTTTCCCTCTTTTCTGTCTTCTCAAACCCCAGCTGGTCGAGGCGGATGGCCATCCTTCATGAGTCTGGTTCTGCCAGAGGTTTCTTCCTGGTTCTGGTTCTGCCAGAGGTTTCTTCCTGTTAAAAGGGAGTCGTTCCTTTCCACAGTCGCCTCACGCACGCTCAGGATGGGAAATTGGACTGAAGTTACAAGAACACTGAAGTTTCAGTGCAATCTGTTGGTTTCCTTAGTAAGGATATTATTTTTTTAGTTGGCTCTGTATGAATGAATTGGATTATTTTGAAAGTAATTAATTGGATTTCATTGGATTATGATTACAATGAATTGAATTACAGTTGGCTTGAATTGGACTATATTATTTAAGTGCCTTGAGATGACAATTGTTGTAATTTGGCGCTATATAAATAAAACTGAATTGAATTGAACACAGCGAGGAGTCATGCGCTGTTTGTGCCACAGATGATGTGCACACAGGGGTTTAAGCAACCGGGGCATTCCAGAGGGAGCTGGCCAACTGATTGCGACTGTGCCAGTCGACCCTGAACTGAGCCATGGGACGGAATTATCTGCATCTCAGCAGGTGTATCAAATTCCCACAATGCAGTTGAACAGGCCAACGTTGAAGCGCAATTTGAAGCGAGATCCAGCTTTCCTAATGTAATCGGAGCTCTCGACTGCACACACAGTGTTATAAAAGCGCAATCACATGATGATGAAACATTTTCATTCCATCAATGTACAGATCGTATGTGATGCACAAATGCTTTGTGGGGGGGGCCTGGTTCAACGCACGATTCATACATTCAGCAACAAAATTGTTGGGAACAGACTACAAACTGGCACTGTGCGATGGGTGGCTTTTTGGTGAGTAACTTTATTGTAGAATTGTCCTAATGTTTTTCCCCGTGACGTGCATTGAGCATGTGAGCCCCCAGTTTCCATTCCGTCTTCACAGCATCATAGTTGGTGGTTAAAGTTAGTAACTTGCTGTTTTTTGCTGGTTAAACAACAGCTTAAGATTTTTCTAACAAGCCCCTGATCGTCTCTGTGTTCAAACGTTAATAACCCCGCGCTTAAAGTGTGAAATCTCTTAATCAGCCTCACCTTTTCCCCGGCTACTTCTGCACTAGTTACTGTATGAACACGTTTGTTGTGAGTTACACAAATGTAGGTATTTACTTTGGGGGTAATCAGAGTCACTCACACTCCCACACCCACCACCCCTGAGAGAACAGTGTCACCCAAAATGTCTGTTTTGGCCACACTTCGGCGGTGGGCAGCCAGTCTCTGCTTCACATCCACCTTAATATTGGACCACTTCTTTTTCACCTCTGCTTGTGTGGACTTCTCAGACCCCACAGCATCAAAGGCCTCGCTCACGCTCTCCCACCCACTCCTCTTACGTTTGCTGCTTATATCGTAGGACAGCGTGCCAAAGAGCACATTATTGCGGGCCTCCACTTCAGAAAGTAGCACCTCCATCTCGCTTTCGGTTAAGTTATTCTTTTTTCTGGTCTTACTCATTATTTTTTCCTTATTTTCTGATTGTGCAGAGAGATGAAACGCAGGTGCAGGGCTCATTTAAATATGATTTGCATATTTAAGTAGGGGCGTGGACAGGGAGGAGTCAGGGACTCCGACATGTGCGCTCAATTCTACGTTGATTGGGATGTACAAACGAAACGTGCTTGGATTCATGCGTGCACACATTGATACATCTGGATATTTTTGTACGTTGGAGGGCATTTTGGTTTGAGCGTATGCCATGTTTCAGCAGGAAATCCACGCAAGTCTTTGTACATGAGGCCCCTGGATGACTTAGAACTGCCTGCTTCTAAATTCAGACAAAACTGAAGTCATTATCTTTGGACCTGAGCGCTTCAGGGAGAAATTGTCTAGTTATATAGTTACTCTAGATGGTATTTCCTTGGCTTCTAGTTCTACAGCGAGGAACCATGGAGTTATTTTTGACCAGAATTATCATTTGACGCACATATAAAACAGGTTTTTCGGACTGCATTGTTTCACCTTCATAATATTGTTAAAACATCCTGTCTCAGGGTGATGCAGAGAAACTAGTCCATGCATTTCAAGATTGGACTACTGTAATTCTTTATTGTTGGGCTGTCCCACATATTCTCTGAAAAGCCTCCAGCTGATCCAAAATGCTGCAGCCAGAGTTCTGATGAGAACTAACAGGAGAGATCATGTTTCTCCAGTTTTAGCTTCTCTTCATTGGCTCCCTGTTAAATTCAGAATAGAATTTAAGATTCTTCTTCTCACATATAAAGCTCTTAATGACCGAGCTCCATCATATCTTAAAGATCTCATTGTAAGATATTTTCCTAACAGAGCACTTTGCTCCCAAACTGCAGGTTTATTTGTTGTTCCCAGAGTTTCTAAAAGTAGAATGGGAGGTAGAGCCTTCAGTTATCAGGCCCCTCTTTTGTGGAATAAGCCGCCAGGAAATGTCTGGGAAGCAGACACCCTTTCCTCTTTTAAGGTTAGGCTTAAAACTTTCCTTTTTGATAAAGCTTATAGTTAGGGATGGCTCAGGTGATCCTGAAACATCCCATAGTTAAGCTGCTATAGGCTTAGACTGCTGGGGGACCTCATCTGTCACACCTTTCCTCACTTTGCTCTCTTTTTCCCCCTGTTTAATTTCTCAAATGATATTATGTACAGGTGACATTATTGTGGTTATTAACTTGTGTTTCCCTGTTCCAACAGGTATCCTTCGAATGGTATTATGGTGTTTTTCACCCCTCTTTTCTGTCTTCTCAAACCCCAGCTGGTTGAGGCAGATGACCACCCTTCCTGAGTCTAGTTCTTCCAGAGGTTTCTTCCTGTTAAAAGGGAGTCGTTCCTCTCCACTGTTGCCTCAGGCACGCTCAGGATGGGAGATTGGACTGAAGAGAAGTTTCGGTACAATCTGCTATGCCCCTCTGTTGCATGCAATTGAACATAAAGCCATTTTCACTTCTGTTTCCTACCTTGCCAGCTCAGAGGCATAACATTGGCACATCAACTTCAACCCCCATGCAATCTTGGTACAAAAGGCCTATTAATGTAGATGTAGATTAGGGATGCAACGGTACTCTGTAAAATATTTAACCGTTCAGTCCACAATGCACGGGACAATACACCCTTATGGACCGTGGGTTTTCGGTACTGCAATTCATCTTGCACTGATGCTTTACAGGCCACTGTGTGTGCCTGTCCAGGCGGGTGAAATGCCCTCCCTGCAAGACGTGAGTTAATGTCCAATTACTGTTGTGCCTCTACCCACGCACCCAGTGTTAGTCACACTGTTGTAACAGAAGGTGGGTTCAAAGTGCAGCTCGCACACCGAAGCGGAAAAAAAGAAAACAAATAGGCATGGCCGCTGCTCTCCGGTCTGGACGGCTGGGCTAACAGAGTCTAACAGTGGAGTAATGTTCCGTTAGTTAGATTAATTTACACTACAGCGTGCATTGAGAGGGCGGCATTTGTGTGCTGCAACTAATGGTGCGTTCAAGTTGTACACGAATGTCGGAATTTTTGAGCTCCAAGTCAGAATTTTTATTTTACCAAAAGAAAATAAAAGTAAAGTGTTAGTAAGGAAAGTGTTATATTATTCAGTACAACAGGGATACTGGTATGTTTCCCATTTTTGCTGACAAGCAAAATAAAGAGAGATGAGTTTTGGGAGAAAAAAAATTGTTCTCTTTACGCACAAAACACGTACTGAAACCGTGGCCCAAAAACCATGCGGACCGTACCGTGGGTGACCTGTACCGTTGCAACCCTAATGTAGATGCAAATGCTTCTGAGAATAAGTAGTTTGCAGATGCACAATCTTGCTCCTTGGAGAGCAGCTCAGATGGTGGGTGTCCACTGTGTGACTGGATTACCAAATACCCACAAGGAGAAGCTATCATTTCTCTGTTGTTCATTTTATCTATAAAGCCAAATTCCCTCTACAGCTACTGTCTCTAACATATCAACATAAAGTAAAAACTAACCTAATAACCTCACTTTCTATTCAAAGATATTACTTTCAAAACAATGTTTCATTCTGACAGGGTCAATGCAACTTACATCTAGTGTAGTCAGTCCAGGCAAAAGTCTGATGTCATCCGACAAATGTGTTAGCTGATTAGAAGACAGCAACAGCTTTGTAAGGTCGGTTTGTTCCCACCAGCAATCAGATGCTCCGAAGGACACATTCTGCTGGGCCTCCTCTGGTGCGTCAGTGTTAAGACGATACACGTTCTGAGGGACTGAACCACATGTTAAGGTTACAGACAGGCATGTGACACTGACAGATGACAGTCATTTACATTCCTCTGGAGGCTTACATGAACTATAACTTCTGTAACCTTTATCTGACTCTCATTTAACTGATCAAATGCAGCGATGTACTGTAAGAGGGTTTGCCTTTGGGTGCCCAAGGAAAACACAAATCTCAAACTGCTTTCTGATCTCACAATAATAATACAAAGTATTAACAAAAACCCATTTAAAAAGGAAACTGGTTTTTAACATTATCTTTATGGAAGTGTATTTGGGGCAACACTGACAGGGGAGACACTGCCAAAGTGTGTAGAGAGCGTAAACGGTGACGGTTTGACACTGCTGCACACTTCATGCATCTGTTTCAGAAGGGATGCAAGTACCATCCTCTCATTCATGCGATAAACTTCTCATTATTTCAAGATCGCCATTCCTGCAGGAAAGCATTATGGTGGTAGCATCATGCCGTGGGGATCTTTTTTGTGATTAGGGCCAGGGAAATTGGTAAAAATGAAAAAATGGCAAACAGTGTTAAATACAGGCAAAATGCTGAGGATAATCTGCTTCAATCTTCCAGAAAACTGACACTGGGACAGAGTTACATTACGCATACATTTATAGATTAGTGACTAAAATGGTGTACACAATAGATTAATGCATAATAGTACAGTGCGTATTATACAGACAATAGACAACAGATATACAGAATATATACTGGTTTTGTGGATGACTGTGGTTTCTCCTGATGGGGGAAAAAAAAAGAACACCCCAAAAGTAAACACTATATCTATATATATATATATGGTAATTGAAAATGAAAATAATAAACAATATTTTAATTTCATAAAAAAAATTAAAAAATAAATCTTCAAATTGATGATGTGTCAAACAAATCTAACAGAGAAACAATTAATCGCAAAGAAATCTTAAAAAAAACAACAACAGAAAATTCCATTTTCAAAGTAATTTTCCCACATTTTCTACTTAAACACTGCACAAAGTACTCCAGTGTTACACGTACCAAATGTGGATAGTTTGAGCCATTTCAAAAGGTTTCATCCAAGATGAAACTGGTGTGTCAATGTCAACTTTCCTTTTAATGTGATAGATAGATTGATAGATACTTTATTGACCCTGAATGAAATTTGTAGACTCAGCACCACTTACATCAATGAAAATTTTTTTAAAACTATAGTATTGAGAATAAATTAATAAAGTGAAGTAATATGAACATGAAGGGAACATCTGACATGTTATGGTACTTCAACACAACAAACTCTTCATAAATTTAATTTCTTACAATATTTCTGAACTTTTATTTTTTGTTTATTTGAATACTGTTCATATACACCGAGAAACGTATAGGCGAAATATATATATAAAAAAAAACATAAAGAGGAAGCTTGCTTTTGTTTTGAAACATCATCACGCTTCCAGGTACCGTAATACATGTATATGTGCGCACAAGAAAACAAATTGGGGGCGGTCTTGGCTGTATTTTTTGAAGAGGAGGCTTTCCACACCGCATTATCCAGAATTATGGGGTGAAAGGCTGGCCTACTGTGTACGCTTATCTCGAGCGGATGAACTTCCTTCCATTCATCCATCCATCCATTTTCTTTACCCGCTCAATCCAACTCAATCGCGGGGCGCTGGAACTTTTTTAACCAATTTTACCTCGCACATGAATTGTATCTCGCGTGCAAAATGTACTAGAACGTGGTATAATTTTCTTTTTCCCCGACTCTTTAGTTCAAAGAGACATGTCAAGCCCATAGTTTAGTAAACTGTTCATCAGCTAGTGTCTAAAAAGAATTCGCTAACACAACATTACCTTCTGTCAACCCTCGGCCTGACAGGTTGAGTTGGCCGCTTTTCCTGGCGGCCTTCAGCAGACCGTTAGGAATGGTTAGTTCTGTTTCCTTCGCTCGAAAGCCCGCCAGGGTGTCCACGTTATCCAACTTACTGAATCTAGACATTGTCCGTCTGAGTCAGCTGTTCCACCACTGATCTATCAGCTTTTACCTCCACACCCTCAGAGTCCTTTTTATTTCAACAACACAAGGTTCTTTTCCGCCTTGGATGCTTCAGAATAAAAGTCATAAAGCCACACTTTAAACTGAATTAAAAATAACTTTATTCTTTCAATATACAAATGGTATGAATTTATAAAAAAGAAAAGCACGAAGCTTTTATCCACTGACTAATAGCCGTAGAAAGACGTTCTTACTTGATTTTTGCCCCCAAAGTAAACCTCAGCATATCTGGGAGGGTCGACCAAATATAAAAAAAACTCAAAAAAAGACAAATCTAAGTTCAATCAAAGTGTTTGTAGTCCCAAGTCCTTAAACCCTTAAAACTGTGACTGATTGGGGTCTACATTACCAGAAATTATGCACGAAGGTAAAACATGAAGGCTATGTAAATTTACATTAGTCAGTGTTAACAAGCCCACTAGAGGGCATCAAATGACCGAAAATGACTGCGACAATACTCTTGCTGAGAATTCCAGCTAAAGTTGCATCAATTTTAATATTAACACCATGAGTTACCCATATAAGTTGCTAGCACACAATAGTATGTACAGTGATACAATCTGCAACTACATGTAAGAACATATACAGATTCTTTGCCATTTTTGCCTTATGCCTATGCATGTTATGTACCTCAAAATTCGTAGTTTAAACAGTAAAAAATATTGGGCATTGTATTGTCGAAAATACATTTCTGAGACAGCCTCTGGTGTTCTTGTCCAGACATTTGGCTCACAGATACAATGAGCTATGTCAAATAGTTGGGAGTATCGTTTTTTTCAGCAAAGAGGGTCATTACTGTCAAATGTGTCAATTCAATTCAATTCAATTTTATTTATATAGCGCCAGATTACAACAATTGTCATCTCAAGGCACTTAAGTAATATAGTCCAATTCAAGCCAATTGGAATTCAATTCATTGTAATCATGATCCAATTAATTCTTATAGAGCCAATTCAAAAAATTTATATCCTAGCTAAGGAAACCAACAGATTGCACCGAAACGTGTCTTCAGTCCAATCTCCCGTCCTGAGCGTGCCTGTGGCAACTGTGGAAAGGAACGACTCCCTTTTAACAGGAAGAAACCTCTGGCAGAACCAGACTCAGGAAGGGTGGCCATCCGCCTCGACCAGCTGGGGTTTGAGAAGACAGAAAAGAGGGAAAAGAGGGGGGAAAAACACCATAACGCCATTCAAAGGATATCTGTTGGAACAGGGAAACATAGGTTAATAATCACAATAATGTCACATGTACATAAAATCAATTGTGAAATTAATCAGGGGGAAAAAGAGAGCAAAGTGAGGAAAGGTGTGACAGATGAGGTCCCCCAGCAGTCTAAGCCTATAGCAGCTTAACTATGGGATGTTTCAGGATTACCTGAGCCATCCCTAACTATAAGCTTTATCAAAAAGGAAAGTTTTAAGCCTAATCTTAAAAGTGGAAAGGGTGTCTGCTTCCCGGACATTTACTGGCAGCTTATTCCACAAGAGAGGGGCCTGATAACTGAAGGCTCTACCTCCCATTCTACTTTTAGAAACTCTGGGAACAACAAGTAAACCTGCAGTTTGGGAGCGAAGTGCTCTGTTAGGAAAATATCTTACAATTAGATCTTTAAGATATGATGGAGCTCGGTCATTAAGAGCTTTATATGTGAGAAGAAGAATCTTAAATTCTACTCTGAATTTAACAGGGAGCCAATGAAGAGAAGCTAAAACTGGAGAAACATGATCTCTCCTGTTAGTTCTCATCAGAACTCTGGCTGCAGCATTTTGGATCAGCTGGAGGCTTTTCAGAGAATATGTGGGACAGCCCAATAATAAGGAATTACAGTAGTCCAATCTTGAAGTAACAAATGCATGGACTAGTTTCTCTGCATCACCCTGAGACAGGATGTTCCTGATTTTAGCAATATTACGAAGGTGAAAGAAGGCAGTCCTAGAAACCAGTTTTATATGTGCGTCAAATGATAAATTCTGGTCAAAAATAACTCCAAGGTTCCTCACTGTAGAACTAGAAGCCAAGGAAATACCATCTAGAGTAACTATATAACTAGACAATTTCTCCCTGAAGCGCTCAGGTCCAAAGAGAACAACTTCAGTTTTGTCTGAATTTAAAAGCAGACAGTTCTGAGTCATCCAGGTCTTTATGTCTTTAAGACAGGCTTGTAGTCTGACCAACCTGTAGGTTTCATCTGGTTTCATAGATAAGTACAGCTGAGTATCATCAGCATAACAATGGAAATTTATGCCATGCTGTCTGATAATGTTACCTAATGGAAGCATGTATAAAGTAAAAAGAATCGGTCCAAGCACAGAACCCTGAGGAACTCCATGACTTACTCCAACGTGTGAGGAAGATTCTTCATTTACAAGAACAAACTGGAATCTATCAGATATGACTTAAACCAGCCTAATGCAGTTCCTTTAATCCCAATAACATGTTCAAGTCTCTGTAACAGAATGCTGTGATCGATCGTATCAAATGCAGCACTGAGATCCAACAGGACAAGCACAGAAACAAGTCCGCTATCAGAAGCTAACAGGAGATCATTGGTAACTTTCACCAGTGCCGTTTCTGTGCTATGATGCACTCTGAATCCTGACTGAAACTCTTCAAACAGATTATTTCTATGTAAATGATCACAAAGTTGAGCTGCAACTATTTTTTCAAGAACTTTGGACAAAAAAGGGAGATTGGATATAGGTCGATAATTAGCCAACACTTCTGAATCAAGAGTAGGTTTTTTAAGTAAAGGTTTAATTACAGCAACCTTAAAAGTCTGAGGTACATATCCTATCAACAAAGACCGATTGATCAAATCCAAAATGGAAGTGTCAATTAAGGGGAAAACCTCCTTGAACAGTCTGGTTGGGATTGGGTCTAACATACAAGTTGATGGTTTAGAAGAGACTATTGCTGTTGTTAGCTCAGAAAGATCAACTGGACAGAAGCTGTCTAAATACAATTCAGGTTCGAAAGATACTTCTAAAGCTGCTCTACTTGATGATACATCAGTGATAATCATGGGAAGGATTCCAAAGTCACTGAACCCCTTGACCAATGTGCATGTTGATGAGTCATTATCACCTCCAAATTGTCTACCTGCCTAGAAGGGTGAGTTTTAGTCACAGGATCCAAGGAGTCAATAGTTGTGGAACTGCCTGGGGAGGAGAGAGGATTGCATTGTTGGTGCTGGGAAGGTGATGAACATAGAAGGCTTCCTTGACTCCTCTTTCAAAGAATCTGTCTTCTCTGTGCAAAATGTGTACATTACTGTCCTCAAAATAGTATCCATTCTCCTTGGGAAAGCCCCACAGATAAAGCCTAGCTGAGACTAGAACCAGCATCCATCTTGCTGTGAGGTGACAGTGCTAACAACCACAAATTAATTTATCACATGGAGTCAGGAGTCCCTGTCAATATCTTAAATGAGACAATATCCAACACCTAATTACACATTGTGTACGTTACTAAGACGATTTCAGTATTTAGATCAATTGTTGCAACTGTTTAAAGGTGTCATGGTCTATGAGTTTTTGTATTTGATTTTGTCTTTTGGTTTATCTTTTGCACTTTAGTTTCCTGTTTTATTTTGTAGACATTGCCCCTTGTGTATTTTGTTGTTTTTTCTCCATGTGTTACACCAGTTTTTCTGTTGCTGATGGCCTTCACTACGGTGTACATTTTAGGACATCCTCAGGATCAGTCTTCAGCGTCATTCCTCAGATGAAAAGGTGTCACACTCGCACCAAAAGGCTTCATAAAAAAACTTTTCACAATGAACTGCCTCAGAAAAACAAATGTCAGACTCAACGGCATCAGCTCAAACGTTGTAATTTAAAACGGCTTCAGCTCAAAAGTTCTCATTTAAAACGGCTTCAGCTCTAAAGTTCTCATTTAAAACGGCATCAGCTAAAAGGTTGTCAGACTCAACGGCAACAGCTCAAAAGTTCTCACCTAAAACGGCATCAGCTAAAAAGTTCTCATTTAAAACGGCAATAAATTCAGTATAAATTCTGACAAAGGAGAAAGTCATGGTGTGAACTGTATTTAATTCTGTTTTCTCTCCACAGCTTGAAAAACATGAATCATTCAACAATTCAACACAACTTGAACTTGAAACTTGTCATTATTGTACGGTTCATGCAAAATTTGTTTATACATTTATATTCACCGTGGGGTGCCATGACCTAACGTTTGGAAAATCATAAATTATGTCTGTTCATTTAGGCTTCTTGCACTTGCTCTAACTTAAACTGCTACTGTGTCAATGCTAAATTATGAAAAGGTCAAAGGTCACACCAATAAGGATTAACGGAAATATGTGTCCCTGTATAGGTCCCTCATTGTGTCAAGAGAAACTGAGTCCTTTCAGTCACTGGAACTGAGGCCATGACAGTACATACTGGCCAGTAAGGACACAGCAGGGTCTGCCCACAGTAAGGATCTTGCCAGCATGGAGCCCGCAGTTTTTGGCATCTCCAGAGCCGGCAATCTCCAGAGCCGACTCGCGGCCCTGTCTAAATGCTTCGCTGAGGGAGGCGACATGTTTGACCGGTGGTGGCTGTCTGGTGAGCTCCTGGAGGTGTTCCGGGGGGGGACTTGTTCCTGGGACACCCGCAATCCAGGCCGTCTGGGAGCGCGTGAGAGCTGTCCACCATAAGGCTCTGGTGCAGGTATTCGGCGCTGACTCGGCTGAAGTCTCGAGCGCTCTCTGCGAGACTCTTACCTCCCCTTTTGTCTCCCCAGTGTCTGCTCCGGTGTTGCCATCCCCACATCTCTCCGCCACGTCCAAGCCGTCCACTGCCGCCTCCACGTCTCTGCCGGCCTTCCAGCCGGCCTCCACGCCTTAGCCGGCCTCCTCTGAGGCCATCCTGCCACAGCAGCCCGCTGACGAGGTCCTGTACCAGCAGCCCACTGACTCCGCCATGACCTGACCGTGGTTCCAGCCAAGACCAAGACCGTTGCCACAACCAAGACCATAGTTCCTGCCGCGACCAAGCCTGTTGCCGCGACCAAGCCTGTTCCGGCAGTCATAGTCCTGCCCGCCCACCCCAATTTGGGAACGTCTAGAAGTCGTTCCTCGAGGAGGGGGCTGTGGGCATCACCGGGGGTGGGCCGGGTGGACGTAACTTTGTCCTCATCGTCGCCCACGGAAGCCGAGGTGGGCGCAGCCTTGTCCTTGCCGTCGCCCACGAAAGCCTAGGTGGGCACAGCCTTGTCCTTGCCCGCACCCATGGAAGCCCAGGTGGGCACACCCCCACCACTGCCTTCACCAGAAGGGGTGTCTGGGTCGCCGGAGATCTAGCCGTCCACCAGAAGGACCCGGCTTTTGGCCCTTCAGAGCCCCTCCCTCCCACCCTATGTGGATGTCTGGTAGCCATCCTTGAGGGCGGGGGTTCTGTCACGATTTACGTTCTGTTTCAAGAGGGCCATCTGCTGTTGTAAGTTTGAGGCTCCAGGGGTTGATGCCCACATCATCGTTTTCCACATTCTGCTCTCACTTGAGTTTTATTAAGGACCTAAAGACTTACTTCGTTGCGACTAGCTAATTCTTTTCGTCTTAAGCTGGAAAAAACCCCGAAATGAACTACATGTTTGACATGCGCATCAAAACTAAAGTTGGAGTCAAATATTACTGCTAGATTTCTAACAGTTTGGATGATATTATCTAAAAGCCAAAACTAGAAATAATGGAACTTACAACATTTGGAATGACAACCCCACCCCCTTTTCTTTCTTTTTTTTTTTTTTTATTTTTGTTGGGTCATTGAACTAAAGGAAAATTTGGGCCTCCAGGATTTAATGTGATGCAAAAAGTTCTGTTAGAGACCGATGAGTGCAAGAAGTTAAGAGCAGGATTGTTCATTCCTACCCAGAACATCAGGCGATGGAGGAGGGTGTTGCGGTCAACAATATTAAAGGTATTTAATATTTACTTTCTCCAAGGCCTTTTAACAGGAAGAAATCTCCATCATAACCAGGAAGGGCGGCCATCTGCCTCGACTGATTAGGGGTTTGAAAGGATGGGTTTGGATGATGACTGATGAGGTGGAAGTGATCCTGACAAAGGAAGCCAAAGTGGAGGGTTAGTAAGGTGGAAATGTGTGCTGGCTGGGGTGGCACAAAAGAAGAAGATGGTGGTTGAAGGGGTGTGTAATGCGAATGATATGTATTTGATAGATTCCAGTTTGTTTATGTAAACAAATCTTCTTCGCACATCAGAGCAAGTCATGGAGTTCCACAGGGTTCTGTGGTTGGACAGATTCTTTATAATTTATACTTGCTTCCATTAGGTAATCTTATTAGACAGCATGGCATACATTTTCATTGTTATGCTGATGATACTCAGCTGTACCAATCTATGAAGTCAATCATTTGGTTAGACTAAAAGCATGTCAGACTTTGGAGTTATTTTTGACCAGGATCTGTCCTTTGACTTGCTTATGAAACACGTTTATAAATTGTAGATTCAGTGCTGCACACCCACATCACAGGTGAGCGAGAGTGATCGAATTCTAGTTCCAGCATGATTGTCTTTTCCTATGTTTCCAAAACATAACATCAATCCCCGAGACAAAAATACTAAATCTAAAATAAAATACATATAAACCCACAGACCATGAGAGCAACCGTAAGAATAATTTCATCAATATGATGGCAAATAAAGACTTTGCTATTAATCATTAAGAAAGGGTTTCATATTTCAAACATTGCATTTTCTGTAGACTGTATAAGCAACTGCTGAAATGTAATCAACTATTTGTTTTGATAAAGTAATGGACATTGATTCTGATAGTTATGTTTATTTATGTAAAAATCGCAATTAAATCATTGGTCCAACAAAATTCCTCTGACATTTAAGGTTTTGTATGTGTATGGATCACTTTGAGATGAAAATCACATTCTCTGCATGGCAATGGTTGGATGCATAATTTAGTTTAACTGTTGATGAAAAAGGCCACTCCTCTTCAAGGGTTGTCCTTTTTTGGGTGGTATCTCTTTTGTAAATATTTGAGATGTTAGGCTACCACATTCTGCCACAACAGCTCCAGTGGCTGTCATTTGCATTGCTTCTCATTAAAATAATCTACAGATGATATAATTTTTATTTTTTGGAAGTGATGATGTAATAGTTTTGGAAGACAATGAAATTATTTTAAAATGTAACATATCACAGATCAGGCAGATATGGTAGTTAATTTACATTACTACAGAGACTGTGTAACCTGACACACATGAGCTTGGCGGGCTTATTATTTATTAACAACATCCTGTTAATTGTAGACTATAATTTATAAGCATAACATTTTACTGATTAAATCCAAGAACACTTTGAAGAATGCATCGGTTTTATGACTCAGAGACTCTTCAGCACAAGTACAGTAGAACTTTCAGACAAACAGGGTGGCTCTGTTGTTCTGCTCTGTCATTCAGTAAGTGTGGGGTCTGTTCATGGGCTTGGGTTGTCAGGGCACTTGCACACACAGTGTGACCTGTAATTTTCGCTATTTACCTTCTGTTGGGTTTTTGCACTAACACTGCTGTGTTTAGGTCTGGCTGGCTGAATGTTTACTCCTGTGAGAGGTTAATTGTAATTAGATGAGTGGGTGGGAGTGGGTGAGAAGCTGTAGTTGATTGATTGTACTACCAATTACAACATCGCTTTTGTTTTAAATTTTCATGCATGTGTGGTGAGAGGCGATCTGTTTCACACCCACTTCTACAACATGAGTGTTCGCTTGAAAGGACAATAAAGAGCAATGTCACCATAAAAACTAATGCCAGTTGAAGGCAAGCCTAAAAAAAGCACTGTGACATTTGGTGGAGGAGTCTGACCTTCCCTACATGGGGCCTGTGGTTGGTCTGATCCATAGACCTCAAGCCATCAGCTGTAAGGCTCTAGCTGTATAGGCTTAAAGAGACACTAACTCAACCACACAGTCACCACACCCTGAAAACCCATTGGTCCTCTGTAAGAATTTCTTAAGAACATCTGCAAAGGAAAGAAGGTCTGTAAAATTGCTTGATTGGTGCAGTTACAGTTAAGCAGGCAACCAAAAAAGTATGTCCACACAACTTAATTTCAGTCACAGCTATGTGTAAATTCACTGAAATATTTTTTATTATTGACCTTAATCTAATTATCTATCAATAATTAAGTTGTGGATAGGGTACTCCATTCATGTTACCATTTATGTTACAGAGTACTCTAATTGATGACTCACAAATATACAACATTCCCTATATGCACATGTAATATTTGTGCCATCGAAAGGCTTCATTACATCTATATCATTCGAAACTCAGAGCATTAACCTACCCAGGTTTTACCTCACATTAAAAGTGTTTTTTTTTTTATCAGCATGTTCTCATACAACCTTACTTAGATTAAGGTAATCAGAAAATGTCTTTTACACGGCAGTGTCTTATTCAGAGTATAATCTTAAACTAAATATATTTAGTGTGGTTTGTGTTAATTCTAAAACCCCATCAAATCTTTTCATTCAATTCCATTAATTTTTCTATACCCACTTAATCCAATTTAGGCTCTGCCACCCATTATACTTTTAGAAACTCTGGGAACCACAAGTAAACCTGCAGTTTGGTAGCGAAGGATTCTGTTTGGAAAATATCAAACAATTAGATCTTTAAGATATGATGGAGCTGGGTCATTAAGAGCTTTAAATGTGAGGGGAAGAATGGTAAATTCTATGCTGAATTTAACAGGGAGCCAATGAAGAGAAGCTAAAACTGGAGAAATATGATCTCTCCTGTTAGTTCTCATCAGAACTCTGGCTGCAGCATTTTGGATCAGCTGGAGGCTTTTCAGAGAATATGTGGGACAGTCCAATAATAAAGAATTACAGTAGTCCAATCTTGAAGTAACAAATGCATGAACTAGTTTCTCTGCATCACCCTGAGATAGGAAGTTCCTGATTTTAATAATATTACCAAGGTGAAAGAAAGCAGTTCTAGAAAAAGCTATTTTATATGTGCGTCAAATGATAAATTCTGGTAAAAAATAACTCCAAGGTTCCTCACTGTAGTACTAGAATCCAAGAAAATGCCATCTAGAGAAATTAAGTAGCTAGACACTTTCTCCCTGAAGCACTCAGGTCCAAATACAACAACTTAAGTTTTGTCTGAATTTAGAAGCAGGTCTTTATGTCTTTAAGACATGCTTGTCGTCTGACCAACCTGTTGGTTTCATCTTGTTTCATAGATAAGTACAGTTGAGTATCATCAGCATAGCAATGGATATTTATGCCATACTGTTTAATAATGTTACCTAATGGAAGCAAGTATAAAGTGATAAGAATCAGTCTGAGCCCAGAACCCTGTGGAACTCCATGACTTACTCTGGTGTGCGAGGAAGATTCTTCGTGTACAACAACAAACTGGAATCTATCAGATATATATGACTGACATGCAGTTCCTTCAATTAACAGGTTAAAGCTTTTGTAATAGAATGCTGTGGTTGATTGCATCAAATGCAGCACTGAGCTATAATAGGACAAGATCAGACAAAAGTCCGCTATCAGAGGCTAAGAGCCAGTTTTTTAGCCAGTTTTACTTAAGCATTCTTTGGATAATAAGGCCAATAAAGACTTTAAACCCACCAAGTTTCAGATAGCTGTCCCCTTTTTTCCACGTTTGAAATGGTAGGAAACTACACTTACAGAATCTTCATCACTGCTTAAACACTTCATGGGTCAAGATTTCCTTCAACGAATCTATTTTTAAAAACGCACAAACAAACAAAACAAAGAGGAAGAAAATACGGCCAACTGTGAATTTAGAAAATCTTGTGCAAGATTTTGTCAACATCATGAAGAGTAGTTTTCAATGGTCTACAATAAAGTAAACATGTTCTGCTCTTTCTGTTCAGAGGGTGTCCAGAGGACAGACAGAGGGAGGATTAAACACACAAAGGTCAGTGGCATAATTTTAAAATGGGCACTGAGTCACTGTGGAATAACACACACATAACATTTCAGTAAGAAAAAAACATCTTTCACCTAATTTGTGCTTTATTCTTGTATAACTATTCAGAAATGTTATGTTCATGTGGGTTTTTTTTGTGTGTCTGTTTAGGCAGCTGGTAAGAAACAACCAATGTGTGTGTATGTGGGTGTGTGTGAGTGTGTGTTCCAATTCGTTTGTAATCCGCCTCTTCAAAGCGACAGTCTACTCTATGGAATAAAGACGGGAAGGCTGCTTTGCTTTGTTGGGCTTTGTTGGTGACTGATACTTTTTGTCACTTAAGAATCTTCAAGTAACTGGAACTTGATTGGATCTATTTAACTGGGAGTCCCTTTAAAGACACAGCTGAGCTTGGGCTGGTGGAGAGGAGCTGGAGAAACAACGCTGATTCTATTGAAGGCTCACAGAAAACCATTTTACACCAAAAGTGAAGATGCAGAGCTGGATGAGGGGGTGATCAGAGAAAAGCAAGAGCACAATATAGTTTTTTCTTACATTTTCAATAAATGTATCCACTTTTATTTCAGCTGCTACTTTAATTTTTTTAGGCTTCTCTGATGTGTAAAGGATTTATTTGAGCTTGTGGAAAGAAGAAATTCCTGAAGCAGCTCATTTAATGTACGAAGAAGGAATTGCTGGAAGATGATCAGTGGAACTGGATCATATAGAGGAAATCCATGTCTGCAAGTGTTTGATTAAATGAGAAAAAGAGCATACATCTAGAGAGATATCAAATTTCTACATTTTGTTTATTTTGGATTTTTTTTATTAATGTTTCTTGTTAATTGTGCAGTCTGTGTTTCATACCCCACTGAATGAGTATCTTACTTTCTTAGTCATAATATATTTCAGGAGTACAGGCTGCTGCTAGACGAATCCTAAAATAATACTTAAACAGCAGAATTTACGATAATGATTTAACTTACTGGAAGTATAACATGGGGAGCCTTAGTTGCATTTAGGTTGGAGTGATTAGTCATTACATTGCTCTCTTTGAAGAACCTCCTCTTTATATTAGATATCAAAACCAAACTGCATCTGGGATCAACAGGGGCTGGAACTTGCACTCAAACCACAACAGTTTGGAAAAGGCTTGGACGTAGTGATATAAGCAACCGAGTCACAGTACCATATTGACGGAAAGAAAAGTCCTCTCGTCACTTGATACCACAGCAAATTGTGTTTTTCTTCCAATGCCATGATTTAACATTTTGACAGCTCTATTCTGTTGTCATGGCTATGTCAAGAGGATCTGGTGAGGCCGACAACTCGGTGAAGTGGCAACTGTGCTATGATGTCACAGCCAAGACATGGTGGATGGTGAGTTTAACTTCAGACTTTCTATGGGCTAAAAAACACATGTGTTTGAGAATTTGTGATTACTTGTCTTTCACTCTGGAAAACTGATTCTAATGGTATAATTTGATCTGAGACCTTGCACTTGTAAAAAATTCACCAACACAGGAAGAACAACACTTCAAAGAATTTTTCTTCTTCAAATTCATAGATATTAATTTCAAACTGATTAGGACTGAATTAGGGATATACACTCCTACCATCAGTACAGTAAGTTCCTGCTTGTGCTAGATGTATTAGCATCCAGAAGTTCTTCATGATGTCTCACTAGGTGAGTGTATTGCTATTGTGCACTTCAATGCACAATCAATACTCTACAGACTTTGGTTAAAAAATTTTACTTTTTACAAAATCCAAATTATTTTCAGATGTAAGATTTGATTGTGCATGGTAAACCATGTTAGAGTTGGCTGTCAGATATATCATGTCTGTTTTGATCTTGTAAACAATGATGGCTGGCATGGATCGGGACAGCTAAACAATTTTAGTAATTATTTTCTAAAGTATTCAGCAGGTGAAGCAAATAGTTTGTTAGCCCACTGCCCTTTTAAAGCCACATTCCTATTTACGTTTTAAATATCTATGGATTGGATGTAGTGGACAGGTGTACGTAGAAAGAAGTCCAGGGCCTTTAGTCCAAGTCCAACTATGGTTCAGAATCACTAATATCTTAAAATTTGGACAGAAAGCCTACACCCAAGAGCTTCCACATCCTGCTTCAACTTTGACTTACTCTATTTACTGTGACCTTCCAGTTTCCCTGTAAAATTAATAGTGAAATTGTTTGGATTCCCTAGTGAGGCCTCTCTGTTGCACATGTGTCTTGCCTCATTGAAACTTATAATGAGGAAGAACATTATCTGCCAATCAAGGGGTCAGTGGTTCGAGCTCCAACTTCCCCAGCACACATGTTGAAAGGTCTTTGGGTACGCCACCAAACCCTGCTCCACCTCTGATGTATTGGCACGTGAGGAGGGCTAGATTGGTAATCTGGCATGCAGGACAATTTACGGTGGTCCTACACACTTTTAGGGTCATGCAACATTTTTCTTAACTTCTTTACTGTCAGCTTTAATGCCAGTACAGTGGTGCACATAGAGCAGCGTCTATGCAGAAGCAGGTCTGTTCTTACACCCAGTTTAAAGTATGAAAGTAAATTTATATACAGTATTTTAATAGAAACTATACTGTTGTGGACAACTAAAATGGTATCTTCAATAGAATAGAAAATGTATTAATCCCTAAAGGGAAATTATTTCATTATATTAGTATAGATAAATAATCCACTACAAACAATCATTGAGTTTTTTTCTTTTTCAGGAATGTCCTCAGGGACTGTTCTTTATTACAGCAGAGCTGTAGTAGTCTATGACTGAACACACACTGTTGCGTAGAGGGTGTGAGTCGGCATCTTTCGTCTTCCACCACTTCCATCTTTTCTTCCAGGCAGGAAATAGACTATGAAATACAATAGTACACTATGTTTAACACCTCAACAGTTAAAATGCAGTTTCTGTTCTTATCTACATTGATTTAATTCCTCACAGAGGAGCAGATCAGCAGGGAGAGAAGAGATAGACAGCAGCAGGTGAGATGCAGATGATTGAACTACAAGGTGCAGGACAAATAGAAGAAGCATTTTTCCTTAAATGCTCACTTAATTTCTTCTCATGGTTTAAGGATGGTAATTACACAGGTAGATGAATTATACTACCTGGACGCCAAAAAATATATACCTTTCTTGTATTCCACGGAGAGAAAACTATCAATATCCATTAGACAGCACATATTGTACATCCACTATGTACCACTTGACCGATTCTTGAGTGTAGTGGTTGGTCACCTGGATCAAAAAACCAGGGCTGATTTTTTTTTTTGGCCTTGTCCAGATATGAGTTTATGTGTAATAGAGAAAAAGAACTGAATAGTCTGTGAGACTGTATAAAGTAAGACATGCTGTGTGAATGTGACTTGTAGTGTAAAAATACTTTGAGTGGCTAACGAAAGTGCTTTATAAATGCAGTCAATTTATTATTTACCAATATTTCAGTATTTTCAGTTCCTTTACAGGGTGAAGTCCCATCGCAACAAATAAATAACATAAGTGCCTTTTTTAATATAATTTCTATAGTACTTGTTAATTTTATGTCATCACAGACTTCATCCAACTGTTTATTTTATCAGCCACAGTAACACAGAATAACAGGACACTAAGTCTAAGTAATAGGACTACTTTAATCATTATTCAGGTGACCTCATTTTCAGTTTGTGTGTTGTGTTTTTCACTTCAAAACTGCAACATTATCCCTCCAGTAACAATAGAAATGTTTGAAATATTCTATTCAACTCATTCTATAAAACTGGGGTATGCTGTAGTAAGAAAAGCAAATAGTCTCTTGACCCATTGCCTTTTTAAATCCCCCTTCTTAATTTGTGTTTAAAACAACTCTCTGGGTGGTAAGCCATGTGTAGGAGGGCAGCAGGCAGTGAAGATTTTATAATGAGAGACACACCCTTTGAGGATAAGGGACACCAAGATAACAATAAAAGCGTGTCATTACCAAAAAGAAAAAGCAACGCTCACTAAATTACAGTGGAAATAGACAAACAAAAGTATGAACTAGTATTTCTCTATATATGTAAAATTTAACTTTAAAGAGGACCAAAGGAAACATGGATAATGCCTTTTTGCTTTCCTCTTTCTTTTACCCTGTGAGAAGATAGTGCTTCTGTAGTCCAGGCTTTACTTTCTATTCAACATCGCTGTGAAACTCGTTTGTGTAATGCTTTCCTACTGGCAAAGAATGCAAAGAATGAGTAGCTGTGTCATGCTCCAAAATTCTAGCTATCAGTTGACCAATCAGACCAGATTGGTACTATCAGGAGAGGGCCTAAAAAAGACAGGAGAAAAAAAATCAGAGTTGCTAAAGAGGGTACAGCAATAGAAGAAATAGAAATAGAAAAATACTTTATTCATCCCCCAGTGGTGGAAATTCAAATTAGCAGAGTAGCTAAAAAAATTATAAATTTACAATGATTGCATACTAGACAACAACAATAATAATAATCAATGACGAAATAAATAAAAAATTAATTTGAGAAAAACATGTCAGCAGTCACTGTTAAAAAGCCTTATGGCTGTGGGGACAAAGGACCTCCTGAACCTCTCAGTCCTGCAGCGCAGTGAGATGAGCCTCTCATAGAACAGTGTACTCTCAATGATAGTGTGATAAAACATGCATATCATATCACGACAGACATTGAAGGACCTGAGCCATCTCAGGAAGACGAGGCGGCTCTGGCCCCTCCTGTACACTGCTTCTATGTTGGCAGACCACTCCAGTTTATTATCCAGCACCACCCCCAGGTATTTGCAGGTCTGAACAGTCTCTATCTCCCCTCCATCAATGCAGACTGACTGGTGTGGAGTTTTAGATCTCCTGAAGTCCACCACCAGCTCTTTGGTCTTGGTAGTGTTCAGGAGCAAAAAGTTATTTTTGGTCCAGCCATAGAAGGACTCCACAAGGTCCCTGTACTCCTTCTCCTGTCCACCGCACACACATGCCACAACAGCCGTATCATCAGAATACTTCAGTATGTGGCAGGACTCTGAGTTGTACCAGAAGTCTGATATGTACAGGGTGAAAAGAAAAGGAGCCAAAACACTATCCTGTGGAGCCCCAATACTTTATTCCATTGTTCCAGAAACACCTCTCCCCATCCTGACATACTGTGGTCTGGTAGTCAGATAGTCTATAATCCACGATGTCAGGGAGGGGGCCACACCCACACCTAGAAGCTTGTCTTTCAGTATGGGAGGCTGTATGGTGTTGAAGGCACTGGAGAAGTGAAAGAACATGACTCTCACATATGAACCGGGCACATCCAGATAAGCATATGCCCGATGCAGCATGTACAGAATCGCATCTTCCACTCCTATGTGTTCCTGGTAGGCAAACTGGAGGGGGTCAAGATCCTCAGCAACCTGCAATCTCATGTGACGAACAAGGAGTCTCTCCAAAGTCTTCATGATATGAGATGTCAAAGCCACCAGTCTGTAGTCATTCAGCTCTACAGCAGAGGTGGAAAAAGCCACACTATCAAACCTGTTGGAATATTGGTTGAAAGTATTGGCTCTGTCCACATCACCTTCCACAGACTGAGAGTTTTTCAGAGTTTTCGTTGTGTGTTTTTAAGCTCACGTTGCACATTTCTCCGCCTTTCTCCATCCCCATTCTGGAACGCCATCTTTTTCTGGTTCAGGAGGTCTTTGATGTCACTGGTGATCCATGGTTTATTATTAGGATAGCACCGTACAGTCCTCACTGGAATCACAGTGTCCCTACAGAAGTTAATGTAGTCAGTGATGGTGCTGACCCTCCTGTACATGTCAATGTCCATTTCTTCTTCCTCCAGCAGTCCAGCCCAGTCTGTGACATCAAAGCAGTCTCTTAATGCATCACGCACCTTTGGTGACCACTTCCTGAAAGATCAGGTAGTAACAGAAAGTCTTTGTACACGAGGTCTGTATGTGGGTTGTAGATAGACCATGCTGTGATCAGATCTACCCAGTGGTGGAAGAGACACTGCCCTGTAAACCTCCTTCATGTTAGCATAGAACAGATCTAATGTCTTTTCTCCACGTGTTGGACAGTCCACATTCTGTACAAAGCCAGTCAGGCAGGACAATAAAGAGACGTGGTTGAAATCCCCTGTGATTACAATGAATGCCTCAGGATGCTGGGTCTGTATCCTAGCAACTGCGTAATGGATAACGTCACACGCCGTTGTCGGTGCTGCCCTCGGTGGAATGTAAACAACAATGATGACTGTATATGGGCGCATAGAACGCACGAAAACTAACTGACAGCAGTTCAATGCCTGGACAACATATCATCTCCTTAACGGTCACATTGCGGGGGTTAACCCATCTCTGTTAAAAACAGGATAATACCCCCGCCTTTCCGCTTACCGCTCGTACTCCGGTCAAGATCCGCTCGTACGGCTGTGAAGCCGGGTATGTCTACACATGAGTCTGGAGTGTTGTCGTTCAGCCAGGACTCAGACAGACTGATCAAACTGCTCTCCTTATACAGCCATTAGTTCCGCACAAGTGCCTCTTGCTCATCACACTTGTTTGGTAGCGAGTTCGCGATTCCCATAAACACCGAGGGCACAAAAGGCTTGTACCTCCACCTCCTCTCTTTGCCTCCAGCTCTGCGTCCACGGTACAGCTTTTTGTTCTTTTTTTTTTTTTTTAGCTCGGTCGGAATTGGATGTTTAATTCCGCGTCCAATCCTTGACAGTGCCAACTGTTCTTCTCTAGTGTAAACTGCTCTAGTACTGGTAGCAGTGCACATTGTCAATAAATAAATAAATAAATAAAGATAAAGCGAAATGCAAGTAAAAAGCAGATCACTAAAAATCACTAAAAAAGTTCAGATAGAAACTAAAAATTACATATAATTATATAAACGACGAACAAAATTGAGAGCTACACAAACTTGCTGCAGATAAGGCTGGGGCACAGCAACCGAGTATATTTTTTAATGTACATGATGAAAAAAGTGTTTCTTTTACATTAAAGCTTGTAAAACTCTTTTGCATGTTTTTGAAATTAGCATCTTTAAGGCAATGATGACATTTTTTATATTTTACAAAAAATCCAATTATTCAATCCTTCTCATGGACAGGTCTCTGGTCCATCACAGAGACAAACAAGAAAACCTGCACTATGCACCTGCAAAATCACAGTCTATCTGCCTCGACTGACTGGGGGTTGAGAGGACAGGAAAGAGGGGACAACAAACACTATAACACCAGGCCAGGGATACCTGCTAAGTAAGAGAAACATACTGTAACAATAATGTCATATGTACATGGAGAGTAAAAAGAGCAGAGTGAGGAGTGGTGTATTATGGGAGGTTTCTCCCTGAAGCACTCAGGTCCAAAGAAAACAACTTCAGTTTTGTCTAAATTTAGAAGCAGAACAATCTGAGTCATCCAGTTCTTTGTGTCTTTAAGACATGCTTTCAGATTGATGACTTAAACCTTTCTAAAGCAGTTCCTTTTATGCCAATAACACGTTCAAGCCTCTGTAATAAAATCTCTTATGGATGGTATCAAAGGCAGGCTATGTGGAAGGTATTTTGTATTAACATCCATGTTCAAAGATGTAATTATTTTAATCTAAAATGGGTAATATGTCACATCATAAAGTTTGAATATCTCAGTCCCTTCTAGGAGATGTGCAGACTGTAATGGTCTTATGTTTTCGATGCTAGCTTCTGTTAAGCTGTCCTGCTTTTGATATGTTGTTTTGTCTTCTATTTTGTACTTCTCCTGTTTTAGGTCAATTTCATATTTTCTAAACTTCCTTTTTTTAATGAATTAATTAATTCATTGTTTTAATTGCCTAAATGCTCCTAACCTTTGTTTCATTGGCTGATTACTCTTTGAAGTAATGTAATCCCCCCAGTGCACATCAACCCACCTTGTTCCCACTCTGATTTTGGCCAACTTTGGATTTCTGCCTCTTGATGCGTTTGTAACTAACTTCATTGCAGTAAGTTCATTGAAGAGTTTCCTCATCTGCAACAGTTTCCTCTTGATAAAGCCTTTTTGTCTATGTAAATTAATGTAAAGACCTAGTATTACAACATGTAAATCTAGCATAGCAATCATAGCAAAAAAGTAATCTTAAGTCTGTCCCACAATTTTTCAAACAAAAATGTGAATTCATCATAGTTAACACATATCTATTTCTGGCACAGAAATTTTGTTGATGAACTGGAGGTCATGGGATAGATACCAGCCTTGGGCATGACAAACTCTGGATTTATTTTCCATCCTTTTACAAATCAGTGTAACATGCTCAGGTGTATCATGTGAGTCCTAATGAGAGAGAAAGTGGAAATGAGAGAAAGTGTAGGCACAATTATGTGCCTGCACTTTCTCTATTCTATTTCCTTATTTGTAGTTCAGGTGTACTAAAACAGAACAGAACTGCTACAAAAACACACAAAAAAGATTACTTGTTACCATTACATTCATTATATCTTTGTAATCTTTCATGTAATCTTTGAGCCCATTGGATGTTACTTTTATAGTGAGTGACAGTTGGCAGACATTTTAACTTAACCTCATCTCAGCTGTATGTATATTTCATTGTACAGTATATCAAGGCAACAAATCCAACTGTGAACATTTTTGAACTGTCAGATCAAAATAAAATGGTTGACATGTCGACCTGTTGTTTTAAAGGGAGTTAGTAGGATGATTAATCTTATTAAAAGATATGCATATTAAAAGACGTCATATTCATTATGTGAGTGGAAAAAAATATCATCATCCCATCTGGTAAACGTTTTGAGGTACTTTCTTGAGGTACACTTAAGAGTGAGACTGTGTTTCCTACATCATAATTGGTCAGCTGTGACTTAACATTACCAACATCACCAGAACCTCTTTGCCTGACTTTGCTAAATGGACATGAGGACAACAATTATGAAACAAATCCTTCCCTACAGAGTGCAGACAAACAAAGACTACAGCACTGTTCATCCCAATACACACACTAAAGTGACAGCCTCTCATTCTTACTCAGCTGTCTGTACCATTATTGCTCATATCTCCCATCCCTACCATCGGGCTCACAGGCGGGTACAGTGCAGAGAATTGTGAGGCATGAAGGTCAAAGCACTGTGTGTGTTTGTGTGTGCATGCATGCGTGCACCAGCCATTAACCACCACTTATAATTTTACATCAGTGAATGGAAACGGCAATTTACCACTAGAGACTTTCTGAATCTACTTACCATGAAGCCCCTTTCTTCAGATGTCAACATTATACCAAGTCTGATCTTCAATTCTGTGCCTTAAGGTTTAATCTGGCAGTTTGAGGACAAACATAATGCACATGTTGTCATGATCGTTTGGCTGTGGTGATTGTTTGGTTTCTGGGTCTTGGGTGGGGTTGAGCAGGTTTTCCTGCGGAGTCTGGTTCAGCTTCTGCACTGCGTTCATCAAGATGCCTTCATAAGGATCTGAAGGAGCAACCAGTCTTCATCAGATTGTTCTCACTGCTACAGTGGTAATCTAGCTGAGTTCTGCGCCTCTTTCCTAGTGAAACCCTCTGTGTACTTATCTTGTTCTCCTATTTCCAAGCTAACTGGTTAGATGGTTGGAGACTTCTGGAGAATTGTCTCTACATTAAGGTGAAAAAGTGCCAGTTCCACACATCCTCAGTCACCTTCCTTGGCTACATCTTCCAGAGCGGGCAGGGGAAGACAGACCCGAGCAAGATAAAGGCTGTGGCCTATCCCCATGAACCGTAAGCAGTTACAAAGATTCCTTGGTTTCGCCTTTTCATCTGCAACTATAGCATCGTTGCTTCCCCTTTAACCTAGCTGATCTCTGTTAAGACCACTTTCCATTAGAACACACAGCACCCATTCTCATCCAGCCTAACCCCGATTGGCAGTTTATTCTGGAGGTGGATGCCTTGGACTCTGGTGTGGGAGCTGTACTGTCCCAGAGGTCCGAATCAGAGGGTAAACTGCATCCCTGTATATTCTTCTCCCTGTGACTATCTCCAGCAGAAAGAAAATTATGATATGGGCAATCAGGAACTCTTGGCAATTAAACCAGCTTTGGAAGAATGGAGGCATTTGTTAGATGGAACCAAGCAACCTTTCATTGTGTCAAAATGCTCAAAGGATCTGGACTCAGACTTGTGAGGTTCTGTTTCGGAAGGCAGAACACAACAGTGCTGCCTGGTGGATCAACGCCATGTTCTGCCCCACATTACACACTTGGTCAGCAGGTTAAGTACTGCCATGATCATGCTTGGCTGTGATGTTTGTTTGGTCTTAAGCAGGGTTGAGCAAGTCTTCCAGGCAGCCCAGGGTGGAGTCTGGCTCAGCTCCTGCACTCGCACCTGTTTTCAATCTGCGCTAATCAAGATGCCTTCATAAGGATCTGCAGGAGCAACCAGTCTGCCGGATTGTTCTCACTGCTACAGTAGTAATCCAGCTGACTTTTGCCCTTCTTTCCTAGTAAAACCCTCTGTTTACTTACCTTGTTCTCCTATGTTCAGTGTAAGCTCTCAGTGCTCATTGCACATGGCTTTCCAAGCTCAAGGATTTAGCTCTCCACTGTGGATTCCGAGACACCTGCCTGCTTGCCCCACTGTTGATTCAGTACCTTCTTCACTATAGCCAGCACCCTCCCCTCCACTCTGGAAACCCCTGGATTCAAGTAACCTGTTCTCCTGGATCCACTCACTGGCTCATCGCTGCACCTACCTTTTAATAAACCTTGTCTTTACTCAAATCTGTGTCTGTCTACTCTTGAGTCAAATTTGTGCGTCTGCCCAGCTTTTGCCGTGACATATGTAAATGTTAAATCATCCACACTGTATGATAAAGGCTTTGTATATTGCTCTGTGACAGAAACACACTTGAGCCAACAGTTTTGCAGCATCTTCTCAATTTTGGAGGGTTGGTCAGCAGAAATGTATTACTTGGTTTCCTAACTTAATTTTCTAGTTTCTCTGTATTTTCCAGAAAATCATCCAATTTTTAGATATTAGAATTGGGTGATGACCTCAATACCATTCAGTCATTCATGGAAAAAGAAAAGACCCTTGACATGTACATAGTCTGGATCAGGCATTTGAGGTGAGTGGCAAGCAGTGGGGAAAATTGTAAAGATTTTGTTTCACTCATTTTTACATTTCAACTGGAAGAGAATACACAGCTTCGTCACCAAAGGTCTGGATTTATCTGTAAATCTCAGCAGTTCATCTGAAATATATATATTTTTATATGGTTTGGCATATATTTCATGGCCTCTTTCACATCTAGGAAACGTGAAAGAGGATCAGTGCTGTAAGTACCCACTGAACACATGTGAGCCTGTGTATGCACATTAACTTATCATATAGTTTCTTTCCAAAGTTATGTAGATACTTTGGTAAGTATACAAATATTAAAGAATTAAATGCAGGAAATGAAAAAAAAAACTATCCCAAAGAGAAATTATGACGTTGCAGTATTTATTTTTTTGTTCATTAATGGTCATTAATGGTCATAAGCTGGTCATTGTGTATAGTTTTTGCTGCTGGCAGGAATGACCTCCTGTACCATTCCATGTTGCAGCAAAGATGAAGTCTCTGACTAATCACATTGTTACAACACTGTAGATGTAGAGTTATGTAGGCAGTATTGTCCATTATGTTTATCAATTCGTGCAGCATTGTTCTTTTTCAGATCCAGGGGCTCCAGAGCAGTGCTGCTGACCACCTTCACTGTAGAGGTGTGACAGGGAAGCTGTTAGTACGAGTAGGGTGTGAGGTCTGTGTTGCTGGAGGTCGATGAGGAGCATGCTGTGTGTTGATCTGAACTGAACTTACTGAAATACATGTTTGGCTCATTAGCTCTGTCCAGGCTTCCATCAGTCTGATCCTCTTTCATTTTAAAGCCTGGGATGTTTTTCATCCACAATCTCTCATGTTGTTCTGTGGGAGCTTGCTTTCTAGCTTTTGTATATACAACTCCTGATGCATCGACGTTGCAGTGTCTAAAGCAGTTCAATCATTTTGTTATTGATAAGGACCAATGTCCGCCCTGTCTTGGGGCCCCTTCCAGCTCGGGGCCCTAAGCAGTTGCCTGGGTTGCCTGTCCCGTTGCGGCGTCTCTGGACAGAGGAGCTGTATGCATCTTTTACATGAGCATAGAATAAACCCAGACTGTTTATTTTCTCTGTTGGAGCAGTTGACAAACTGTTAAAAGGTATTGATTGTAGCAGAGAGGGAGACATGGTTGAAATATCCAGAAATCACTATGACTGCATTTAGATGTGGTGTTTGTAGCCTGGCAACAACTGAACTGATGATGTCATAAACTATGTTGACAGCAATACTAGGTGATATATTCACTGTTACTAAAATAACACAAGCGAACTCTCTCTGTCGATAACATGGACATAAACTCACAGCTGGCAGTTTAGTGTCCTGGGTACAGATCTTCAACTTTGCTCGTCACCTTGGCTTTTGCCGCTGCTTTTGATATCTCTGTCAGCTCTTATTGCCTTCAAGCTGAGTATAGGGGCATTGGAGTCTGGTATATGCTCCCACAGCCATGTCTCAGTGAAATACATGATGCTGCATTGTCATTATTGTTGCTGTGTATTCCTGAGCGCTCCAGGCTCATCCATTTTATTTTCCGGCAATCTGACATTTCCCCTTAGTGTTGAGGGAAGACCTGGCCTGTACTTCCTCTGCCTGTTCCTTTGTCTTTCTCCTGTCCAACATTCATTGTGTTTCTGAAAAAAAAAAAAAGATAATGTCCAGGGGCTGTTGATTTAATAATTTCGGGGATGGAACAGCAAAGTTCTGGTCTCCTTTGTGCATCAGCCTTAATCCTAACTAAAAGCAACCGATAAGTAGATTTGAATGATTGAGAAAGCACAAATGGTTGTAAGTGTCATGGCTAGTGGACTAGCTGTCATGAACACAGACTCTGATACAGACACTGTACACTGTAAGTGTCGACTTCAAGATGAGGGGTTGTTAGCTCAGACACAATGGAGAGCGGCCTTGAGTTCCTGGTTGAGCTGCTCCGTTTGTCTATTAAACTGAAGGTGGTACCCAGAACTCAAAGAAACTTCCGCCCCCAAATCAGTACAAAAACTTTGCCAAACATGAGAGATGAATTGGGGCTCCTGGTTGGACACCACCTTGGAAGGAATGCCATGGAGACGAAAAACATGGTTAATGAGTAATTTGGTGGTTTCGGAGCAAGAAGCAAGTTTGCTAAAGGGGATAAGATAAGCAACCTTAGAAAAACGGTCTATGATGGTGAGAATGGTTGTTTTACCTTGTGAGGGTGGTAATGCTGACCCAGTAATGTGACCCAGGGGTGTATTAAAGGCGGTTTTCCACTCATCTCCCTCCCGAATGCGAACCAAATGATATGCCTTGTGGAGGTCGATTTTGGAGAAGAGGGTAGCGCCTTACACAGGTTGGACATTGAGGAGATAAGCGGCAAGGCTATACTTGTTCCTCGTCAGCCTACCTCCATCGAGGATTGGAGTATTCCAACCGCTACACCAGAAAATCTCTCTCTTTTTCATAGCGCAGTATTGGCAGGTATGAGTTAAGGATTTAACATTTAGTGTTTTTTTTTTTTATTGTTATTTGGATACCGCCATGAAATATAAAATGTTTCTGGACTGAGGGTGTTTTTGCAAATGTGTGTGTTCAATATAGCTATTGTTATATTTTTGACCAACCAACAAATTATATCTAAGATAAATAGTATCTAAGTATGTTAAGAACAACAAGTATTTGATTTTTCTTTACAACAGGCCTTTAATAAGGCCTATCTAGATTAAGTCTAAGAGTCTAAGACTAAGTATTAAGTTTTACACCACTGGGCACGTCTCCAAATGGAGGTTGAGGAAAAGGCTCAGGCCAGAAGAGCTCAACTGGAGCTTGAAATCATGAATTTGGAGATAGAGCAATGTGGAATTTGACAGAGAGAAGGGAATCTTGTTTGATAAATGGTGTTTTGCATCAAAAGTAAATGACTATGCCTCCTTACGTGAGTTAATATTGTTGGAGGACTTTAAAAAGCGCATACCTGATCGTGTTGTTTTGTATTTGAATGAACAGAAGGTAACTACTCTGGCCTCAGCTGCTGTTCTTTCTGATGAGTATGTACTTACACTTAAGGCATATTTCATTGTTAGTGAAAAGTCTCATGTTAACTCTGTGCAGCAGTCTAAAACAGTTGAAACATCTGTTTCAAAAGAGAATCGTGAGTGTATTTATTGTCATAAACCTGGACATGTCATCGCTGACTGTTTTGCCCTAAAACGCAAAACACAGTCAAATTACCAACAGACTAAAGATGTGGGTTTTGTGTAAGCAGAGCCCCGCAATGAGATCCCTGATTGTGGTGATAAAATGCCTGATCCTTGTTTTGAACCATTCATTTTTGACGGTTTAGTATCACTGACAGCTGATCCTTCTGATCAGAAGCCAGTACACATCTTGAGGGACACTGGAGGGTCCCAGTCTGTCATTCTCTCTTGGGTCTTACCATTCTCAGTTCATAGTGCCTGTGGTTTTAACTCTGTTCTGCATGGAATAGACATGGGTTACATTCTCAGGCCAGTCTACCCTGTTTATATAAAATCCAAACTTGTCTCAGGATTTTTCCCTGTTTCTGTTTGCCCTGACTTACCAATAGATGTTGTGGCTATGTTAATGGGGAATGACATTGCTGGAGGTTTAGTGCTTCCAAGTCTAGAGGTACTAGATGATCCTTTAAGCCAAGAGACACCAGACTCCTTTTATCCAACCCCCAGGCTGTACCCAGCCTGTGTGGTTACTCGTTCACAATCACGTAAAGACACTGATATTACCATTTCTGATTCTGTGTTAATGTCCTCATTTTCAAAGGAAAGTGATATGCTGAACTGAAGACAACAATGTTTTTCCAGAATTAGTGGAATCCAAAGTGCCTGATCCATTTTTGAAGAGCGCTTCACTTCCTCTGACCAGAGGACATTTGTCCTCAGCCCAACAAGCTGACCAAACATTACAAAAAATTTTAAAATGTGCAGTAAGTGCTGAACAAGCCAATGCAGATAAACAAGCCAACACTGTGTAACAAGAGGCTTTAATGTGTCAGTGGTCTCCATCAGGTGCAAAAGGTTCAGACTAGAATAGAATTAAACAGATCGTTATGCCAACTATGTATAGACAGAAAGTTTTGTCTCTGGCTCATGAAAGTCATCGGTCAGGACGCTTGGGTGTTACAAAAATATATCAGCTTTTGTTAAAACACTTTTTCTGACCCGGTATGAAGCGTGATGTTTCTAAGTTTTGCCGCAGTTGCCATGTGTGCCAAGGTTATACCCCCTGCTCCATTGTGTCCTATTCCTTTAATAGATCACCCATTTGACCATGTCATTGTTGACTGTGTTGGACCACTACCTAAGCCTGGAAATCAATATCTGCTAATAATTATGTGTGCTGCTACTCGCTTTCCTGAGGCCATCCCTTTATGTAAGATTACAGCAAAATCTGTTGTCAAAGCACTGACCAAGTTATTTTCTGTGTTTGATC
This sequence comes from Leuresthes tenuis, assembly GCF_036924035.1. Classification (NCBI taxonomy): domain Eukaryota; kingdom Metazoa; phylum Chordata; class Actinopteri; order Atheriniformes; family Atherinopsidae; genus Leuresthes; species Leuresthes tenuis. Next base: position 35,603,175 of record NW_027325361.1, on the reverse strand, counting down.
TGCCGAAGGCCATACAAACCAGTCAAGGTACAAATTTACAGTCTAAGTTGTTAAAACAGGTAGCTCAAACCCTGAATATTAAGCATGTTGTTTCCTCTGCTTATCATCCAGAGTCTCAAGGTACATTGGAACGGTGGCATCAGACCATAAAGTCAATGCTATGCAAGTACTGCCTTGAAACTGAAAAAGGTAGGATGAGGGGGATCCCATTTGGGTGATTCTCACGAAACTGTCCTAACCTTTGCAAAAACAAATTTAGGTCAATTTTGCTATTTTTTTCTCTTATTAGTATTAAGCAGGGTCTCAATTTACTAGCTCAATTAAAATTAGTGATCGATACACGTTCTTTAATACATTTACGGAATGTTTTATTGAGTCGTTGACCAAATAAATTCATTACCGTAACACATTTTCAATTGATGATAACTGAATATGTATGAAAGGTAGACCTTTTATTTTTTCCATGCATGTTCTGTTAATAGTTCAGAATAGTCACATAGTGTAAACATTCAGAAATGTTTTTATTGATACAGTAATTTTAGTTATTATGTTCATTACCATTACACTAAATCTTTCCTGTACTGTAAATTTCACAAGTAATTAAAAAATGTCAATTCAGTAATCTGAAAAGACTTGACAAATAGTTTCTGTACAAAAATAAAATATGAAGGTATCACTCATTCCCATCCAAATATTTACATATACAGCAAGTGTTACAGTAATGAAAAGGTGTTACGGTAATGAAAAGTTTTGTTACGGTAATGACCTCAAACGGCATTCATACATAGAAGCCATGTTTTTAGTATTCACAAAGTAAGCTATATGGTCCAATCTTTTTCACTGTTTATCATGCAAGGCTAGATTAGAATTACTGAATGATTAGGTTGTCTTAGGTAATGAGAAATTAAGCTCAACTTTACAATAAAACAATGAATCAAGAGCAATTCATAAGGTTTAGTGTAACCACAATCAATACGAATAAGAATCAATACAATACAATAAAATAATCAAATACAATAATCAAACAATCAATAACTTTTCAACCCTCCTTTATACATGTTTTGTCCAAATCTCTAACCCTAACCCTTATACAACATTATAGAATACCGCTGGTCTTGACACAAGTATATTTCTAATATGGTAACACTTTACCGGGGGCTCACCAAAAGCGTCGTGAGCGGCTGTGGTCGCCCGCCGCTTCTGCTTCTTCTTCTGCCAGAAGCGGTCAGAGAAGCCGGAAGCGGCCAAAGGGGCGTGGCTTATATGTATAGCAACTAGCAGATAATAAGCCATCCATACATTGGTTCCCTCTTTCACCATAGATCGTACTCTGGGCAGCCTTCTTAGTGTTTCTTTGTGTTTGCGCTCTGCCGTTTTCCGCTTTTTTTCCACCTTCGGAATCCAGATCTGTCCCAATTGGCAGTCGTCGCGTCGCTGCTCATTTGCATAAAGTTGAGCCTTTCTCAACTTTGGAAGCTCACGAAGCTCACAACGTGCCTCTCACTACGCCGGCCGCTCATCGACGCCAGCTTACATTTAAAATGAATGGCAGCTGGCCGCTCACGCCGCTTTTGGTGTGAGCCCCCGGTTACAATAAGGGTCCCTTGTGTTTCTTAAGTAATACACAATAATTGCTAATATTTAGTATTAGTAATTGCTAATAGGAGTTCGCCCAACCAGTCTACATGTGTTTTGTGGACTTGGAGAAGGCGTTCGACCATGTCCCTCGGGGAGTCCTGTGGGGGGTGCTCCGGGAATATGGAGTGCCGGACCCCTTGATAGGGGCCGTTTGGCCTCTGTATGACCAGTGTCAGAGTTTGGTCCACATTGCCGGCAGTAAGTCGGATACGTTTCCGGTGAGGGTTGGACTCCGTCAGGGCTGCCCTTTGTCAGCGATTCTGTTCCTAACTTTTATGGACAGAATTTCTAGGCGCAGCCAGGGTGTTGAGGGTGTCCGATTTGGCGACCTCAGAATCGGGTCTCTGCTTTTTGAGGATGATGTGGTTCTGTTAGCGTCGTCGGGCCGTGACCTTCAGCTCTCACTGGAGCGATTCGCAGCCGAGTGTGAAGCGGCTGGGATGAGAATCAGCACCTCCAAATCCGAGACTATGGTTCTCAACCGGAAAAGGGTGGAATGCCCTCTCCGGGTCAGGAATGAGATCCTTCCCCAAGTGGAGGAGTTCAAGTATCTCGGGGTCTTGTTCACAGTGAGGGACGAATGGAACGTGAGATTGACGGGCGGATCGGTGCGGCGTCTGCAGTGATGCGAGCTCTGCACCGACCCGTCGTTGTGAAGAAGGAGCTGAGCCAGAATGCGAAGCTCTCTATTTACTGGTAAATCTACGTCCCCATCCTCACCTATGGTCACGAGTTCGGGGTAGTGACCGAAAGAACGAGATCGCAAATACAAGCGGCCGAAATGGGTTTCCTCCGCAGGGTGTCTGGGCTCTCCCTTAGAGATAGGGTGAGAAGCTCAGTCATCCGGGAGGGGCTCGGAGTAGAACCGCTGCTCCTCCGCATTGAGAGGAGTCAGATGAGGTGGCTTGGGCATCTGGTTAGGATGCCCCCGGGACGCCTCCCTGGTGAGGTGTTCCGGGCACTTCCGGGAAGACCCAGGACACGTTGGAGAGACTAGGTCTTTTGGCTGGCATGGGAACGCCTCGGGGTCCCCCTGGAAGAGCTGGAGGAAGTGGCCGGGGACAGAGACGTCTGGGTTTCTCCGTTAAAGCTGCAGCCCCTGCGACCCGACCCCCGGATAAGCGGTAGATGATGGATGGATGGAATTGCTAATATACCTGTAAACAGTTAATTAATGCTTCATAATGTACTAACTAATGTTAATTAAGGGACCCTGTAATTTTTTATGAATTTTTAAAGGAAAAAAAATTTTATTAGCTAAAATGGCTACAGCTAGCTAGGTAGTTAGTAGATATGAGAAGGAATGCTGCTACAGTACAGTATAACCCCTAGATAACGAACCACACAATTTGTAGCCTTGATTATACATACATAATTCATTACCGTAACACTTCGTTTCATTACCGTAACAGCCTTGCATATGTTACGGTAATGAATGCAGAGCGTTACGATAATGAATGGCAGTTCCATGTTGATAGCATTAATTAGCATAGCTAGCATGACTGGGCAGAAATATTTTCACTAACAGTTTGGCTCTATATAAGTTACTTTTCCACAGAATATAAAATAATTATCTACAAAACTATTTTAAATATACCCTGTTACGGTAATGAACAGTAGTAGTGTGCCAAAGGGTGTATATAATTACAATTTTTAAAATATCTACTGGAAGAACTTGAAAGATGATCTTACCTAGTAGCCATTTTGAAACTTCTCTTCCACACAAGGCATCATGGGATAAAAAAAACCTATTTATTGGAACACAGGGATTTTAATGGAGCCAAATATCATTGTTACGGAAATGAATTGTTCATGCTCCGGACACATGTATTTTGCCCAGAAAATAATTATTCACAAATACTTGGCCCAAAATGATAACATTGCTAGTTAAAGGGTATAACCCCAACCATTTTTTCTATTTATATGTATATTAAATTATGGGGATGTATTGTGATAATTTTGGGTTTAAGATCAAAAATAAAAGCCTGAACACGTTACGGTAATGAATTTTAAGGTTGAAATGTTGTCATAAAATATAGAGTAATCTATCAAATGCAATGACAACAGTAGTCCTACAATTAGTACATACCATAGTTTTATATATAATACAAAAGTTTGATTGTTTTAGTCGTTTAGGCTATCAAATCCTTACAGACACGTCAAAATGCAATTTCGTGAGAATCACCCATTTGTGTTATTTGCTGCTCGTGAAGCTGTTCAAGAATCACTTGGTTTCAGTCCTGCTGAGTTGATATATGGTCATACGCCTTGTGGTCCACTCAGAGCTAGGTTGAAAAAATTTTGATTCCTGCAGAAAGTTCTAGCAAAAGTGTGGCAAAATATGTACAAGGTTTTCGTCAGCGTGCCATGCAAACGCTCTTGCTAAAAAGCATGAAATTGCATTTATAATAATCTTCTGTCAAAAGAGATTTTCGAGTGGGAGATAAGGTTATTGCTTTTTTACCTAATCCTGGCTCAGCCTTGTCTGCATAGTATGATGGGCCTTTTGAAATCCGTGAGGAAATAGGAGAAAATGTAATCTGTACTATGTAATCTGTACCCCAATCAAGGACGCAAGACGCGTGTTTGTCACATAAACATGCTTAAGGTATACCACTCTCGACCTGTACCAGAAAGTAAAGGTATGTGTGCTCCAGTCGCAGCCACAACTCAACTTGAAGTTGACTGTATGGACAATACTGATGGTCTAAGAATGGATTATCCCATTTGTGCTTGTTCCCGTCTTAAAAATTCAGAGATGTTAAAGTCTTTGAAGAGTCAGCTTGACCATTAATCCCCTGAACAACAGGAAGACATAACTGTTCTAATTAACGAGTACATATGCCTATTTGGTGATGTACCGACCTGCGCTACAGTGCTAGAACATAATGTAGACGTCCAGAATGCAAATGCTATCAAGCAGCATTCCTATCGTGCTAACCCTGTAAAGCGCTTGCTAATGAAACAAGATACTGAATATTTGTTGGAACACGGTTTAGCTAAGCCTAGTCAAAGCCCCTGGTTGTTAGAGATCAAGTCAGATGGATCACCACGTTTTATGACTAATTTTCGCAAAGTGAACTCTGTTACAGTTTCTGACTTGTATCCCCTCCCCAGGATTGAGGATTGTGTGGACAACATTGGTACTGCAAGGTATGTAACTAAATTGCACCTGCTAAAAGGTTACTGGCAAATCCCTTTAACTGAACAGGCTTCCGACATTTCAGCCTTTGTGACCCCAGATGACTTTTAACAGTATACTGTGATGGCATTTGGTATGTGTTTTTCCCTGCCACCTTTCAAAGGTGGATAAATAAAGTGTTGACTAGCCTCTCCAATTGTAGTGTCTATTTGGATGACTTGGTGGTGCATACTGAAACTTGGCAAGATCATTTGCGGACACTACGCCAAGTATTTCACCGTTTAGCTGAAGCTTCTCTAACTTTTAACCTGGCAAAGTGTGAATTTGCCAAGGCCACTGTAATGTATTTAGGCAAAGAAGCGGGACAAGGTCAGGTACGTCCTATTAACGCTTAAGTGGTGGCGATTGATGATTATCCCACACCTACAACAAGGCGTGAGCCACAATGTTTTCTGGGGATGGTTGGATATTACCGGAACTTTTGCAAACATTTCTCCTCAGTTGTCCAACCGTTAACTAATTTACTTAGTCCAAAGACTGATTTTGTGTCGACAGACAAATGTCAGAATGCATTTGAAAGTGCCAAGTGTCACAGTCTGTCATGTCACAGTTTCTTTAATCATGTTTTCAGGTTATGTTCAAGTCATGTTTTTCCCCTGTCACGTTCGGTTCACTCACGTCACCTGGTTCATTGTTCACAGCTGCACCTCGTTCACTGATCACTCCCTCCACAGTATTTCGCTTCCTGATTTCCTTTCAGTCACTGCAGAATCCTCACTATCCCTTCATGCCTTCACGAAAAGATAAGTTTGGTTACCTGCCTCATAGCCTGTTTAATATAGCCATAGTCATAGTGTTTTTTCATAGCCTTGTTTTGTTTAGTGTTTTTTTTCATGTTTAAGTATTTTTGATGATCCGGCTCTGCCGCGCCTTTTGTTCGTGCTCCCTGTATTAGAATAAACCTTTTGATTTTTGGAAAGAACTGCATCTGGGTCCTACCTCTCCACCAGTTCATGACACCAAGTCTCTCTTCTGCCATCCACCAGTGCTGGCTGCCCCATATCTGGCGAAACAATTCAAATTGGAGGTTGATGCCAGTGCTGTTGGGGCTGTGGCAGTGCTCTTACAGGTAGACTTACAAGGTTTAGACCACCCCGTTTGCTATTTCATGACTGCACCCCCATCTTCACTTCTAACTCAAGATTCATAACTCAACACCACATTTGCTGGCCTGATTCTCCATGAGAAAGAACCTGTCTACCAGCTGGAAGTGATCCTTCTGACTGAGATGTGCAAGGACAACGACTTTGGTCCTTAACACCTCAAAAACAAAAGAAATGACCATCAACTTCAGGAGGACAAAGGTCAGAAAACATTGTCAACTTCACTCCCAGGGGGAAGCTGTGGAAATTTTGTACAACCCTAAGTTCCTTGGAATTACCATCTTCCCAGTTGGTCAAAGTACCCTCTTTTCCCTCAGGAAACTGAAAGATGCCAAACTTTCCCAGAAACTGCTGCTGAACTTTTATAGGAGTTTAGTGGAATCTATACTGACGCACTGTGTTACAGTGTGGTATACCAGCCGTATACCATACTACAGAGAGGAATGACCTGCACTGAGCGATGAAAACAGCTTAGCAATGGAGATTCCACAACTGGACTGTGTTTACAATGCCAGGACGACCAAGAGGGCAGTCAGCATATTTAAGGACAGTACACACCCCCAACATTCCCTGTATGAACTGCTCCTTTCTGGCAAGTGGTTCAGAACCGTAAAACTAAAACCAACAGACTCAGGAACAGTTTTTATCCTCGAGCAGTGGCCTCTATCACACCCTTCCTCCCTCAAAACTGAATACATAGCACTAATGGCTGGGTCAAGGCAGATGGCTATCCTTCCTGAGTCTGGTTCTGCCAGAGGTTTCTTCCTGTTAAAAGGGAGTCATTTCTCTCCACAGTCGCCTCATGCACGCTCAGGATGGGTGACTGGACCAAAGAGATGTTTCAATGCAAACTGTTGGTTTCCTTAGCTCAGAAATTGTTTTTGAATTGGCCCCGTATGTCTGAATTGGACTAACTTTGAATGGCTTTGATTGGATTGTGACTGCAATAAATCGGACTCTAATTGGCTTGAATTGGACTGTGTCATAAAAGTGCCTTGAGATGACATTTCTTGTGATTTGGCACTATGTAAATAAAGTGAGTTGAGTTGAATTAGAGACTTCAAGTTGTAATTTTCCTTATTTCCTTTTATTATAGGAATATGTATATATATTGATCCAGAATTGAGACCAGTATGTGGCATATATACTACTGTACTCCCCATTTAGGCAACACAGGGGAAACCGTATTTCATGAATTACCAGCCATTAGAATAGGTTTCTCCTGATATAAGGGACAAAATAAGGATATAGCAGGATAAAAATGTCAGAATTAATATGTTGTGAGGTAAAAGGTCACACAATAAGGTGTTATAAATATAAAACCTTAAAGCCTATATGAACATTTAGTTATTCTCCAATTTCTTTAAACATTTTCTTCTCAAATGTAATTTATTGGAACAGCTAAGGTTATGGGAAAAAATAATGGCATATAATAAGTGAAGAAATTATTATCCAGCCCAGATAAAATTTATGTTAACGAGTAGTAATTACCACCCAAAGTCTGCATTCAGTATGAAGAATGTCACAATTATATGTACATTACTTTATCGATTACTGCCAAAAAGAACAGTTGGTAGATTAACAACATAAAATTGAACACTATTTTCATTTAATTACATTTTCAAAATAAAAAAAGCAGACAGTCATGGAATTTGCATCCGGGAATGGTTCAAATTACAGGGAAGCTAAGGGGAGCTCAGTTCTGAGAAAAAGAAGATGAGCTCCCCTGAAAACACTCACCTGACACTAAGAGGGAAAATTAGTCCGCTTTCAGGTTATGTTTTTTTTTCCCATAAGGTTCCTGATGTTTTTTTAAATGTGAATAAAAGCATTAATTTGTTGGCATTGAGTATTTATTAATTGCTTATATTCAATTTTCAGAACATATATCTGTACTATTTGAGAAGATTTTGCATTGATTCCTTCTGTGGCCATCCATGTAGTCTAATTATTGGATTTATGTTGCCACCCTTCTGCACATTCTTGGTTTGTTATTTAATTGGCCAGTCAAGCAACTTTGGGAGTGTGAAAAACTGTAATTAAAACTGTTTTCCTTTATTAGGGGATATGTCAAAACATAATCAATTTGAGCATTTTGGTTTTACAAAAAAAAAAAAAAAACAAGCAGTGAAGAAGACAAAAGTACACTGGCTAGGCAGCTAACAGGTCTTGCTAGCGGTGAGAACTCAGCAGAGATGCATTGGCACCAGACATCACCCTGCTTGGGTACCTGCAGCAGTGCACTGGGGCCTGAACCTGGTAATGCAACTTTGCCTTTCAGATCTGCCTATATGGTGGCAAAAGAAAAAATGAGAAGGACCATGATAGACAGAGAGGGCTGCAAACCACAGACAGCTGCTTTACTTCACTGTGTAGTTTATCTAAGTTAGTTCATTATTGTTCAGCTATTACATTTTAAGTGATTTGCTGTTCTAGAAGGCCTGTGTATAATCATTTTTGCATGGTTTTTATGATGTTATTATCACTATATGATTCATTTCTGATTGTACCAACTGCATGCAGTAGTAGAGGAATGTTTTTGGTAGTGTTTTTGACCGCGGTGCAAAGTACTAAAATATATACATATTATATAAATGGACTGTACTTGTATAGTGCTTTTCAAGTCTAGTTGACTGCTCAAATCACTTTCACACTACATGAAACATTCACCCATTCGCTCACACACTTATACAGCATGCTACACATTGCTTTTTGTCGAACCACCGACCTTCCAATTGGCAGGCGACTGCCACCCCTATGTCGATGGTATGAAGGAGATGGGCTTTGATGTTGTATAAAACAAGCCCCTTAAAACACTTAATGACACAGGATGTCAGGGCTTTTGGACAGTAGTACTGAGTCTGTCAGTTGCTCGTTTTTGGGGTTAAAGAATGATGGCAGGTTTCAGCAAGAAAGGGATGAAGGCTTGTCTCAGTGAGTGACTGACATTACATTATAGCACTTTCCCAGGTATTCCGTTGGGACCAGTCTCCTTCCTTGAGTTCAGTGATCTGAGCACCACGCTTCTGTTATCCACACAAAACGTGGTCACATTTGTGGGTTTTTTTTGTAATTTTATTTGGGACATATGCTTGTTTGGGAACGATAATGTCTATCTCTAAAACAATACTGTGCAGTAACACATATGTGTCAATAGACGGCAATAGCAGAACGTTTATGGGATTGGTAGCACATCTTTTCTGTGAAGAGAAAGTTGAGCTTCATTCAGATGAGAGCTACCAGTGCAACATCATCATTTTGGCATCTAAAAACAAATAAAGATTAGCTTCTCTGCAAGCAAGGCTGTCACATTCATAGATGTTATAATGAAGCCCTCTGAAACAAACGCCAAGGGTCTTTTTCTGAAAGGTGGTCTTCTATCCTCCCCTTAGTCCTCTCTTTAGCTTGACTCTGCCAGCTCAGTCACAACACCTGAAGACACAGGAAGAGTTTTAAGAAGGGCCCTGAGCTGACAGGTCAGATTGGGGAAAATGTGTATGGACCTCTCAGCAATGGCATTATCAGCAAAAAACTTCATATAAGGTAGGACCAACTCTGACAATCCACTGAGGTTCTGTTTAGACACATCTTAAGAAGTCTGTTACTGAGAGAGCATTCACAGGATCATATAACCAACTAATTCAACACCATTGGGCCCTGAAGTGACTTTGGGCCATGGTGTCTGCTTCATAGTGTTACATACTTGATGCTCAATTATTTAAATAATAACAATATTTAGTAATAACACATGTTATTAATTAATGTTTGCAAATACAAACACATAATTAAATTCAAATACAAGAACATATTTAATTAAATCAGACCTATGTTGCAGTTATAAATGACTTTTTAATAAGCAATCATAGATTATTTGAAGTAAGACTCCCTGGAATGCAATTGTAAAATTGTGCAGCACTATTTCCACAAAGAATCTAAAACTTATGATGGCGTACAAATAAAAGCATGTTTTTCTTGAAATAGAATGGTCAGGATTTTGGTGGGATGTAAACACAGCTGATCACGATGGTGGGGAATTCCCTCGGGAGGTGGAACGGGTGCAGCAACAGTGTTAGCATCTCGATATCAGTGTCACACTGGTGCAGCCCTCTCCGCCCAGTTACAACAGCTGATATTCACACACCCTCCAGCAGTTCCAGTCCCCACACTGGAGACTCCTGCTCCAGCTCTGCCACAGCCCAGAATGATCTCCGAGCCCAGAGTGGGAACCCCTGAGCGATATGATGGAAACCCTGAACTCTGCGGTTCATTCCTGACCTCCTGCTCCTTACTCTTCGGCCTGCAGCCATACATGTTCGCCACCAAGGAGGCCAGTGGCATACGTAATTAGCAACCTGACCGGCAGAGCCCTCCTCTGGGGAACAGCAGAGTGGGAGAGGCGGACTTCCGCTTGTGCATCATTCCAGGCCTTCTCTGAGGAACTACGCAAGGTGTTCGGGTTGGGCGCTTCCGGATCTGATGCCGCCCGTGATCTGCTCTCCCTGCGACAAGGGAACCAGTCAGTGGCTGACTTCTCCATCGACTTCCGGACCAGGGCCCGTCGAAGCTACTGGAACACTGTGGCTATGTGCGATGCTTTTCTGCATGGTTTGGCAGACTACATCAAGGAAGAACTGGTTTCCTATCCTCTACCTTCCACACTGGACAGTCTCATTGAACTTACTGTTCGGCTGGACCTCCGCATACAGGACCGGAGAAGGGAGAGGAGACGGAACACTCCTGGTCGTCTCGATCCAGCCCGCTTGCCAGGTTACTCATCTCCTTCCGGTTCCTCTTTACCCGTTATGGATATTGGCGTAGAGTCTGAGCCCATGCAGGTGGGCCGCACCAAGCTTACACCCGAAGAGCGAGAGCGACGCCGTAAGGGGAATCTGTGTATGTACTGTGGACAAGCTGGACATTTTATCTCCCGCTGCCCGTTAAAAGACAAGGCTAACCAGTGAGTGAGGAAGTCCTGGTGAGTCACACGGCAGCAAAGTCTTCCTCCTCAAGCTTGCGCCCGCTCTTCCAAGTCAAGCTCCTCCTTTCTGGTGGTGCACACACCCTGCCCACTTTTATAGACTCTGGTGCAGATGCCAACATTATGGCCGAGAGCTTAGCCATACAACTCAGACGTAAGAAGATTCCACTTGACACCCCAATTCCTGCCAAAGCCCTTGATGGCCATCTTCTGGAGACTGTCACTCACCAGACTTCTCCTGTCCACATGCTACTTTCTGGTAACCACCATGAGACCATCCAGTTTCACCTCCTGTCATCTTCCAACATTCCACTGATCTTAGGCTACCCTTGGCTACGTCGACACAGCACCCACATCGACTGGGCCACAGGGGGCATCCTCGGTTGGAAGAACTCCTGCCACCAGGTCTGCCTTAAAGAGGCCTCTGTACCCCAGCAGACAATGCACTCCAGTTCCTGCCCTGACTTGTCCAGAGTTCCTGCCGAGTACCATGACTACCGGGAAGTGTTCAGTAAAACTAAGGCGACTTCATTGCCCCCTCATCGGCCTTATGATTGCTCCATTGACCTGATGCCTGGCACTTCACCTCCCAAGGGGCGTCTGTACTCCCTGTCTGGTCCTGAACGGGAGTTCGTGGAGTCTTACATCAATGACTCCCTGGCTGCCGGTATTATCCGACCATCGTCGTCTCCTGCTGGGGCAGGATTTTTCTTTGTCGAGAAGGACAAGACCCTGCGCCCCTGCATTGATGACATCACTATAAAGAACCGGTACCCTCTTCCCCTCATCTCCTCAGCCTTTGAGTTACTTCAAGGAGCCATAATCTTCACCAAGCTCGACCTCCGTAATGCCTACCAACCACCTTGTCCGCATCCGAGAGGGGGATGAATGGAAGACTGCTTTTAACACGCCCACCGGACATTATGAATATTTGGTGAAGCCATTTGGCCTCACCAATGCCCCAGCAGTTTTCCAGGCCTTGGTCAACGACCTCCTCAGAGACATGATCAACAAATATGTTTTCGTCTATTTGGACGACATCCTCATTTTTTTCTAAGAACATATCCACCATGTCCAGACGGTCCTCCAACGCTTGCTGGAGAACTCCCTTTTCGTGAAGGCCAAAAAGTGTGAGTTTCACTCACAGACTGTGTCATTCCTGGGTTACATTGTGACTCAAGGTCACCTGGAGATGGATCCTGCCAAAGTGGACGCAGTTAGGTGCTGGCCAGTCCCTGAAACCCGTAAGAAGCTGCAGCAGTTCCTGGGCTTTGCCAATTTTTACAGACGCTTCATCCGGAACTATAGCTCCATCGCTGCCCCTCTCACAGCCCTGACATCCTCCAAGACTTCCTTCTGATGGTCCCATTCTGCAGATACAGCTTTTCAGACCCTGAGGGACCGCTTCAGTTCTGCACCCATCCTCCAAGTTTCTCAGCTCTGTGTCAAGTACAGTGCACCATACAAATGGGCACTATTACATCAACCTACCCATAAAAGAATCAGTGGCCAGTTTGCCATACAACAGAAGTGCTGCAGTGCAATGAGCACTGAATTTTAAGAAGAAGCAAAGTCAAAACCCAGACTTCCACCAGGAGTACACAGCCTATATCGGTGGCCTGTTGGAAAGGGGATGCGTGGTCAAGGTGCCAGGAATGCAGCTAGCACGACAGGATGGGCGAGTGTGGTACATCCCGCACCATGGAGTGTATCACTCATAAAAGAAGAAACTCCATGTAGTTTTTGACTGTGCTGCCAGTTATCAGGGAGTTTCACTCAACAACAAGCTGCTGCAGGGCCCAGACCTAACAAACTCCCTCCTTGGGGTACTTACTTGATTAAGGCAGGAGAACATTGCAATGATGGAGGATGTGGAAGCCATGTATCATCAAGTAAGAGTTCCTGAAGAGGATACAGACCTCCTGCACTTCTTGTGGTGGCCTGAAGGAATCTGTCACAGGAAATGGTGAAACACAAAATGGTTGTCCATCTTCGCTTTAAAGAAGACAGCACAAGATAACAAGAGTTGGAGCGTCACCTGAAGCTGTAGACACAGTTCTCAGGAATTTTTATGTTGATGACTGCCTGAAGTCAGTGAGTAAGATCTCCAAAGCCATTTCCTTAAGTAAAGAGCTCATGTCTTTGTGTGCCTCAGGAGGCTTTCACCTTACAAAGTGGACAAGCAAAAGCCGAGCTATTTTAAAGGCTATTCCAGAGAGTGAGAAAGCCAAGGAAGTAAAATACCTAGACCTGGCTAAGGATGCTCTCCCTGTTGAATTGTGTAAATTTTGAAATTCTATATGCATATTTAATTGTGCACAGAAAAGAGTGTGATTATGTGTATACATTCTCATTTTGTCATTATTTTTGTTAATATTATTGGCTCTTTTGTGCATATGTGTTTGGTAATTATAAGTTCTCCTACCTTATAATTAGGGGCAGGAAATGTGAGAGCCATTTATGCCGTATAATTTTATTATATTAATGCCGTCAAGAAGCAGTCATCGCGTATGTGTGTAAAACAATAAGGTATGTTCATTTGTTGTTAAAGTAGGATTGGAAGGCTTCTGAATTGGATCGATATAAGTTTTTGACCGTCAAATTTGTGGATTTTGTAGTTCTTTGTTTTTGGTTGTTCTTAACGAATAAATCTAGATGCAAGTCCACCATATCTCTTCTTTTCAGTGGGTTTTGCAGGAGGATTGGGCTTGGCTTTTATGGACGCGTCAAAACTAAGAAATAACTCAGTTGACTAATTGGCCAAGGCACTTGGGCCTTTGTTGAACGGCCGCTACAATCGTAGAAAGCCTTCTTACAGAGGTGTTTGATGTGTGTATTAAAGGTGAGTTGGGGTCCATTTTAACACCTAGGTTGGTGACAGATGTGGAAAGGAGGATGTTTTGGCCAGTGAAGGTTATACAGGCGATGGTGGAAGAGTGGAGCTGACGTGGTATGCCAACTAGGATCGTTTCTGTTGTTTGAATTGTTCAGCTGAAGAAAATTGAGCTTCATCCACGCCTCTATCTCCTTCAGACAGGTGGTGAGTGTGGATGTTGAGAGGGAAGCAGGAGAAGTGTCCACAGGTAGAGCTGTGTGTCATCAGCATTGCAATGGTAGGATACCCCATGCCTGCTGATGATATTGCCCAGGGGAAGCAGATAGAGGGTGTAGAGGATGGTTGTGAGGAAGTGCTAACTCACTGTATGTCCTCTGTATCTCACTGTCCTCACTGTATGCTGGGTCAGATTGTAAATGTTAAACAATGTGGTTTGTCACCTGGTCTCTCCAGTCCTGTGTGCATCTGGGCATGGGCTCAAAGAGGGAGCTCGCCTCTATAGGTCTCCCTTTATGGCGACCAGAAAGAGGTGGGGATTGTTGTGATTGGTGGACAAAATGGGTGGAAATATTTTCAGTTAATTAATTTGGATTATTTATGTTGTACATTTTGTGGATTAGTTTTGAATGTACTATATTTTCTTTATTTTGCAGGAGTTAATTTGTATTTGTTGGCACAAATAAATTAACATATGTATGATTTCATTGTTAATGATGTCTGTCCTCTTATCCACAGATCTACTCTGATAGGCTCATTTGAACTGGAGAGGAGGCCTATCAGAGTATATATGTATATTGGGATTTGTTCAGTCGGTTGGAAGGGGGCATGTTTTTATGTGCTATGGGAAGAGCAACACCCCATTTTCACTTTGTTAAAAGGCTATGTTTGTGTAGTTAATAAAAGTCAACTTGTTCTCTGTACACCTCCTGACCAGCATGATGCTTTTTGGCCCCTGCATCTCTCACTTTACTACAGCGGGGCTCAGCACTGAGCCCTGAGGGACACCGCAGGTGACGTTGTGGGTGTTTGACTTTGCTTTTCTGTTCTGTCGGTCAAATATAAGGTGAACCAGTTACGTACGTTATCAGAGAGTCCAATAGTGTATTTCAGATGATGAAGGAGGATGTTGTGGTCAACTGTGTCAAAAGCAGCTGTTAGGTCAAGGAGGATGAGTAGAGATGGGGAACCGATATCTGCTGCCATCAGGGGGTCATTGGTGACCTGACCAAGGCTGTTTCAGTACTATGGCCAGGGCGGAAACCAGACTGAAACTTCTCACAAAGGTTATTGTGTTTGAGATGATCCTGAAGTTGTGCTGCAATTGTTTTTTTCCAGAACCTTAGACAGAAATGGAAGATTTGAAATGGGCCTGTAGTTGGAGAAAACGTCTGGATCCAGGGTGGGTTTCTTCAGTAGTGGTCTGATGACAGCAGTTTTTAACGCAGATGGAATATGGCCGGCCAGGAGGGAGCGGTTCATGATCTTGGTGATGAATGGAGAGAGGTGCAGAGGTGTTTGCTTTCAGCAGAACTGAAGGAAAAGGGTCCAGAGCACAGGTGGTTGACTTCATGTTTTTGATCACATCCTCCACTTCTTCCTGTGTGACATCGGAGGAGCAAAGAAGCTGAACAGTCTCAGATGGTGGGTCGGCAGTTGTGAGAGGCAGGACAGCTGTGGCGGAGAGGTGTGAGGAGATATCAACTTTTTGTCTGAAAAAAGTAATGTGTATATTGCACCTATTCTCGGCAGCCTCAGAGTGGACAAGTTAAGGCGGTTTGAGAAGATGATGATGATGACACGCCCAGCAGCCTTCATCTTATGCAGCTAACGGGTGTACTAGGGTGCCGAGTGCGAAAAAGAGACTGACCTGGATGTTAAGGAGGAGTGAAGATCCAAACGACTGCTCAGGGACTGGTTGTAGGAATCCACTAAGTCAGTAGAGCCAGAGGAGGTTGAAGGTCCAGAGCCATTGCATCCGTGTTGATATTTTTCAGATTTATGAAGTGGATCTGACGCGTTGGTTTGGTCTAGGTAGAAGAGAAGGGCAACTGCATTGACACAACTTTGTGATCAAACACACGAAGATCATAAACCTGTAGGTTGGTGGTGGGGGCGGAGTTTGTGATGACCAGGTCGAGTGTGTGTCCCTTTGAGTGTGTGGGACACACACTTGTTGTTTGTTCTGCATAGTTCTTGTTTAGTCTCAGTAAAGTTAAGCTCGGTCAGCGTCGCAAGCTTACATCTTCTGCTTCATGTTCACAAACTCACTTTAATATTACGTACGTTTTCAGATTTAAAAAAATCTAAACTGTAAGGGAGTACAATGAGTAAGCAGCCATCTTGAAAGTAATCCAGAAGTTCCCCCTTACAATGTTTTTCATATGCTTTTTAAATATCTTTCTCTTTTTTAAATTAGTTCCCAGTCACACACTTGCAAGTCGTGATTTAGCTTATCCATGGAACACACACTAATATTACACACCTTTCGTCAAACTCATTTTTACAGTTGACCTTTGACTTCTAAGAGGGTGGGTTAGTGTTAGGGGTGTAGTTTTCCTTGTGGCAGAAACAGATAACAGAATAGGTTAGGATCATGGCCTCCGATACTCAAGTTTCATGTAAATGTTTTATATGAAAAAAAATCCATACATATAATGTAATATACCATTATTTATGAGGGAAGCTGTCAATATTTGAGCATCATAGGGGTATGTGTTAGGTTGAAAAAGATTTTCTCTTTGTGGGGTAAAAAATTAATCAAAGCCTATAGGGAAGCGGTGGGGAACCTGGAACGCTGGAGCCATGATAACAATCTAGCCCTGAACTCCAGGAAGACGAAGGAGGTGAAACTGGACTTCACACAACAGAGTCTTTGATGTGTGCAAGGACCAGACTCTTAAAGCACTTCATTACAATGGGTATGAGGGCCTCTGGACGATAGTCGTTCAGGGACTTGATGACTGCTTGCTTCAGGACAGGAACAATGGTGCTGGATTTGAAGCAGGTGGGGACTGTGACTTGTTCCAGGGAGATGTTGAACAGGCTAGCGAATACTACAGTCAGTGGTCCTGTGCAGTGTTTCTGAACAGATCTATGTTTCTTGCAGGTCAGTGTTGCAAAAAGCAATAAAAAACGCTGACAGTTGTTTGAGAAAGCATCTATAAACTAGACTGGTAGGAGAAAGGGACAAACATTGTGATCTTTTAAGATAAAATGTCTAGTTCCTCTCTGGTCCTCTACAGAAATTCATAGTATCATCAATAACATGGATGTATTAGTGGAGAAGTTTTAAGTGACAAAATGATGTGGCTCTGGTTTTGTGGCTGTGGAAAACTAAGCCAGTTGTTAACCACGCCTTCATAGAACCAACTTTGAATTGCTTTTAGCTCCAGCCCTGAACCAGAACTGCAACTGCTTTGGTAAGAAAAGGGTGACCACTTGATTTGTGAAATAAAATTTTAAAAAGCTGTCCCAAAACACTAACAAAGGATAAAGCAGAGGTCAATGGTCATTGATGATTTTTTTAAATGAAAATTTACAATTACAGGACAGTTATGGCATACTTAGAATTAAGCTGCACTGTCAAAATAGATACTTCCAAATGTTTAAAGCACCTTAATCTGTGTCATGCACCTACCATGCAATTATGTTTTCACTTACAAATTTTTTCAACTTTAATCACAACAAATCTCTCTGAACTCTTTCACAAATTTAGCAAAATTCCATGTGAAATTACAAATTAAATTTCATCTCATTTCAATAAAACTGCCTTTTTTTGCAGAAAATATATTTCTCGTTCAATATAATACTTTACCCACTTTGAATGGAATTGAATAACACATTATCACATCCTAAATGGGAAATTATTTTCAGCATAAAGAATCAAAACAGGTTTTAATCATGAGTCTGAGCTATTGTAAAAAAAAAAAAAAGTCATGTAGCGTTAATACTGTCACTGACGTTTCATACGTTTCAGACCCGATACCTGGAGAAGCGGTAGTTGATGGATGGATGGATGGCAATGAAAATAAATCACAAAGAAATAATAACTGAAAGATGATATTACTAGTAGTGATTTGAATACTTGGCCACATCCATTTTTGTATATCTGATACATAATCAAACATCATTTTAAAAAAAAAGAAAGGAAGATTTCCGTTGTGGCGGCGCACTAGATGCACGCTTCCCTCCTCTGTAAATCTTCGCTAACATTTTGACATTAAATTTGTATTGCGCTTCTGTCGTCCGCACCAGGCAAATCGGGTAAGGGTCGTGGTAAACCCTCACAACCCAAAATTGATTTCGGAACAACTAAACAAAGTGAAGAAGGTAAAGCTAATGCTGGCGCAATGTCTGACGAGTCAATTAGCGCCGAAGGAGCAGTACCAAGCCACGCTCCGGTTCTCGAAGCTATCAAAGACTTGAAAGCCGACTTCTCCAACAGATTTGACGGAGTATTGCCTGCAATTGAAGGAATGAGAAACGAGGTCGGAGAATGCATGGAGCGTATTGTAAATGCAGAGACACGCATTTTGGACACTGAAGACACGGTTGCCAGCCTGCAAGCTAAAGTCCAGAGTCACAAAAGGAAAAACACGGACATGGAGGACAAAGTCATGGACTTGGAAACAAGGTCCAGGAGGGTTAACCTGAGACTGGTGAATCTACCGGAGAAGATGGAGGGAGCTGACGCTTGCTCCTTTTTGGAAACCTGGATCCCGGAGACGCTAGACATCCCTCTGCTGAAGTCAAAACCATTCCTGGAGAGGGCTCACCGAATCGGAGCGAGAAACAACCCAAACACCCCCCCCCCCCCCCCCCCCCCCCCCCCAGAACACTTATCATGAAATTCCTAAGCATCAGAGATAAGGCAATGGTGTTGAAAGCAATCAAAATCAAGAAGCAAATACTCTACGAGGACAAACCAGTCGATTTTACCCAGACATGGCGGCCAGATTACACAAGAAACAGAAGGAATTCGACTTCGTGAGACAACAGATCCACAGCATGAGGATAAGGCACGGGGATAAGGCATACTTCTCCCCGCCAGGCTCCTGGTGAATTACAAGGATAAATTACTGAATTTTGATCAACCGGAGGACGCAGAGACTTTCGTTAGGCAACAAAAATTGTCATGCTGTATACATTCCAGCCATTTATTCCGATCACTATCACCTGTTATGGACTACTATTCGTTATAACAAAATTCCAACTGATACACCGGGGGTTCTTCAGAAATCTTTTATTAACATACATTTAACATATGTACTTTTCAGAATACACATGGGCTTTTTGGTTGTCTTTACATAAAATAATTGAGCATAAGTCAATGTCAGCCACCACATCTATTCCTGCAACAAAAAATAGGTTGACAAGTTGTCTGTTGGACCTGAGGGACCTCCTATCTCTGTGGTCAGTCTGGGTCTGTGTGATTCATTATAATGCATTATCTTTTAGTTTTTTATTAATCTGTGCTTAATCCCATAGAATTAGCAATACGATAATAAGAATAATGATTAACAATACACAGCTGGTTCCTTTTAACCTACAAAATCCTGGTAATCTAAATGGATGCCACTGCTGCTGTCTGTCTGTCCCTGTCTTATTTTAGCCACACCCCATGTTCTCGTTTTAGCTGTTGTTTTCTTCACTGAGGTTGAGACGAATCCCCTCCTGTTGAGAGAATTCCCCTTGGTAGTCAGACTCATGCTTCAGAGAACGGTGGTGGGTAACTAATCTTTCCCTACTTCTGCAGGTCATGGCCTTACTAGTTTACAGTGTGATAATCCAGGATATATTATTTTAGCTGCTGTGGGTGCTGTAAGCAGTACCTGGAACTGGGCTCGACCAGTTCTCTTTCTTTATCACTTTGATGAAGATCCAGTCTCCGGGTATTAGAGATTCCTCCACAGGGTCACCTGGAACAGACTAGACAGAAGAGATCGCTCTACTTGTTAACATTTTAAGAAACCTTAGCAGGATATGCTAAGGTTTCTTCATCTCTTTCTTCATCATGTCCGGTGAATAGTTCTGTGGTATTAAAAATGGTCATACATTATCTCAAATGGAGTTAATCCTGTGCTAGTTAGAGTAATATGCATGTTTAGGACTACTAGTGGTAAACAGTAAACCCAATTCTTCCCAGTTCCTTCAGTCTTGACCTAATTATTCCATTGTCTCTCCAGCAAACCTGCTGATTGTGGATGATATGCACAGTGGTTAGATTTTTATGGGGGTTAAAATGTTCATTTTTTTAGAATTTTATTTTGAGGGATTTGTCTGTTTTTTGTTTATCAGGAGGACATTCTGAGTTACAGATATATTATAAACGAGTAAAAAGTACAGGAGATCCCTAATATTTCATTTATTTGTAAGTAATTCAAGTAAATGTGTCAGTCAAATAATTTTAGTTTTAAATTAACTTTGTTGGTGATTGAGCTTGTGTAGCTAATCATTTGTCCTCTTAGGTTGGTGTTAAAGGCTTGCTATCTTACAGCAGCAGTTGTTTAATCTGTATTTATATTAAAGAATTCATCAATACTAGTACCAACAAATCTCATGAATTTTGTATCATGTAACCATTTTGGGTGCAGCCTCCATCTATAAGGACCTTTAATGAGTCTTGTTGAGGCATGTTGTATATCAACTTAACCGGACCATGAGCCGAGATCACAATGGATTCATTAGTAGCATCATATATCTGTGGAAATAAACTATTTGCACCAAAAAATTGTCTATTCGCGAGTATGACTTGGTTGATGGTGAAAAGCAGAATTCGGATTTGTCTTGGTATTTTCTCCTCCATGGGTCACACGAGTTTAAGTCTTTATGAGTATTGTCCATACCTATAAGTCTATCATGGTTTATTGAAAGGGTTGTATTAAAGTCTCCTCCGATGAGCAAATAGCCTGACATCTGAGATAAAAGTAAAAATAACTCTTCAGAAGATTTGGGGTTATCAGCATTTGGTCCATACAGATTTAGTTTTAGAGATAAAAAAAATGAAATGGAAAAAAGGGCACTATCAGGGTATTATTCGTTCTTTCCATTTTCAATTGCCATGAACGATATCTGATTGTCCCGGTGCCCATTTTTCCATTTCATATTTTTTAGCCTAAAAGTGAAATTTGAAAAAACAGGCATTTTTTCGTTTTTGGTGTTATAATGAAAAACAAAAAACAACATAACCAGTCAATTTTTCATTATTTGATTTTTGAATGGCAATTGAAAATGGAAAGAACGAATGATACCCTGATTCATCTGAACCACACACTGTCAATCGCACACGATACGACGCACGCACACACACAAAAACCTACATATATGCCTTCATAGCCTATTTGTTACAAATTATACAAGCTGTGCAGTGTAGGATATAAATTCTCACTTAAAAACTCATCAGGGACTTTTCTTTGTTTCCCAAATATCATCTGTGATGGGGCTACAGTTTCTAAGGGGCACAAATCGGTTTTGCAAGGTGATAAGTTTCACTGAATCCGTGGCTGTTTTAAGTTCATCTGCTTTGATTGTACCAACATCTGATGTGTCAGTAACCAGACCTATGGCTGTGTGCTTGCTTGCTGGACTGGACTCCTGTGGGAGGGTTGTAGCTGTGGCGGTGGAGGCAGAAAAGCTAGCGACAAAATTCGCTTAATCATTTTGGCAAACATTTCGACCAGATTTAACTGTTTAAAAGTCCACTTAGTTAGCTTTAGTTAGTTTCACTCAGTGAAGTTCACCGGACAATCATATTCAGCTTATGGAAAAAGCGCCAGCTGGCAAAAGTAAATCAACCAATTCAATTTTAGTTTTGGAGGTACAAACGCCCACACAAACAGACTCGCACAGATGTACGTACAGGACGTTTTGACACATAAGACTATTACTTATTTCATCTTGTTCATAAAAAGTCAAATAAACATAATTATAGATTTTTTTTAAAAAAGCAAAGCAAAATCTCAAGGTACGTACAGTGCATACAGCCGTACAGCTGCAGGCGCCACTGTCTGTGACCAGTATAAATAAATATGGTGAAACAGACAGCCTTGGGGGATCCAACATTAACATTTAAACTTGGGGTGGTTCCATTAGGTAGTAAGATGCAGCTACTAACAATTCTGTACAATTCACTTTTAAAATTCCTGAATTTATTTCCTAATCCAAGCTGCTCAAGTGTTGCAATGATGAATGGGGTGTTCCATTGAGTCAAAGGCTTTATAGGAATCTAGAAGAAGAAATCCATCATCTTCAATAAGATTTCTGTATTCAATTATGTCCAATGGTCTCATATTATTGTGAATTGATCTTTTTTTAAGAAGACTGTGTTGCAGAACTAAGATTTGAGATACCGGTTTGGAGACTATTTGTAAAGATGTAAGGGTGGCAACACCCATTCCGAAATCCCGCCATTCCGACATCCCCCTATTCCGACATCCCACCATTCCGACATCCCACCATTCCGACATGCAAACGTCCCACCATTCCGACATCCCACCATTCCGACATCCCACCATTCCGACATCCCGCTATTCCGACATTCAAATGTCCCACCATTCCGACAAGGCTTTCTGTATAAGGAAATGTGCGTTACTCAACAGGTGAGTCCCTTCTTTCTGTTCATGCAATTTATATGTTTAACACATGTTTACAGATAAGCCTTATTAAAAACACAAAGTCTCGGCAACTGGAGGAGGAGAAGCAGCCGTCTTTCCTCAAAATCCTACCAATCTGTGTCCACGAGTTATGGGAGTTGACGTGGGCACTATGTTGTTTCAGTGCAGTGTCGTACAGTGCCTGTACAGATGCACTTCCTTGCTGAGTTTGTTTTCGAATTGGTCCATCCGGTTTGCCGTTCTCCGTGCGTGCCAAGATACAAATTTTGACTGGTGCATGACTATGCGCACAGTGAGCAATGCATCAACTATAAAACAAGCTTGAGGTGCATAGTGCGCAGAGGTCGTCAACTTTCAGCAGAGTCAATCGCTATAGATTAGATTATACAGATTAGCTCAAGAAAAGCGCATAGAGAGCTTCATGGAATGGGTTTCCATGGCTGAGCAGCTGCATCCAAGCCGTACATCAAGTGCAATGCAAAGCGTTGGATGCAGTGTTGTAAAGCACGACGCCACTGGATCCTAAAGCAGTGGAGACGCATTCTGTGGAGTGACGAATCATGCTTCTCCATCTGGCAATCTGATGGATGAGTCTGGGTTTGGCGGTTGCCAGGAGAATGGTACTTGTCTGACAGCGTTGTGCCAAGTATAAAGTTTGGTGTTTTTCAGGAGCTGGGCTTAGCCCATTTGTTCCAGTGAAACTAACTCTGAATGCTTCAGCATACCAAGAGATTTTGGACAATTTCCCAACTTTCTGGAAACATTTGGGGATGGGACATGGATGAGCGAGTTTGGTGTGGAAGAACTTGACTGACCTGCACAGAGTCCTGACCTCAACCCAAAAGACCAACTTTGAGATGGATTATAGGGGAAGACCTGTGAGCCAGGTCTTCTCATCCAATATCAGTGTCTGACCTCACAAATGCGCTTCTGGAAGAATGGTAAAAAATTCCCATAAACACACTCCTAAACCTTGTGGAAAGCTTTCCCAGAAGAGTTGAAGCTGTTATAGCCGCAAAGGTTGGGCCAACGTCATATTAAACCCTATGGATTACGAACGGGATGTCACTTAAGTTCATATGCATGTAAAGGCAGATGAGAGAATACTTTTGGCAATATAGTGTATGTCTGTTGATTTGGTGATTTTGAAAATCAAGAATTTGATTTTTTGGGAGTTATTGTCATTTTTAAGTAAACTAGCATTAAACTTCCAATATTTTTTAATAAACTCATTCAGTTTTCGGTTTAATGTACCGATAAATAACACAGTGGTCAGTGAGTGGAGCAGCAGAAATATCACAGCTAACCTTATGACAAAACAAAGGATTTGCATTTAACAAATGATCAATTCTAGATTTTGAGTTATAATAGGGACCACACTAATGGTATGTGCATACTTCTGGTTTAAGAATCTCCATTAATCTGTTAAGTTTAGATCATCACAGAATCAAGAGAAAGTGCTATTTGGGTGACTAGAAAAGAAGTTTGAAGAGACTCTATCATAGAAGCTATGTTAAACAAGTTTAAGATGACCTCCTGCTACAATATTTTCAGTTAGATGAACATGTTTCAATTGATAAATGTGTAAAGCGATTTGTTTAAGAAATCCTACGTTTTTCATTTTTGTTATTGTAGCCATACACATAAACCAAGATAAATTTGGTATCATCAAGGGACAAGATAATAGTCAGCCAGCGATCATCTGCTTTGTGTGATACAATCTGACTCTGAAGGTTTTTCATAACGATGATGACCCCTGCTGATCATGAAGTGCCATGACTGAAATATATTTTTTCACTGTAAACCCTTTTCAGGTTTAGTGTGTTTCTTGCAAAAAATAATATTGGCATCATTCCCTTTCTGAATAAAAAAATAGCTTTTCCTTTTGGTTATGTCTCTTAGACCACTTGCATGAACAGAAATAAGATAAATACTGTTTCAAAGTTGAACCATAAAACAAAATGGTTTAAAAGAAAGGACACGAACTGTTAAAGAACTGAATTTGTTTTATATGGATGCAAGAAATAGTAACAAAAGTAACATTATAACGTTCTTTTGTCAAAATTCACATATTCATGGAATAATGTTGTTGTTGATGTTTTAGAGATCATGCTGTCTTGGACCTGATTATGGTGCGACTGTAACGGGTGGTGTATGGACCCAATTACAGTACAAAGGAGTAAGAAGACAGTGGTAAAAAGTTCAAGGTTTTACTGAGACTCTGGCAAACAGACAAACGGTTTAGAAACCGGCAAACAGGAATCAGGAGAGGAGAGGCAAAGTTCTTGCAGGCACCAGCGGGCTCTCGTTGACCGGCTTGACCTTGGACACATGGAATGTCGGGTGCACCCGCATAGACCGAGGGAGTTTGAGCCGGACTGCCACAGGATTGATGACCTTCTCGATAGTGAAGGGCCCAACAAACTTGGGAGCCAGCTTGTTGGATTCCACACGCAGAGGAAGGTCACGGGTGGAGAGCCAAACCTTCTGGCCCACCTGGTATTGTGGAGTTTGAGAGCGATGACGGTTGGCTGCTGAGGAGTATGTTAAAGTATAAGGGATAAAGGGGTAGCAGCAAAGATGGAGTCCAGAGAGGAGAGTGGCCTCAGTGTCGGGGGCTCTGTGGGAGAGGATAACTACTTCCTGGGATACACATTCACAGACCGCTCTCATTCAAGCCACGTGGTGAAAAGCATCATGGACCTGTGCCTGGAAGATGGCCTGTTTTCTGATGTCTCCATCACTGTGGACGGCAAAGAGTTTCAGCTACATCGGTTAGTGCTCTCAGCACAGAGTAGTTTCTTTCGCTCAATGTTCACCTCCAACCTCAAAGAATCCCATAACCGCTCTATTGAGCTTAAAGATGTGAGCGCCACAGTGTTTCAGCTGCTGATAGACTACATCTACCATGGCACAATTAAGCTGAGGGTGGAGGAGCTGCAGGACACCTATGAGATGGCAGACATGTACCAGTTGACTGCTCTGTTTGAGGAATGCTCTCGCTTCCTCTCCCGGACAGTGGAGGTCAAGAATTGCTTACAGGTGATGTGGCTCGCAGACAGACACAGTGACCAGGAGCTCTATACAGCAGCCAAGCACTGTGCTAAAATCCACCTGGCTCAACTGCATCAGACCGAGGAATTTCTCAATCTGCCCCTCTGTCTTCTCCTGGACAACATCAAAGATGGCGTTCCAAGTTCCCAGAATCCAACGGTGGCCATAGAGTCGTGGATAAACCACAACAAGGTTGAGAGAGAGGAATTTTCTTGCATTCTCCAGGAGAATCTTAAGGAAATTGGTGAGACTGTCCACATTTACCTGATCGGTAAAGAGGAGACGAGGACTCACTCCCTTGCCGTGTCGCTGCACTGTAACGGGTGGTGTATGGACCCAATTGCAGTACAAAGGAGTCAGAAGACAGTGGTAAAAAGTTCAAGGCTTTACTGAGACTCTGGCAAACAGACAAACGGTTTAGAAACCGGCAAACAGGAATCGGGAGAGGAGAGGCAAAGTTCTTGGTCAGGGACAGAAGGCTGGGTCGAATTACCAGGAGGCAGACGAAGCAGGGAATCAGGGACAGGCGAGGTCGGTACCGGTAAAGCTGGCAGGAGAACGCTGGAAAGACATGCATGGCAAAGACAATCTGGCAAAGGATAGAGTGTGGAGCTGGTGACTATATGCTGGGCTGATTGCATGTGATGAGAGGCAGCTGTGTGCACAGGTGAGTGGAGTTAACTGATGATTGGATGACTAAACTGTGACAGCGACTCTTTGTCCATTAATGAAGGAACACCCTCCCGTGCCTCTCTGTCTTCTTTGGTGAGATATTCCACAAAGCAGATGTTATGATCTTTGCAGACTGTGTCTGCAAATGACAAGCGATATTAGCATGTTTTAGGTTCCTTTTAGGCCCATGTTTTCTAGCTCACATTGGTTGGGGGTTAGTAAAGCTTTAGGTCTAGTGCCAGCTGTAGCCATGTGGTATATGAAGCCGTTAGCCGTTGATATCACAGGATTTATGGACTTACTTAGTGGTTCCGAGGTGGTTTTGGTATATCTTTAGGTAGTTGGGTGCAGCTTCTTGTGAGTTTTTTCTTCATAACTTTTTCTTCAGGAGATTGCTATGCAGAGACGTCCACAGTCCTTAAAATGAGACAGCCACATTAGGATCACGGCTGGAGGAAGTTAAAAATGGCATGCTGGTGAAATATGTAGGTGTTGAAGACACCAAAGGAAAAGCAACCATTCTTTAAGTAGGTCAAGTAGAGGTTTGGACAAAGCAAACTTTATTATCAATATCTTCCAGGTAAAATACAATTTGCGAAATTGTTACAAAACAAACAATCAACTTAATAACTTAAAAAAAACTCAGACAAATAATCAGCAAATCACACAAAAATGTTTCTTCTAATGGACCGCTCTAAATTGTACACACTTCACTCAATGACATGAGCAAATTGGAAAAACTGTCCTGTGCTGTGTTGAACCAAATTTTAAATCTTTTTTGGAAATCAAGAACAATGCATCCTCTGGGATAAAGAACTGAGGGATTATGTGGCCTGTTACCAGTACACAGTTCATAAGACAGTATCTGTAAATGGGGTTGTATTCGATATCATTACAAAGGTAAAGTGCACATGTCACACAGGCCTTGAAACAATGCTAAATATGACATCTTTTCAGAGAAGGCTTTGCTTTGTTCAGCAAGACAATGTCTGACAGCATTCTGTATTCCAACAACATAACCATGTAGTAAAAATGTCAAGTTACTAAATTCAATTCAGTTTTATCTATATAGCGCCAAATTACAACAAATGTCATCTCAAGGCACTTAAATAATAGTCCAATTCAAGCCACTTGGAGTTTAATTCATTGTAATCATAATTCAATCAATTAATTTAAAAATTAATACAATTCATTTCTACAGAGCCAATTCAAAAACAATTTCCTGGCTAAGGAAACCAACAGATTGCACCGAAACTTCTCTTCAATCCAATCTCCCGTCCTGAGCACGCATGACACGACTGTGGAGAGGAACGACTCCCTTTGAACAGGAAGAAACTTCTGGCAGAACCAAACTCAGGAAGCGTGGCCATCTGCCTCCACCAGCTAGAGTAAATCAAGATTCACTCCAGCAGAATCATGTACTTCTGTCTTGTAACCCATAGCCTCATTTATCAACTAAGAAGGCAGCCTTTAATGTCAAATTTCAAACTAACAGGTAAATATAGTGACAAAGTGCATATTTGTAGCATTATCTGATTGTGTATCTTAACACCGACAATGATTTTTACTGTCAGTGTCTAATATTACCGCTGCTGATGTGTCAGTAACTAACACAAAGAACAACTTGTGTGTATTTCAGATTCAGCAGGGGGATTGACTGGTAGTGTTTGACACCCTTAGAAAGAGAATGTGATGGGGAAAGGGGAGGTGCAGATAAGTCATCCAACAAATGCTCTGTCCAACTCCCAAAATAGGGCTGTCGCAATTAAGCAATTTTTGCAGACAATTATTTAGTATACAAATAATTGCAATAATGATTTGTCTCTGTGGCAGTAAGATAAATCTAATAATCCAATATGTCATCTAACCCTGACACAGAACCCAGCCAATTATTGGAAATAAAAAAAAAACAACATCAATAAATAGATGTATATTTATGTCAATTAGTCTTTTAGACTTTTTAAACAAATGTTGTACATAACAAATATGCCTTGTCTGTAGAAAGGGACAGGAGTGCCGCAAGATAACATCATTAAAAAGGAATCAACTGTATAACTCTGTCAGTCAACTCTGTCAAATGGTGGAAAATAATATTATAAGATACGAGTTGACACAGACCTGCAGACATAATTCTGATTATCTGAAATCACCGCCTACGTTAGAACGGCACATGAATATTGCAATTTATGAGAGGGTAAAGAGTGTAGAGATAAGTGACAGTGAGAGATATAAAAAAGAAATAAAAACGGAAACTAGCAGCCAGGATAGAAGAAAATGGAACAAAAGAAAGATAGTCTAGCTAGAAGGGTAAAATAAAGAAGAGGAGAAGGTGAATGTAACAATATTCAGTTCTGCCGCAGCCTCCTGAAGGAGGAGGAGGAGGACGCCGCGCAGCTCGAAGCTTGACGCGGGACGTTTCTGCTCGAGCAACCCGGATTTACTCCAGCTGGCTCACGCATGATGATATAAATGGATATGGAATGATAACGGCCGTTAGCGCAAGATGGGCAGGCACCGAGATCAGCTTTAACTTCCCCCGGTGGCCGTTCAGCTTCGAAATGGTAGGACAACCTGTTCCGCAACAATTATGTAGTAGAGTCCCTTCCTATCAGTGGGCTGCTTCTTGTTTTCTAAAAACAGACGCAATGCGAGGAGGTGAATGAACAACACAGGCTATGCAGCGGAAAGTGGAACCCAAAACGGCGGCATAGTTGCCTCAGTTTCTCCAAATATCACCAAGCCTCATGTATTGCTTCTCCGTCCGTCTTTTCCTTTAATGTAGCTTTCTTTACGGTCAGCGATAGAAATAATCTGCATCCTATTTTCATTGAAAACCAGGCAAAACAAAGTACTCCGATAGCAAATATGCACCAGAACACAACACTACTAAAAAAAAAAGGGGGGGGGGGCAATTATCACAACTTATTCTTAAATTCGGCGCACACAGGACAACTAAACCCCCTCCAATACACACATAATTAATTATGATCTTAACTTTTGCCGTCGTCCAGCTGGTGTTTTCTGTCAAATACACTGTCCAAGGCGGAAACTATGAGGCTGAAACGAATATTAAAGTTGATATTTTATCGAAATAATGCTGTTTTTTAGGATCATACCTCTGCCGATTTTGCCAAAGGTTCCTAAAACACGAGATGACTTCAAGTCACTTATGACACAGTAAGCCTTGGCATCATAAAAAAATCATATTAAAACCCCTGGAGTTTTCTATGATGTTTTGAGCAACGTCAGTGTGTCATAGACGAGAGGTGTTGGCTTTATCATTGGCCTATCCACACTGCAAATGTATTTTCCACTCCTGACATTGTGTGGTAAGGCGGAATGATTTGGTACGTGTGTAAAAGGTTTACACTCGTGGTTGAAAGTGATTTTGCTCGGGGCTTTGGAGAGGAATGTAAAGCTAGGTCCCGGCTCCGGTCGGACGGTGAAAGGCCAAGTTGAAGTTTAGCTAGAGTCTCCTCCTCCTCCCGGTTTGTGGAAGGG
Source organism: Leuresthes tenuis (assembly GCF_036924035.1). Taxonomy (NCBI): domain Eukaryota; kingdom Metazoa; phylum Chordata; class Actinopteri; order Atheriniformes; family Atherinopsidae; genus Leuresthes; species Leuresthes tenuis. The sequence goes on along the minus strand of NW_027325361.1, from coordinate 35,573,579 downwards.
TGGCTGTTTGTGCGTGTTTGTGTTAGTCAGCAGAAAATGGCCGCAGTACGAGCCAGTGGGTTTACGTAGAATGAAAGGCCGACAGAGGGCCTTCTTTCCCGGCACACAGCTGAAGTAAAAAGCTGCTGGGAAAACATGTCCGCAGCCGGCAGGGACTTCAGGTGGAAAGTCACTCTGGCAGCCTCCCGAACATATATCAGAAGTCTGTACAGATGCAGACAAACGATGTCCCTGCTTATATGTTACACACAACGATAACGATGAACGTGACATGTTCCCGAATCCAATTATTGGAAGTTATTTTGTTAGCAGTGTTCAATAAGAAGCTCTCGTATTTAGGTTACCTGAATAGAAATGACTCACAGGGAAACACTCCTGATACATGAATGTAATTTATGGTGGCCTAAATATTGCACGTAAAAGCTGATCCAAACCAGGTCTGCAGACCCCCCGCCCCCCAAACAAATTATTACAATGTAAGACACGTTAAAACACGTCACGTTGCATCAAAAAAGGGGAGCGAATCAGGATATTGACCGCTGCGTTCTGCTCGGACCCAGTATGACTTCGGTATGTCAGACTGTGTTGCACTGAATGCGGAGCTGATTTCGACGGATCTGTACTGTGCCGTAAGGCCAGCTCAGTGAGGAGGCGTGTAGCTGAGGCTGCAGCTTTAAGCCCATCGTTTGGGATGGGCTGAATTCATAACGTCATCTCACTTCTGTTCTTTTATTCCTCGCCCCCTCATATTCTTCGGTCTCTGAATTATATAGTACCCGTGCTGCGTTAGACCTCCGGCCATATTCCCTGAGGAGTGGTTGCTTCGAACTTTTTCCGTGCTTTTCATCCTGCGGAACATTTTTCCGGGGCCTTAAGTTTTGTGGTGTGTCATTGTTTCTGAACTATATAATCAGAAGGCAACAAGAGCCAAGTCTTTTGTTAGGTATTTGAAATATCTTGTCAAATAGCCCAGGAAAGGTAGCGTTTTCTCCAACAAGGAGGGACCTCTTAGCAAGGAAGAGCATGAAAAATATCCAGAAAAAGTAGGCACGAACCAAGGGACATTTCAATACTTGGCTCAAGGATTCTTAAGCTAAAGCAACGCCTGGTGTGACTCTGCTTCCTCCCAGCAACATGATGTTTTCTTCCCTCTCTCTGTCTCAGGTAAAACTACTGTCTGCTTCTTCCTTCCCTCCTGATGCTGTTACACAGCACATGCCCTCAGAGGCGAAGCTTTTCTTCAGATCGACGATACTTTGACTTGAAAATATAGAATATATGCAACAAACTGTGAAAGGACTAAAGTCTTGAAGTAAAAAACAAGAGTGAAGCCTGCCAGCAGTCATAGTGCAGAACAGAACTGCAGGCTGTAATATGAATCACAGATTGGTGTCACAGTGGGAAGGGGTGGATCAGTCTGTGAACAGTGTGCTACATGACTTCATGATAATTTAGTAAAAAGCAGTTCCATGGTGCTCTTTGGATGAATCTGGTCCAGACCATTTCTCCATGTGTATACATATCTCACACTCACCTTTCTTGTGAGTGGTATCCCCCCCTTTCAAGCTCTCTACCAGAGGCCTGGGAACTTGTGGGTTCCACACAGCATCTTAGTTGCTGACCTGGGGTCCTGTCTGTTGTGGTAGACCCCAGCCTCTGCTGCTCTTGTCTCTCAGGACCTATTCCTGAGCTATATACTCACACAAGCACAGACCTGTATATATATATACACACACACATCCATCCATTTTCTATACCTGCTTTTAATCCAATCTAGGGTTGTGGGGAGCTGGAGCCTATCCCAGCTTTCACAGGGCGAGAGGCAGGGTACACCCTGGACAGGTTGCCAGTCCGTCACAGGGCTACACAGAGACAAACAGGTAAAACAACCATCCATGTTGGCACTCATTCCTGGGGACAATTTGTGTTTGGGCAGTGGGAGGAAGCCAGAGTACCCGGAGAGAACCCACGCATACACGGGGAGAACATGCAGACTCCACACAGAAAGAACCCAGCCGGGAATCGAACCAGGAACCCTCTTGCTGTGAGGCGATGTTGCTAACCATCTTTTAAACCCACACATTCTTTTTTTTATTTCCCATACTATACTAATCGGTTTCTCTTCCTATTGTATTACAAAATTACACACACACTAATACTAAACATTCATATTAAAAAGTCATTCTTTTTATTATGAATAGAGAGTGATGGGCACTCTTGTGACAAATTGACACATGCTAGCTGCTCATTAAGATTGTTGAGCTTTTTTTTACAGAGAAGGTGAAGTTGGCTAGAATTTCCTGATATGTTACTGAATCCAGACAGCATGAACTCAAAGCATGACTGATCCACCTCTACATTGAGCAGGGTGAGGGTAATTTTCCTCATGTCATATCTTTCCTTGTTTGGGCCAAGAAAATATATTTTCCCCTCATCCATCCATAGTACTGTTTGCAGACTGTACAGCACTTGTCTGGGTGTTCAGTTGCAAAGTTTTGTTGCTTGAAAAGGTTTTCTTCTAAGTTCTGTCATGAAGGTCTTATGCTCATGTTGCTGCCATGTCTCAGATACATGGTGAACTGTGGAAATTACTTTGCTGTCTTCTCATAGCCTTCTTCTGGTTAGTGAATATCAAATATTTACACTTTTTCAGTTTTACACAGCTGCTTAGAGGAGTACGTTGCTCCTGACTGTTAGGACAAACTTTAAGGAACCCCAGTATTTATGATGCTTTGAAATTTGTATCTCCTGGTCTTTACTTAGAATTACTGTCTCGGGGACCCAAACCTTTTCCTCCTCAAAGTTCAAAATATTCTAACAAAAATGTTAGAATGTCAAAAAGGAGTAACCGTTTTCTTTGTTGATTCAAAGTCTGCATCATAGTGACAGAAATGTTGACCAGAGTGCCCAAACCTGCAAGTGAAAAATAGTTTTCTGAAAATGCTGCCAGAATTCTACATGTTTAGCTGAGAACATGCTGTGGTTTTGTGTCTACATGTGAAAGGGTGACAGTGGATGCTCATTAAAAGCTCTTACATGCACAAACTGAGTGAAATGGGTTGATCAGCACTGACATGTGGCCGACTTCTTCATCTCTCACTCCTTCTATAATATCCATATAAAATCTGTTCCATTTAAAATGATCTATCTTTTCTACATGGTTAGGATGCTCTGTCACAGCTGATGATGTCAAGTATCAGACCCAGCTGTGGTAATTTCACCAGGAGTGTGTGTTGTCTTATTATGGAAGCTGAGCTAATGCTACATGTGCTATCTGCTGTGATGTTCAGCATGGTTACTCTGTCTGTTGTGTGTTTTTTCTCTCTCATGTAGGATGAATTCCATCCATTCATTGAGGCTCTGCTCCCCCAGGTCCGTGCCTTCGCCTACACATGGTTCAATCTTCAGGCCAGGAAGAGGAAGTATTTCAAAAAACATGAGAAGAGGATGACTAAAGAAGAAGAGAGAGCAGTTAAAGATGAACTCCTGGGCGAGAAGGCAGAGGTGGGATAGAATATTCAAGTGGTGCATAATAGAATTTAGCATCATTATGTAATTTCGCTTTTTAAATCAAGTGAAAGTACATTTCTGTCAAGACCTTTTATTCAGTATTTTACAATATGTTAAGTTTATTTACCAATCCCCAAATTATGCTCAACATAATGGTGTTCATGCATGATGACCCAAATAAACTAACATCTGATGATAAAATGATTCTGCTCCTAGGTGAAACAGAAGTGGGCCAGCCGTCTTTTGGCTAAACTAAGGAAGGACATAAGACCTGAATGCAGAGAGGACTTTGTCCTGTCTATCACTGGGAAAAAAGCTGCCTGTTGTGTCTTGTCAAACCCTGACCAGAAAGGCAAAATGAGACGCATAGACTGTCTTCGCCAAGCTGACAAGGTGAGTAGTTCCTTTTTTTTGTTCGGTGTGGTATTTGACAAATTTTTCTAAGACTGGAGAGTAAAACCTGATTGTTAAACCATTTTTAAATTGGCAAGTTATTTATTTTTTCATGGGTCTGGGCCTTCGACTGCACCATGGCCAAAGGACACAAAATGGCTTATCAACTGTATTCAGAGTGGTGTTAGCTTAGTGAGAATTGTTCTGACCCATCTTAATACCTCACAATAGGTTCTACTTTGTAATTATGTGGCCTTCCAAACAAAATCAGAATCAACTCGTAATGATGAACATACATTCTGATTAGAATGTATCGTAATTCATCATAATGTAATTGTAGTTCATTATTACATGTTTGCCACTATAACCTGTTAAAGTTGAATGGAACACGGCTTGACATTCTTACTTTTAGCTCATGTACACACACATTTTCTGTGTTACACAAGCTGATGTGAGCACACACTTATTTTTTTTCATTCCTCCACAGCTACCTAGAATGTGAGCACATCCTTGTGCAATATCACTTGAATGTCATATGATTAGTGATATTGCTGCATAGTTGTACAGCCTCTCCATAGTTACAGTAGCTCCCTGGTGTAGATTTTGTAAATTTAGGATTTAAACCTCACAAAAGGGAACTAATTCAGATACATACTTCAAGCGGATAACAGATTTGATCCCTCTCTGCATGAAGATGTTGGAACATTCTGGTATTTTTCAGCTTTTTTTGCTGATGCCTTGTGTTGCTCTTTTTTTCACTTGATCTTAACCCAGAACTGTGCTTTTGGACTTGCATCAGGCATAGTACTTGGCCATGTCTTGTTGTCATGCTGGAATATTCCACCACTGGAGCTTCAGGAGACTAGCAGTGATCTTGGTATTTTGGTATATTCACAGCTGCCATTTGTAGTTCTCACAGCTTCAGCTCCTTTTGTACTCTTGCAGCAACAAAGATGGATGCTTTTAAAACATCTTTGTGATGTCTCACAATCAATTTCTTTAGTTCCCTTGGTCATCCTTTTTTACAGAGTGATGGCAAACATGCAGGTGGACACAATCACAGGTCCAACACCAAAAGTGTTCTACTGTTGCCAGGTCATTTTCCAAACATGCTCACGAAGCTCAGCATATTGGAAATTACACACGTTCTGATCACACAGTTTCCTAATCGTGTGCCAGTGACCACAGGTGAGTTCATCTTTAGTCCACTGCCTACCTGCTTTGGGATCTTTCTTCTCACTGTAGTCTTCACCACAGCAAGAAGTAAAATTCCTCTGCATGTCGAATTACAAGTAATTGAATTACTGAGATGTGATGCAGTTCTGAATAATTTAATGTTAAACTGATAGAACATAGAAGTGTAGTTGATTCTGGTGTGTGTTGTATAATTTCTCTGCAAAGAGAAAAAACACCCCATAAAACTAGAAATCACCAGGATGACAGTGGGATGCTGAGAACTCATTTATCAGTGCTGGTAAACTTGTGTATTAATACCTGACTCTGCCATGTTTGACATTGTTGCCGTGACAACAGTCTCCTTAGTTTCCATCACACACTGCTATGCCACTCAGGCATCATGACATAGGTTAGGTCTACTGTCATTCACATTATTAAACAATGTCATATTATCTGGATATCTGAGCTCCGTTGCTTTTGATTTTTCTTTTGGATTTACAAACTATTCATATTTTATGATGAAAATCTGCTGAGCTTTTACAGAGGTTAGAATACTGGGTGGGAATCTCTGGTAGTGCTTTAAACTGGTTCATGTCCTATCTCGAGGACAGGAAGTATTTTGCTGAAATTCGTAACTGTGTCACAGAACAAATAGCTATGACCTGTGGGGTTCCCCAGGGGACCATCTTGGGACCCCTATTGTTCAATCTGTACATGCTCCCATTAGGCCAGCTAATACGCAGCTATAATATGTCCTACCACAAATATGCAGATGACACTCAGATCTACGTGTCACTGACGGCAGGAGAACACAGGCCTGTAGATACATTGTGTCACTGCATCGAACAGATCAGTGTGTGGATGCAAAACAATTTTCTCCAGCTAAACTCAGACAAAAGTGAAATCATTGTCTGTGGCCCACATAAACAAAGAGAAATTGTTATCAGTCACCTTGAGACTCTCTCTAAAACCTAATAATCAAATTAGAAATCTTGGGGTAATATTGGACTGAGACCTGCACTTTAACAGCCACACTAAATCAATAACATCAGCAGCTTTTTACCATCTAAAAAACATTGCCTGAATCCAGTGCTTCGACACGCATGGCTGCAGCACAGCTCATTTACTTTGGTAAGAATGGCAAGTCCATCTTACTCAAAGTCGTCATTCACATTGTCAAAATTTGATAAATATCCTGCCATGTTGCACAAAACTAGCAGTAGCAAACTCTGTGTGAAGTTAGCCGACTGTCACAGAGCAAGGAGTAAATAAACTGCTCCGGGGGGGGCGTGTGGATGAAGTCGCCCCAGTAGAGTGCCAGCGTAGAAATCCCTCCATTAGCTCTCCTATAGCCGCATGTCGCCACATAACAGCACCTATGAGCTAACAGAGCTATAGCACACGTTCATTCATTCATTCGTCTTAAAGTATTGGTGAAATAAAGACAGATAATGCCTTAGAGACTGATTTAGAGACTGCATCGTCATTGCCCCATTCACTCCGTTATATGTATATACGCCGATTGCGAGTTATCTTTCACCAAACTGTTCTTGGTGAGTAGATAAACGTATTTCATGCCAGAAATAAGGTCTAGGTTTAAAAATACCTGAGCTCTCCTTTAATAAGAAGCAAATCAGTATAACTTACATTTTCCCATGTAAAAGCTCAGTGTATAAAATTATGGAGGCAGCAAAATGTATCCAGATGAAAACCTTTTCTAATTTTTCACACCTTTTCGCCATTCTATTTTTATGGCATCAGTGATGTTTCTTGTTAAGTGATGAAATTAATTCATGGCCACCCTTCAGAGTAATTCACATGAAGAGGATCACTGATGAAGTCACAAATTGTTGCACTAACCTTGTTTCCAGTGAGAAGTCAATTGCTTTTCGTCATACTGACTATACCATGTCTTTCCTAAGGTGTGGCGATTGGACCTGGTGATGGTTATCCTTTTTAAAGGAATCCCTCTGGAAAGCACAGATGGAGAGCGGTTGATGAAAGGAGGCCAGTGCTCCAACCCTGTGCTGTGTGTCCAGCCTCGACATATCTCTGTCTCTGTCAAGGAGCTTGACCTCTACCTCGCTTTCTATGTACAGGAAAAAGGTATTTATGTACATACAATTCAAAGTTACTCCTTGTTATCTTAAACTTGTTATATTTCAGTGTAATTTGGTAAACTATCTATTTTTTACATTGGGATATTAAAGCTGTCACCCTAACTAAATGCATTTCTTCAGCATTTATCCTTAACCTCGTAACATTCAGTTTCAGCATGAAGACCCTCATAGGAGTTACTTGTGGAGTGTGTGTTTTCTCTTGATCAAAACTAATCATGTCTGTGAAACAGAACACATGACACAGTGTTTGAACTCAGATCTGAATGTTTAGGCTTATTATGTCTGATACATAGATTTAATCTTTGACCTGTTGTGCAGCCCATGAGATATTGTGTGAAGTCAAAAAGTCAAGGAAGAAGAGAATTCTGTTTACAGTGCTGATACACTCGCTGCCACACAGTTTGTAGAAACCAATGTATCACCTCACATCTTCAGTTTGAGCCAGTCCCTTCTTGAGGGTTGTGTTTGAATGTGTTTGAATTCCAGTGGTCCTGGAAAGTTATGAACCTGTTACAGTGGAAGTTTCTGCTTAATGACACTTTCTGCACCATGGCTCAGAAGCTCAGGTTCACGGGTCTGTTCAGAGATGAGCAAAAAGACTTAAAGGTGCCTAAATAATCTGAAGGGACAAGGACACCTACAGGAGGTTGCCCCTTTACAGATGAATTGAATTCACTGTAGCTCAGACGCTGAAATTTTTCACAGTGGATCACACAGTCGTTTTGAAAATGTATCACAGGGAGAATGTGTTTACAAGACCAGATCCAGGACATCAGAATCTATAATGAATCATGCCGTTCAATATTCACTTTTGGGGAGAGAATTTCAATCCATTATTTAAAAGTATGGGCACATTGTAGACTCAGATTCTTGAATCCAGCCCAGTGTTTATTGGAAACCTCCAGTAAATCAGTTACTAAAAGGAATTAGTTTTTGGCATCAGATGCAGCACATTTTATACAGGCATCACATACTGTTTCCTCACTCAGATGTTGTGGTAATGAACACAAATTCATTATTGCTCAGAGGAGAAACTTTCTCTTCACCAGAATTTGCCCAAAACATCTAAAAGGACATTGAGCCATGAGCCTTTTTGTAGTGATCCTTAGTTTTTGTGTCTGACATGCCGTTGATAATGGATAATGTGATGCTATATTTAAAATTAATTTTCAGTGGGAATGCTTCCTCATAGGCACAGCTCTGCATTTAGTTTATGATGGTTTACATCTAATGTTTTGGCAATGTAATACGTTTGTTGCCAAAGTCTCTTGGTAGCTTTACAAATTATATGAAATTATGTATTTAGTTTTTCTATATGATTGTCATACATATTGTTTCTTATTTTATTTATTCACAGTTTATAAAGTGTGATTGTAGATTGTTGGTGTAAAGATGGTCATATGTATATGTTTTACAGGTCACCTGACTATCAGGTGACTTATTTTGATAGGAACTCTTGAATCATCACTGTGAGGTGGTTATTTAGGATAGTAAATATCCAGGGAGCACTCATCCTGTGTAGTGTTCTGGGATTTTATGTTTTTCAAACTTTAAACTAGCTTAATAACGAACAGGAAGCTATCAAAGACTGATCTCCACAACACATATCAAATTGGATAATTGCACAAACAAAGAAAATATACAAGAGTGATGTTTTACTCCTCAGTGATTAACCAACAAAGCTCATTCACCAAGTTATAGGGCTAACTTTGAAGCCAGGAAAGATGTCAATGCACACGAGTCCAACATTGGGAGAATACTGAACAACAACAACAGTTAATGGCAAGGTTGCAAGAAGAATGACATTAATTCCCATACAGTATGTTGCTTCTGGTCTGAAGATTCACAAAGTGGAAAACCAGAAGACTGTTGACTGTTGAAAAATATCCTGTGGGTGAATGGGTTTAGAATAGATTTGTTATGTCTGATGTAAAGAAAAGACTGCATTCCTGCATAAAAACTCCTAATGGCTTGTCATCACTAATGGAACAAAGATTTCTGAATAATGCCAGCAGACTAAGGGATTTTATCAGGAAACCTGTACAGTACCTGAAAAGAAAAAGTGGGTCATGCAGCAAAACAGCAACTTCATTCAGACAAGTCCTTTCACAAAAGAGTGATTCAAGAGGAGTAAGATTGACATTTTAGAATATTTTGGCATTCACTGTAGAGGCTGGCATGGAACCACTCACCCTCTGATTGGCCTACAACAGGTCTACCACCACCCAATGGTAACTAGAGCTGAACACATTACCTGCAGTAGGGGAGGTTAAGTTCAGAGTTTTATACCAAAGGTGCCACCTTTCCCCTGCTTCTTTCCCTCAATATAGTCTCCATGAGTGATATACTGTGGGTATAAAATGTGGGAGCAAACTTGGCAACATAAATTGGCAACACCCATAATCACAATTTCAGAATTTATGCAAACATCCCAACTCAGAATTGGGCAAGCTTTTACATTCCATTCATTCTGTTTGAATAGGAATGCCATTCTTCTGTCTTTCATAGATGCAAAGTGGCTACAAACCATATATCTTTGCAGAAATGTCTTTCTGGCTTTAAGGTCCTTCACAACAACAGCCTATGGCTATTTTGGCTGAGTTGACAAGTACGTTTAAATCCACTTAAGTGCTCTGCTGATGTGCTGGTATTGTGAGCAAAAGCTGAGACAACTTGTAGACCAGAGTCTCATTAGAATATCCCAGTTCTTAATCTCTTCATTGTGCTTTTTTGTGTCAATGCTTCTTGCCAATTCCAGAGCTTCATCAAATGACGTCATAGGGTGCAATGACCTTGGCATGATCCAGGGATTCTAACGGTAACTCATTTGTGAAATTTGGACCAACGAGTCTATAGTCATACAGCTGAATGCACTTCAGACTTTGACATGTTGGTGGCGCAAGAGTTCAGGAATGAAACTTAAACCATCAGCCAGACTTGGCCTAAAGACCATAGCCACCAAGTTTTGTGTGACTCAGACAAAGCATGTGACCTCTGTAATCATAATAGCTTGTTTTTGACTAAATTCAACATGGCGAAAAATCCAATATGGCACAAATGTCGTCATATGGTTAGTTAACCTCGTCCTGATCCAGGGATTCCAACAGTACCTCATTTGTGAAATTTGGACCAACAAGTCCAAATATATGAGCAAAAATGCATTTTTGCTACATATAGCGACCCCTAAAGGTCACAAAAATTCTCGGGCCTCTCAAAGAAGTGGTCATGAGTCTGTATGAGAAGTTTGACGTCAAAACATCAAACGGTTGCCGAGCTATGGCCTCACTTCCTGTTTGGCATTGCCACCGCCGAGTTTGATTGGCTGCTACGGGAAATCGGACAATCTGCGTGGCCTGAAATGCTTTTTGAAGGTTTTTGACAAAATTCAAAATGGCGGAAAATCTAGTTAGGCGGAAATTGACGTCATGATTTGTCATGATCCAAGGATTCCAACAGTACCTCATTTGTGAAATTTAATTCAATAAGTCCAAAGTTATGCAGCTGAATGCTGCAAATGCTGAATGCTTCAAATTTTGACGTGTTGGTGGCGCCAGAGACTTCACTTTTCAGGCACGAAAATTCCTGACTTTGCTAATGTCACTGTCCTGAATACGTGTGCCAAATTTCAAAACTTTTTACCATAGTGTTCTAGGGGCTGCCATGGACTTCAATTGCCACGGAAAGTAGATCAATAATAGGAAAAGCTACTAACACAATGGGTGTCTTTGCAGCTTCGCTTCTAGGCCCCCAATAATAGGAAAAGCTACTAACACAATGGGTGTCTTTGCAGCTTCGCTTCTAGGCCCCCAATAATAGGAAAAGCTACTAACACAATGGGTGTCTTTGCAGCTTCGCTTCTAGGCCCCCAATAATAGGAAAAGCTACTAACACAATGGGTGCCTTTGCAGCTTCGCTTCTAGGCCCCCAATAATAGGAAAAGCTACTAACACAATGGGTGCCTTTGCAGCTTCGCTTCTAGGCCCCCAATAATAGGAAAAGCTACTAACACAATGGGTGTCTTTGCAGCTTCGCTTCTAGGCCCCCAATAATAGGAAAAGCTACTAACACAATGGGTGTCTTTGCAGCTTCGCTTCTAGGCCCCCAATAATAGGAAAAGCTACTAACACAATGGGTGTCTTTGCAGCTTCGCTTCTAGGCCCCCAATAATAGGAAAAGCTACTAACACAATGGGTGTCTTTGCAGCTTCGCTTCTAGGCCCCCAATAATAGGAAAAGCTACTAACACAATGGGTGCCTTTGCAGCTTCGCTTCTCGGCCCCCAATAACGTTGACAAACTGCTAGGATTTGATTGGTGTGATGCCAAGCAGGGACTGGCATCCCTCTCCATAAGCTTGCTACTTTGGAAGTGGCATGACGGTAACCTCATTTGATTGTTTTAGTATACTTTTGTGTTTTTCACCAATGATGTGATTTAACTTGCTGACTTGACACTGATTAGTAGCAGTGCCTCACCACAAGTAGGCACTGTTTCATTTGTTTCAGAGACAACAATGGGAGGAACAGTACAGAGGAATCTTCTTTTGTCATAAGTTTTAACAACTTTTTTTATTATTATTACTGCTGCTAGTTTATAGAATTCAGTCCACATTCAATAGCTGCATCCTTGACACTCTTGAATTAAATATTTTAGAAAAATATCAGACATCGTCTGACAAAAATAAGTAAATAAACGAAGAAATAAATCCAGGCTAAATTGAGGTTAACGTTTCAGTTTCAGACTGGATGGGAGAGACCTTGGCTGCATGATACGTCAGGACACAAGCAATTCTTACCTCTTGATGTCTGGTTAATACTGTTGTTTTTGGTGGGCATTTGTTTAACATTCATGAGCCCCACATGCAAATAAAGAATAAAAAGGAACTTGGTTTTGGCGGCAGCTTTGCATTCCCTCCAGATGTCCTATCAATATGGAAGAGTTACAAATTTGCTGTTATTGCAAAAACCCTTTCAGCAACAGGACATTTTTATTTTTAGCTAATTTATCATTTAAATAAAGTACTGGTTAATTTAACATACAAGTCCACTTTCATGTGCTCTGTTTTTAGTCAGTGATTACAGTTAAGTTACACAGCGCTACCCTAACCTACAAACAGTGGAACTAACTAGCACGTGGCCAGTGGGACGTGTTGGACTGAACCAACTGAAATGGTAAATGGTAAATGGACTTGTACTTGTATAGCGCTTTTCTAGTCTAGCTGACCACTCAAAGCGCTTCACTACATGCCGCATTCACCCCACTCACACACATTCATACAGCACGTCTTAAGATATAACTACGTGCTTTCTAAGCATTCACACACATTCATACCCCCAATGATACACTGGGGGAGCAACGTGGGGTTCAGTGTCTTGCCCAAGGACGCTTCGACATGTATCCTGGGGAACCTGGGGAACCACCGACCTTCCGATTGGTGGGCGACTGCTCTTCCTCCTGAGCTACAGCCGCCCCAGTGGTGGTGTAGGGTTTTTATTTATTTATTTATTTGTGGTAATGGATGTAGTAATAGATACCATGAGATATTTAAAGTCAATGAAATGTAGTGATTTTGGAGACTTTACTGTGTAATTACAGTTTTCAAACATTGGTATACAAAAAATAGAGGAGAAAAACATCCTCCACTTTGAATAATGGGGATGCAGTTGTTCCACTTGTTCCATTGCGTAGGTAGATATGCATGTGTAAACCTGTTAGAAGTGTAACTCAATAAAGCGGTACAGTTACAGTAATACTGTAGCCTATGCATCATGTTGCCTTAATATAGGCAGTGGATACTTTCATAAATGATGCAGAAAATGCAGAGACATGTTTTTTTTGCGCACTGATGGACTCCCACCTGCACAGTGTTATCTGTATTTTTCCTGATGACAAGCTTATCACTGTCAGTGGGGTAACTATGAAGAGAATAAAATAATACTTTTGTATGTTTTTTTTAATTTTATTTTGTTTTTTAAATGAGTTAACCCTTATTTAGAAGTGTTTATTCTTGTGAATCTTTCTCCAGAAATGCTGATTGGTAAATTTATTGACCCGTAAAAGTCACAATACTTTGACCAACAAACTTAATGGTGAACAAGTGCAAAATATTGATCTTACGAAAGCTTGTTTATGACCAGAAATGATAAGCCTGAAAATGAGTGAGAGATGAGTTAAGTGAGATCAACAGGCCAGTATCATAACGTGAAACTATGATGCATGTGAGGCAGTTTGTAAATCCTGACATATCTGCAAGTGTTCTTCAACTTTATTTGTTCTTTGAATTTAAATGAGTTTGTTCTGTCTCCCTTCAGAAGCAGAGCAGAGCAGCAGTCCCAGTCGTACTGGTGTGGGCTCTGATCAGGAGGACAGTCGAACAGCCACCATGGGTAAAAGTTCTTGTTTTATTGACAAAGATTCTACTTTTCTCTAAATTGTAAACATGGGAAGATTCAACTTGAAACAAATTATGTTGTGCTGTGTCTACACATAGACGGATTATCATGACCACGGGCCCTGGACACAAACTTGCCACGGGCCCCTGCCTACATACGCAAAATGTGCGCGCGCACATAACAACACCAGGCAACGCGCACACAAAATTACTGTTATTTAAAGTCTGTTTTGTTTGGCACCTGCCATGTACAGGACAATATGAATATACATATTATGGGAGAGACTGAACGCTCAAATAGCCAGCCCTTGCAGTATTATAGAATAAAACACACATTAAGTAAAATATAGGTGTCACAGCCACAGCCACTGCTGTGACACCCGGTTCTTGACTCACCTGTGTTCCATCTTCCCTTGATCGCCTCATTAGTTTGAATACCTGATCTTCTCTGCCATTCTTCACTCGTGTGTTAATGTTTTGTTATGCCTGTTTGGTTTATAACCTGGATCTTGACCTTTAGTTTTTTTGTGGATTATTTTCAGTTCTTGGAGTACCTTTGTTTTTTGTTCCGATCCTGCTGGCCAACTTCTCTGCTCACCAGGCCAGGTTTTTCTCTGTGTGAGAGTTTCTGTTCTCCAATAAACTTTTGTTTGAACTAAGAGTTTTGTTTCTCCTGACTCTGGGGCTGCACAGGGTCCGCACTTCATTAGGGTGTGACAGAACACATATGAGCCAAATGGAGCCCGCGGATCCAGAGTCGATGCACCAGGCGCTGACAGCTCAGGGCTCTTTATTGGGACAGCATGTCCAGGACCTCAGGGACGTTATGGAGGTGTTGGGGGCCTTGACTCCTAGCGTCGCCTCCCTCTCTCAGAGACTGGAACAATGTGCTGCTCCTCCGCCACCTGTCGCTGTTCTGCCATCAACACCCCCTCTTCCTGAGCCCCATCTCCCGACGCCGGAGCGTTATGGCGGGGACATGGGAGCCTGTGGATGTTTCCTCCTCCAGTGCGCTCTGGTGTTTGACTTGCAGCCTCGGATGTACCAGGAGGACCGTGCCAAGGTGGCGTATATCACCAGCCTCCTGCACAGTGGGTGCTGGCTACATGGGAGGGCAACCCCCAGCTCTGCTCCTCCAACCGGCAGTTCATGGCGGAGATGAGAGGGGTCTTCGACCATCCTGTTTGTGGTAAAGAGGCGGGCAACCGACTGCTCTCACTGCGCCAAGGCTCCCGGTCAGTAGCCGACTACGCTATTGAGTTCTCCACTCTGGCAACAGAGAGCGGCTGGGATAATTCTGCGTTGATGGGAATATTTCTTCGCTCCCTGAACGACAATTTGAGGGATGAACTGGCGACTCGGGATGAGTCTGAGTCCCCGGCCGATTTAATAGACCTTGCGAGGCGGTTGGACAACCGCGTGCGAGAAAGACGCCGGGAGCGTGACCGGAGCTGCTTCACTTCCGCCTGTACCCCGTTTTTTGGTTCTGCCTCTGGCCAACAAGTGACGGTTTCCACTCCAGCAGATGGTCACACTCCTGTTGTACCCTCCCTGAACCCATGCAGCTTGGAGGGGCCAGATTGACTCCGACGGAGCGTCAACGGAGACTTCACGGGAGGCTGTGTTTTTATTGTGGCCAACCCGACCACGTTCGAGAAAATTGCCCCAGTCTGCCAAAAGCCTAGGCTCACCTGAGGAAGGGGGGACCCAGGTGAGCCAAGAGTCAAGTTTTTTCCCTTCCACACGTACTCAGTTGTCTGCAGTTTTGTTTTGTAACTTTAAGCAGGTGGGTATAAACCTGTTTGTGGATTCTGGGGCAGATGAGAATTTTATTGCCGCGGATTTTGTTGAACTGCATAAGATTCGTATTGTGTCACTTACAGCACCTCATAAGGTGAATGCTCTAGACGGTAGGTTGTTGTCTGTAATTACTCACCAGACTGTTCCATTACCTCTACTTATCTCTGCTAACCACCGTGAGCTCATCAGTTTTTTTTATTATGCCTGCTCCTCATACTCCTGTGGTTTTAGGTCTCCCCTGGCTTAGACTGCACAATCCCAACATTGACTGGACACAGAGCACAATCATTAGCTAGAGTGTAGCATGTCACAATAATTGTCTTAGATCTGCTGTTCCAGCCTTAAGCCCTCCTGCCATAGTTCCTTCTGTCTCTCCTTATCTTTCTGGGGTTCCTCCTTGCTATCATAACTTGGCTGAGGTGTTTAGCAAACATCAAGCTCTTTCTCTCCCACCACACCGTCCCTATGACTGCCACATAGACTTATTGCCTGGGTCCCCTCTCCCCTCCAGCCATCTTTACAACCTCTCCCGTCCTGAGAGAGAGAGACTATGGAGAGGTACATATAAGAGTCATTGGCAGCAGGTATCATTCGCCCCTCTTCCTCCCCTGTAGTTGCTGTTTTGTTTTTTTTTTGTGGCTAAGAAAGACAAGACTTTGCGCCCCTGCATTGACTGTCGTGGTCTGAACACTATCACTGTCAAGAATAAATATCCCCTGCCACTGTTGGATTCAGCCTTTCACTCCCTTCACCAAGCCACTGTCTTTTCTAAGCTAGATCTTCGGAATTCATACCATCTTGTCTGTATTCGAGAGGGGGGGTGAGTGGAAAACGGCGTTCAACACACCTCTTGGCCATTTCGAGTACTTGGTCATGCCTTTTGGGTTAACTAATGCACCGGCAGTTTTTCAATCCTTAGTTAATGATGTACTCCGTGACATGCTCAACCGTTTTGTTTATCTGGACGACATTTTAGTTTTTTCTAGCACACGAGAGGAACATAGCAAGCATGTCCAATAATATCCTCCATTGGGAGGTTGAGCAGCAGGTTAAGAGGGCCCTCTCCCGTTGTCCCCGTCCAGAGATCGGACCACCTAACTGTTTGTTCGTTCCTGAGGATGTTAGATCTCAGGTGCTGCAGTGGGGGCATTCCTCCAAATTGGCCTGCCATCCTGGGGCGGTGACTTATTTGACAGCGGTGACTTTTGCTCCGTCTGTGCCCGAGGGAAGGCCTCGCACCGACGACCTGCTGGCTTACTGAACCCTCTCCCCATCCCCTCAAGACCTTGGTCTCACCATCTTGTCCGGGTACCATCCTCAGTCGAACGGCCAGACAGAACGGGCCAACCAGGTCTTGGAAGCTGCTTTAAGATGTGTGTGTGCACGTAACCCATCCTCCTGGAGTGTTCAGCTACCGTGGGTGGAGTATGCTCATAACAGTCTCTCCACATTTGCTACTGGTATGTCGCCATTCATGGTAATGTATGGTTTTCAACCCCCTTTGTTCCCTTCCCAGGAGGAGGATGTGGCCGTTCCTTCTATACAGGAACACTTTCAACAGGTTCGCAGAGTGTGGCAGGAGGCTCGGGCTGCTTTGGTTAGGTCCCCACTGTCACTGCTGTGACACCTGGTTCTTGACTCACCTGTGTTCCATCTTCCCTTGATTGCCCCATTTGTTTAAATACCTAGTCTTCTCTGCCATTCTTCGCTCGTGTGTTAATGTTTTGTTATGCCTGTTTGGTTTATAACCTGGATCTTGACCTTTAGTGTTTTTGTGGATTATTTTCAGTTCTTGGAGTACCTTGATTTTTTGTTCCGATTCTGCTGGCCGACTTCTCTGCTCACCAGGCCAGGTTTTTTTTTTGTGAGAGTTTCTGTTCTCCAATAAACTTTTTTTTT
Organism: Leuresthes tenuis; assembly: GCF_036924035.1. Classification (NCBI taxonomy): domain Eukaryota; kingdom Metazoa; phylum Chordata; class Actinopteri; order Atheriniformes; family Atherinopsidae; genus Leuresthes; species Leuresthes tenuis. Next base: position 35,556,292 of record NW_027325361.1, on the reverse strand, counting down.
AACTAAGAGTTTCTTTTTGTTTCTCCTGACTCTGATTCTGACTGTTAGGGTGTGACAATAGGTAACCTAATAGGTTACCTGCGCTGTTCTTTTTCCGTAGCCTCTTCACTTGGGCTACAGGACATTTCGATTTCACAGTAAAAAAACATTTCTCTCGGTGCTGCGCCTGCTAGCTGTCCCATGTATTATATCTACGAGTAAACCTACGCTCACTTCCTCTGAGCTGATACGCATTCCCATCGGGGGCAGTCGTTTTTCGGCAAGCAGTCTCTTTTCGGCTCAACACCTGCAGCCAGAGTTCTGATGAGAACTAACAGGAGAGATCATGTTTCTCCAGTTTTAGCTTCTCTTCATTGGCTCCCTGTTAAATTCAGAATCGAATTTAAGATTCTTCTCCTCACATATAAAGCTCTTAATGACCAAGCTCCATCATATCTTAAATGGGAGGATGGGAGGCAGAGCCTTCAGTTATCAGGCCCCTCTCTTGTGGAATAAGCTGCCAGTAACTGTCCGGGAAGCAGACACCCTTTACACTTTTAAGATTAGGCTTAAAACTTTCCTTTTTGGTAAAGCTTATAGTTACGGATGGCTCAGATAATCCTGAAACATCCCATAGTTAAACTGCTATAGGCTTAGACTGTTGGGGGACCTCATCTGTCACACCTTTCCTCACTTTGCTCTCTTTTTCCCCCTGTTTAATTTCTCAAATGATTTTATGTGCATGTGACATTATTGTGGTTATTAACTTGTGGTTCCCTGTTCCAACAGGTATCCTTTGAATGGTGTTACGGTGATTGTTGTCCCCTCTTTTCTGTCTTCTCAAGCCCCAACTGGTCGAGGCAGATGGCCACCCTTCCTGAGTCTGGTTCTGTCAGAGGTTTCTTCCTGTTAAAAGGGAGTCGTTCCTTTCCACAGTCCCTCAGGCTCAGGACGGGAGATTGGACTGAAGACAAGTTTCGGTGCAATCTGTTGGTTTCCTTAGCTAGGATATTATTTTTTGAATTGGCTCTATAAGAATGAATTGGATTATGATTACAATGAATTGAATTCCAATTGGTTTGAATTGGACTACATTATTTAAGTGCCTTGAGATGACAATTGTTGTAATTTGGCGCTATATAAATAAAATTAAATTGAATTGAATTACCGTTAAGTCATATTCTTCAGGAATTGTCTGAAATTTTCTGGCAAAATTATTCAGAGGTGTTACAGAGAACCAGACAAAAAAGGTCTCCAATACGTGTTTGAAAGATACGTTCACCAAATTAAATGTTGGCGAAGTTCAAACGTAGAAGAACTCAAAATAGAGGGAAAAGTACACCACTCTCAATGTAAGTGCCAGGCACCACATGTGTTGACACTTCGAATAAAAATTAAAAAAACAGCCAGCAGGGTAACTCAATATATATTCTTTAGATTTAAATTAAATGTTATGTTAGCTTTCACTATCGTTCTGTTTGCTAATGTCTTGCTAAAATAAACTATCTTGCATTTGTTTACAGTGCACCAGGATATTGCTCACATATGTGGGGCTGATATACACATTTGACCTTATTAAGGCATGTCAAAGCCCAGCAATATCTTGCACAAAGCCAGCGGAAGCGCAAGCGGAGACCCGTAGATTGTTGCTATCTGTTAGTATTTATTTTGCTTAAATATCACACAGTGGCTCAAGGTTTAACAGAGACTTCTTTGTTAACGTTATCACACAAAGCTATCGTTAGCTAACCTTAGCTAGCACTTATTGATTTTGGAGGGATTCAGCTGTTCGTGTGGTCTTCCACACTGCTTTATACACACCCGGCATCTTTCTTGTTGCGTTTTGGGCTTGGAAGGGAAAGAATTCAACACCACCCTCCAAACTTCTTGAATATCGACTGTCGGACTTCCAAGTCCCATATGCACACCGCTTCGGCATATTGCTTTCTGCCAAAAGCTTGACCGGCCTCTTGTGCATAGTTACGGTTGCTAACGTAGGATTGGACAGAAGCTGTTTGTGGGAGGGGCTTAGGGAAGGGTCAATTGTGTCATCACACATTACTGATTAATCTTATAATTTCGAAAACATTAAAATGATTTTATTATCATACTACATTTCAAAACCACATTCATTCCAATATTTTTTTTTAATTGTTCCAAAAAAAACTAAACAACAACTCTGAAGGCCAAGGGCCCCTATTGGCTCTGAGGCCCTGGGTGCACGCCCACTTTGCCCATGCGGTAATTTGTCTATGTGTCTACAGATCCATAATGTAATCTTTTTTGTCGAGGCATAGAAATTTTTTTTGTAGTACTTGTATGGTTTGTCACGTTACTTGTATTTCTGTATTTCTGTGTTACTTGGTACTCTGCATGGAAAATAACAAATTAAGTGGCATGAAATGTTTTTAACAGACAACTCCTAACTGAATAGCTGAGAGTTTTATCATATTGGCTACATAACCGATAAATAAATGATTTGGCCGTAAAATGACAATTTAAACTCTTCCCTTTTTTTAACACAAAGGTCAAGTAAATACATTTCTTAATACTTTTCAATTCATCCATCCATCAATCCCTTTGTCTTCCGTTTTACCGAAGTCGGGTCATGGAGGCAACAAGTCCAGGTGAGAAACCCAGACATCCCTCTCCCCAGCAACACTCTCGGGCTCTTCATCTTGGATCCCGTGGCATTCCCAGGCCAGAGGGGATAAAAAAAATCATCCCAGCGCGTTCTGGGTCTATCACGGGGCCTCTACCCAGTTGGACGTGCCCGGAAAACCTCCAAAGCGATGCAACCAGGAGGCATCCTAACCAGATGCCCGAATCACCCCAGCTGACTCCTTTGTATGTGGGTCTACCCCAAGCTCTGTCCAGATGGCTGAGCTCCTCGCCCTTTCTCTAAGGCTGAGCCCAGCCATCCTCAGAGGGAAACTAATTTTAGCTGCTTGTATCCACAAACTCATTCTTTGGGTCACTACCCAGATCTGTGACCATAGGTGAGGGTTGGAACAAAGATTGAGCAGTAAACTCAAAGCTTCTCCTTCAGGCTCAGTTCTGTCATCACCACAACGGACCAGAGCAGCGTCATCCCAGCTATTTCGCACTCAGCTGCGTACTGCTCCAGTGTGCACTGAAGGTCATGGCTTGAAGAAGCCAACAGAACCACATCAGCCGCAAAAAGCAAAGCAACCAAACCAGACGCCCTTCTCTCCACGACTACACCTCAAGATCCTGTCCATGAAAATCACAAATGGGATTGGTGATAACCCTGGCGGAGTTCAACGCAGAAACGAGTTTGACTTAGTGCCAAGAATGCGGACACAGTTCTTGCTTTGGTTATACAAAAGTGATTCCAATACCCCATATTCCTTCAGCACCACCACAAAAATCCTTCGGGGAATATGGTCGTAAGCCTTTTCCAAGTCTAAAAAACACATGTAGATTTAATGGTCAAACTCCCACGATCCCCTCAGTAACTCTACAAGGGTGAAGATCTGGTCCACGATTTGGGCGAAACCAACCTGTGGTTGGAACACACTCTCCGGTTACCTTTCTTAAAAAGGCAAACCATCATCCAGGGCTGCCATTCCACTGGTGTTGTATCAGACCACCGTGCAACATTGAAGAGGCGTGTCAGCCAAGACAGCCCCACCATGTTCAGAACCTTAAGCATCTCAGGGTGAATCTCATCCACTTTACCACTGAGGTGCTTGTTAACGACCTCTGGGAATTTTTAACGACCGCCAAGGTGATGGACGAGTCTTCCTAAGTCCTTAGACTCTGCCTCGTCAATGGAGGACATGCCAGCCGGATTGAGGAGATCCTCAAAGTGGTCCTTCCCATGCCCAATAATATCTTCAGTTCAGGTCAGCAGTTCTCCACTCAGTTCAAGCAAAACCTGAGATGGACCCTGGTTTCCCTTTCTGAGTCGTTGAATGGTTTGCCAGAATATCCTTGAGGTCACCCGAAAGTCATTCTCCATGGCCTCACCGAATTCCTCCCATACCTGAGTTTTAGCTTTAGCCACCACCAATGCCACAGCCCTTTTAGCCACTCAGTATCTGTCAGCTGCTTCAGGTGACCCCCGGGACAACCAAGTCCGAAAGGGCTTTTTTTTCAACTTGACTGCTTTCCTCACCACAGGTGTCCACCAGCTGATCCTCCGGTTATTGCCACAACAGGCACCGACAACCTTCACGCCGCAGCTCTTGGAACAACAGAGTCCATTCAGATTCCATTTCCCCAACCCCCCCAGTATGTGAGAAAAATTCTCCTAGAGGTGCGAGTTAAAGACCTGGTACCAGGTACACTTATGAACCACCTAATGCTCGAATATGGTGTTTATAATGAACAATCCATGAGTAGCACAGAAGTCCAAAAACAAAACACCACTCGGATTTAGATAAGGGAGACCGTTCCTTCGAATCACGCCTCTCCAGGTCACTCCACCATTGCCAACATGGGCATTGAGGTCCCACAGAAGGACAAGGAAATCCTCAGGTGGCACCACTAAATATTTGTAATGCAAAGCAAACAAGAAATAATACAAAGAAAACGAAAACTTGGGCATGCGGTTTCCCTTGGTTCTGACCAGTTTCCCAGTCCCTGTAGATGAAAAACATCCCCACAGCATGGTGCTGATACTGATACATGATGCTGAATAGTAAAAAATAATGACCTCCTATCATCTTTTCTTAAGCTCATTTCCTTGACCTCTTGGAAAACGTCATGGGGTGAAGGAAAAACTTAGGAAAAGCGATCGTGCTGTAATGAGAATTCAACCACACTGACACAAAGCTGTGATGTGGTTCTGTATCACTGAAACTACACAGGTTCAATATATTCTAAAAAAAAGTGCTTCTGATACTTTGTCTATTGCAGTCTTATCAAATTGTCACGTGAAATGTTGTCATATATATCATATTAGAGATTATATAGAATATTATTTTAGTAGTAAGTTCATAATTGAAAAAGGACCCGTGATATATAGTGTTGCCATTAAATACTTTTACTTATCCTCCTGTCCTCATATTTATCAACATAAATCACAGTTAGTGTGAATGAATGAAAATAAATTGTGGGACAGAATTATCTCCTCTCTCTCACAAAGGATGGTCTGTTGTTTCCTATGCAAAAGGAGATAATAAAGCATTGGACATACTTTACTTAACATTTAGTTAGGAGTCTTTCAGAAGTGGCTTTTATATATTGAGATCATGTCGATCAGGGAACAACTAATGATGTGTCTTCTGAAGGTAAATTGTAGCACCAGGTCAGGCATCATAAAAAATGGGGTAAATGCGTATGCATGCACCACTTTTTACTCATTCACTTTTTAGAATCAGTTTAACATATGTTTTTTCTTTCAGTCCACCTCACCATTTTGGACTATTTGAATTACAGATAAAGATGAACACTAATTTTGTAAGCCACTGTGTTAGTAATGATGTTGAGATGGAATGAATATTGGTTTGAGCTGCATGTTGGCAGACGCTATTTCGTTAACACATCAGTACTACTTTCAGAAACATTGGTTGCTGAAATGTTTGTTTTTGCAGAGTTTATTTGGTGTGCTGTTGGGCGCTTCATGGCTGTTTAGTGTTTAAATTTTGAGGTTGAGTCAGGAAACTAGTCCTCCCAACAGTGAGAGCGGTACCTGAAATACACAGCATTTCTTTCTTTGTAACACTTTTCAGTCAGAAAGAGCAAACTTCTGCTGCTATTTCCACATCTTATCCTCATCAATTATTCAGGACTGGCATGTTGGTTTGTTTCTGTTAAGAAAATAACCATATTTCAAAGGACCTGAAGGGAGTGAGAGAACAATAAGCTGTTAACTGAATGGACTCAGGTAGATGAAGACCAGTAGAGGATTAATTGCCCCCACTTATGTTTTTATGATGACTATGAAACAGGCTCTCTGGTTTCTCCCTCACAAAACACACACACAAGTTTGTATTTGTATCCCTGTGGGGACTCTCCATGAATACAGTGCATTTCTTAGCCCCCATATCCTGACCTTAACCACTTGAGCTAAAGACCTCGCCCATTCGCTTGCCCTAAACCTAATCAATTCTAATCCTAACTATAAAACCAAGTTTTGAACCTCAGAAATCACAAAAAAAGCAATGGGGACCATATTTTCCCCATGTTTACAGGAAATAAGTTGGTGTGCTTTTGTATCAGTGTTATTGTATTACAGCTGTTATGTTTCTGCAGATGGTCCAGAGTTCCAGGAGAGTTTTGTGACATCAGGAGTTTTCAGTGTTGCTGAACTGGTCCAGGTTTCAAGAAGTAAGTCCATTTTACCATTAAGTTTAGTCTTTAACTAGCTGTACTACCACAATGTATTCTAAGTCGAAACACATTTTTCATTTAATTAGTTTATTTAGAAACCCAAATCACAAAAGGTGGGATAGAGAGAATTCAGTCACAGTTCCATTTACTTTGACTTATTCTTGCATTTCAGGCACCTTCCAAAAATGTTGGGAATCTCTGGTTCAAGATTTAGGAAAATGGGTGATCATGATCATGATTTTGTCCAAAAGCTGCATCCATGAAATATAGTGTTTGAGGACGACTTCCTTTCATAGTGACAGGTGGAATCTGTCTTTTTAAAACCTGACATGTAGGATCTGGTGTTCTTTTTGCTTTTGAGTTTCACTGCCTTGAAAAAAAAAATGATTTAGTCATCGATTAAACTATTGTTACACCCCCAGCTCTCTAGGGGAAAAGGGGAGGTAACATAAAAAAAAACGATTCAGAAAAGTAAACAGGATTTAATGGACAAAATTAAACAGAACAAACCAACTCCTAAAGTACCCAGACTTAATAACCAAAATTAAGAGGGATCTAACAAAAGAAAACTAAACAATTCACACAAAGTGTTCTCACTTAACAAGTAAGACACGTGCAATATCTTCAAGTACCTACCAACAAATATCGTACATGAGCAGAGCACCGGGGGCCAGCTGCTACCACCACAGAGTCTTTTCAGCTGCCCCCTGAACACCAGGAACAATTGGATTTAAATAATCTTGGCTGGCTCCAGGATTGGTGCATCTGTAAAGGGGCTGGAGGGGACTGGACCAATCCCGAACAGGCAACGGCACAGCCTCCCATGAATAAGGAATGAACCAGAAGGGTGACCACACAGCTGCTGAAACAAAAAAAACTAAAACAGCAGACCACTGGTCGTAACAACTATGAATTCTGCATCACCATAAAGATTATGAAAGAATTAAAAAAATTCAATGTCAAAGACTGCTGGACAATCAGAAGGGGCATCTGCTTTGCTCAGTAGAAACACAACTGAACTACCTGTTTAGATCCAGCATGTGTACAGGTTTGAGTCCATGGTTTATACGGTCATCACTCCATGTTGGATCCTTTTCCATAGATTATATGTATGAGTGGATGGATGGATGGATACATATGAGAAATAGACTCAGCTGTGATCATAGTGAATGTCTGCACTTGAATTTCCTGCTGCACTGCAACATAGCTGCTTTAAAGCCAACAATACCAAAGTGCATTTGTGGCCACAAGATGGCATCAAGTGACCTTGAGTGAGAGTGGTGCTGCTCAGGAGGTGAGGGCTCAGGGAGCACAGGTCGGTCTCTTTACTTTCAGTCTTGTGAGATGAGTCTCAGCTGCTGCCATCTTGCTTGGGGTTTCAGATATGACCCAGTAACTTATGAAGTTTGTTCTGCATATGGATGTTTTGATGAAAAAATGCTAAAATCAAGCAACAGGAAATAAAGATGAATATTTGATAAATTATAAATATTTCATATATTTTTTAGATATAAGTCAACAGCTAGTCAATCTGTTCAGCTACAAAAGGAAGTGATTGTCGTGATTATTTAAATTGATGTGTTAAAATATACATGATGATATGTTTAGGACAATTTGATAAATGATTCTATGGTAATACTGATATGAAGAATAGTAGTAGTGGAGAAACATTTTATTTATCAGCAGGTATTATACTTTTTAAGCACTGATTTCAGTGCCCTCCATAATCATAGCTATGGGTATTAATTAGTTTGAATTTCAAGTTTAAGTTTTTTAATTTGTCCATCCATTGTCTACTGCTTATTCAATTAACATTAACTTTAATAGTTGATTAAGTACATTAACAGGCATCATCGATGCATTCGTATCATACATGCATGCTTTCTGGGAGGACACACTCCTGATTGCATTTAACTTCTGTTGTCAGTCTATACGTTTATTATCAAAGTTCTGTTGTACTTGTTCATCTCTCTTCTGTGAACATTGTCACGACACATTTTAGTAGGCCATGACGAGCGGGAAAGGACACACAAAATGCCAGCATGATCATTTTATTTCTATGAAAGTAGAAGCTATGTATTTTAGAATCTATGCATGAGAGGATCAGCAGGTCAGTAGTGTAAGTGTGGATACATGATCAATGGCAGGGTGAGGATGACAAAGAGAGCTTTCTGAGGGCTGGATCTTTTATAGCCTGGATGCTCTGGGCCAAAGTGCTCACGCCAAAGGGACCAGCACTCAGGCTCTGGTGGACTAACCTATCGATAGGCAAAAATATAAGTCAATGCTCTTAAAACACAATCAGTGTAAGTGGGGCTGCCACAACATGCTAAATTCACTTTAACAAAACTAATATTGTTTTTGTCAGTAAGGCCAGTTACAGTGCAACTCTGCACAGCCTGCAGGTAAACTGTCAACATATGCTACACCAAAACATAAATTACTCTTTACAGAATTGTTATTGTTATATTTTATTAAATGAAAGGGTATTTTGATAAATCAGATTTTTATTGTACCATATGAATCTGCCGGTGCAAAAGCCCAAATTTAAAAAAAGAATCATAAAAATCAGCCACTAAAGCTCAGTAGCAAGAGCACTTGCCTGCCAGTCAGACGGTTGATGGTTCGATTCCTGGCTTTCCCAAAGACACTGCACCCCACGTAAGCTCCATGTAAATGTGTGCAGTAGAGAAAAAGCCCATAACACTTTACAGATGTAGACGCGGTGTATATATATATATGACTGTGGCTGGTAGTGTAAAAATGAGTGGTCAGCTAGACCTACAGGTTCAGTTCATTTGCCATTTATTGATAGCAGTAAGTGTTGTCATTTTGGTCTGTGACTGTGTTTTACAGCACACCGCAGGCTATAGTTGTCTGAATTGCAGAGTTCTGCACTAGCCCTGGTCTAAGCATTTAGATCATAAAAATGTTCAGGACTCTTGAGGTTTAACTCCAGACTTTTGGACCCCTGAAGATGTATGCCTTGGAACCCAAACCTAAACCTGTTGAACCATATTTGTTTGGAACCTGAAATGTTTGTTTTAGCCAACTCTTACTGAACAATTGGAGGTTTTTAAGTGCAAATCCTAATGACAATAGGGGGCATGACATAAGGTACAAGTGTCTGAGAGATGATGTGCAACATCCACTGTTAATGACCATCTCTGATCACAATGACTTTGCTTGAACCTTGTTGGACTGTGGGTTGATTTACAAGATAATTTCTTCCCGATCTTTTTTCTTTTTCTTTTTTGAGTTGATGGACATATCCTTGCAGTAGTACCGAAGGCCAAGGTACTGCCATCCAGATTAGCTACTTGGTTTAGGGTAAAATACACTAACAAGTCATTCAGGGCTTTACCTCATTTTAACAAAAACTACACACTGGAAACCTGGTAGAATATTTATTTTTCAAATGTTTGATTCATTTTCAATTAATTACAAACTATTCTAGTTCCAAGGGGAGTGTTTCAATGTATATGTCTGTGTTGAATAGTTATCCATCACTACATCTGAATGTGATCTAATTTATTAGATTTTGTCTTTGCTACTTTACATACATTTTGTCTTTGCTAGTTTACTATTTTGACAATCCCAACTTCCCTTACAGGTGTTGAACTGTACAAATATAGTTCAAGTTTGAGTTGGTTGTAGGAAATTAGGAAAAAAGTCACTTCTTCTCAGAACGTCTGGTTGGTAATATGTGACATCATTCTACATTCAGTTTTTTTAGTTTGTAAGTCTTTAACACAGTGTGTGCTGTCCATGTGTAGCTCCAGTAATAACAGGAGTAGGACCTGGTTTCTCTATGGGGGAGCTCCAGGGTCACCTTGGCTATGACCTCAACCAATCTGTCAACCAGCCAGTCAGCCTCAGACGATCACTGGCCAGTACATCATCCAGCGGGTAATTTTCAATGCACACACAACACATTTATCTGCATTTACTGCCATATACTTTGCAACATAAACATGCGCACAGTCTGCTTTGCTAATCCCAGTACTAAGTTTATTTATTATTACATTCAAATGTCTACCACTTATCCAGGACCAGGTCATGGGTGCAGAGATCCCCAGATCTCCTCACTTCCTCCAGCTCTTGCAGGTGGACCAGGTGGCGTTCCCAAGACGGCTGTGAGATATGATCTCTCCAGCAAGTCCTGGGTCGGCCCTGAGCCCTCCTCTTCAGCACTGTATTGCTATTATGGCCACAAAACCTTACTACTGATTTGGTTTAAGATGGGGATGGTGTAAATTTACTTGTGGGAGAATTGTGTCTCACCAGTCATGTACCAATTTTAAGTGAAATCCATACTCATCAGACATAACCCTTTAACTTCTTTACTGAGAATGGTACTAAAACAATAATCCCTTTGCTTTAGAAACTGCATTATGAAGCTATTGTAAACCACAAGCAAAACAGCAAGTTTTTATATTAATGCATATTAGAGACCACCCAATGCCAGAGCATCTGTTAAAAGCCTAATTTTTCCAACTATTAAATTAGTCAGACTCCAAAATAATACTGTGAATACTTTTTCAGGTGGAACTGTAAATTACTGTAATGTTGGAATAGTAATGCACTATCGTTTGTAGTTTATTTTGTGTAAGTAAGTCCTGTGATAGTCTGTCCAGAATATTATATTTTAATATTAATATAATATTTTAATGTTAATATTTTTACACAACACGAGCAAAATATGATTATGAGAAACTTTCAAATAGTGCACCTTTCTGTATGGGCCGTAGATTAGATGTGTCAGATGTGTCATTTCCAGAATGTCAAGGAGGAGTAGGACCTGAGAATGATGAGGATTTATCCTCTGGAGTCTGTTCTTATTGAACTGCAATGCTGAACTCTACTAAAAAGAAACTACGTCTTGTCCCAATTTCTTCCAGTGATTTCTTCCAAGAGCAGTGAGCAGCCAACTGGATTTAATTTCATTATGTGTTTGCATTTAAAAAGGTTATTACTTATTCATTATGCAAAACGTAGTAAGTTAAACAGTATATCAAGGCTGTCACCCTTCTCTCTAAGGAAACAAGTAGACCCAAACCATGGCAGCAAATTACCATCACAGCGTAATGGAGCCAGACGATGCCCTCACTTTGCGGTTCAAGGTGTTGGGTTTTTCTGTCCCCGTTGAAAGGTTTTAGCAGCTTCACTTTTCATCAACAGTAGAGATACAAGAGCCATATTTGAATTTTTGAAATCAAATGATTAAGTGACAAAGAGTCTTGACAATTTCTCAGTTGTGCTATTTAACTTTTTGTCAAGGCCTCGAGTACACAGGACACAGATGCAGGGTCGAGTCCAAAGCCAAGAATGTTTATTTATAAACAGCAGGTTGAGGATCTCCACACAGAGCAAAGCAAAAGGCTGTGAAACTCCTAACACGCTCTCCTCAATAACTATGGAGAGTGCGGCTATGAATATTAACAAACAAAGTACTCTCCACTCTAGGAGGAAAACTGAAAAGCCATAAAAGATTACAAATAAACTCTCTCGCTCTCCTGTTGAGACAGACATAAACAAAAAAAGCTCTCTTGGAAAACAGAGGCACTATAAAACTTAAACAATTAACATTTACCTTTATCTATAAATTTTTTTTATTTTAAATTTAAAAAAAACACAAAATCACTCCAAATAAATGGAGGAACAGAAACCGGCTATGAAACTTACCGTTATCAAACTAAAGCTATGGCTAAAGAATAAAGTACAACAAAGGATACGCTCTGCAGGAGAATCGCTCAACTGCAGGCTCAAGGATTCTTGAACTGTGGTATTCGAGGAACAAAGACACGAGGGTGAGGCTCATGATTGAAACACAACATACTGGCACAAGACAAGGGAAACGCAGACTATTTGAGCACATGAGGAACCAAGGGGAACAGGTGGAAACACTTTGGGAATCAGGGAAGACAATCAGACGCTTGACACAGGAGGAAAAGCAAGGTACCTGAAATGAGAGGGAAGTTAGTGATTTCAAAATAAAACAGGAAATGACGAGACAAGACATGAATCAAACCTAAATTGTGACACTTTTTTTTCAACCTGATTAGTAACAGGACATTAGTCCCCTGCTGCTTCAATTTTCACCTTCTCTGTTTGAAATATTTTTTTCATGACGACTCCTGCTTTACTGAAGTATATTGCCAAATTACTGAAGAGCTCTTTCAAAAATGAAGTTAGGCAGGTTAAACAATTTTGAGGAATTACTGTATGTAAAGTCACTAGTCTCTCTGCAGAGGAGTCTGTTATTTTCAAAGGAGCACTTTTGTTCAGTGTAATGATAGTAGGCTGACTTTGTTTACCTTATAGAATTTGTTTCTACATCATATCACAAAGTGGTCAACCAGTTCCATGTACTCAGCCTCTTTTCCATCACTGACACACCCAACAACTGCAGAGTCATCTAAGTATTTCTGCAGACGTACTGGAAGTCTGAGGCATACAGAGTGAAGAAAAACAGTGAGAGTACAGTCCCCTGAGGTGCTACTGTGCATGCCGACCATCTTCTCAGACACACAACCCTTCAGTCTCACAAACTGCATTTTTTTTAAGTTTATTTTTAAACATAGTCATTGATCTAGCAGCAGTGGCATCCACCTGTACTTTCTGGAGCTTCTCACATAATAGTTTTTGGTTGAATCAAGTTAAAAGCTATGAAAATATCAAAGAACATCAAAGTGCCATCTGCTTTGTACAAATGAGCATAGGCTCACTACAGCAGGTACAGTGCCCTCCATCATTTTTGGGACAAAGTAATGGTAGGCACATTAAAGCAGTTACATTTAGCACTTTGCTGCATATACCTGACACGTAATGACTGCTGCTACTACCAACAGAGGAGATGCTATGCATTGGATCTTGGGCAGTTCCTTTTGGTCTCCTCGAAGCTCATGATCTCTGGATCATCCCTGACCACATATCCCTTATGTTGTTGTTCTGAAGTTTATTTTCTAACTTTCATTTGTACACCTCCTTACTTTCTCTTGGATTCTTGTTCAAATGTTTCTGTACACTCCTCAATAACTCTCTTTCTCCCACCCTGAAGGCTCACTTCTTGTTCAGCAGCTTTTCCAGATCACTGGTGACCAAGTTCTTCTTTTCGGGAACCAACTCACTGTCTGATAGGGATTATACTGTCTACACAGAAGCTAATGTAGTCTATAACACTCTGTTATTGCACAGGTGTCATTTTCACGTAGCTCACAGTACATTCCCTTCTGTGGCCTTAACACACCACTTCAGAGTTTGTTCTGCTCCCAGAGAACTACTCCCTAAAGTCTTAAAGCCTTTGATCTTGTTCCCCCCCGACCATACATCCCTCACATTGTTTATTTGGAGTTTATTTTTCAGTAATTCTCTCTACACCTCATTGCTCTCTCTCATTTAGTTTTTTAACTCGGTCTCCCTCCCTGAATATCCTCTTCAGCAGCTTTTTCACATCACTGATGATCCAGTGTTTTTTACTGAAGACGCACCTCACTGCTGTTATGGGAAGAACACTCTCCATACAGAAGTTAATGTAGTCACATGCTTAGTCATGACATTGATGTGATCTCCATGTAGCTCAGAGAATGCATTCCAGAGTGTGGCCTTAAAACACCCCTTTAGAGTATCTTCTGGTTGCTGAGACTATTTGCTCAAACATTTTTTTGACCAGATGCTGTTGAGCAATGGATTAGAGGAGAGGAAAACCAGATTGTGGTCTGATTTTCCTAGGTTGGAAAGAGGAGCTGTATGTGTCTCATGCATTTGCATAGAATAAATCAAAAGTAAAATTTTCTCTGGTGAGCAGTTGACAATATGTTGAAAAGTTGTCTACGTATATCACATCTGACATCACAGACAGCTTCAGCAGCAGTGCAGGATAGAAGATATACCGCTAGAAAATATCATAGTATTTTAGTATTCTAAACTCTTTTGATAGATAAAATAAAACTCAACAGCTAGTAGTTCAATGTCCTGGGTACAGATCTTTTTTTTCACAGCGACATGTCCTGGATTGCACCATCTTTTGTTAACCAGCACTGCAATACCTCCACCTTTGCCTCTGATGTTTCTGTCAGCCTGTATTGTCTGAAAGCAAGTTAGAGAGGCGTTTGAGTCTGGTATATGCTCCTACAGCCAAACCTCTCCTGTGTCCTCATAAGTGTACAAATATTATTCATTCTATTTGCTGGTGATCCCACAATCCCCATCAGGATCAAGGGAACAGATGGTTTACACTTCTTACATCTATTTCTGTCTTACATCTCCCCAACATCCACAGTGTTTCCTCTTCAACTCCTTGATGATTTGGTGTTTTTCTCTGGGCTTTAGCTGCCATTTGGAAAGCTCAATCAGCTGATCATTTTTGTAAACAAGTCTTCTCCTGGAAGTCATCTAACAGATGTTAAAAAGTGTCACAAGTAGAAGGAGAAATCATTCGAGCAGGACAATTAATCCGGCCAGTTATGCCACTAATACATTTAAGTTATGTATTGTAGACCCTTAACAATACAGAACAGGCATTTAGCCTTTAACACAATTACCAAAATGCAACAATAAAAATACAATAGAAAATTCATAGTGTGCCCAAAAAAAACTTTTGTGTCCTCAGTCAGTATTCGAGCTCAATCTCAGTTCTTTTTTTTAAGTTGGGGCCCAGAAGTTATTTTGAGTGTCAGTACTGTCCTACCACACCACAGACTGAGGCGAAGGGAAGAAGTCTGTCTTCCTCAATGGATCAGTCTGGCTCGCCATCCAGTTAACTGAAACTTCTTCACAGAAACATTGTTTTGCATTTTAAGGTTATATTCATCTACTATGATCAATAATCTGAATAACAAATCAATATCTCAATCTTATCTTTATCTCGAATTCAGTATAATTTTTTGTACTGGGCGCATTTTGCCTTTTTTTCCCCATGCCACATCACGTTAGCATAACTTCAGTTGAAACATGCCATACGTTAGCATAGCAGTTAATGGCTTTCCGACGCCTGTTTCTTATCAGTTTACATATTAAACACGTCTTTTACACTCAACATTGAGTGAATTGAAATAGTGCATTATTTTGTCTTGTCTTTGAAAAAATAATTCTAATTAAGTTGGGCGTCTCAGTTAATTTGCTCTCTGACTAAATTGTAAGAACTTCCTGCCAGTCTCTTAGCTTTCAGTATTGGTCTCCTTTCCACTGGATAGTTGCTATATCAGTCACTCCTAGTGACAGTTATTTCTAGCTCGTTGTACTGATATTTTGCACTATAACTTTGGACTTATATTTTCCCAATCCTACTTTCAGTGCTTGACCTGGCACTTGACCTCGGTCTGGTTAGCCACAGTACTTTAGCGCTACCGACTTTTTTGTGTTTTTCTAGTGTAAACAGTGCATCTTAGCCACCATGCGGCATATCTTCGACCGGAATACCCCCCTATCCATCAGGGAATCTATACTTTCTGAGTTTTCTCCTACTTTTTTGACTCCTTTGGAGAAAATAAAGGACTGCGTCCCCTCCGGAGAAAACCTGAAATGCAGACCGACAGTTGTGCGCCCCTCCCGGCGCTACAGGGGGCGCGGGCCGGTGTCCAGCACAGGTGGAGGAGAAGAGGACATCATACTCCACTCCCTGCTATATGCATGTCCAACGTGCGCTCTCTGTGCAATAAAATGGATGAAATCAGCATTCTGTTACAGACTAATAAAGACTTGCAGAGGAACTCTGCCCTCTTCTTCTGTGAGACCTGACTGCAGTTTCAGACACCGCTGTGGAGTTACCTGGATTCCGGCTGATCAGAGCAAACCACGACACGGAGACCAGTGGGAAATCGAAGGGAGGAGATTTGTGTTTTTACTTAAATAGTAACTGGTGCATGGATGCAGTGATATTACACCAACACTGTTGTGGCATCCTGGAATCAGTTTTTATTGAGTGTAAATCTTACTACTCCCCGAGAGTTCTCCTCCTTCATCATCACAGGAGTTTACATCCCTCCGCAAGCACCCGCCCGCAAGTTTTTTCATACCGCTCCATACCCCGTGCCCCCCTTGGACACTCCGACCACAGCATTACACAGATGGTCCCCACATACAGACAGCAACTGAAAAGGTCCAAACCATCCAGGATTACAGTGAGGAGGTGGACTCCAGAGGCAAGGGACATGCTTCAGGACTGTATGTAGTCTACTGACTGCGAGTCACTGAGGGCCCCTGAGGATGACAACGGCAGTTTTGCTGACACTGTATGTTCCTACATCAGCTTCTGTGAGCAGGTCTGCTTCCCAACCAAAACCATCACAAGGTACAACAACCAAAAGCCCTGGTTCTCCAAGCAGCTCAGAGAGCTCAAATGCCAGAAAGAGCAGGCATTCAGAGAAGGTGACATGGACACATTCAGGCTGGCCTGACAGGACCTCAAGAGGGCCATTAAAAAGGCTAAAAGGGACTATAGTGCCAGACTTGAGCGTGATTCAGGCACCAACGACTCTGCAGTTGTGTGGAGTACCCTCAGAACCATCACCAACTACAAAATAAAAAGCCTTGTCATCACCCCCTCCCCCGGACGGGCTGACGATCTCAACACCTTTTACACCAGGTTTGAGTAACCATATGCCCCCCCATTGTCTCCACTCCACTCCCCTCCCCCTCTCCCCCCTCTCACAAAGGCATTGTGAGCTCCCCCACCACTCCTCACCCCCCCTCACTCACTGCACCCCAGCCCTCATCTCCCCCTTCCCACCCCTCTCCCCCCTTACCTTCACAAAGAGAGACGTTACCAAGGTCTTCACTCGGCTGAAGCCCAGAAAAGCCCCAGGGTCTGATGGCGTCTCCCCAGCAACACTGTGCCACCCAGCTGTCTGACATCTTCTCAGACATCTTTAACTGGTCCATCTCTGAATGTCGTGTGCCACCTTGTCTCAAGACATCCATCATCCTCCCAGTTCCAAAGAAGGACAGGATAACGTGCCTGAATGACTACAGACCTGTCGCCCTGACATCTGTGGTCATGAAGAGCTTTGAGAAGCTCATCCTGTCCTTCCTTAAACCAATCATGAACCCCCTCCTGAAGCTACAGCTTGCCTACAGAGCAAATCGTTCTGTTGATGACACCATCAACCTCAGGAAAGGGCGGCTGTAGCTCAGGAGGAAGAGCAGTCACCCACCAATCGGAAGGTCGGTGGTTGGACTCTGGCTTCCCCAGGATACATGTCGAAGCGTCCTTGCGCAAGACACTCAACCCCACGTTCCCCCCCCAGTGTATCATTGGGGGTATGAATGTGGGTATGAATGATTAGAAAAGCACGTAGTTATGAATCTTAAGACATGCTGTATGAATGTGTGTGAGTGGGGTGAATGCGGCATGTAGTGAAGCGCTTTGAGTGGTCAGCTAGACTAGAAAAGCGCTATACAAGTACAAGTCCATTTACCATTTACCACATACTCAGGCACCTGGATCAGCCGAGATTTTACGTCAGGGCCCTGTTCGTGGACTACAGCTCGGCCTTCACCACCATCCAGATACAGCGACATGTACCCAGCCCCATCTGTGAGTGGATCACTGACTTCCTCACCAACAGGAAGCAACAAGTGCGGGCTGGCAGCCACCTGTCGGCCTTCCTCCACAAGGTTGTGTCCTCTCCCCCTACCTGTTCTCCCTGTACACCAATAACTGCCTCTCCAGCCACTCATCTATCAAGCTGGTCAAGTTTACGGATGACACTACGGTCCTGGGCCTCATAAAGGACACTGATGAGACAACGTACAGGGACACGGTGTCCCTTCCTCAGACTGCTCCGCAAGATGAATGTCTCCCCCAAGGTTCGCTCCCACTTCCACAGTGCCACCATTGAGAGTGTCCTCACCTCCTCCATCACTGTTTGGTACCCTGCATCTCTGCCCACACCAAGAACAGACTGGAGCGCATGATGCGAAGAGCAAGCCGTCTCACGGGCCTAGAACAGGAGCCTGTGTGTGTTCTGCACGATGGCAGATCCCGGCAGAGGGCCAGGAGGATAGTGGGGGGGACCCATCTCACCCAGCTCACTCTCTGTTCACTCCCCTCCCATCAGGTCGCAGGTTCAGGTCCATCAGAACCAAAAACCACCACCGTCTTAAATAAGGACATCTCAGCCCCCCAGCCCTGCCACTTCCACAGACACTTAAAGATCACTTAAATATAACATTCATTCCTGCCATCCTGTACACACTCCTGGTCAACTAACTGTATTTCATTCTGAAAATTCCATTCATTCAAATTGTACATATTGTATTTACCATATTTTAATTGTTATTTCTAATTTGTTGTTTTATTACTCTGTGGGGCTGTTACCAGGTCAAATTCCTGTGTACATTGTACATTTGGTGAAATAAAGCGATTTCTGATTCTGATTTCTGATTCATACAGTATGCTGTTAAACCATGGCCCATGAGTCTTTCTATATGTGTCTGTAGGAGTAAACGTCATAAGTCTGGCTCCGTAGAGGAAGATGCTGACAGTCCTGGAGGAGAATATTATCACTCACCTTCATCTCCTGCAAGCAGCTCCAGAAACTGGACTGATGACATGGAAGGAGGTAATACTATACACCAGCTTACTCTCCCCCAAGAAAAAGATCAATTTTCCATCAACAAGGTTGCAGAAAGCACACATCCTTTTAGACCCCATGAAATAACTTTCTCACAGGTGAATATATTTCGTACACATCCAGGTTGCAAACCTTTCTTTTAATAACACTCCACTTTTTATTGACATCTGTTTGCATGACACACTGCACCACTCTTGTTTGTCTTTTCTTTGGAAAATAAGCTTAAAAAAATTATATATAATGCAGCAAATACTCAGTCCACTTTATTTTTGCTGATTGAGAAAATGAACACAGAACTCCATGAGTATCAGCAATTCTAACATTGTCCAAAATCACAAAGTAAGTTAAGTTTTTTTTTAATGTGAAATAATGTCATACTGGGATAGACTGGCAACTAGGATAGGGACTGCAGATGAAAATTAGCTAAGAGAGCTACAATCTGGTGCCATATTTTTCTCTGTGATAATAGCTCCTGTACATGGTCCCTGATCAATAAACTAAATCAACGAAACTAAACCTGTACCATGCCTCTCACCTGATAGCAGTTGGGATAGGCTCTGGCCAGATCAGAGACAACATGTTGTAACCCTTTTTGTTGATGTCCTCTCAGTTAGGCAATAATCACTTGAAGCTGATACCATCGTGGAATGACACGAAAATTACATCAAAAGAGTCTGGATTGTCTTAAGCGTGGTGTAGGCACCGCTAGACAACAATCCTTTGACGGCAACAAAGGACAATGATTCCATGTGGATGAGTCACGCTGCTCGGTACTGCTCCTCGTGCTCCCTCGCCGTAGCTAACCCTCCTAGCATGATTGTTAGGATATATGCTAGTTTTGTGCAACATGACGGAATATTTATCAAATTTTGATGACGTGGAGGACGACTTTAGAGTACGATGGACGTCCATACCGTTTTGAGCCAGAGTATACGGATGAGGAGCTCCTGGAAAGGAGGATGCAGAAGCAGAGAGAGGAACAGCTGGCCAGAGAACAACAGACCGCTGCACATCCGCGAATCAATGCTATGGAGGTGTTCTAGTGGACGATTATTTACCTAAGCCTTCTTTCTGTGCCTTGGGGGAAAAAAGTCTTCTGGAGCGAAGTGAGCACTGCAAACCCGATGATCCGCACGCTTCAATGCTCCCACTTTAGTATTCAGGTCCATTTTCAGCGCAACTTGCAAACTAGTAAATCCAGGTTGCACAAAGGAAGTCTGTGAAAGCTGAACTTTGTCTAAGTAGTCATTTTGTTTGGACAATTTTGAAATACGCAGACATGAACCATGTTACTAGCAGTAGCAAACTCCGTGTGAAGATAGCAGACCGTAACAGAGCACAGAGTAAATAAGTTGGGCTGCTGTGGTACGCGATGACTTTATCCCAAGTGACCCGGGTGTAGAAAGCCCTCAATAACAACAACAGCTCTTAACTAACAGTGCAATAGTGCATGTTCGTTCATTCATTCGTCTTAAAGTATTGGTGAAATAAAGACAGATAATGCCTTATTTAGAGGCTGTATTATCTATGCCCCATTCACTCCCGTTATAGGGATATACGCGGATCTGGAGTGATCTAAATAGCATCCGAAGGATGCCGACTTTCACCAAAACTGTTATCAGTGAGTAGATGAACATATTTTTTGCCAGAAATAAGGTCCAGGTTTAAAAAAAAAAAACTAACTTACCCTTTAAAGAGATTCATGGGGTTGTTTGTTTCGTCTCCCTGGCCTGCACGTCTTTTGATGCACTGGTAAGGAATAGCGGTCCTATTTTGTTGTTTTTATTTAGTTTTTAATGAAATAAAGGCTGTTTCATATTCTATTCACATACAGAGAGAGAGAGAGAGAGAGAGAGCTAGAGCTAGAGCTAGCTCTCGCTCTCTGTCAAAGCCTGTCAGTACAGTCAGGTCCTGGCCTAATGGCATATTATGATGTGCGACTGGTGGAACCGGACTTGGGGGGCAGGGCCGTAAAGTAATTTAAAAAGATAACATTAGGCGAAAAAGTGTTTACACACTTACAATCTTTAAGAGAGTAAGAAAGAAAAAAAAATAGTTACGTGCATCTGTTAGAGCGCACATTTTGACATTTAGTGGTATTGCGATAGTAAAGAAATTCTACAGTAATTAGTCATAAGAAGGTGGCAGGGTTTTTCCAGGTTTAAAATGAGGTGGCAGTGGTACCTGATCGTGGGCTCACAGGTGCACATGTACCGTGCCTTCAACTGGCTCAAGCAAGTGTTTTACTAGCAGTCTATTTTAAGAGTTGTAATTACATGAATTAAAAAAAAGATAAGTATTATTTTAAAGCGTATTCGTTCATTTTTATGTGCTTTGTTTAACATTCAGTTCAGTTACATGGCAGCTTAACCACCATTTACCTGCACAAGGCACTGCCAGTGGCAGAATATTTGGCCCTCCTTGTTTTCATCCTGTAGAACCTTCTGATACAGTCTTTATACTCAAAGACCTCCTGGTTTGGACCATCAATGGCTACCTTACAGCATACATCCAGGTGCCTCTCCTTAAAGGAGCAGTGTGTAAGTTATTTCTGAGAGAGAAGGAGAGGAAGAGGACAAGGAAGAGGACGAGGAGGCAGAGCTGCTGGAGCAGGCAGGGCAAGGCGAGGGAGAGACAGGACGAACACAGCCCCTGCCTCATGTGAAGAGGAGGAGAGGATTGAAGATGATCTTCGTAACATGACGCCAAATAATTTCTGTCCAGCTAACAAAGCTACTTAGTAGTTTTGGTGCATAAACTCACGTGAATCAACAGTTTTCAAAAGGGACACGGAGAAAATGTTATGTTTGTTTCATCAGATCAGCTGATCTCCATAACATGCACGAGCTACAGCCACCAAACAACATTGATCATTTACATTAGTAACACTGAGCTGAATTACCTTTCCAGCAGAAAAGAGGCAACTTCAGCGTCACTTTTGAAGCCTTTTTCCCCCATCAGCGACCTCCATTTGGGAAAGTCGACTCCAATATTTACTCGTGTTTTACCCCGTCTTCTGTCTCTAATCCTTTTGGACTCGTCATGTTTTTGTTTCTTTGATGACGACTCGTAGTCTTTAGAGGTTTCTATTCAGATAACTTCACAAAATTGAAAAACTTCCAAAATATATTCCAACCGCTTCCTCGTCTCCTTCTTCCTCTTCTTCTACAACGTCTAGATTACATCTATGTAATAAAAACGTAACGCCTCGTTTCATAGGGTGACTATATAGCACTAACAACATAGTTATATGTATTATATTCCATTTCTGTTAATAAAGCACCATAATTATTACACACTGCTCCTTTAAGTCTGTTACACAGGGGTGTTTTTATCTTAAAAAAAAAAAGTTCATAAATTCTAAACTTTGCATTATTGTGGTGTAGACATGAATTGTGATAGTGTTCTCAATCATATCTTACAATCTTGAGTGCAGAAAATAGCCTCTTAACATCTGCTGAGCTGTATTGCTTTGTGTCTGACAAATTTACCACATCTCATCGATAACACAAATTATTGCGTTTTAGCTTCCTGTCTTCAGTGTCTACACTCCTTCACCTGTCTTGTCTCTCCTCTTCTCGCACTCGTTTTGGAAATCGTTTTGTACATTTCACCATAGCTGAAAAACTGATATTGTTAACTAATACTGGTAATATGAATTTATGTAGCATGTAACATTAACTTTTTCAAAGGAATTGGACGTGTTTGGGTGCAAAGAAACAACACTATCCTTTTTTGTCGATCTGTCATCATCCGTGTTTTTGCAGTGAAATCTTCCTCTTCTTCCAACTTCTCTCTGGATGTGGCAGTAAAAGATGTTTTGTTTGACATGTTGGCCGGTGCTATTTTCGACACAGCGCCACCACCACTACTGGTGTTTGCGTGCAACTGCAGTGACATATGAATGAAATGACAGATCCTGACAGGGAAACGCTTGGTGAAATTACTGATTGAAAACCAACCGTGAGCTGGTGGCAGCCACCACCAAATTCTCTATGCAAGAAAAACCCTGAGGTGGTAATAAAAACATGAGTTGATGCAAAATTTAAATTGTGGTTGATTTTGGTTCTCAGGCAAGAAAGACATTAAAATCTGGATTATAAAAGGTTAACCAATGATGCCCAGGTAAAGTTTTTTGAGTTGTGGTGTTCTGGAGGGAGATTTTCCATGAAGATATAGTCTGAAAGTAATTTTTTCCATTGTGCAGTGGTTATGGTGGTCTTTGATTTCTAGTTCATGAGGAGTTGGTTCCCTATAATTAGAACTTGGTCTCCAGTGATCTGGAAAAGCTGCTGAACAAGAAGAGAGCCTTCAGTGTGGGAGACCGAGAGTTATTGAGGAGTACAGAAAAAGTTGAAAAAGAAACCAAGAGAAAGTAAGGAGGTGTACAGATGAAAGCTTGAAAACAAACTTCAGAATAACTTAAGATATGTAGTCAGGTATTATTGGAGGTTTATTTAAAAACCAGGACCAGGACACAAATACAGACCAGGACACAAATACAGAACCAAGGCAAGGCCAAACTATAAGTAAAAGGAAAGGCAAGAGACAAAGGCAAACTATGGGAGGGACTCTAAACAAAAAAGCAAATCAAGAATAGACTAATACAAACAGAGAATAAATCTTCATTTAAACCAATAACTCAAAATACTAAGAACACAAACAAGAAAAAAGAATCAAACAAAACACAGAAAAACAAAGACAAGGAAAACAAATTCAAAGTCAGAACATTTACAAACCATAACATCAGGGATGACACAGAGATCACAAGCTCCAAGGAAAACGGGGATAAGACTGATTGAATTCTGTATTGAGCCAGACATGTTTAACATGTTCATTCATATCCATTTCAGTACGTTCAGCTCAGGACAATGTTCAACCTTATTCTCTCCTGCCTCCGGCTACACAGCTTACACCCTCCCTGGATCCACAGTCTCCCTGTCACACCTCCATAATGTCATCTTTCACCTCAGTCATCTCCCCCACATCAGGACACACTGAGACCTCCTCTGGCTCCTCCTCAAGCCTGTTTGTCTGCTGCAGTCAGGTGAAGAGGCAGCTGAAGAGACAGAACCAGAAGGAACCCTGCAGGTCCAGATGGTGTCATCCCCAGGGTCCAGAGGGCCTCTTTAACTGTAGCTTGAGTTAGAAGAATGCTCCACTGTTCTGGAAGACATCCTGCCTTGTTCCTGTACCTAAACAATCTCATCCATCTGCCCCCAGTGACTACAGAACAGTTACTCTAACATCCCTCATCATAAAAGTTCTGAAGAGACCATTATTGGCTCACCTCGGTAAGTAACTGAACACCCTTCAGGACCCACTGCAGTTGGCTAATCATCCTGGGAGTGGTGTTGAAGATGCCATTGTCTACCTGCTTGAGCAAGCCCATTCTCATGTGGACAAAGCAGACAGCACTGTGATGATCATGTTCTTTGATTTCCCCACTGCTTTTATTAGAATTTATCCTGTGCTGTTATGTAAGAAAGCTGGAGGTGGATGCCTCAACACCAACCTGGATTATTGGTTATCTGACAAACTGACCACAGTTTGTAAGTCTGAAGGGTTGTGTGTCTGAGAAGGTTGTCAGCAGCACAGGATCACAGATTACTATACTCCCACCGTTTTTCTTCACCCTGTACACCTCAGACTTCCAGTACAACTAAGTGTTCTGTCATCTCCAGAAATATTTCTCACAATTAAATTAAATAAAACTCGATAACAGGGGCACCATCCTTCAGCAGAAGGAAATTTTTCATCAATCTTAATCAGTCTCACAGTGCTACTTCACGAGTTCTTGTTTAGTTCTTATTTCAATGGCAGAACGTTTAGTGTCTTGGCAAATAACTATCAGCCGGAGTCTAAAACTCTTTCTTGTGGTGTTTTAACAATTGTTCTTTAAAGAGACTGCAGATTGTCCAGAATGCTGCAGCCAGGCTTTTAACTGGTGCTCATAGATGAAACCACATCACCCCTATTTTATCTTCTTTACATTGGCTGCCAGTAAAGCAACAAATTGATTTTAAAATTCTTGTACTAACTTTAAGAGCTTTTTATGACAAAGCTCCAAAATACATCTGTGATCTTTTAACTATTTATGCCCCAGGTCGCTCACTCAGGTCCTCTGAACAAAACCTATTATCTGTCCCAAGAACCCGTTTTAAGACAAGAGGAGATCATGCTTTTCAGTCCATCGCCCCTCTTTCTATGCACCTGACCAACAGTGCTGACTCTTTATTTGGACAAGCTATTAGTTGACTGAATATCCTTGACTTCGCCATTTTTTTTAAACCCTGTTTTATTTTGTTCTTTTATTTCTTTTTAATGTTCTTAATCTTTGTTTGTTTTATACTTCCTCTTTTTTCCTGCTCAGCTTTTTACTGTAAAGCACTTTGTGATTTCTATCTGTGATAAGTGTTCTAAAAATAAAGTTGATTGACTGATTGATTGATTGAATTGACCAAAATTACATAAAGAAGCGTTCAACAACGACTTGTTAAAGATACATTAATTTTTATTAATGATGTAACCACAAAGATAAACCTTAAAGTACAGACAGCAGAAATGCGTGGATTATGTAGAGCGGTATAGGGAACACCTTATGGGTTAGGTAAGTGACGACAATGGGGAAATATACCGGAATTGCTTAAATTGGGTCTTAATTTTAGTCTCTATTTTTGGTTTAAGGTAATTTATCGTTTTTGACAGTGAATTCTCTCGACACCACTATACCTGATAAAAAGATGGTAGACCTTACTTTTGGTCGTCACTAGCCCAGTTAGTCAGCTGTGAACACACCAGGTCGATGGCCAACGGTATCCAAATGAGTCTCTGGGTCTGTCTCTGAGCCTTTCTTGGATGGATTTCTGTGGACTTTCACCGTGCCTTGCAAGCTGTAGGTCTCTCTTCTCCGGGGCTTCTCATTGCCAAGGAGACAGAGGTTGACCAAGGAGACCATTAAAAATAACACAATTGTAGATGTTCACCTGAGAGTTGGAGTTGGTTAGTTTGTTTGGTCAAATAGCCAACTCTGGTGAGGTGATCTTCAATTAACAAAAATAGTTTACAGTTAACAAAAAGGTTGACAAGATTGTGCTGGCTTTTTTTGCAGGGAAAAATATGACTCTTTATAGTAAGAGATTAAAACATGCAACAAAAAACAAGGGACATGGAGACAAGATAAAACGACGGACAAATGAAAAACAAAAAAACGGTTTTCCAAGTTTGGTTAGCGGAGGTGGGGCACGATATGCCAATAATATGCCTGAAAACATTATGCCATTTGCCTGGGTGTGTATAGTAGAAGTTTTAATTCTAGTGTTAAGAGTTTGATAAAAGAAAGTAAACACAATTTTCATTCTTTTGTCTTAATACACATTTGTTCAGAGGGTTCTGAAAACACCACATCTTATTAAAATATAAAAATAAAGACATAAAATAAACTAATAAAAGGTATGAAATAAACAACATACTCTGAAGTAAAATAACATAATAGGTGTGGCTCTTGAATACCTCTCAAATTCAGATGGATATCAGTAAAGTTACAACATGAAAAAAGAACCAAACAATGTTCTCTTCCTGTGTTTAACAATGGAGCCCAAAAAGATACAGTTCAGTTATTTCATACAAATGTCTGATTACTTAATTAATTTAGGTTTAACTACTCTGTGATATAGACCACTAGATGACAATGTGGCTTCATTGAAAATTTTGTTTTTTTTCCTCATAATGATTTCTTCCTTATTAGACCATGTACGATCGTAAAAAAGGTATCAAAATACAGCTTGTGATATCACTGGAAACCATTAAGAACCTGTACAAAGGTATAAAACACATTTTTAAAACTCCAAGTGAGAGTAAATCTGAAGAAAATAGTTGGTAGAGGTGTGAGAGGTCTGTTTCTTGTGTTGTTAAATGAGGAAGACCTATCAAGGCATTGTTTTGATTGACATGTCCAGGTAGAAGGAGGTCTGTTTGGTCTGTCTGAGGCTCCTCAATCACAGGAAAAGATTATTTTGTTTATTCACTGATAGCTTTTCCTAGCTGGCACTGGTCTGGTGGGAGAGAATTGTTATTGGTTATTGTAAATAGAGGTAGCATTCTGGATTAACTGAAAGATTTGCAGGTATTTATTTGGACATCCAGTTCAGATAGTATTGCAACAGTCCAGCCTAAATGTAAAACAGGAAGGAATTTTTAGATCTGGTCTTGATTTTGGTTATGTTATGCAGATGATCAAAAACTGATCTAGATCACTGTTTAATGTATGAAGTATAAGAAAAATGCTAATCAAAAGTTACTCCAAGGTTTCTCACAGCAGCACTTGGAGACAAGGTAATGACATCCGTTATAAGTACGTGTTTATATAGTGAATCTCTTTTTAGGACCAAAGGGGTTTAATTAATAATAATAATAATAACAAGAACAAACTTCAGTTTTCCCTGAATTTATAGGTATGGAATTACACTCTCAAGGCATTTCTGTCTCCAACACAGGTCTGTAGCTTCATGAACTTCCTCTTGATGTTGCTGTCACTTGGAATTGCTATATCTATCACTACCTATCTTTTTCTGCAGTTTGTCGACCGCCACAATGTCCGGGTGGTTAGCCGTCACCTGTTTATCAGTCTGGAGCTGGAAGTCCCAGAGGATCTTAGCTCTGTCATTCTCTACTATGTGTTACATCAGGGGGGAGCCAACAGGTCAAACATTGACACAGTAAATACTTTATGATGATTGGACAGGAAACTCAATCAATCTTACAGCCCAACTTGTAATTTTCACAGCCTGTTGGAGCAGGGTTAACTTGCTGTCTTGGCTTTTTTTTTCTCAGTGGGTAACTTTAAAAATGGAGTTAATCCAGTGCAGGGCTCACCTGACTGTGTTGTGTTCATGCATTATTGACTTGCTTTAAGCACAGTTTATTTGTAATGTAATGGGAGATAGTGTGAATGATGCAGTACCAGAAGGAAGCAAAAAATGTACTGCTGCTGTTCAGTTTAAACTAACAAGTTAAGAAACCAAATATTTTGAATATGTTCGATGTTTTCACCAGTATATATTAACGATGATAATCCATGTGGCAGACCTGGGTTCAAATCCCCTGCATGTAAGGTACTACCTCCGGTGGGGGTCCTTAGTCAAGACCCCCTTACCCTATCTGCCTACCTGTAAGTTGCTTTGGATAAAAGCATCTGCCAAATGCATAAACATATACATAACAGTTAATGCTTGTATCCATGTGATTCAGGCCTGTCTCCTCCTGTGAAGAAGTCAGAGCTGGATAGTCCCTCTCCTCAAGAAGACTCACCAAGAATGGGTTCCTTCACTCAGCACCACCGTCCAGTCATAGCTGTGCACAGTGGTTTGTGACACCCAATATTTCACACACATACATTCATAACAACAAGCTTTTTACTTTAAAGAATGCAAAAAACTAAATATATTCTTATTTTCTTCTCAGGTCTGTCTCGAAGTCCTCATCCATCTTCATCTCTTCACTTTCCATCCTCTTCCTACTTTCCCCATGGAGCAATCCGCTATCCTCCTCACCTGGCCCAAGACCCCCTAAAAGATCTGGTCTCATTAGCCTGTGATCCTGCAAATCAGTCCCCGAGCTCGGTGAGTTCAAATATGTCTCTGTTGCTACAATCTGACTCTAAAGAGCTTCTGGTGTAATCCTCCCAAATAATTCTTAGTTGATATTTGCAGTATTTGCAAAAAGACGATTAGAAATATTATAAAATATAATAACTGTTGTTAATAGTCTTGTGAAACAAAGAAAGCCATTTCTATGAGTGGCATTGTCAGTGTGCCAGCACACGTGCTGTTCAAGTCATGCAAGAAAGAATCCCATCAGATATTTGGAAGGGCTCATGTTGACAAAATAATGTGCCCATTGAAAAAATGAAGAAAAATAAGATACATACAGATAAAAATGAGTAGACATGAACATGTCTACCCTTACAGGTCTCTTCAGGTCGCTGCCTCTGTCTTCACACACTAAGGAGCTTAAAGTGAATATCTGGTCTGAGCTCCTTTATTCTCCAACACAGCCTGAACCCTCTGAGACAAGCTTTCTGTCATTTCTTTAAGGAGTCTTCAGGAATAGTTCTCCAGGCTTCTTGAAGGACATCCCAAAGCTCTTCTTTGGATGTGGGCTGCCTTTTGTTCCGTTCTCTGTCAGATGATCCCACACTGCTTCAATAATGTTGAGGTCCGGGCTCTGGGGAGGATTCATCCCTCCATAAGACCTGTTGCCACTGATTTTCAGTCCACTTCTTGTGTCATTTGGCACAGCTCAGCCTTTTCTCCCTGTTTCCCTTCCTTAAGAATGGCTTCTTGACAGCCACCCTTCCATGGAGACCATTTCCTTTGTTAGGTCTTTACTAGATTTTTTCCTCTTTCTTAAGGACATCACTTTCAGATCCTGTTCATCTGCTGTAGATAGTTTTTTAGGCCTGACACTTCTTCTTTTGTCCTCTACTTGTCCAGTTTCCTCAAATGTTTTAAGGACACACTGCACACCATGCTGAGATATGCCAAGTTTTCAGCTAGTAGCTCTTTGTTGCTGCAAAAATGTCAAACTGTGTTATCTTTGCTGTTTTTCATAGATGCAACTGAAAGAAATGGGAGCGAATGATGTGTCTTTGTGACAGGCTGCTAGTAACAAAGTGCCTAAAGATACTAGTTAAAATGGCTTCTTTGCTAAGTTGTCTGTTCTGTGTCGACACAACACTGGTTCATCCCTTGAGTTAGGAGCCTTTTTTCTGCTTGAATGATTCATAGGTCAGAGTTAACAAAGAAAAAACACATTCCTCTGAAAATGGTCAGGTACAAGGGCTGGACTGAAAATGAGTGAAAAAGCAGAAAATGTCCAAGGAAAAACTTTGAAAGACCTTCAGAAAGCTGGAGAACTGTTGCCCAGGACCACTTTAAATATGATAAGAAAGTCTGGCTGCTTAGAAGGAAACAGAGAGAAATGAGGGCTGGATCAGGAGTTTTGTACGGTATACATATGCCTTGGCATGAATGCAAACTTGAGCAGGCCATATACAACCCCAGTTCCAATAAACTAGGGTTACCGTGTAAAATTAAATTGAAAACAGAGTGCAATAATTTGCAGCTCTCATAAACTAACATCTTATTCACAATAGTATATAGAAAAGATGTTGACAGTCAGACATTTAACTTTTTCTGTGAAAAATATGACTTCATTTTTAATTTGATGGCAGCAACATGTCTAAAAATGTAATAAGATTTGCAGATCATTGTATTCAGTGGTGGCTGGTGGTGATGCTGACTGGATGGGCTAACATGCACATTATGAAAGCCATCTGATTACATTTCAACATCAGAAGTACCAAAAAATACAAGCTTTCGAAACAACATGAAATGACTTGATCCTCTTTAGTGTACTGAAGCACCTCTCTGCTGATGTAATGGGGGTTATGATGGCTATCTGTGTTAATTTTCATCGTTTTGGAAAAAGGGCTGTGAAGATTATTCTCAGTCAATATCCACAAAAGTGACACTTTAGATGTTTACCTGCAAACTCCACACTACTGCACATCACCATCAGTTCACCCTTCAGTTTTACTTACTGGGTCCAAGCACTGTCTCCTCCAAATAATAAGCATGGGAAACTGAAGAGTGAGTGCTTGGCTACACTTGCTTTTAGCCAGTCCTTTCATTGAAACCACGTAGCAGAAAAGCTACGATTTTGATATTTGTCCTTTTGTGTTATTTGAAATATCTTTTGGTTGATGTGCCCCCCTTGTTCTTTACTTAAAGTTTTCCCTCCAAATGGATGAGAAAGAAAATAGACTAAAGCCTGTTATTTCAATGCTTCTTCTCCACACAGACTGGCATAGGTAGTGCCTAATTTTACATCCACTGCCATTGGCCAGAGTTTGTGGTCTTTGAGCTGAACAAATGTAGCCCAACAGAGCAGCAAATGAACAGGGTGTGCCACAAATCCCCCGTCACCCACTTAGCAAAATAAACTTAAGTGAAAACTTGTGCTATTGTAAAAAATGAACCCATTTAGAAGGACTTTACTTTTTTATCATTACTATTTAGTGCTGTTCCTACTCTTGGTTTCAATAAAATTTAAAACAATCTGTCCAAATCTGTTAAAAATCTTATTTATTTATTTATTTATCTTTATTTTTTTAAAGTAAGGAAGGGGTTAGCCCTGTTAGCCCATTTATACCATCCATCCCTGATTGTATTCTGTTTTTATTTTAATTTTATACAGTGAGACTGCTTTTCTTCTGACAAACAGGTGAACGCAGCCCTCCTCCAATGGCATTGAACAATGCTGTTGTCTAACATGAACATGTCACACTGAGTTGTGCCTGCACACCCCATGGGTACAAGATCCTATGCACCAGACCTTGCTGGGATTTCTACACCAGTCACAGATATAGCAGCCATATATGCAACTAATGCTATTTTGAACTATGCAGCGACATTCTCACAACAAGACAGATAGCAAGACAGAAACTGACAAAAAGTGGCGTACCACAACAGATGCAGGATTCAAAAGAGAGCTACAAATGAGTTAAGAAAGAGAGTGAGGCCTGATGTCTGAAAGCAAATGATTTAGTAAACCACTTTGCGCAGAAAAAAGTCAGGGAAAGCACCTGTAATGCAAGTGAAACTCTGGTTTCAGTGTTGGTGCATACAGACACACCTTCACAGCCTGCATTTTTTTCATGACATCACATGTCCACTTTAAATGCTGCAACAAATTGGCAAATTCGCCTTTGCCTTGTATTATTCTGAGCCTATTTGCCCTTTTTTGGTAAACATTGCTTATTTCACCATTAGCAGCAAACAGAGAACACTTGGCATTATATTGACTGGATGAGTCTGTGACAATGCAGTCTGACAGCTGA
The DNA here is from genome assembly GCF_036924035.1 of Leuresthes tenuis. NCBI lineage: Eukaryota > Metazoa > Chordata > Actinopteri > Atheriniformes > Atherinopsidae > Leuresthes > Leuresthes tenuis. The sequence goes on along the minus strand of NW_027325361.1, from coordinate 35,524,537 downwards.
GGTGCAGGGAGAGGTCGCTGTGTGACACAATCTGTTGGAGACATCCGTACACTGAAAGTCACAGTCTTGTGTAGGAACTCATTTTTAGATGGAGTTTGATTCTGAGTCTGTTTTAGGTTTATTAAGGTACCATTTTAATTGGGACCCTCTTTCACATAGTTTGTGGTACAGGTGTATAACTTTCAGAGAGACTGTTAGACCTGCACAGTGTCTGTTTCACAGACTGTTTCAGCTTCATCACCATCTCATTATTGATATGATACTTATACCAATAAATTTAATTGTCCTACCAGTATTTTCCCACAAACTGGCTTTTCTTTGTTCTGATATTTCTGTCTTGACATGTTTGTTTATTTATTTTATTCATCAAAAGTTAAAAACAAAAAAATAAAAGAAACAATAATGCAAATGCTGAATGAAAGGGGGCAGAAAGAAGCAAACTTATGACGTGTTATAGACTCGTCATAAGACAAATAGGCATGAACAATTTTGTCTTCTATTGCTCCTGGTTACCAGGTTGACTATTTCTCCCTATGTGATTCATTGCCTGAAAAAAAAAACAACCATGCCCACATCAGCACCTTCCTAAAAGTGCAAAAACAGTCAGAGCACTCTGAAAAAATATGCCAGGTGCAACACTTTTTCTCAAGTGTGCTGCATGTTGCCACATACGCCCTCTACTCACTGGGAACAATTGAAAAATGCTGCTGTGCCTCATAAAAAGGGCTCAGACCCTAGCACATCCAGATAATACCAGAAATACCAGGCCAGAGAAAGGGGCATGGGATTAGGTTTGTCCAAATAATACTTACTTACACTTGAAAATACTAGCCGTATATGGCATTCAATTAATGCTGTTACATTTTACTCTATTTCCGAACTTTTTATGAGCTTATACTCTGACTGTAGGAAATTGTAATAACACAGGTCTTTGGGAATTTTCCAGCTGAATGGCAGCACCCAGGTTAAAGTGCCCAGCCATTACATCTCCTCTCAGATGTTGGCACCCCCTGGACCGGCATCATCCCTGACTAGTCCCCCATCCTCCCTCCCTAGACCAACACTTTCTTCAGAGTCAAAGGCCACTACCTCCTCCTCTGATGGGGGAGCTAATTCCCCAACATCACCCAGTAAGTAGTCACAAAGAAACTCACTGGCATACTGCATGTCTTGTTCACACAAAATGTACTTTAGACATAGCCTGATCTCAATATCATGGAGTCAGACTCACATTGGAACGAAATTTACAGTGTGAAGCTCTCAGATATGCTTGGGATAGTCTCTCTGCCAAGTACTCAAAAAACGAGGACACCCATCAGCATTCATTTCAATTTTGTATTTAAAATTACATTAATTTGTTTGATTATTTTTGAAAGAAAATCCACTTTATTTTAAGTCCCTAAAAATTGAACATAGCTATGTTTTCATAATCTGCAAAAATGAAAAGATGCTACAGTTTGTGACAGATGGCAGGACGCTAAAAACAGAGCCTGACTCAAATGAACTGATGATAAAAATGGTTTATTTACAAAAAGGCAAAGAATTAATGTGCAGATGCTGGTTCTGTGACTTGGAGATGGATTCCATGGGGAACAGGAAAGGGTAAGGACTGCGTTGGCAGAAGAAGAGGACAGGTAAGTCTCCAGGTAGGTATTCTGCAGTCTGAACTGAGTAATAACTGGGGAAGGTTTTCCTAGAGAGCATGGATTTACAACATTCCAGAAAAGGCAGTGATGGTGGCACAGAGTGGCGAGGAGACAGGTGAGTGACTCAATACTGACTGATGACTTGTGATGAATCTTTAGGTAGACGTAGGAGCTCTGAGCTGCTCAGCTCGAGGCTTAAGGGCTCCAAGACCAAACGTGTGATCCAAAAATCCAGAGAGGTACAAAAATTCCTGAAAACAGGCATAGCAGGAAAAAATACAGGATCTGTTAGGCTGGATGTAGAAACAAGCTTTATTTGAGAAATATAGAATGTGGGATGAATTCTCATGGTCCTGGGTAATTTGAAACAGACAGCTGAAGGATTGATGAATTTCTCAATTTCAAATGCACCAATTTTTTGCTTTTTAGATTGAGTGCTTAGACAGATGTTTTGGGATGATAGCCAGACCTTTTCTCCAATAGCAATAGGTCAGCATACTTTTGTAATCTCTCACAGACATGAATAAGGCAGCTCATGTCTCTCTCCAAATTTTAGGACCACGATTTAGGTGATGCTGAGAGTTGGGTAAGTGTTCACTTCAGGAGTTCTGGTTAGTGCCGGTAAGACAGCGCTTAAGACGGTCAGTCTGCCCATTAGTTTGTGATTGGAAACTGGAGGACAAGCTGACTGTTGCATCCAGAGCCCTGCAAAAGGCTGTCCAAACCTGGGAAGTAAACTGAGAACCTCTGTCATATGCAATGTCATTGGGGATATCATGCAGACGAAAAACAGTCAGCAGTCTCAGTGGCAGAAGGGAGCTGAAGGGATCACTTGGATCAGTTGCAGTCTGCGCATGCCAGCAAAAAACGAACAAGTGTCTGCTGCCATGGTGGGCTACCAGAAGGAGTTCTGTAAAATGGCTAGTGTCCGATTAATGCCAGGATGACTCCATTGAAGAACCTGAGCGCGCAAGAAGTGTGAACATATAATTTATTAGGTTATCCACCTCCAAGATCAGGTTCACTCTGCTGAGCTTGTTTAACCTTTATCTCTATTTCCCAAGTTAACATGGCAGCAACAGGGAATGTAGTCAGGATAGCGTCAGGTTCTAGTGGATTTGAGGAAGAGAACTGATGGGACAAAGCATCAGGTTTGACATTGCGTGAGCCAGGGAAGTAGGTAATGGCAAAGTCAGAATGACCAAAAGCAGGGACCAACAGGCCTGATGGGAATATAGTCATTTGGCAGTCTGCAGTAAGACAGGTTTTTGTTGTCAGTCCATATAATAAAGGGATGTTTACCTCCCTCCAACCAGCGACGCCATTCCTCTTTCGCAAACTTAATTGCAAGTAGTTCTCGGTTTCCTACATCATAGTTATGCTCAGTGGGGGTCAGATGACGGGAATAACAAGCACACGAGTGGAGTTTCTAGTCCGACTTAGATCGTTGTGAAAGCACAGCTCCTACTCCAACATCTAAGAAATCTATATGATCTGTCTGACAGGGTCAGGTTGGGTGAGTATGGGTGCAAAGACAAAATGAGCCTTTAACTTTTAAGGGCTCTTTTGGCTTCCTCTGTCCAGGAAAAGGTGACATTAGTCGACGCTAACTTATTTAAGGGAGCAGCAATGCTGCTGTCGTCCTTAATCGTTAATGAAGCGCCAATAAAAGTTAGCAAATCCCAGGAAGCGCTGTAATTGTTTTTAACTCACAGGAATTGGCCACTCTGCAACTACTTGGACCTCAGTACGATTGGCCTTGATTTGACCCCGTTGGGTTATGAAGCCCAATAAACTCGCCTTTCTTAGCTTTAACAAAAAAAATTATTTTCAAGGAGGCACTGGAGGACATGCCGAACATGAGTCTTGTGCTGACTTATGCCGAACAAACACAAAGTGAATCAAAAAGTCTAAAACATTGACCAGAGCTTGGAAAATGGCTGGGGTGTTGGTTAAGCCAAAAAGCATAAGAAGGTACTCAAAATTATCCAACAGTCATGTAATTTTGTCAGAGAAACTTGAAAAACCTTGAACACATAATTAACCTCTACTAACACATCTTTGTAATTTCCTTAATGCTCTGTAAAATACAAGGTATGCTATAAATGTAATAGCATCCAGGATTCTTTTCAAATAACTGTTTCACTCTATTTAGAGTAGATAACTATTGTGTAAAAACATGCACAATTTACGCAATATATACACACACTAAACTCTTAAACTCCTCCGCTTGAGACCGAGACTTGATCCCTGATCTGGAAGGAGCGCTCTACCTTTTTCTGTTTGAGGATCATGGGGCGTTTTGGAGGGGCTGACTTTCATCCCAGCCGCTTCACACTCAGCACCAAATTGCCTCAGTGCCCACTGAAGGTCATGACTTGAACAACAGAACTACCTCGTCATCAAAATGCAAGCCTGAGGTTCCCAAATCAGACTCTTATCTCCACAACTGCACCTCAAGATTCCTATCTATGAAAACCACAAACAGGATTGGTGTCAAGGGGCAACCTTGTTAGAGTCCTACATGCACTGTAAAGAAACTCGACTTTGTGAGAATATTGCGTCACAGCTCTTGTTGTCGAGACCGAATAGCCTGTAAAAGTGACTCTGGTACCCCATACTGCCTTAGCACCTCCTACAGAATTCTGGGGGACATGGTCATAAGCCTTCTCAAATTAAAACAGGATGGTCAAACTCCCACACCCCCCTCAGTAACTCCGCAAGGTTGTAGATCTGGTCTGTTTCACATTCTGGTTGAAAACCACACTACTCCTCCTAAATCTGAGGTCTGACTATTGGTTGCAGCTTCCTTTCCAACACCCTGGAGTAAATTTTGGCTCTGATCCTTCCATAACTGGAACACATTTGCTGATTAGGAAGATCCTTAAAGTGCTCTTTCCACCTCTCGATATTATCCCCTGTTTAGGTCAGTTTAGGTCAGCAGTTCTCCACCCAGGCCTGCTTTCCTTCTCTGAAGCACTAAATGTGCAAACAGCCAAAGTGCTGTTGCCATAGGAGACTCTACCAGGAAATAATGCCCCCAACAACAAATATTATTGTTTTTTTTAGTTAATTGTTTTCTGTCTCGATTCTTTGATCATTTTTATATGGTATTTAAATTTTCCTTTTCACTGTGTTAATGTGTGTTTCACTTGGAATTCCTCCATCTTTTGATTTGTAGTCAATGAGGTCCTCCACGAGTTGGTTTGTCCCACAGGTTTTTTCCATCTACTGATTGCTTCATCCTTTAATGAGGTTGTAGTGTTTTCTGAGCTTGCTTTTATAAGATTTGATGTCCTGACTGTTTGACCAGTTACTATGTAAAAGCCAACAAACCCTTAAACGGGGTGTGACTTAGATTCACTATCAATTCAGCAGAACTTTACATCAGGAAATGATCCATTGATCAGAAAACAAATGAAACCCTGTGAAACCACAATGACAGAAAGCAAAACAACCACAGAGTGTCTTCAGACCCCTAGCGGCCCTTTGGAAGGTAATTTTAGATTAGAATTGAATGGGACTACACTCATTTCATACACACATTTTCTGTTGTAGCTCCTTTGTGAAATGGACAGAATAATTTACTGCTATATCATAAAATTGTAAGTAGGATTGAATTTTTAAAGATTGACTGATATTGTTGAACACAACCATCCTCAGCATATTCTGCTCCTGGGACACCTCCTGCCAATCGATCTTCCTTCGTTGGAGTCACCCCTCGAGACCCAGGCGGACTCTACCAATCCCAGGTTAGTGTTGATCATCTGGCATTGTCAATCTCAATTTAGGGAGGATTGAGGTGATCCTATAAAACAAGATTGGTGGATCATTTAGTCTTTAGAATTGAACACTTGATGTCACTGATCTACTGTTTAATAGAGCAGATAGTTCACTGAATATACTGTAAAAATGTATGGAGATAAACCTGCATGAACCGGTATGTAATGTTTAAGTTGAGCTACTCTTAACTTTTTATAAATTTCTTTTTCATTTATGTTTTGGTTTAATCAAGAAATTAATTTCTGAACCTAGCCAACCTAGCCTAACCAATATTGAATGATGGATAAATAATTTTGACAGAAAATCAATAATTTGCAGCTTAAGTGTCTCGGCATGTGTGTTAGGCAGGTAGAGGTTGGAGAGAGGGTCATAGCTGCATTTCAACTGCAGAAACCTTTTTCTTTATGCAATCCTTTTCAAGGCGCCTCCATTTCGACCGCAGGAATCCAACCATTTGACTAAAAACAGTTTAGGGGAGCAGCCCCAAAAAGCAACCCTGGTATGGACGTAGTGGTTTTGAGACTGTCCTGAACATTTGGATGGGCTTTTTACAGCACTGAACATTTGCTGTTCCCAGTGTATTCCTAGTGTTTTGTTATCTCAGGTTTGATATGCACAATAGCTCATTAAATTGCATTAACTTGTACCACATAGATAGTTGTTAATCTCTGTTAACAACATTCAAACTCAGACAATTACTTTGGCAGCTCCAAAATGAAAAAGGTCAGAGAATTCAGACAATAAAACATGAATCTGTAGTACAAAAAAACACCTAAAACCCTGCAGAAATGTGTAACATTAACAGATTTTAGGTGACTGCAACTGAAGGTCAGTTCCTCTTGTTTCTACTAAGTTTCTTCTAAGTTAGAGACAACTGAGAAGACATTTTGGACTGCAACCTGTGGTGATTACATGAGCTCCAGATTGAAAGGTTGCTCTGATTTTGAAAAAAAGCAGTGAAATCCGAACAATAATACACTCGTATCTGACTTTTTTCACAACAATTATGCTCTAAGGTGCAAATAAAGACATTCACAACCCTGTGAACTGTGTAACTTAAATAAATTTAAAGCTAATACAACTGAAGACGACTTCCTCAGCATGCCAATGCCAAAACTACAGCGAGCACTGACACTGAGTGGAGCTACACACCTATGCATACTTTATTTGCTAAATCTACCCTGAACCTTAGACCTCAGTTGAAATTAAGCAGACAGGGCTGAAATAACATTTACTCCTAGAAAAAAAAGCCTCAGACCATTTAAAGCTACACTAGAGAAGTTCTTGAAACGTTTTGAAGTACACAAACCTTTGTTATGCTGAAACTGCCCTGGTGCGCATGGGAGCTGAGATACTGCAGTTTAAACTTTAAAAAAAAACAAAAAACATTTTTGTAGGCTTTTGATGGCATCTTTGTGGTATCTTTAACATGACAACAAATTCATGTCCATGGCTGTACATGTGCAGGGCTCACAAAGAGATTGTTTTTTATTACAGTGGTATTACATACCATAATGAACAAAACATTTGCCAAATTCTTCAGAATGACTTTAAATTCTGGCTGATGGAGATATGCTGATAATGGGTAGTGTGACGGCTGCACCTACAGCCGCACAGCTAAATAGTCGGTAACCCCATGCACCGACACTTTCAGTTATGTTATGTGTATTTCTTGATATCATTTTGTTTACATATGTTTAAACTAAGTTGAAATGCATTATTTCTGTTTGTAAGCGCGTACATTTAGATCTAATTGTATTTTCAACTTTGTTAAACTTGTTTTATGTTAAACCCGTTTTCTTTTCTTCTATCGGTGCTGGGAGGAGCCATATGAGAGCTGGGGGGGGGGGCAAAAGTGAGCACAAGCTGCAGGCAAAACCACATGCACAGGAAGTGCAATGAGCCTGTACCAAGGCAGCTTCATCAGGGGGGACACGGTGTAGTTTACATCCTTTAGATGTTAAGATGTATTCCTTTAGATTTACAAGTAATTTGTTTATTTAGTTGTTTTGTTAATTCTTTGTTTGAGTAATTATTAAATTCTGTTTCTTTATTTGTTAGTATGTGTTACCCCTTTTGTGTTCAAAATTGGTCTGATCAGCCAGTATTTAAGTTCTCCTTTGTTTCCTGTTTGAGAGGTCAGTTTGGTTCTTTGTTAAGTTAGTATGGTTTCTGTGTTAAGTTACTTATCATTTGAACAGTTGGTTTGAAGTTATGACTTTACTTTGTTTTGTTCATTTGACCTCTTTTAAGGGCCCTGATGTTATGTTCTTTGGGTAAATAAAAACCCATTTCTTTTTTAATTTATCTGCGTCCTCGTGCTTGACCAGCTTGGTCCCTCACATATGGTGGCAGTGGTGGGATCAGCCAGTCGAGGACGCAGCTATGCACCGTGGGAAGAGAAACAAACCAGAAACCAAGATGGCTGAAGATCAAACCACTCGTGAAGAGGAAGTGGAGACTAGAGTTTCTGAAATGGCAGCAGACACTGAGGGTGAAGATGTTAGGGAACCAACTCTGACAGATGTGGCTGGAATCTTACGGGGCTTCATGGGACAGCAGGAGGCACGGGAGGTAAAACTGAAACATGAATTTACACGTCAAGATCAACGGTTTAAAGCTTTGCAACATCAGTTTCAGCTTTTACAAATGGAAGTGCAGGCTCGCACATCTCCTTTCCCCGGGCCTATCGCAGCTGATCCAGACCTGCAGGAGACAAGTGATGAGAATAACCATTGGCAGGCCGAGGCCTCATCCCAACCAGACAACATCAGAGCCAACCCTCCCTCAGGTCAGTTACCAGTCTGTCATGAGCCAAAACTGCAGAAGTTAACCAGTGAAGATGATATTGAACATTTCCTGGTTACCTTTGAAAGAATTGCAGCTGCTTGTAGATGGCCACAAACAGACTGGGTCTTTCGCCTCATTCCTCTACTAACTGGTAAGGCAAGGGGTGCCTATGTTAATATGGATGTTGATGAGTCGCTGGACTACAATGAGGTGAAAAAAGCCATATTGGGAAAGTATGATTTTAACCCAGAGACTTACAGACAAAGGTTCCGGTCCCTGTATGTTCAGCCTGGAGAAAGCCCCAAAGAACTCTATGTGAGGCTAAAGGAGTTGTATGGGAAATGGATACAGCCTAAAGGTAAAACTGTACAAGAAATTGGTGAAATGATAATCCTGGAACAATACTTAAGACTGTTGTCCCCTGAGCTTCAGGTCTGGATAAAAGAACATAATCCTAAAAATGCAGCTGAAGCTGCATCATTTGCTGATATGTTTGTGGCTGCCAGGCGGAAGGGCCAGTCATGGAGTAATACTGTCATAAAGGACAAGGGTACCCACAGACCACCACCACCTCAATACCACCAGAGAGCCGCAAGTGTGAGTAAATCACCAATAAGGGATGATCAGCAAGAACATACATTTGCTAAACCTGTCAGAAGAACTCCAGTTTGTTACCTTTGTGGGCAGGAAGGTCACACCAAGCCTATGTGCCCAAGAAATTCATCCAAATTAACCCAAATGGGCTTTGTACCACGACAAAATTACTTGAAACCAGGAAAAGGATTGTCAACGAAAATGACTGTAGTAAAAATCAATGGGAGGAAAGTCAAAGCTTTAATAGATACTGGCAGTACTCAAACCCTGGTGCACAGGCGGCATGTACCCAATGTGTTCACGCGGGAAACCATTCCAGTCTGTTGTGTGCATGGTGATGAAAAGCATTATCCAACGGCTGACATCTTTATTGAAGTGCAAGGACAACCATATCTATTGAACGTTGGTGTTACAGATAACTTGCAATTCCCAGTAATTTTGGGTGAAGATCTGCCAGTACTTTATGACTTGTTGAAACCTGTACAAACCTGTAATGTGGCTGTGACCAGGGCTCAAGCTAAGCAAAGTGAGCATCTTCCAACTCTTAGTGCCTTGCCTTTCTTTGATGCTGATCTAGAAATAAATCCCGGGAAATCTAGGAAATCACGCAGCCAAAGAAGACAAGAGAAGTTTGTACAAACAGTTGTAAAACCACAAGCTGAGGTTTCTCCAGAGGTTCCTTTGGGATTTGAAATCCCCACCAACATAACTGAGATGCAGCAAAATTACCTCTCGTTGTCAGCCATTTTGTTGAGAGCTAGAGAGGAAGAGTCTGAGGTTGAGCCTAGAAATGACAAAGAGGGGTATTTTTTACAGAATGGCATTCTTTACCATCAGCATGGTCAGGCTAAGCGGCTTGTGGTCCCTCAAGCAGTCCAAGATGTGGTTCTTACCTTGGGCCACTCTATTCCCTGGGCTGGCCACCTAGGGAAATACAAGACCACTGCTCGCATTAGGCGACACTTCCACTGGCCTGGATTGCGCTCAGATGTAGCACAATTCTGCAGGAGTTGCCCTCAGTGTCAGAAGACATCAGTTCAAGGCCCCTCAAGAGCTCCACTTCAACCTCTACCTGTTATTGGAACTCCATTTAATCGTCTTGGGATGGACATTGTTGGTCCAGTAGAGAAAAGCAAAAGGGGAAATCGATGCATGCTGGTCATTACAGATTATGCCACTAGATATCCGGAAGTTTTTCCATTAAAATCTATAAAAGCAAAATCTGTGGCTTTCTCTCTGATACAGTTCTTTTCGAGGGTTGGTTTCCCCTGTGAAATTCTCACTGATCAAGGAACTAACTTTATGTCTGGACTATTGAAACAGGTTTATAAATTACTTGGCATCAGGAGGCTGAGGACTACCCCATACCATCCCCAAACTGATGGGCTCACAGAGCGCTTCAATCAGACCCTCAAACAAATGCTCCGTAAGTTTGTTGATGATACCGGATCTGACTGGGACCAGTGGCTGCCTTACCTGCTTTTTGCATACAGGGAAGTACCTCAAGCTTCCACTGGGTTCTCCCCTTTTGAGCTTCTCTATGGTCATGAGGTAAGAGGCCCTCTGACTTTGGTAAAAGAAACATGGGAAGGAAACCAAGGACAGGAGGAACACGTTAATGTTATATCCTATGATATCCAGATGAGAGAGAAACTGCAAAAGATGAGTGAGTTGGCCCAGGCGTGCCTGGCAGATGCACAGGAGTCACAAAAAACATGGTATGATTGTACAGCCCGAGAGAGGAGCTTTAATCCAGGCCAAAAGGTGTTGGTAATGTTACCCACGAATGACAGCAAGCTGCTGGCAAAATGGCAGGGTCCCTTTGAAGTGCAGAGGAAGTTGGGCCCTACAACTTACCAGGTTGCAACTCCGGGGCTTCAGCGATCAAGTAAAGTGCTTCATGTCAACCTGCTTAAAGAGTGGATCCCGCGTTGTGAGATGGGGGCAGAGGTGCTGCTCATCCGTGGAGTGGAAGAGGAAGAAGAGGTGGATCAATATCTACCATCACCTTCAGATGCTGACCTGGATTTGAGTCATCTCACCAAAGAACAACAGTCTGAGGTAAAATCTTTAATTAATTCAGACATATTTCAAGAATATCCCGGTCGCACAAATTTGGTGGAACATGATATCGTGCTGAAAGCTGAGGCATCAGTGAGACGTATGAGTTATAGGATACCGGAGCGCCTCCTGGGGGCTTTAAAGAAAGAAGTGGATCTTATGCTGTCCCTGGGAATCATTCGGCCTTCAAAAAGTGAGTGGTGTAACCCAGTTGTCTTGGTTCCCAAGAAGGATGGAACCATAAGATTCTGCATCGACTTTAGGTACCTTAATTCTGTTTCAAAGTTTGATTCATACCCAACACCACGAATGGATGAACTTACTGAGCGCTTGGGAAAAGCTAAATATCTCACCACCATTGACCTTTCTACGGGCTATTGGCAGGTGCCTCTTAGTGAACGGTCTCGTGAGCTGACAGCTTTCCGCACATCTTGGGGGCTGTTTGAGTTTACAGTTTTGCCATTTGGTTTGCATGGGGCTCCTGCCACCTTCCAAAGACTGATGGACCAGGTACTGGATGGACTTGCTGATTATGCATGTGCATATCTTGATGACATTGACTTGATGACTCCTGGGAGACACATATGCAACATCTGATGGAGGTCCTGGGCCGTTTGGAGTCTGCTGGCCTCACAATCAATCCTGCAAAGTGTGCCCTGGCCAGAGTAGAGACGCAGTACCTCGGTTTCACCATTGGAGGTGGGGTTATTAAGCCTCAAGTTGACAAAGTCAAAGCAATTGAATCCTGTCCTTTTCCACAGACTAAGAAGCAATTAAGATCTTTCCTTGGAATGGCAGGCTTTTACCATCGATTCATTCCAAACTTCTCAGTAAGAGCTGCAATCCTGACGGATATGACAGGCAAACGGCACCCTCACCTTGTCCAGTGGACAGCAGAGGCAGGGGCAGCTTTTCGAGATATCCAGCGATCTCTGAGTAAGGATCCAGTGTTGCACAGTCCAGATTTTAACAAGGATTTTATCTTGCAAACTGATGCCTCTGAGAGGGGTGTTGGTGCTGTGCTTCTGCAGGAGTCATCGGGGGATCTGCATCCTGTTGCCTACATCAGTCGCAAGCTATTTCCCTGAGAGGAACATTATGCCACTGTGGAGAAGGAAGCTCTGGCTATCAAGTGGGCTCTGGACTCATTCAAGTACTACCTGCTGGGGAGGGAGTTCATCTTGCAGACTGACCACAAAGCATTGAAATGGCTAGAGCGGATGAAAGACCGTGAGCACAAGCTGCAGGCAAAACCACATGCACAGGAAGTGCAATGAGCCTGTACCAAGGCAGCTTCATCAGGGGGGACACGGTGTAGTTTACATCCTTTAGATGTTAAGATGTATTCCTTTAGATTTACAAGTAATTTGTTTATTTAGTTGTTTTGTTAATTCTTTGTTTGAGTAATTATTAAATTCTGTTTCTTTATTTGTTAGTATGTGTTACCCCTTTTGTGTTCAAAATTGGTCTGATCAGCCAGTATTTAAGTTCTCCTTTGTTTCCTGTTTGAGAGGTCAGTTTGGTTCTTTGTTAAGTTAGTATGGTTTCTGTGTTAAGTTACTTATCATTTGAACAGTTGGTTTGAAGTTATGACTTTACTTTGTTTTGTTCATTTGACCTCTTTTAAGGGCCCTGATGTTATGTTCTTTGGGTAAATAAAAACCCATTTGCGTCCTCGTGCTTGACCAGCTCGGTCCCTCACAGGTAGTTTTGGTTCTCACAAACATTAGGTCTAAATTGGACCTTTAGACCAATATACTTGGAGTTTGGCTCCATCACTGATTTTTATCAGGGAAATTTTCACATTTCTTTTAGTTGCTTCTTGACATTTCATCTTTGGGTTTAGGTATCCCTGGTCAGGTGTTTGTTGTCCCCTCTTTTCTGTCCTCTCAAACCCCAGCTGATCGAGGTGGATGGCCACACTTCCTGACTCTAGTTCTGATGGCGGTTTCTTCCTGTTAAAAGGGAGTTTTTTTGTTTCCACAGTCGCCTCATGCACGCTCAAGATGGGGGATTGGACCAAAGAGAAATTTTGATGCAAACTTTTTTTTTTCTTAATTGGCATTATATGAATTGGACTGGGCTGCACAGTGGTGTGGCGGTTAGCTGTGTCGCCTCACAGAAAGAGGATTCCTGGTTTGAATCCTGACTGGGTTCTTTCTGTGTGGAGTTTTCATGTTCTCCGCTTGTATGGATTCTTTCTGGATACTCTGGCTTCCTCCCACAACCCAAAAACATGCTGCTGCGCGATTCTGGAGCAAATCTGAATCATGATTTTTTTTGCTTAAAATTGAGATCACGATTCTCTGGCATGATTTTTTTTTTTCAAAAAATGTTTATGGCACTGATGTACTTTAACAAAACAGCTTTATAAAGGAGCTCACCTATTGCCGGATGGAGTCTACGGCTAAAACATTGCAGCCTGGTCCAGTCATTGAGGGAGATGGCCTTTTTTGATCGGTGTATGTTGTAATGTAGGTCAGTTTCCTCTTTCAGACTCCAAGATGAGAGGGGATCCTTTAATCCCTGTGCTAGGGCCTCTCCTGTATGGTCTTCAGGGAGAAAAACTGTCTGTAAGCATCGGCTTTTGATAGTAAAAATCGGGCACTATAAATTAACCATCATGCTCAAATATAGCTCCATGATGTGACTGGACTATAAATCAGATGTAGCGTAAAAATGTTTGATTCTCTGCAATTCTGTCTCGACCACTGCCCACTGCTTATTGTACATGTTGGGAAGCGCAACGTTTGAAAATTAGTTGCGGGAGGGCATCAAGTACTGTTTGTCGAGAGTGTTTATCATTCTCTGAAATCCCTCATATTGTACAGTGTTTATTGGGGCCATATCTTTGGCCAGGTGATATGTGATAGCTGCTGTGATCTCCTTATGTCTACTGGAGTTTGGTGGGTATGGCGTTGCATTGTACAAGGTTCCGGTTATTGATCTCTGTCTTTGTTTTTTGCTTTGTATGGTTTCATCGTGCTGTACATTGTGGTGACGTTTCAGGTGATTGAAGAGATTTGTGGTGTTGCCTTGCGGTGCTTTTACCAGGGCAAAACACTCTTTACAATGTACCTCACACTGTTTGTCATCCTCTGGCTTAAATCCAAAATACTTCCACACCGCCGAATGCGAGCCTTTTTTGGGCACGAGTTCGGTTCGCTTGGGTTGGTGACTCTCGTCACTACCACTTGGGTTTTCGTCGCCATCCATTTAACCCTCCTCACCGCAGACTTTCCTCCACTCTAACTTGTAAAGATGCTTTACCATAGGTTGAGGGAGAACGCAGTGTTGCATTTGGGGGAGCTTGAAAAAATAGGAGCATTTGTTTTTTGATGCAGCTCGTGGTATAAAATGCTTCAGAATCGCTGTGTGTAGAAATGAGATTTTGTGAATCGAAATCGCGATTTCTATAACGATTTATCGTGCAGCCCTAATGTCAGGTTAATTGGTGACTCTAAATTGTTCCTAGGAGTGAGTGTGAGACATGGTTGTTTGTCTCTGTGGGGCCCTATGATGGACTGGCGATCCCATCCAAGGTGTACCCTGCCTCTCACCCAATCACAGCTGGGATAGGCTCCAGCCCTCTGCAACCCTTAATTGGATTAAGAAGGTATAGAAGATAGATAGATAGATGGATGGATGGATGGATGAATAATAATCATACTACAATGAATTGTATTATAACTGACTTGAACTGAATTATATTCTTAAAGTGCCTTAAAATCACTTTTGTGGTCATTTGGTGCTATATAACAAAAACGGAACTGAATTAAATACAGTGCTGAAAAGAAACCTGGGATTCTTGTTGTTCTCTAGCAATAATAGGCATTTCTAGCTTTGCAACAGGCTTTGTCATCAGTCATCACACTATTTCACTGGGCCAGGTAAAATTCATAGAAATTAGTGGCACATCACTTTCCAGTTCTCTCAAAGTCTCAAAATATCCTATTGGATAATGTCTAGTCAATTAATGTAAACTCCAAGGTCATTGACCAAAAATGGTCAAATAGAATGGGGTTGTGAGAAAATACAGTTCATTGTTCACTTTAAGTGTTATATATTGGGTCAGCAGAGGTCACAAATGAACAATAGCCTCTACAGGTTATTTACTTGGAATATAAATATAATCAGTTTTGATTGCAGTTAAACTTCAAAGTTTTTATGTAACTCATGAATATCTTTCTAGTGTGCTTATATAGCTGTTTATACTTGTATGTTTGTCACCAAGTTTGTACACAAAGTCTTGCACTTAAGGATGAAGGGCAGTGAGATCATACATATCCAATGGAAGTGATTTCAGACTAAATTTTAACTGTGTTTTTATCTCTGTTCCAGTCATGGTATCTGGGCAACTGAGTGAACTCTAAAGGGGAGCTGTCGCTCATGGAAGTGCTGTCCTGGAGTAAAGGAAACTATCTCATCGGGGCATTGCCAGAGGAAAGATATATTGAGCACCGTTTAAACATAACACCTGGTCATACATATATATATAAATATACATGATTCTATATTTATATATGTGTTTATAACCAAAATGGACCGCTTGGAAAGAAGATGGATGCTGCTGTGGATTTTGTGTGTTATAAATCTACATGGCTGTTACAAATGGCCATAGCAGGAGTTGTGACTTTAGAGGAAAAGCAGTGGTTTGGTGCAGGACTCTGGTAGGTTCAGGTGAACTGCTGACCAGAACTGGCAACACAGCAGAACCTAAGAAGCTTGTAACCCATCTGTGTCCTCAGGATGAGGCCTGTGTCCCAGGGATCTTTGTCAGCCTTTACTTCTGGCCATCTGTGCTAAATTCAGTACAAGGCCCATACAGATCCCAACACCAAATACCCTCACACCCCCAACACCCAGAATGCCCCTCTCCGCTGCAGGTGCTGCTTATAATATATGCAAATAAGCCTCCCTTATTTTCCAAACTGACTCAAAAGAAAGAGCCTATCCTTTATATTGTTTCTTTGCACTTTTTAACTGTTATTGACACAAGCTGAGACGGCGCATTTTCTTCTCTTCTCCCATCTACCAAAAGACAGAGGCTTTGTCTTTTTATTGACAATCATCAGCCTGAAACCAGTAAGTTGATTTGCAATGCTCATGTTTTTAAAGACTGTTTGATTGTGCTTTTTACCAGAAAACAAGGAGTGATTGTGGAATCTGAGTTCTGTTTACACCTCCTCCTCCAACCCAACACAGACAGTGCTACAATTAGATTCCAGTTTAGAGGCATGCATGACAGAGCCATGATAGTGTTGTTCCAAAGGTGAGAGAGACACGTGTGTCTGTCACTTGAAAACAAGAATTCTCAGTGGCAGCACAGCCAGCAGTGTTCTGTTTGCTGAGTTATAAACTTCAGTCTGCTGCGGTGTGTATACCTGTATGTGTGTGTAGAGGGGTGGAGGGCAGGTATTACCCATGTTATATGTTTACACACTCACACTTTGGAGATGTCTCTTTCTCATGGGGACACCAAGTACTCACACATGCATCAGATATTAAGATAAAACAGTGTGTTGGACTGTACTGTTGTTAAGGCCACAAAAAGTCTCCAGGAAATGAATGTAAGTCATTTTAATGTCCTCTGAAGTCATGGCTGCACAACTGTGTGGGTGTCAGAATGTGAATACGGCTCCTGTGTTTCCACGTTCATTCAAGCTTTTTTTTTTTAAGATTTAAAAAGCACCACACTATGATCACTTTACATTTCCCTTTCTGAGAATGATTGTGTGATCAAACTAGTGAGTTTAGACAGTAGAGTGTTGATACTAATGAGCAGATTAAAAGCATGTAGAGCTGAGCTGAGCATAAAATCCAAGAGTTTAGTTTAGCTTTAGAGTGAATCATGGCACCAGACAGGTTCATGTGAACAGAGCTTAGCTTGTATTTGAGCTCGGTGAGACACAGATGAACAGAGGACCAGGTCAGCAGTGGTGCTCGGGTTGGGTTCAAGTTTAACCAACAAGCAAATAATCAAGCATTTGAAACGGAGTTGGTTGGTCATGAGCTTGTTTCTTTGTGTCCAGCCTTGACATGTGTTTGCATCATAACTGTGCTGCAGTGAGGTGGAGCATATTCTGTTATGACTGGCTTTCCATTGCTCACATCATTCAATAAGTTTTAAAAAGCCTTTGTTTTTATTTTAAAAGCTTAAATGCAGCATTTTAACACTAATCATTGAATCATTTTAAACATTAAACAAGCTCAGTATTTCGTGGAGTCCAGACATTATTTTCTTTCTGACATAATGGAAATATCTCAAAGCCACATACCTCTGAAAAAATGGAGCCATAATCAAAATGATAAACATATCTCTGTTAGACTCATTGTAAGAATCATCAGCAATAGTGGTAAACTCCTGGCCTTTTCATGTGTTTCCTTTCATCTCACTTATCACTGTGGAGATTAACATAAACACCTAACATAAATGAGGTTTTTAAGAAGTATTTCCCTGTGGATGGAAAAAGGATTGGTTGGTCTGTGTTTACACACAAATTATCTGCAGTTTTTCTGCTGATGTTACTCCAGAATGAGCTCATTTGGTTCTGCGCTCAAAACGTCAACCTCACTACTTGTTATACAACAGTGAGTAATTTTAATGACCCCACAAGTGTTTGCTTAGAAAGACAGAGATGTGCTTCAAGAAGTGATGAAAGTTTGAATACAACATTTTCAACCAGCAGTCACCGAACATACAGTATCTTTCCTCAGGGTCTGTGCCCTACCAATTAAGAAAGGAATGAAAAAATGGATACTGTTTGAAAGTGCCAACTTTTTCTGGTCGTAATTTCTAAAGGTGTACCAAAATCTTTTTGACTGCACGCAAAGGGGCATATTTCACCTGTGTACTTGATGCCTATAGGGCAAAGAGCCACTTCCTGTGTACCTGCCCAGTTGACTCTAAATGCATAAACATGCGAGTGTGACCTCTACATTCATTAAAGCTTGCAAAATGCTGACGTTTGGCACTTTAATGTTGTATCCATTATTGAATTCTTAATGAATGCACTGAAGCTGATAGCCTGAAGAAGAAACATCTGTGTACCTGTCCAACATGTTGTGGTTTGGACTGTGCAGCCACTGAAGATTGGATCCATACAGAAGTTTTGCTCTAGCTGTTCCCATTCATTTCCTGGAGGAAGCAAATATTTGTGGGATCACATAAAGAACTTTTATGGTGCAACAAGCAGCAGTAAAAGAGGACATTTAGCATCCTGTAGTGTTTTGCTTTCAGCAGATGTACCCGGCACAGGTGTGGGGAGCAGCTGTGTGTTAGTGTGCAGGACATGTTCCTTTTTCCCCCTTTCTCTATGCATGTCTAAATGTTAGTATCTGTCAGTATTGTAATGAGAGCGCTTTTTTCTATATTTTTATACATATATACAGTATATAGCTTTTTAAACTCACAGAAGTATCTCTGTATGAAGTAGCATCTTTTTGGCTCTCCTGCATCTTTCTACTGACTCTGTACATGTGCAGTAAGGCTGTACGTCAAATTAGCATTATTTCTGTTTCAGTACAGGAGTTGCACATGGGAGAAGTTTGCTTTACCCAGACAGACTTTCTGACATCATTTAAGTCTTGTGTAACTCAAACATTTTCCTAAGCATAAACATACAATTTTGTTCTCTTACTCTAACCTGACTGGGACTGAAAATTGAAAATAACAACTACAGTTATACTAAAATGAAGAAGTCAGTTTTTGTTTTTGCACAAGGCATGAACCATAGTCTCCTGTCATCCACCACAGCCCCGTGCCTGCATGGACTTCCCAGGGCTTTCTACTGGACAGCTTGAAGGCAGACTTCTGCTGGTTGCACAGGTGCCTCTTCTATTGTCTTTGTTGGGGGTTCAACTCAAGTGTGTGCCTACAGAAGCATCAGGTGGGGGGGTGGGGGGAGTTGCTCATCGGGCCGGCTTCTGGTTAGTGTTAGGTTCAAGTTGGCTTTAAGCTGATGTGTACTGCATGGTGCTGCCATGGTCGCTGTGCTGACCTAAAGAATGCATGGCTCAACCTGATGATACCTCTTCATCTCTATCCTGCTCTTCCTCCTCGTCTTCTTCCCTCAGTACTCTGCACTACATTAGAGGGCAGTGGATGGAGGCCCTGTCTGTTTCTTTCAATTTTAATAATAGCTCTGCTTTTAAAGCTTCTATTTTGCACGATGTTTCATAAAACACATGTGCCTTGCCTTAAGTTAGAAAACAATAACACTTTAAGGAAAAGTGAGGGCACTTTTCGTGGTAAAGCTGGTAGCACTTAAAAAAGCTGCATGTGTGATTGCTTGATATTAACAGTGCAACAGATTAACAGTTTTAGGTTGTAGCAGTGAGCAGTGTGTCACTAGCTCAGCTGCTCCACCTGTGGCTGCAATAGCATTTATTCTCTCCTCCCTAACAGATGTGCTCATTTTTTACAATGTGAAAGGAACAGTCTCACATTTTTGGAAATAGACTTGTGTGGTGGCATGTGAGAATCTGGTTTGCTGTCAGTGCAGTACCCCACAGACACAGCAAACTAGCTGAGTGACGACATGACCTGCTGTAAACACAACCATGGGCACAGTGGTTTGAAGTCAACATCCATTTTTGTTGCTGTCATTGGACAAATTTCATCAGGTGATTCATTTGTTACAGACTAACTGTGTGTCCAAAGTGGGAATCTGGTATTGTGATGTTACTTCTGTATTTGACTTGAACTCTGATTCTAAGTTTGATGGAGGAAGTCCTGCCATTGAATCCAACTCCGATTTGAAAGAAAGCTCAGAAACAGCAGGGACTCTGAAGTCAGATGAGAGCTTGGAAATGTTGTATTGTTCTTTTATGTTGTAATTTTGCAGAGTTATTGTTTGTGTTGGTTGTACTCTGCTATGATTCAGTGGCTCTGCTGCTTAAACTGACATGTTTCCTGACGTGTGAGAGGACTATAAAGGAAATGAGCGTTCACTTTGCTGTAGGATGCGTAACCTCATTCACACGCTGCTGAACAGTTTCTCTGTGTATTTGACCTAAATGTGGACAGTAGTGTGTTTAGGGTGTGGTTACATTATGACTTCTTGGATGTGAGACTGGCACTTTGAAATGTTTTGATCCTGTCTGTTCACATAAATGTGAACAGACAATATGTTTTGATATGATACAAGACAGTACTTCATGCACGAGAAAGTCTTTCTCTGTACTATGTATGTATTGTCAGACATTTAGCCACTCATATCCAGAGAATGGAAACATTTCAAACATGTTCAGGTTTAGGCTTCGATACGCGGCACTCTTTGATTGGCCATGAAAACACCGTCCATGTGACTGATCATGTGATTGGACACAGCAATGGACCAAACATGCTTTGTATGGTTACATGTACGCAGTGCTGTTGTGACTCCACTTGGCTTTTATCCTTTAGATTAGGTTGTTGTTATGTTTCTTGTAGAACTAGAGATGTAAACACAGCAATGTGTATAAACTATGTATAGCTTATGAGTTATAAACAAAATGACATATAGTGTGCTGTGTTCATGCATTTTAATCTAGGGTGGCACCGTAAGTGAATCCATGAAATGGGTGAAACTGAGGGAAGTGTAGCAAGATGAGGATGATGAACAATGACGGTTTTAGACATCCAGTTAAGAGCACCACATACTTCTGTGTTCATTTAGGAACCATAGGGACTGAGGTTATGCTGATTCTGTGTTGGCAGCAACATTTTTAGAATACATGGATCACCTCTATGTATTTTAGATGCATTTTGTAAAATCACACACAAGATTGACTTATTCTGTGTTTCTTTCTGCTGTAGTACCATCCTTATGGAACATGTCCTTAGAAGCATGCTGCAGTTACTGTGTGGCGTTATTATCCTCATATACATTATTATCACTTAGGCCACATCTAAAAATGTTTTTGGCTGCATGGCACATCAAAAACTAAATGAATATCACATTCATTCGGTCCACCAAAAATTTAGAATGGCACAATACCAGTCCAGGCAGTTTGAAATGACACTAATCCATGACTGTGTAGGAAGTCAGTAGTAGAGGGCCATTCCAGAAATTCTGTCTGATCTTAAATAAGCCTGCTCTGAATCAACTCAAAGCTGAAAGCTGAACCCAGGACCTGGGTGGTACTAGAACCTGTGCCAAGTAATGAGAATACTGTCAGGAAGTACGAGCTAAAATGAAAAGGTCCTTCAACCTAATGTTAATGTTCCAGCTATGTTTGTTAAAATGATTTTTTCTCTCTCCTGATAGAATTTATCATTTCGAGCTTCATCTCCCATGAAAAGCAAGTGCAACCTGGGATGAAGCTGATCTCAGCCTGCAGCTGTTAACCTTCAAAGTAGCTGGCTGGATTAATGGTTTGAATAAATAAGTTCATGTTTTCAATGCCTCTTTCAATCAAAGATATCAGTGCTGTCAAGAATAATATTCTGGTTAATATGATAATGGAACTGCATACAGGACTGCATGAGAATGGAACTTGTATGCTACCTATAATTTCAAACAGGAGAAGAAAAGATCTTATGACGGTTTTTCTAGCTCTGGTTTCTACATTCTAGTTAAGTTTGAGGGGGAAGACACTATGAAACACAAAAGTTTCCATGTATCTCATCAGCGGTTTTTTTTGTTTGTTTTTTTTTACAGCTAAAGGGGATGGGCAGAGATTAAATTGATTGTTTGGCTGATGTAGTGGGTTACGGAAAACTGTCGAAGCTTTGTTGGTTTTATGTCTGCTTCAGCTTATTGCCAAGGTGTGCATCATGTGTTTAGTCATCATATCACTGCTTCCAGATCCCTACCAGTACTCTAACTAAGACCAATATAAGACAGATTTACATTCTAAACCAGCACCTGTAGGGAGAACAAATGCACTTAGAGACTGGTGAGACTGGTAAAAGCAGTGCAGTTTGGTTAGATTTTAGATATAGGTTGGAGTCTCCCTCCATGTCTATTTCATTCACTAAATTGTAGCTGATCAACAATAATCACATTCACTGTATTCACATTCTTTGGAACTTCTAGCTTCAAGTCAGGAGTCTTCAAAAAGTGAGAATGACGTGTCTAAATCATTCACTTCAATTTTATTAATAAAGCACCAAATCACAACAATTGTCATCTCATGGCACTTCAAAGACTCAGTCCAATTCAGTCCAATTAGAATCAAATTCATTGTAATACAATGATAATCAAATCAGCTCAAACAATTAAAATTCAAATTGGTCACTAATTGCATCAAAACCTTTTTGATTCAATTCCCCTTACTGAGTGTGCACGAGGCAGTAGTGGAGAGGAAAACTCCCTTTTAACAGGAAGAAACCTCCATCAGAACCAGAACCAGGAAAGGCGGCCATCAGCCTCAACTGGCTGGGGGTTGAGAGAACAGAAAAGAGGGGACAACAAGTGAACTGTTGGGAAAATATGCAACAATGACATCTTTAGATATGATGGAGCTTGGTCATTAAGAGCTTTATATGTGAGGAGAAGAATCTTAAATTCTATTCTGAATTTAACAGGGAGCCAATGAAGAGAAGCTAAAACTGGAGAAACATGATCTCTCCTGTTAGTTCTCATCAGAACTCTGGCTGCAGCATTTTGGATCAGCTGGAGGCTTTTCAGAGAATGTGAGGGACAGAATTACAGTAATAAACAATAATAAAGAATTACAGTAGTCCAGTCCTGAAGTAACAAATGCATGGAGCAGTTTAATTTTGGCAATATTACGAAGGTGAAAGAAGGCATTCCTAGAAACCTGTTTTATATGTGAGCCAAAGGATAAATTCTGGTCAAAAATTACTCCAGGAAGGAAACGCCATCTAGAGTAATTATATAGCTAGACAATTTCTCCCAGAATCGCTCAGGTCCAAAGATAATGACTTCAGTTTTGTCTGAAATTAGAGTTAGTGCAAGCGCTATTGGTTGAATATTAAAATGTCATTATCAAGTTCGCTATTTATTATTTATAACAGTGTGCTTTGATTCTAAGTTATCTGGATGAAAAGAGACAGAAATTAAACAATTTGCCAAATTCTTTATAGATATCATTGTTATTAGGAGTTATTAAACAGTGATAATCCTGTTGTGAAAATTGGATATTCTGACAGTGCTGATGTCAAACACATCATCTCAGTTCCCCATTCACACATTGTCCTAAAATACAAACACTCTAATTCTAATGAAACTAGGATATCAACAACAATCATTGCTTATCACTGCACTGCTTGTTCAGTTTTAAGTATGTTTTCACTTTATAGTGAATGCTGTGTCCAAATTCACAATATTGCCATCACTGCAGGACCTAAGGTGACGAGCCATATAACAACCAAATCACTGAAGAAAATGTAGAGAAAACACGACCACTGAAGTTCAGCTGCTTCATTTTCAATGACTAAAGCTGTGTCCTCTCCTCAGTTTTTAAGGTTGCGCTTATTTTGTGAGCACTTACAAAGAACAGGTCAAACAGCAGCTTCTTACTGAAATGTAAGCAGCAATATGTTCAGCTCCTTATCGGCTTTATCTTTAGTTCTGCATGTTGATGCTGTAGGTTTATTTTTGACGCATCACACAGAGATCTGATAATGTCCCTGTCTAACTTGGAGAAAACACATGATTTTTTGCTATTGCTTCACACATATTAACGACTCTGCTGTGTTTACTAATCTGGAAAGGAAGTTGTTATATCATACATGGTTGTGTATATATTTTGACACGTCAGCTTGTTTACTTGTTTTCATTTTGTTTATCATTTAGCTGTTTCCACAGACAGCCATTCTCATATTCTTTATACAGCGCATCTTCTGTCGTTATTCATATTATTTTTGTAGTATTTGACTTGTAATTGTGAAATTACACCACAGGAACATTAAGAGATATGGTTGTTGCTTAGTACTGTCAGTGATAACATGTTGCGAACATAATGAATTAGATCTCACTTCCATACATTGTCTTTTTAGAACTAGAACCTGTGCCAAGTACCAGTTCAGTATAATTTGCAACACTTAAGTGGACCCAAAGTGTCCATAATGAACAGTACTGTGTTGGGTTTAGGATTCAACTCAACTTTGTTCAACAGGAACTAATCATTATATTCTGCCTCGTGAACATATCAGATGCAAATTCTTGTGAATATGAACAACCTTTGGGGTTTTTTTCAGGAGCTTAAAATGAACCGTGCATTAATTAGTGCCTCCTAATTTAATTCATACTGACTGTTTGACTTCTGGTAGCTGACTGAAAAGTCTGATATGCTTAATGCTGGGAAGGTAGGGTCCGTTTCTGTGAAAGCTGAACCTCATTGATTTGGTCACAAACAGTGTTGACTTTGTGGTCACAAAGATGACATGATTGTTGGGTGTTTTTGTTTCTCTATGCTGTCGTACAAAGCAGGAGCTGCGGAGATCTACGGTTGTTACTGCAAGTAAAACGTATAACTGTTGGTTGGTGATTCCTGTTTGTTAGGTGCTGAATGTGTGAGGAACCGGAAAACTCTTCCAAACATAAACCTTTAAGTTTAGGAATGATTTTGTGGAAATAGTTTCATGGAGGGCTCTTCTGTGTTAACTACTCGTGTGATTTGCTGTTTCCTCCAATAATTCTCTCTTTCTCTCTCTCTCTTTATTGGAACTTTTTCTATTTGAATTTCAAGTTTATTTTTTTGTTTTTTGTAATTTTAAAAGAATCCCTTGTTCTTTTACAAATTGAAAGCAGATGAAAAGTCTTTCAATGTTGCTGAAATCAGATTGTAGAGCTGCAAAACTTCCTATGACAGGGATTTGTCTTATTTTCAGTCTGCAGGTTCATTAGTTCTGCACTGTTTACTCTGTGTGGGGAAGACAGTTTAGAATGAATTACATTGTTGTTTCCCATAAAACATCTTAATGCATTTTTTAAAAATTTTTTCCATGATTTTTCAGATATTGTAAAGGACAGTTTTGCTTGTTTTCATATATACACATTCACACACAGCTGTATGTATATATATATATATATATATATATATATATATATAAATATATATATATATATATATATATATATATATATATATATATATATATAAATATATATATATATATATACATATATTTATAGAGAGAGATATAGGAGTATCCTTTACATCAAAGAGAGTGTAGGCATGGGGAGTTTTTATATGTTTTTGCATAATTACAATACAAACAGGCCTTTTCTCCACAGCTGTACACACATGAAGAAATGCTATGCTTCATTTGGTCATGGTCATGACAGAACAATAATAAATGTGTTAAGAAAGGATACGTGAGGTTCTCCGGTACCTGAAAACAGTGGACAATGTTGTGGAGTGGAGAGCTGTCGCCTCAGACCCGTCTATTATCTGCTGTATGGAAACATGTGTGTATTGTGGCCACTTCCCAAAGAAAAATGTCAGTATTATCACGATGGTTACCCAGGGAGTGTAGTGACTAATGAACTCATCCTAGTTACTTTAATTAACTTAATCATTGTTCGTAACATCCCACAGCCAATCTGAAGCACACAGAAATGCACGGCTGGTATACCAATAAAATAAATAATAGATGCAATGGAGGTGTGTTTGGAAGAGCTGGACTGCTGGCATTAACCCTGTTCTGGATGTTTACTGTGGAAAGGGCTCCTGCTCCACCCTGGAGCAGCTTTAACAAGACTGCTGACAGCTTGTTTCATCATCAGCCTTTATATACATGATACAAAGTTGTTGACTTAACATGGTTGAAGTTTCTGTTCCTTTGTGAATGTATCATGATTTGAGTGACAGCTTTTCTGAACATGTGCATCTCACATAATGTTATTCATCTGCTGTGGGAAGTATTAACATATTTGATATGTCTTTAGAACCATATTTACCATTGTTAGCAGGAGATTCTAATAAATTCATTACTGGAAATTAGTATGTTTCCCTATGCAAAAATATTCCATCAATAAACAAACTATACCACAACTCAGAAACCTTGTGTTCTTTCATTTTGTTCATGTCTAACCTGCCATTCTCTGAAAAGAGTCATTTTCTGACAGACGTTTGTGAAACAGTAATAATACATTTTACAGTCTACAATTTAAAATTTTTTATTTAGTTTTTTGTAAGATGAAAGAAATGTCATTGAGAGAAATAAAGGAAAAAAATCTGATAAATATAAATATGACAAGCTGAAAAAGACAAGGAGGTAATAGTAGACAAAATTGTTATAGTCAAAGTACCGTGCATATCACATCTGTAGCTCTGGGAACTAGTAAACCCACACATGGGATAAAGGCTAATGCCCCAGACAGCACAGTTCTCAGCATCATGGGGGTGCTTAAACCCCTCCACAATGTTCGGGTGGAAATTCTACAGAGGCAAACTTCACAGTTGCCAGTATTTTTGAGTTTTTCTCACCTTCAAGGGGAGGTTTGGGACACTGAATACGAATGGACCATGTTTAAGACCTCGGATGCTGTGGCCAGAAGGTCATCTGTGCTTGTCGTGTCACCAGGCAGCTGACGAGCACCGAGTGGTTAAGAGGGCTGCAGCGTTGGTGGTTCCTAAAGCAAAAACTCAGACAAGTAGTAAATTAATTTTATTTTTTTGCACTTTTCAAGAACATATGTCACAAAGTGCTTCACAGAAACATAAAAAAATAATAAAAACACAATACGATATCAAAGAAAGATAACGCATACCATACAATACAGTTAAACAAAAGCCCATTTGAAAAGATGGTTTTCATGAAGCTTTTTTAAAATGTGCACATTGCTCACAGATCTCAAGTCTAATGGAAGAGTTCCAAAGTTTGGGAGCAACAACCTCAGAAACATTGTTTCCATGAGTGCCAGTGTCAGAAACCATCAGGACACAGATGCAGGATCTTTCAGTATAACACAGTTTTATTATTCAACTTCTTATGGGTCTCCTGAACAGAGAAAACAAGGGCTATGAAATAGTGTAGATATAAACTTTTATCAAAATCATAACTCACTCCACTCCAGGAGGAAAAATTAAAAGCTATAAAAGATTATCTTTAAACTTAAATCACTCTTCTAAAGAGGCGGAATAAACAAAATCTCCTCCTTCTAATGGAGATTTCTATGAAGTTAAAATGCTATACGCAACCACTCTTATATCTATGAAATGTTACAAACAAAAGATCACTCCAAAAATGGAGGAAACCAAAACAGACAATGAAATTATACGAATCTAAACTAGAATTCGACTGCTGGGATAGGCTCCGGCCCACCCGCTACCTGACCACGGATTGACGGTATAGAAAATGGATGGATGGATAAACTAGAATTCAAAAACTTCGACTTCGAAAGACCAGGGAAACACGATTGGAACACTAGGAAAGGCTAGAATGAAGAACTCTCAACTGATTGTTGCGACACACTGGCACAAGACAAGGGAGACACAGACTATTTGAATACATGAGGAGCCATGGGGAACAGGTGGAAACACTTAGGGAATCAGGGAAGACAATCAGACACTTGACACAGGAGGAAGGGCAAGGTACAAGAGGAGAAACAAGAGGGAAGTTAATATTTCAAAATAAAAAGGAAATGACGATGCAAGACATATTTCAAAACATAAAGTGTCAATGAAACCTGATAGTCAGGATGGAGGAACAACCAACAAACCTTGATCAGAAGACTTCAGAGTCCTGTTGTTCTGATCAGGTTGCAGCAGAGCCATGTAAGGCTCTGAATGGAAGAACAAGAACTCTGAACTGGATTCTGAACCTGACCAGGAGCCGATCTGGTGACATAGGAGAGCTTCTGGGAGCTTTTCTCTGGCAGCCTGGCAGCTGCATTCTGGACCATTTGTGAAGCAGTTCAGAGAAGCTCTGCTCTGATAAGTAAACAGAAACAGAATTACAATAGTCAGGACTGAATGAGATTAAAGAAAGCACAATCATTTCCATCTCCACTAAGGATGCAACAGACCTGATTTTGGCTATATTACTTCTTATTTGTCACATGCTCAGTTATACACGTGTAACATGCAGTGAAATGTAACCCTGAGTCACCCCTTAGACTGTGCAAAAATGGATTTAAGCAATAAAATAAGAAGAAATAAAAAGCTAGAAATATACTGAAAAATATCAAATTCTTGAAATATATTCTAAAATATATACTAAACAACGCAAGTCTGGTAGTAACAATATAACAGATAAGCAGCAATGGCATTAAAAGCAGCATAAAGAATCAATATAAGAATAAGGTCAAATTGGGAAAGTCACAGTGAGATGATGAAAGTGCAGAATGGAGACGCATGGACTGGTTCAGGAGCCTTATACTCTGGAGGTAAAAGCTATTCCTGAGTCTCTCAGTTCTTGTCAGGTTGCAGAACTGTTTGCCTGAGCTCAGCAGCTGAAACAGACAGTTACTGGCGTCTTTGAAGATTTTGATGGCTCTGCTCTGGCAGTGCCTGAAAAGGAAGGACAGATCAGATCTGATGCAACACTGGGCTGCTTTGATTACTCTCTGCAGAGCTCTACAGTTCTGTACAGTGCTGTTGCCAAACCAAGGTGTGATGCAAAAGGTTTTGAGAGAGATATAGGAGTATCCTTTACACCAAAGAGAGTGTAGGCATGAGGAGTTTTTATATGTTTTTGCATAATTACGATACAAACAGGCCTTTTCTCCACAGCTGTGCACACATGAAGAAATCCTATGGAGGTTTTTAGGCACGTCCAACTACGAGGAGGCCCTGGGGCAGACCCAGAACACACTGGAGGGAATATATATCCCAACTGGCCTGGGAACACCTTGGGATCCCCCAGAAGGAGGTGGAAAGTGCAGCTGGGGAGAAGGATGTGTGGGTCTCCCTCCTGGACCTGTTGCCTCCCCAATCTGACATCAGATAAGCATAATCGTTATACTCATCTGTATAAGCATATACAGATGAGTATAACGGGTGGATGGATGAATAGTTTTTTTAGGTTTGGTTTTCTGGTGTTCAGTTTTTTGAGTCCCACTTCTGGCTCAAAAAGATAACACAAATGATTGGTTCAAGAATCAAGATTCAAGATTTTTTAATTGTCATTATGTTTCTGCAACATAAAAAAATGCAGTGGTGCTCTCGGTGAGAAAAATGAAAAGGCATAAAAAATTATTAAAATATGTATAAGTATGAATGCAGAATGTACAGATTATACAGATTGTTTATATTGCACTTGTAGTTATTGCACTGGAATGGTTAAGAATGTGATAATTATTGCACTGATGATAGAGAAGCATCAACTTTTACAGAAACAATATAAAGTGCAGTGGGCCATTAGTGCAAAGAGTCTTTAGCAGTCTTTGAGGTGCAGCAAGCGGGTTTGAAAGAGTCTGCAGGGGGTCCTCGTGTCTGTGTGTGAGTCTGCAGGGGGACAGGGGGGACCAGAGGGGAAGGGGGTGAGTAGATGGCTTTCACAGCTCTTGGGAAGAAGCTGTCTCTCAAGCATAATTTATGCTTCTCCGTCATTTCGACGGCATAGCTGATGTGGACCCCTACGCAGTAGCCTGATGCACACCTCCAAAAAATTCTAACTACACGTCATGTAGACGCGGACCGCAAGGGCTGTGATTGGTCCGCTCAGAACGTAATTTCCGGCAGTTGCTTTTTCCGGTCGTAATGGCTGTACACGACGAAGAAGCTCGTCAAATCGGCCCGTTGACATTCGAAAGTATCGAAAGTGCATTTGTTCATCCAGGTCCCTCAGTGGGAAAACCAGTGTTGTAAATTCACCCGTTCCCAGACTTGACCGGTTTAGTGAACTCTGTCACTTGCACTTCAGCATTTGCAATATAAGCATTTGTTCTTCTATATCAGCTATATCAGTATAACAAGCGAACCATTGTAAAGAGGAATGTAAGAAAACAGGACAGGGCGGTATCTTGCAGGGTTACATGCCGCCATTCCAACACTTTTTTCCTCCTATGGACGGAATGGCGGTATGTTTTTTTTTTTAACATACCGCCATTCCGACAGTTCCTTTTAATAGCCTATGTTTTACCCAAAACATTTTACACTAATGAAGGCTGATATGCTGGCGCGCGTATTTGCGCCGGCATATCAGCCTCGCAAACAAACTTTAATAATCTATTATCAAAATCCCCTGAAATGTCAAATATAAAAATACAGATATTAATGTAACTCTGGAGAGACTGAAACTGATTAAGCAGAAATACAGTCAGTGAGCTGTCAGCAGCCAGCTGGAGCGGAGCTCTCCACGGAGCCCATGCGTCTTTTGCACGCTGTCATCATATGCAAAAGTAATATTTGCAATTACAGATATCACGGCTACTGCACAGGACACAGTTGCGAGCACTCTGCCTTGCCTTGCCAATAGGAGAGGAGAGAAATGACAGCATAGAACGTATAAAACAACAAAATGCAGTAAAAACGTTTATTCATGTTATTCACGTGATTTATGAGTACTCGCTCCAATTTTGGGAAGCGCGGATGGGCTTTGCGCATTTGGCACAAACACACAGCCGTTGCGCAAGGCTTTATACAGCCTGTTGATATCTTAAGGACCTAACTGGTCACACCTGGGAGTAAATGTCACGTAGAGATTGTTTTTACATGGCATTACAGCTGAACATATAGCTTTCATCCACAAACCAACGTGGGAGAGCCCGAAGACGCAGGTGCCAGACGCACATTGGCATGCGTAAAACCAATTTTGACCACTTCATGCTGTTTATTTGCTTTCTTTTAGTTAACTTTCGTTTCTTTTGGATTCTTGTGCGTGTTATGGAGCCGTTTCGGTCCATGTTTGTAAGCCTTTTTTTCCTGGTTTAAATTTTCGGAAGTTGAAACAAGTGGCATTGGAGTGTGTGATTGAAAACCACGGCGGTCTGCTTCTCCTCCTCCAGTTGCCGAGACTTTGTGTTTTTAATAACGCTTATCTGTAAACATGTGTTAAACATATAAATTGCATGAACAGAAAGAAGGGGCTCACCTGTTGAGTAACGCACATTTCCTTATACGGAATGGTGGGACGTTTGAATGGCGGGATTTCGGAATGGGTGTTGCCACCCGTCATTTGCAGGTTAAACACAGTAACAGTGAATACAATGCATATAAGAATTAATTTTCCATTACAGTGGAATGGTTGGTAACTCAGGGGCCCAGTTATTTTCTGTAAAGCAATCATATCTTTACTTCCTATCAATAGTTTTTGTGGTGGAAAAAATACAATTGACATATCTTGTGTCTTGAATCACATATCAGGGAAGCTCAAGCAAATACAGAATCAGTCTTCTTTTGATATAAAAACACGTGCTGCGGTGAGAAGGTCTTCATATTGGGCTGAATGAACTCTGTGTGGGAGAGTAAGTTAAATTATTGGGTGGTTTGGAAGAATAATTGGACTTAAGTTTTGGTAGTGTCTGGACATTAATTAAACAGGTAGACATTTTTACAAGATTCAAAAAGTTGCAAAAGGTGCAAGAAAGGTGGCAAATAATAAAAAGATTGAATCAGTCGTTACTTGTCTTAGAAGAGGGCACAACTCAACGAGACATTTCTTTCAATGGGTAAATATCCAACTGGTTTAAGCTTTCACTGCAGTCAATCAGAATGATATAAGGAAGAGAGAAAATATTTCAAAGAAGAAAATGCCTTTGTCTTAACTTTGCAATGAGGGATCTTTTTTTGGATAACACTTGGAAAGAAAAACACTTGATTCAGTCATGTAATGTTTGAAACATACTAACATTTATTTATCTATTTTACTGCCACTATCAACAGCCACCAGCCGCCATGAATCTCAAAGAGAAGAAGAAATAGTAGTGGTAGCAGAAGAGGAAGAGGAAGAAATTTCCCTTTCGGCCCCACACAAGCTACATTCCAACCATGTTAGCAGATGGAGAGGAGGGAAAATAAGAGCTTTGGATTGACAGCATTACAAAGTGCAGCCAAACTACAACTAGATCATTCAAACATCAGTCCAAAAGTGCTGTTGTCACAATTCCACCCTGGGTCATTCCCAATGCATCAGCAGATTTCAGTTAACTGGAGAGAAAGAACAAGGATAAGAGCTTTATTTGATATCCAGGTCTTGTTCAGGCTTACATTGACAACTTCTACTGTTATGTCAAACTGTATACAGATGCAGCCAAGAATACATCAGGTAGTGCAGAAGTTGTTCCAGAGATCAAATAGGTAAAAGAATAAATTATGCTTCATCAATTGACACAGCAGAAATGTTTACACTGTTATTAACAGAACAATGGATTGAGGATATAAGACCATTAAGATCTGTAATCTGTTCTGATTCAAGGTCGTCACTGACCAGGATCCAGTACAGTCAATCAGAAAGTAGTTTATTTTAATAGATATTCAACAAACACACAGAATTCAAATGATGGGATTAACAGTGATTTTCTAGTTCATATAGGGGTTAAAGGGAATGAAAGTGCTGATAAGAGAACTAAGGGCTCTTCAAAGCTGAACACATTGATTTAACAGTGACCTTGAGTAAAACAGAAGTACAAAGCATCAATAGGAGTAGAATGAAGGAAAGATGGCTAAAGCAATGGGAAGAAGAGACAAAAGGATGATGGCTTTTTAGAATTCAAAGGAAAGTGGGAGAAGTGGGGTGAATTGAAAGAAACAGAAGATATGAAAGGATGATAACAAGGCTTAGACTAGGACACACTGGGCTTAATAGTATACTAGATATAATGAGTACACATGACTCGGATAGATGTGTATTTTGTAATCAGGAAGAAACAATATAGCATTTCATGGTTAAGTGTAAGAAATATGAGACAGAAAGGACAAAATGATTTAAAGATTTAGGGAAATAAAAATAAAGTTTGACCTCATAGATGTTTTACAGAACAGTTTAGGAGATGTATGCTATAAAATCATATTTCATTATCTGGCAGTATCTGATAAAAACATTAAGTGATAAAGGTATCTAGTGTTTTTTTGCCTTACTTCTTACCAGTTGGTGGCGGTAAAGAGCAGTAACGTTACCAACCGCCAATAAATACCAGAAGAAAAAGAAGTGGCCTTTCCGCTTCCAGAACGATTCGGTTGGCGGTTAAGGAGCGGCAAATTACAAAAGCTTGTGGTGAAAACTGATGGTTCCCGGTATTTGAACAACATCATGGAGGAACTCTTCTGCAGAGTGTTACAGGTTCATGTGAGGTGCAGGGACTGCGAGGAAAGGTAAGCCTGCTCACACTGACCGAAGCACGTATATGATGACGAGCAGGAGTGTGTGTTCCTCACAGCAATGTCAGTGAAATTCAGCTGAAGATACACGCAAGGCTCGAAATGGCGTTCTAATGAAAGGTACTCGTTACCAGTCCTGCATGGACTTCTCTCACTGATTGTACCCCAGCGCAGTTTGGGCTCTCCTTACCTCTAATTTACGAGCCGTTATGTTGTAAGACTGAAGGAAGCAGCTAAAGGAGCACTCACGGTAAGGTCATGTGACCATCTCTGTGACGGTTCACTGTTACCGAGGTAAATCTGTTCAATTCAGTACGATATTTGTTAGATTTCAATGATTTTCTTTCCATCCAAAAACCCTGGACTTGATTAACCTCTTGACAAATATATCCATGTCCACACCTGAAGCTTTCTCATTTTATATTCTGGGTCAGAATATGGGAATAGTCTCTGAATCAAGAGTATGGACTCTTATAGCATGAGTACTTCACACAGAGTTACCCCTGTAATTTAATACCAGGATTAATCAGGTTTAAGGGTTTTATTTTTACAGGAAAGCAAATCTCCGTATCTCCATTGAACTTCAGTTGACAACAAATCCAGTACACAAAAAGGTGAGTAGGAGTTTTACGAAAATCATTCTGATTGAGTTCTTTGTTTTTTAAGTCCTCTATAAATAAAAAGCTTCATTCTTTTCAGCTTACATTTGGTTACAGATAGACAGTTCGAGTAACTAAATATCTTTTTTTGTGTCATTTAGGATCTTCTTGTAAGACTAACCGATGATATAGATCCATATTTTCTCTTCAATCTTTCTATATCAGAGGAAGATTTCCAGAGGTACGTAGAATTGTATAGGATACAATGTTCAATATTTGAATGTGGGAAACTAACATAGTCTTCCTCTTTGTGTGTGTGTGTGTGTGTGTGTAGTTTGAAAGTACAGCAGGGCCTGCTGATTGATTTTGCATCATTTCCTCAGAAGTTTATTGACCTGCTGAACCTATGCTACTCGGAACAGCAGTCGGACAATCCGAGGTATAGAGAAATTCGTGACATTACAGTCTTCAAGTGAATAGATATGTTTTAACAGTATGTACTGATTTGTATCAGTGCCCATAGTTCATTATGTTTACATATCTCAACCAGTTTTGTGAATATGCTTTGGAAATTAAATATTTTATCTTTATTATC
This sequence comes from Leuresthes tenuis, assembly GCF_036924035.1. Lineage (NCBI taxonomy): Eukaryota > Metazoa > Chordata > Actinopteri > Atheriniformes > Atherinopsidae > Leuresthes > Leuresthes tenuis. The sequence continues at coordinate 35,490,311 of NW_027325361.1, read as the reverse complement.
CATATTCTTACAAAGTCCGTTAAACACAACAGCTTGAAACAAATCAGTATGTAGTTCTTTGAAATGCAGCAGTATCAACTAAGTTTGGTGTAGTGTTTATCCAAGCAAGTTGAAGAACCTTACAAAGCTTCTGCTGATTTAGACTGAAATGCTTAGACGCTTCTGTCTCATCCGACCCACTTCATAGAGCTGTATGGAGACCGAGCTAACCACCACACCACACCACCGTGCAGCCTCTGGTTGACAAACTGCTCGGCCCATGGTGGTAATGCTTTTCCATCAGATGCCAATTTAGATAAAAAATGGTTCCATAATCAAGACAATAGCATAAACTGTTAGATTTCTTGAAGTTTAATAACCATTTAAAAATCAATGCACATCCCTAATCTCAAGTATATATAGTTGGACTGCACCGGGCCCTGACATGATACACGTCTACTGTCTAAAGAAACTTACCCCATTAATGCCTTGCAGCATAAATGAACCAACTACTAAAGGATAGGACTCACCCAGACTGGTTAACCCAAGGTCAGACGGTCCTGATCATAAAAGATCCCCTGAGGAGGGTGAATCCATCCACCTGCTGGCCAGTAACCTGCCTCTGATTTTTAAAAAAAAAAAAAAAATGCTTCTCCTCCTCAGTCCCAGTGTGTGATCACCCCATCTTAGCACTGTAGTGTGTCGCGCACAAGTCTTTCTGCACTGAGAGTCTACAAATCGCATGGAATGGCTACTTGCTGAGCCTTACTTCCCAAAACTTTTACCTGCACTCAATTTGGCTGCAGAATCAGCCACCCAGTGAAGAGTTGTACAGTCTTATGGCCAGGGGGACAAGAGTTTTTGAGCAGCTAAGGGACAGCAGCCTGCTGCTGAACATGCTCCCTGTCATATCAGAGTTTGGTAAAGTGGGTGTTGTCCAAGATGGACAGAGTCTCTCTCTGCCACTGGCACCACAGAGTCTAGCTCTGTGCCCACCACAGATCCAGCCTTCCCTACCAGCTTGTCCAAACGTCTAGCATCCCCCCTTTTAATACTGCCCCCCCCCCCCCCCCCCCCCCTTAACAAACCACAGCATAAAATAGAACACTAGACACAACAGACTGGCAAAATATCAGCAGCAGTTTTTTACAGATGTTAAAGGACCCCAGTCTTCTCATGAAGTAAAGACGACTCTGTCCTTTATGGTGGATGCTGTCTGTGTTAACAGTCCAGTCCAATTTGTCATCCAGCTGCAGTCTCAGCAGGTACTTACAGGTCCTGACCACCTCCACGTCAGAGCCCTCGATGGAAATGAGCTGGAGATGGGGTCTCTTCCTCCTGAAGTCCACCACCATCTCCTTGGTCTTGGAGGTGTTAAGCTGCAAGTGGTCAGACCTCCACAATCCCCCAAAATCCTCCACCAGGCCCCTGTACTGTCTCTTGTCCATCTGCAATACATCCAACAATTGCAGTGTCATCTGAGTATTTCTGCACGTAGCAGAGCTCTGACTCGTGCTGGAAGTCGGATGTATAGAGTGTGAATAGGACAGGGGAGAGCTGTCTACAACAGCTGACAAAACCCTGAGGTTTTCTATGATCGATTAGGGCTGTTGTGACTTCAGGAAACAAACTAAAAGTCCCTGAGAGGCTGAAGCTGGGCCTTTCCTTTGTCTGATGTTGATAAACTATTGCCGAGATCCAGAAAAAAGAATGAGTTTTATTAGCAAAAATAATTAACTTGATACAACATGCACAAGATTATATGCTAACAAAGAAGATGATAGCTATCAAAAGGTTGTTATTTGATTTCGCTTTCTCATAATGTCCAACGCATTCTTCAGGCCCAACATTCACATTCAAGGCCTATCCACTTTGACATTGTATTCTGTCTTGAGCATTACAATGAAACACATGTTGCAAAGGCAGGTGATCTTTAAAAAAACAGCCTCAGGATGTGTGAGCTGATCAACCATTTCTTCATTGGGTCATGTTGCTGTAATGCAATAATCCTCTCCAAGTTCCTTTTTTTTCCATTAATATTTGTGGGACAAATGATTTGGCTTTAGAAAAGAAAACGTGTGCTTTAAATTTTTTCCACACAAGTGTTCAGTCCATATGAACAATTTGTTATGGATTCCTTTAAACTTGAACTGTGCGATCTCAACACAGCTAGTTTGGCTATATGGGTAGCAATTTCCTCCTCAAGATGAAACCATTCCTTTCTTTTCCTCAGCAGTTGCTCATCCTCCTCCAGTTGGTATTTTTCCTTTAATAATTTCTGCCTTGCCATTAACGCTGCTGAGTCATCCTCAGCTTTAAGATAAGCAGTTGTAATTGAAAAAGAAGACTTGCTTCTAGTAATAGACTTTTGCGTTCTAATGGCTCGATGTTCCACATTTGACACGCTGTCACTTGGCTTTACATCATCTTGCAGGTCATCTTCTGTGGACACAGCCTGTGTTAGCATTTGCAGTTCAGTTACTGTTGCACCATGAGTAACTTGATTCATGGCAGCAGAGTCAAACTGACCAGATATATGGCTTTGGAACAAATCTTTTGATCCACTCACACTGCTCAACAACTCCTTTAAATTTGTTGCTGTATTCTGCAATGCTGACAAACCATTAATTTTTTTATCATTTGATGATAAAGGAATCAACTCATGGTGTGACTTAGTTGCTCGTGAGTTTTATGCCTCAGTGATTGTCCATTTTAGAACTCGACACACCAGCTTTTATTTGACTCATGCTTCTGCTTTCATTTAATTTAATTTTTTTCTCCCCAAAAAAATTATGCATTTAAAACTTCCACAGAGCAAGATTCATCCAAATAAACTCCCATGGTCATGGTAACTTTGGAAAAAAAAGCAGGAAATTGATTGACTCATAACAGGGAAGGATTTTATGCATAAGTTCATGGCAGGGCACTGGTTCCTTCTTTTCAACAGATAGTCAGAGCCTTCACTAATGAACAGATAGCACTTGGGTTAATATAGAGGCCGGCTCCTTCCATTCATGAACAGCTTCATGCATACCTTCACAGGCAGACTCGCCTGTATTCCAATGGTCACTTTTCAGCGACTCCGTGAGCTGTTGATCAACAACCAGCGCATACCCCTGTGTCCAATGATTCCTTGGATCCATCCTTCCATTAATCCTTTTGCGTCTTGATGCTCTTCCTGATGGCATTATTAACCTTCTGTTGACAAATGTTGTGACTCGGGGATGACTTCTAACATGGTTCCTCAAAATCATTTCATATTTGTCAGGAATATTTTACAAACCACATGCATCTCATGTAGTTAATGCTTTCCAGTTACCGGTATTTTAAAAACCAATTCCTACATTCCTAATTGTTCATGTTCTTTCATTTCAACTTTGCTTTTCGTACAATTCAGCCTGTACTGTTACATTGGAAAATCCAGATGGATGTTTCCACAACCACCTGGATTATTGAGTGCCTCACAAACAGACCACAATTTGTAAGACTGAAGGGTTGTATGTCTGAGAAGGTGGTCAGCAGCACAGGAGTACCACAGGGGACTGCACTCTCACCATTTTCTTCACTCTGTACACCTCAGACTTCCAGTACAATTCAATTAAATTCAGTTTATTTATATAGTGCCAAATCACAACAAATGTCATCTCAAGACACTTTAATAATACAGTCCAATTTATTGTACGGTAATCGTAATCCAGTTCATTAAATTAAATATTGTCCAATTCATACATGCAGAGATAATTTTTGAAAAAGTAGCCTAACTAAGGAAATCAACGGATTGCACCAAAACTTCTCTTCGGTCCAATCCCTCGTCCTGAGCATGGACGAGGTGACGGTTAACAGGAAGAAACCTCTGGCAGAACCAAACTCGACCAACTGGGGGTTTGAGAAGACAGAAAAGAGGGGACTACAAACACCGTAACACCATTCAAAGGGTACCTGTTGAGAACAGGGAAACACAAGTTTCTCCCAGCAGTCTAAGCCAATAGCAGCTTGACTATGGGATGTTTCGGGGCCACCTGAGCCATCCCTAATTATAAGATTTATCAAAAAGGAAAGTTTTAACTCTAATCTTAAAGTTTGAGAGTGTCTGCTTCCCGGACATTTACCGGCAGCTGGTTCCACAGAGAGGGGCCTGATAACTGAAGGCTCTACCTCCCATTCTACTTTTAGAAACTCTGGGAACCACAAGTAAACCTGCAGTTTGGGAGCAAAGTGCTCTGTTAGGGGAATATCTTACAATGAGATCTTTAAGATGTGATGGAGCTCGATCATTAGGAGCTTTATATGTGAGGAGAAGAATCTTAAATTCTTTTCTGAATTTAACTGGGAGCCAATTGAGAGAAGCTAAAACTGGAGAAATATAAACTCCTATTAGTTCTCATCTGAACTAATAGGCAGACCTGTTTGATATGTGAGTCAAATTATAAATTCTGGTGAAAAATAACTCCAAAATTCCTCACTGTTGTACTAGAAGCCAAGGAAACACCATCTAGAGTAATAGCTAGATAATTTCTCCCTGAAGCGCTCAGGTCCAAAGAGAACAACTTCAGTTTAGTCTGAATTTAAAAGCAGACAGTTCTGAGTCATCCAGGTCTTTATGTCTTTAAGACAGGCTTGTAGTCTGACCAACCTATTGGTTTCATCTGGTTTCATAGATGAGTACAGCTGAGTATCATCAGCATAACAATGGAAATTTATGCCATGCTGTCTGATAATGTTACCTAATGGAAGCATGTATAAAGTAAAAAGAATTGGTCCAAGCACAGAACCCTGAGGAACTCCATGACTTACTCCAACGTGTGAGGAAGATTCCTCATTTACAAGAACAAACTTAAATCTATCAGATAAATATGATTTAAACCAGCCTAATACAGTTCCTTTAATCCCAATAACATGTTCAAGTCTCTGTAACAGAATGCTGTGATCGACTGTATTAAATGCAGCACTGAGATCCAACAGGACAAGCACAGAAACAAGTCCGCTATCAGAAGCTAACAGGAGATCATTGGTAACTTTCACCAGTGCTGTTTCTGTGCTATGATGCACTCTGAATCCTGACTGAAACTCTTTGGATTATTTCTGTGTAAATTATCACAGAATTTAGCTGCAACAATTTTTTTTTTATCGACCTCTATCCAATCTCTCTTTTTTGTCTAATGTTGTGGAGAAATGAGTAGTCAGACTCGTCGTGGTCAGCCTCTTATGGGGAATTTATTGAACAGTCTGTCACAGAGACGTGTACATTTCAGCATGCACGGAAATTCCCAATGACCTCAGTTTGTGACATCTTATACCTTTCTATATCATTCAGTGTGTATGTGGCCCAAACCCAATCTATTTGGTGCCTGCTGTTCGAGAATGTTACTAAATCTTTGTCATTGTCTAGACAGGATTCATTCTGACCTTAAACAACATCTGATTTAAACAGTGTCAGCATGAGATGTATGTTGTTCGAGCAGTGTCAAGGCTCTGCTCTCCCAAACTAACCTCATCTTGGACATTAACAAAATGAAAGAGATGATTGTGGATTTAGCAGGACCAGGAGTGAGCCAAACACTGTCTCCATTCTAAATGAAGAGGTGGAGGTAGTTAAGGAATACAGCTACATGGGGGTTTACCTGGACAGCAGACTGGACTGGAAATAAGATTTTCATTCTAGGTCACTATTACTAAGCTTAGGTCCTCCAATGTGTACACCATAATGTTGCATATCTTCTATTAATCTGTTGTGGAGAGTACAATCTGCTCTGCAGCATCTGTTGGGGCAGCGGCATCAGAGACTCAAAGAAACTGAACAAACTGATAAAGAAGGCTGGTTCTGTGCTGGGGACTGTTCTTGAGCTTAAAAAGAAGAATGCTGCACAAGTTGATGAACATCAAGAACACTGCCCATACTCTACATAACACAGTGTTGAAACAACAGTGTGATTAGTTTGAGGCTTCTTTAGCTCAGTTGCAATACAGAAAGATACAGAAGGTGTTTTTTTTTTTTTTTTTTAAATAAGAAAAATTAAAATAAGAATTTTGAACAAGTTCATAATGCTTCCATCAGTAAAAGCTCACTACACACTATGAACACATGATTTCTTATTTTCTGTTTTTGTTTTCCCCTCAGGTTTCTCCTGCACCTAGCATGTCAGTCTCCACTGTTGGAAGGTCCAGCCAGCCTCAGTGTTGTAGAGACAAATGCATTCAAACACCTCAACCACTTGTCTCTACGGCTGGCCCAAGGCTCTGACAAAGAGGTTAAAGACTATCTGGCAGCATGTCTCTTTTCTTTGAAGGTTGGCTCATTCAGCATTATGATACTGTCTAATATCTGTCATATATGGCTTTGAACTGGTAATAGGGCGGAGTGGTATATGAAATTAAAATTTATATAAATATTTGTTCATACTACATATGAAATCTGACCATATTTATAGTGTTCATATTAATAGACTGACGCTGTCTGGTTTCCCCTGTACACTTAACTCCAAATTGCCCTTTCGTAGTCATCAATGTGTAAGTGTGTGTGTGTGTGGTGGAGACAAGCGCTACATATATATATATAATAGAAAAATAATAGAAAAATTGTTTATTCATCCCCCAGTGGGGGAAATTCAAATTAGTCAAGTAGCTCAAATAATTTTAGATTATTGTATATTACTACAACAACAACAATAATACTACTACTAATAATAAATGACTAAATAAATAAATCTGCCTATCATGTCACTGCAGGACCTGAGCTGTTTCAGGGAGAAGAGACAGCTCTGGCCCCTCCTGTACACTGCTTCTATGTTGGCAGACCACTCCAGTTTATTATCCAGCACCACCCCCAGGTATTTGCAGGTCTGAACAGTCTCTATCTCCCCTCCATCAATGCAGACTGACTGGTATGGAGTTTTAGATCTCCTGAAGTCCACCACCAGCTCTTTGGTCTTGGTAGTGTTCAGGAGCATACACTTCTTTTTGGTCCAGCCATTGAAGGACTCCACAAGGTCCCTGTACTCCTTCACCTGTCCACCGCACACACATGCCACAACAGCCGTATCATCAGAATACTTCAGTATGTGGCAGGACTCTGAGTTGTACCTGAAGTCTGATGTGTACAGGGTGAAAAGAAAAGGAGCCAAAACACTATCCTGTGGAGCCCCAATACTTTATTCCATTGTTCCAGAAACACCTCTCCCCATCCTGACATACTGTGGTCTGGTAGTCAGATAGTCTATAATCCACGATGTCAGGGAGGGGGCCACACCCACACCTAGAAGCTTGTCTTTCAGTATGGGAGGCTGTATGGTGTTGAAGGCACTGGAGAAGTGAAAGAACATGACTCTCACATATAAACCAAACACATCCAGATCAGCATATGCCCGATGCAGCATGTACAGAATCATGTCTTCCACTCCTATGTGTATCTGGTTGGCAAACTTGAGGGGGTCGAGATCCCCAGCAACCTACAATCTCATGCGACGAACAAGGAGTTTCTCCAAGGTCTTCATGATATGAGATGTCAAAGCCACCAATCTGTAGCCATTCAGCTCCACCGGTTGCCCTAATTTGGGCACCAGTATAAGATAAGGTTTTCCATAGCACCAAAGCTTTTTCCATCTGAAGGCTCATATTGAAGAGCCTCTGAAGAGGGACTGCTAGTTGACCAGCACAGTCCCTCAGAAGCCTTGGACAGACTCCATCTGACCCTGCAGCCTTCCCTGACTGAAGTCTCCTGAGCTCAGCTCCAACCTCCTCAATAGTTAGACACAGAGGTTGTAGCGGAGGGATTACGACAGGAGCGATGTTGCTATCAATCATAGCGGTGGGGGTGTAGCTGGACATCCTCTGTCCAGGCCAGGCCAGGCGGTGGTAGCAGCCACAGATGTGAAGGTGCAGCTGGGCTCAGGATGCCTGGTGCTGGAAGATGCCGCAGAGGTGGATGTGCAGTTGGGTTCAGTAGGCCTGGTGGTGGAAGGTCATGAAGAGGTGGAGGTGTAGCTTGGCTCACAGGGCCTGGAGGTGGAAGCTGCCGTAGAGGTGGAGGTACAGCTGGACAGAAGAAGCCTGTTGGTGAGAGTTGCTGCAGAGACGGCGGTGAAGTCAGGCGGAGGAGGAGGCTTGGCGATGTGAGTTGCCATTGAGGTGGAAGTATAGCTGGGCAGTGGAGGCAGTATTGAGGAAGCAGCTGAGGTGGTGGGGTGGAGGGAGCACCAGCAGAGGTGGAACAAGCCACACTGTCAAACCTGTTGAAATATTGATTAAAAGTATCGGCTCTGTCCACATCACCTTCCACAGACAGTTCTTCAGTCTATATCCAGTGATGGTCCTCATGCCCCTCCACAGCTCCTTGGTGTTATTGTTCTCAGATGTCTGGCTACCTTTTTCCTGTACTCCACCTTAGCTTGACGTAGTGTCTTTTTAAGCTCCTTGTACACTCCTCCGCCATTCTCCATCCCCACACTATAACAAGCTATATAAAAAGCTAACAATAAACTACATAGAATGAACCCACTAGTCTGACTCTGTCAGAGGTGACAGAGTAGAGATAGAGTGCAGGCATAGAGGGAAGTGCAGAGATAGAGGGGGTAGGTAAGTGCTAGGATAGGAGATTCTCTCTGAAGAGTTGGGTTTTCAAGAGTTTCTTGAAGATAGACAGGGACGCCCCTGTTCTGGTAGCGCTCGGTAGGTCATTGCACCACCATGGGACAACACATGAAAAGAGTTTGGATTGTCTTAGGCGTGGTGTAGGAGCTGCTAGACGACAATCCTGGGACGAATGGAGGGACCGAGTTGTGGCATAAGCCTTGGCAAGAGCATTCAAGTAGATGGGAGCCGTTCCATTAAGCACTTTGTAGCTAACATCAGTGACTTGAATTTGATCTGGTAGTAACAGGAAGTCTTTGTACACAAGGTCTGTATGTGGGTTGTAGATAGACCATGCGATGATCAGATCTACCCAGTAGTGGAAGAGACACTGCCCTGTAAGCCTCCTTCATGTTAGCATAGAACAGATCTAATATCCTTTCTCCATGTATTGGACAGTCCACATACTGTAGAAAGCCAGTCAGGCAGGAAGATCTAAAGATGTGGTTGAAATCCCCTGTGATTGCAATGGGATGCTGGGTCTGTATCCTAGCAACGGCGTCATGGATGACGTCACACGTCGTTGCAGGTGCTGCCCTCGGTGGAATGTAAACGACAATGAAATCTGTATGGGAACTGTGTGGCCGCATAGAAGGGACAGAATCCATCTGACAACAGCTCAATATCTGGACAGCATACCCTCTCTTTAACAGTCACATTGCGGTGGTCAACCCATCTCTGTTAAAAACAGGATAACACCCCCGCTTTTTACACTTACCGCTCGTACTCTGGTCACGATCCGCTCGTACGGCTGTGAAGCCGGGTATGTCCACACATGAGTCTGGTGTGTTGTTGTTACCACCTAGCTTTAAGGTGGACAAGGAGGGAGGCACACACAGATAGAGCCCAATAAGTAGTTTTATTTAATATAACTAAATTAACTTATTTACAAATGAATGTGGCGTGTGGGTAAGATGGGAGTCAGTCATATCAGCAGTGTGTGGATGCGTGGACAATCTAGTAGATGTGTGTTGTGTGGTGCAACAAATTAAACAAAGAAGCAACAATGGCAGATGAGTGAGTGAGAGAGAGAAAGAAAGAAGGCTGTCTTTTATGCCCTCTGAAGAGCCCAGGCCACATGTGCAGGTATAATTATGACCCTCCCCCTCTACCCACTCCCGGTACCTGCAACAGAAAACAGAGGTAAACAGGTAGGCAAAGTGGGAGTGGTCGTCACGTCGTTCAGCCAGGACTCAGACAGACGGATCAAACTGCTCTCCTTATACAGCCGTTGGTTCCGCACAAGAGCCTCTTGCTCGTCACACTTGTTTGGTAGCGATTTAGCAGAAAAGGCTTGTACCTCTACCTACCGTTGTGCTTCTTTGCCTTTAGTTTTGCTTCAGCTCTGCATCCACGGTACAGCTTTCTTATCTCAGTCGGAATTAGATATTTAATTCCACGTCCAATCTTTGACAGTGCCAAGCGTTCTTATCTTGTGTAAACTGCTCTTGTACTGGTAGCAATACACATTGTCAAAAAATATAACAATGTAAATAAAAAGCAGATCACTAAAAATGTTTAGATGAAAACTGAAAATTACATTTATCTTAACGACTAACAAAACTGAGAGCTACACAGACTTGCTGTTGATAAGGCTGGCGCATAGCAACTGCTTATATATATATATATATATATATATATATATATATATATATAGTAACATGCTATATATATGAGAGAGAGAGAGTAAAGTGTTTGTGAAAGAGTGAGTGTGGCTAGTCATATAAGCCCTTTAATGGTCAGCAAGGTGAGAAAGTGATTTATAATTTAGCATTCACAGCTGTCTGTCCTACTCATCAGCAAGCTGTGCTGTTTATTGAGCTTACTTTCAGTTTAGTAAGAATAAAGCAGACACTCAAGCGCAGTTGCTGTAAAAGGTTATTTTATCAGACCTCGTTGCATTTTTCCAGTCAGTGACTCCAGGTTAATGTGTGGCCTTAATGGGTGTTGTTCTTTTTTCCAGTGACAGTTTCTGACACATTGTTCTGTCTGATAACAAAGAGATAACCTATTAATAAAAAACGCTTTAAAAGGGAATTCAGTTGTTTTGAAATACAGTTTATAAGTATAGAAAGAGAGAGTGGGTGAGGAAAACCAATTTTACCTGCAGACAGCAAGTTTTTATTGTAGACTTTTACTGACAACCTAAAAGTCTAGTTTTTTTTGTCTATGATTTACTGTGTATCAACTCATTGTTTAAGACAGAGAAGCAGGCCCTCGACATAAAGGTTAAGAAGATTGAAGATGATCTGTCCCGGCAGCTGAGTTATGCTCAACAGGTATGTTTTTGGACTTGTTTGGTGCCCCATTTTAATTATGCTAGAGCAACTGTATTACCATAGTGCCATGTTTTTGACATGAATATGAATGTTTGGCTGATCAGGTGATTGGCTTGACCAGCCAAGAATATTCTCCTCCTCCCTCTGAGAAGCTGTTGAATGGTCCATTAGTTTGATGCAATTGACTGAATTTGAGCACAAATGATTCTCTCATGTATCTCTCAATCTGCCTTGCTGCTCCATTTTTATGCTCTTTTTTTTTTTTTTTTTCCCCCATGTACAGCTGCTGTTTTCCTTTTTTTTCCAATAAAGTTTAAATACACTCTGTTATCCATGAAGGATTTTATTTTAGGCAGTGGTTCAATTACTTTAGCTTTTCAATTAATTTTTAATGACTATCTTTTGTTATCCAAATATTATTTACTGGGCATATAGCTCTTCAGTATTCAAGTAAAGCTGTTCAACTTAAAGCTAAACCTCAACACTTTAGTGTCCATTTGTTTCAGATTTAATGTGCTGAACCAGAAATCCATAAAGCTACACAGTAGCAGGTAAACAGTACATAGCTTGAGAGCTCACAATAGCACACACCAAACTGACTGAAAAAATACTTGACTGGTTGGCCATGGACAGCTGGTACTGATTCATCTTTTAGGCACACTCGTCATGAGTCATGCATTGAACTGGCCCAAGTTGTTAAAAACCACACCACAGGTGGAAAGGCTGAAGCAGTGTATCAGCTAGCCTAGTCAACAAGTTAAAATTAATTTATGAAGTGGTTGTTACTTTAGACACCCAAACATATGCTGTCAATCACAAGGTTTTTTTTCATATCATGACAGTGATTTTGTCACTTTATATCTTATGTCAAACTCTTGAAAAAAAAACAAAGCAAAACAAACAAACCAAACAAATTATATATATATATATATATATATATCTATCTGTAAAAGTGATGGTATCAGTCATTTTCGCATTAGTCGTGTTTGCGTTAATGTTTCTCCCCTTTCAATCAGACAGAAGAAGCCACAGTGAGGTATAGGCTATGGCTATAAAGATCTAATGTTAAAGTTCTTCACAGTTTTCAGAAAACGTGTGCTCTTTTAGGCTGATTGAAGACCAGACACGCCGCCGCGTTCTTGACCATCTGCAGAGGTTTCACAGCCCAGGCTGGGAGACCAGTTAGGAGGGTGTTGCAGTAGTCAAGGCGCGAGGTGACCATAGACTGCACCAGGAGCTGGGTGGCGTGTTGGGTTATGTGCAGCCTGATCTTTCTTATGCTTAACAATGCAAAGCGGCATGATCGAACATGATCTTTAAAGGTCAGCTGGTCATCAATCATGACACCCAAGTTTCTAGCTGGCTTTGATGGAGCATGTTTCCCTGCTCCACACCTGATTCAAATGAATGGGTCAGGTCTTTAAACTTTGCAGAAGGCTGAGGATGACCCATTAATTTGAATCGGGTGTGCTGGAGCAGGGAAACATGGAAAACATGCAGGGCAGGGTGCCTTGAGGACCAGGATTGAGAAAAACTGTGCTTGAGAGTATTGACAAAAGGATTCCGTGGTTGACTGTGTCAAATGCAGGCGATAAGTCGAGCAGGATAAGTACTGAGGACTTAGCTGTCGCTCGGTCTTCTTTTAAGGCTTCTGTCATAGCCAACAGAGCCAATATCATGTGGTGACTGTGGCAGTTCTCGCTTGTGTTGAAAGGTCTGACCTAGTCGAATTTTTTTCAAAATGTAACATAAAAGCAGCAGGAGGAGGAGGATGATTTGCACATCACATAAGTCTGTTTCCCTTTGGAGGTGAAGCTTTCTGCTAGTATTTTCAAGTGTTCTTGATGCATTCATTATCTTGCTGTATGGAAAGTTTCTGGGATGCAGGCTTTGGGAAGAGGGCCATTCACCCTCTGTGAGTTTAACACAGACTCCTGCTTATGCAGCAGCTTCCCAAGCATGTGTGTGACAGACTGTAATGTGTCTCCCACTTGTACATACCATTAGCTGCTTTAGATTGCAACTGGGGACTCTCAAGTCTCTGTCTCCAGCTCATCAAAGTAGCATGTCCTTGTCAGAAACACGGGTAACGTTTCCCTAAAAATCTGTAATCAAAATGGCTTTTTAGCTCATCTCCATTCCAAAATTGACATTATTTTGAGTTCAGACATCCCATTTCTGAGGTATAAGGAATGCAGCAGTGCTGATGGTTGAGACAAAAAAGGACCAAGTCTAAAAAGATGTTTACAAAAACCACCAAGTGCACCTTTGTCACAACCAACTTAAGACAAAATGACACATTTGAATGTGTAAAGAATAAAAGCATATGTTGATAAATTATGTAAATGATGTGAAAAGGGTAAAAAGATCAGTTTCACAAGAAACTGATATTTACATGTTCTCAGTGTTAGAAATAAATCATTAAAGACCTGAAACCTTTTACTATGATGTGGGCATGCTTTAGGTTTGTGTTGACTTGGGAAAAATGTCAAGAAACTTTTGTGTCAAATTGATGGTTTATATTATTCTTACAGACTCTGTCTGAGAAGACTAAAGAGTTGGACAAACTGCGTTCAGAGTGGACAAATCAGACCAGTTCTCTGTCCAGCCGCCATGCTCAGGAGTTACAGTTGGAGAGAGAGAAGGCCGTAGAGGTGAGACTTTCATCTGCTCATGCCTGCTTTTCATTATGTATGGCTTATAAAGTCTCCTATATACTTGTTTCCACTCCAGTTTATTTTAAGTACCACTCTTTGGCTTAAGCCTGCCAGCTATTTATGTTCTCATAAATACCTTTGTGCTAGAGTTCAGAAGACTAGGTGTTGCCACACTTTGCCTCAATGACTAATTTAAACATAAACGAACAAATTCACAAGGTGAAACCGACAAAGAATGACATGTCAAACTCAGAAATGCACATCTAACTGAAGCGCTCATCAGTGTGACAGAGCAGTTGTTGATTTGGTTTAAGCTGGTTGGCTCATCTGAACTTTGTATTTTTACACAATGGAACTTTTGACAAAGCTGGTCTATATTTAGAATGTCAGAGAGAAAATGGATCACTGAGAAGATTATGGTTCAGGATTTGTCAGGGAGATAATTTGTCATGTTTTTTTTTGTGTGTGTGTGTGTGTGGGGGGGTTTATGTCAGTTTCAGGGTAAAATTCAACAGGAGACCGAGCAGCTGCGTCAAGAGCTGGAGAGTACTCATAAGAAGAGCTACCAGCAGCTGCAGAGCAGAGTGACTGAGCTGGAGGTCACCTGCAGGGAGCTGACAGAGAAGAAATACAAGAATGAGTCTATCGTCCGAGACCTGAAGATTAAACTAGTGGGTTCAGAGGAGGTAGGTTGAATGAAGGTGCCAAAGGAGGAAAATCTGTGACCTGAGAATTTTGTACTTATATGTTCACATTTTTAAGAGACAGGGCTGAGGGCAGTGGTTACAAATTCTGATTTTAGTTCCACCATATCTTTCCAATTTTCTATTCATATGGCAAATATTTGTTTACCTTCAGAGGGAGCTGCATTCTCAAGATATCAAACCTGCATTAGTTGACAAATCACAATTTAACCAAACAGAAGCCACCAGAGCAGTTTCCATTTGTCCAGCATAGACGTTATGTTGTGCTCTCTGTCTCAGATTGACACAGGCTTACCTCACTTACTTCTTTGTAGACATGAATCTACATTTTAGATAATTTCAACCTCAATTCCAAAACAGTTTGGACGCCATGTAAAATTCAATTGAATTTTGTTTATATAGCACCAAATTACAAAAACTGTCATCTGAAGGCACTTCAAAGATAAAATCCAATTCAGACCAATTGTAATGCATTCTACTTTTAGAAACTTTGGGAACCGCAAGTAAACCTGCAGTCTGAGCAGACAGTTCTGAGTCATCCAGGTCTTTGTGTCTTTAAGAGATGCTTGTAGTCTGACCAACCTATTGGGTTCATCTGATTTCATAGATAAGTACAGCTGAGTATCATCAGCATAACAATGGAAATTTATGCCATGCTGTCTAATAATGTTACCTAATGGAAGCATGTATAAAGTAAAAAGAATCGGTCCAAGCACAGAACCCTGAGGAACTCCATGACTTACTCCAACGTGTGAGGAAGATTCTTCATTTACAAGAACAAACTGGAATCTATCAGATAAATATGACTTAAACCAGCCTAATGCAGTTCCTTTAATCCCAACAACATGTTCAAGTCTCTGTAACAGAATGCTGTGATCGATCGTATCAAATGCAGCACTGAGATCCAACAGGACAAGCACAGAAACAAGTCCGCTATCAGAGGCTAACAGGAGATCATTGGTAACTTTCACCAGTGCTGTTTCTGTGCTATGATGCACAAACAGATTATTGCAGATTATTTCTGTGTAAATTATCACAAAATTTAGCTGCAACAATTTTTTCAAGAACTTTATACAAAAAAGGGAGATTGAATATAAGTTTATAATTGGCTAACACTTCTGAATCAAGAGTAGGTTTTTTAAGTAAAGGTTTAATTACAGCAACTTTAAAAGTCTGAGGTACATAACCTGTCAACAAAGACCGATTGATCAAATCCAATATGGAAGTGTCAATTAAGGGGAAAACCTCCTTGAACAGTCTGGTTGGGACTGGGTCTAAAGTACAAGTTGATGATTTAGAAGAGACTATTGCTGTTGTTAGCTCAGAGAGATCAACTGGGCAGAAGCTGTCTAAATACAATTCAGGTTCTAAAGATACTTCTAAAGCTGCTCTACTTGATGATACATCAGTGATAATAGTGGGAAGGATTCAGTTAATCTTCTTTCTAATAGAACAACTTTACTGGTAAAGAATCTCATGAAATCATGACTTCATCTCTTGTTGGATTGTTTTCCTTCTGGAACCTTCATGTGCAGGAGTGCCAGCGTTTGAAACCGCAGGTTCTGAGTTTGAGAAGGGAGAACAGCACTCTGGACACAGAGGTCCATGAAAAGGAGCGTTTGGTGAGCCAGCTGCAGATGAGAGTGGCTGTTCTGGAACAGGAGAACAAAGATAAGGATCTGCTGATGCACCGCACAAAAGAGGTGTTGGAAGCCACCCAGCAGCAGAAGGTAGGAGCTACACCTTGAATGCGTGCTCAGAGCAGCCTTATGGCAATTTAAAAATAACAGTTTTCGGTTGCATTGCTGGGGCTATTTTTCCACAACGGCAGTTTAGTCTACTTAAATCACATTGTGTTTGTTCTCCGTGTCAACCAAGACCGAATAAAACACTGAAGTTGTAAATGTTTGTGGATCTACAACTTATTACATTAAGCGGAACTATTTCAAACTATTGAAAATGCATTGGTCACATTGTACATGGGGAAAAACAATGTCACCCAAGGCAACACACACACTTCTAGTTTACTTTGACTAACTGTTCTGCTACCTAAAATGCTCACTTGATCAAATTAATTTGATCCATCTGCTGCTGACACAAATGTACCGTTTCTTCAGACCTGAGTAAAATCAGGTTGAATATCATCAGACATTAACGATATTTCTTCCTTTTTGTGTATTTAGTCATTTTTTTTCTTTTATTTTTTTGTTCTGTAGGAATCGGTGGAGGAAAATGCAGAGAGTATGGAACTTAAAATAAGAAAACTTGAAGCAACTGTGAAATCACTGTCTGAAGAGTTGATAAAGGTTTGTGAAGCTAAATGCAGGTTGCATTGTCAAATAACAATCTGTCAATAATTCTTACCTTCTTGGAGGTTCCAGAATGACAATGAAAGTTGAAACTTTTCCTGCATAAATTTGTGCTGAGACATCATTAGGTTTTCAACCAATTGATCAATATAGACAAATAACCTCATCAAGGCAATTTGGCAAAAATAGTCTATGAACTGCATTCTTTTTTACAGTTGTCTTTAAGCATTAACCGGCACCATGACCTTGATAATTCTAAACAGACTTAGTAGGTTTACAGAAACATTGAAATCATACTGGCAACTTCTATTTACGTTAAAGCTGTCATAATTCTCTGAAAGTTAAGGCAATTATAGAGCTTTTGTAACAAAACACTTTGTTCTGTAGACGGTAACAGTACCATTTCTGTAAAACAGTATCCATCTTTTCATTTTCTATACCCCCTTCATCCTCCAGGGGGCTGGAGTGTGTCCCAGCTGCCATCAGTGAAAGACAGGGTATACCTGAACAGGTTACCTGCCCATAACAGGGCCAACACAGAGACAAACGACCATTCACACTCAGTCACTTCTACAGTCAATTTAGAATCACCAATTAACCTAACATGCATGTTTCTGAGACAAGTCTGGAGGGGGGCTGCAGAGCAGTCCCCAGCACAGAGCCAGCCTTCTTTATCTGTTTATTAAGCTTCTGAGTCTCAGGCTCTGATGCTGCTGCCCCAACAGGTGCTGCAAAGCAGATCATACTCCACCACAAACTGCTAGAAGACATAAGATAAGTATGTAATGTCCCTTGTTGAAGATGGTCTAAGTCAGCGGTTCCCAAAGTGGGGGGTGCAGAGCAATCTTGCTTTTGGCTTCACCTGTACAACGGCGGGTAATGAGGAGAGACTGCAGTATGTTGTCTGTCTTAAATTGCTAGCTTGTGACTGCTTGAAGCTAGAGCACAAAGAGACAAAACATCCAGAGCACAAAGACAAATCAGTTGAGTTTATCAGACAAAAACTCGTAAACTGCCGTGCTCAACAGTAATTTTTTACTAAAGCTGCATCCGTGCAGACAAATGCTCAACTTTCCTCATAAAAAGCTGCACACAACAGTGGAGGAATTAATACTCCCCTGTGCTATGGACAGGGTTTCAACTATGCTTGATCTCTCTGCAGCCAAAAAACTCTGTCCAAAAACACCATCGGCAGGTGCATTTATGACATGTCAAAGGACATAGAGGAGCAGCTTACTGATAAGGTGCGCGACAGCCGCTTTTCCCATTTTTGCAGAGAGGCAATTTTTGAAAAAAGGATAGCAATGTTGAATTAAAAAAAACATGTTATACTGAACATAATTACACAGTTAAGGTGCTTGAAAACAGTTACACTTTAAACAATTACACTGTGAAGGCGGTTTGTTATTTATTTCTCATTCTGAAAGAAGTTGTAGTTTATGGCAGTTTACTTTATTTTTTTCGAAAAAGGTTGAGGTTTGTATTAATTACAATGTGTGAAATAGACTGCAATGGAGTCTAAAAACAAAATATGTGTTTGTATGTCCTGGTTTTCTTTATTTTTTTTTGGGTGGACCCCTCTTTGGTAGATAAGAAAATTGTTGACTAATTTTCTTATCTACCAAAGGGGGGTCCAGCAGACAAAGTTTGGGAACCACTGGCTCCTAGGTGTTACATTTCCAATTCAGTCTGCTGTCCAGGTGAACTCCCAGATATCTGTACTCGTCAACCACCTCCACCTCTTCTCCCAAGATGGAGACAGTGTTCGGCTTATTCCTGGTCCTCCTAAAATCCACATTCATCTTCTTACCATGCAGTGATTCAACAAAGTTTTATTAAAGTTTGATTACTTTTAGGACGTAGGATCTATGAATATCTGTGAATATCTGCATGAACCATACAGTTTGTGGTACTTCTGAACTTTGGACTATTGCTCAATAGAGACAGAAGTTCAACTTATTTAGAATCCCAAGGGTGGACAAAAGATGATGCTGTTTGTGTTTGGGGAAATACAACGTTAAACTTATCTTTGAATATCGATGAGTCCTGTTGTTGTTTTTTATCCAGGCCAATGGTATCATCAAAAAACTGCAGGGGGAGGTTCGAGGCCTTGTTGGAAAAATAAAAGTAAAAAACACTGTGACTGTGTCACAGGAGAAGGTTCTTCAGGACACATCAGACAAACTTCAGAGTGTTGAAAAAGATCTACAGAGCACTCAGCAGCTGCTCAGTACAAAGGATGAGCAGGTATGTCTTCAAATAATGACTAGTAATGTCTTAGTAATGTTCGTAATGCATTTTGGTGTGTAAACTTTTCTTTCTTTTTTTAAAATATAAAT
This sequence comes from Leuresthes tenuis, assembly GCF_036924035.1. Taxonomy (NCBI): domain Eukaryota; kingdom Metazoa; phylum Chordata; class Actinopteri; order Atheriniformes; family Atherinopsidae; genus Leuresthes; species Leuresthes tenuis. The sequence goes on along the minus strand of NW_027325361.1, from coordinate 35,471,419 downwards.
GTACAATACACAAATAGTTTTCAGCTCTTTAAATAAGAATCCACCATGCTGTAGCAGCATGTAGGCACCTGATCATCTCAAATGAATTCTGCTGCATAACAAAGTTGTTCACATGCTGAGCAACTAAGCTGCCTGGTTGCTTCAGTTACACAAGAGAAGAACTGTTGTTATTTTGCAGGCAAATGGCACACAAGATTTATTTTTATTTTTATTCTATTTAGTTTAGTCATGTTAATCGGCAAACAGTCACATATTTTGAATTACTTTTGACTGGCCTCTGTGTTCCTGTCAAACAGCAATGATTTAACATGCAGTGTATCAAGGTGTATGTTTTAAGTATGTACATCCTTTGAGCTACATGCATCGTGTGGTGGGCAGAATTATTCAGGTTTCACAAAGCTTTTTGCTTTTTCAGAATCTTTTATTTAAATAAATTATAAATCCTGGAAACTAAATTTTAAACGGTGCAGACTGCCAAACTTCTACTCACAGCTCTGGCTACCCGCCTGATTCAGGAGAGTGGATAGGGTGTTCATGTTGCTCAATACATAAGCACAGAGGGGAGTTGAAAGTAACCGGTAGAAGCTACAAAGAGGGAGGTCAGGGGCTAGTGAGCATTAAAGCCACTATCTGGGATGAAACGATAAAGGTTCAGGAATACATCAGGAAGATGGGCCCGGTGACGAACTGCTAAGTGAGTGTCTCAGGCTGCTGAAACCCAGGGAAAAGAGGAGGAAATATCATGAGAGATGAGCCTCTGCATGGCATGTACACCCGACAGATTGAAGAAGAAGTTGTTATTGAGAAGTCATATCAGTGGCTAGAAAAATCTGGTCTGAAAGACGGTACAGAGGCACTAATAATGGAAGTTATACAACAAGTAGTTCCGACCAAGCGATCTGATTGGTCAAGAAGAAATTTAGAATGTGCTCATATCAGCATGACAGCACATCTGATTCGTCACCAAAAATATTACTCCGCTGAAATTCCTTGCAAAAAATGTTTTACATTTGAGAACAAACTGTCCATCAACATAGATGTAGTTTGATTATACATTTTATTTTTGTTTGCATTAGTTGTATAATCGCAATATTGGCAAGCGCCTCAGTCCTGACAACATCACTGTCGTGCTCAAATGACGTTAAAGCACACCCTCTCGAGTAATATTGCTTAACTCAAGAACAGGCCCTAAGAGTCCAGCACATTGTAGCAGGGTGTAAGATGCAGGCAGGTACGGCTAACATGGAATGCCCAGATCCAGCCTGATAAGCAGGTCATGGCTAACCAACCGGATGTGTGGGTCAACAAACTACAGAAGAAGGCAGTAATGATTGTTGTAGCAATTCCAAACAACAGCAACATCAAGAAGAAAGAACACGAGAAAGGTTTGAACGAGGAAGTTAAAAAGATGTGGGAATTGAAGGAAGAACCCTCAAGCTCCCAGGCCTTTGATAGAGGACCTGAGCTTGAAGGAAGCTCATGAGTGTGGAGGTTTTTTGTTGATGTATGTATGTGTGTTTATGTGTATATACAGAGAAATTGAGAGAATCTTTTCATTTTGCAGGTTTCATAAATGGTAATATTTAATAGAAAATATGAATTTGTTACAGTATGAACTTGACAACAATATTGTTTGCTTCTCACAGATTTTAAAACTGAAGGAGCAGTTGGAGAAGACTGTACAGAAGCTAAATGAAAGCAGAGAGGTGTTAAAGACTAATGAGAACGGTGAGGACGCTCGTCTAACTTGTTTCACAGATATTTGAACAGACTGTTTCTTTAGAGAACCCAGTGGGAACTACAGTCCATATCCTGACTTTGGAAAGCTATCTCGTCAAGATCTGCAGAGAAATTTCAGGAAACATATGAAGATCTCTCAAAGTTAATGTCCAATCATTTTTATAAGTGGTCATTCATATATATTTTGAATAAAAAAGCTAAACGAACAAACAAGAAGCCACAAACTTCATCACTTCCATTTCCCTTATCTTTCCTTCCAATCTGAAGGAAACATTTGAAAAACAAGTTAATGCAAAGCTTACACACTTATAAATGATGTATTTCTAATCTCAGCTACAAAAACCCAGCATTGATTGGTTGTTCTACCCAGCTGACACTAGCAGTGGGTTTAGCACGGTCAGTATGAATGGCAGAGGAGCCACAGTCGGGTAGTAATGTCAGCCACAGTGGTTTTTAAGTGTTTACAATGGGTTGTGTTTAGAAAAAAACAATGTCTGAATATGGAGTCCTGTTTCCATGTTGTTTTTTTAATTCAAGTGGGAGGTTCAGGGCCTTGTTGGAAAAATAAAAGTTAAAACACTGACTGTCACAGGAGAAGGTTCTTCAGGACATATCAGACAAACTTCTGACAAAACTTTTAAGATGAATCAGCTGATATGCAGACGATCTGTTGTATTAAATGGATGTTTAACATTATATTTTGGCAGTGAGGCATAATATCAATACTACTATTACTTACTACTATGAATAGAGATGAGCTCAGATGATTTAAAGGTGGACTCCTTGAGCTCACCCAACTAACCATGTACCAAACCTACCAGTTTAAAGTAGTCATGTTCTAACCACAGTCTATTCTTAGTTTGTTTGGTTTTTTTTGTATCAGGAGATTATAAAAATAGTCAGGTTCTTATCAGGTGTTAAGATAAATCCACCCTTGGATGAACAACACATGACGTATTGCAGAGTAAGTTTGTGTGAAACCCAGTCTCCATGATCCAACAGCTTGTAGAAGCAGCTTCAGCAGCAGTAAGTTGAAGTAATGGTTTCCTGTGTGACATTATCAGTCTCTCACATGGTTGCGGAGGAATCTCTTTTTTTCCAGCGCTGCTTCAGCTCATTGAGGTTTGCAGCATTGGTTTCTGCACAGCTCTCTTAAGGTCCCACCACAGCATTTCAGTCAGGTTGTGGTCTGGACTCTGACTGGACCATTGCAACACCTTGATTCTGTTCTTTTTCAGACACTCTGTTGTAGATTTGCTGTTGTGCTTGTTTTCCATCCTGAGAAAATGGTTTAGAGAGTGCATTTGATTCTCTGAAACAGCTACTTGACACACACCTCTTGCTGATTCAAGTTTTTGTGTTCTTTACTTATTAATTTACTTATTAATGATTATTCTGCATGTCTTATGTATTTTTTTTTACCCATTTGCAAACAAAGCTGTGTCTTGTGGACTCGTGCGAAGTACTACTGGGAACTTGTGGGACAGCCCTATTTATTACAGGTGAAGAATGGCTTGAAGAACAATCTCAGACCACCCTAGTGCCATTTAAACATTAATATAATTGAAGCTCAGCTTCACTCTCTCCTCTATCCCATCACCCCAAAACTGTTGAAGCAAACGGCTGTCCACACTTCTTTTTTTAAAGGGGACTTTTTACTCTCCACTGCACTTGTAAATGGGGTACATGTTTGGCTGCCAACTAAAATATTGTCACTACAATATCAATGACTTGTACATTTATTTGTTACTGTAAGTAAAGTTAGAAGGGACATATTGTGTAAAATTTTTTTTTTTTTTTCTCCTCAATTTGGGTGACTATAGGGTGCTGTCAGCTGAAAAACTCTAGAGGATGCAGCAGTCACAGAAACTGTTTAAGAGTCTGCAAATACAACCACATCACCACCATTCTGAAAACATTACACTGGCTGCCCGTCCCACTCAGAATTGAGTACAAGCTCTCCCTCCTCACTCATCAGTGCATTCACGGACATGCCCCCAATACATAAAAGAACTCCTCACCCTCTAGACCTCCTCATGCACCCTCCGTTCTGCAACCAAGAACACCCTCCAAGTCCCCAGAACCAAGCTCCGCACTATGGGCGATCAGGCCTTTCCCTCTGCAGCTCCAAGGCTGTGAAACACTCCCTGACCGTCTGAGGGCCCCACAAACTGCAGAGGCTTTTAAACGAGACCTAAAAACTTAGCTTACTGCTAAAATATATTTTATATAGCACTTTTTAAATGTAAATTGCAATACAAATACAATTTATTATTATTAAACTCTTCTGCTCTTTATTTTTGCTTTGCTACTGACATCAAATTCTCGTCATTTATTGTATAATTCACTTAAAGGGATAGTTCAGGTTTTCAGTGGTAGCACACGCTAACAGCCACAGTGCATACAGTGACATCGAGCTTCACAAATGTCGATTGAGAAAATGGAGACGTAGTGAACAGTGGTCAGATCTAAGAGTATCGTGTTATCAGAACATCTATAATGTAGTGTTCGCTGAACCCCAGTAAAAATCTTTAGGTTTGAGTACTGTTAGACGGTGCAAAATTGACCCTACTTTTGTCCCTGCTGTAGCTTTTTGCTTGGCTTCCCCATGAGAATTCCTCCCTGCTTCTCCAAATAGAGCTCTGACTGACGCCTACTGCAGCTGAGCTACCAACTGCTCATAAGTACGTCTCACAATCCCCCCCCCCCCCCCCCAGGTATGCCTGAAACTCATCCAGTGAGAAATGTTCTGCGGTGCAAAAATAGATGAGATTAAAATGCATTAATTTTTCAAATGCGTTAATTTTGCTTAAAACCTAAATATTGTCTTTATAAAAAAAATCAAATATTGTCTATGTACGCAACAATACTGAATGTTAGCTACTAAAAGCTTAAACAGAACACAGAGGAAAGAAGCAACAGTTGCTAACCAGCCAGCAATCGTCATGCTCTGCTGTGCAGGTTTTTAAAACTCGAGGTAATTGGCACATAACTCCTGATGAGACTGTGTCTAAAAGAGCGATCAGTCGCTACCAGCTGTATTTTGGAACAAAATTTCCAGTCAAGTATTTTTCTGTCAGTTTGGTGTGTGGTCTGAGCTCTCTGGTTTGCTGTATGCTCCTTCATGCCTAAATCTCGTGCTCTGAGGGTTGTTGGGTACTACAGATCTGAAAAGAGGCAGACTCTGAGGAGGAGAGGGGTGGAGTAGAGTTCAGTGAGTCACTCCATGTCCTAAAATGATCCACTTGAACAGAGGTGTAAGTTACTGGAAGAAAAATGAGCTGCTGTACTGTCTCTGGGCTACAGACATTTTATTTAGACTTCATGAAATCTTGAAAATGAAGGCAGCAGTGTGAGAGAAACTAATGGAATTGGAGCTGTTTGTGGTGAAGGAGATGCTACTGTAACACAAGATCATGTATTGATTTTTGGGGGGGGGCTTTGGAGTAGGACATGTTTCCCTTCAGGGTTGCAGCAGCTCAGGTAAATTGGTTGAAAAAGGGTAGCTATGTCTCCTTTAAAATTAAAAAAATTTAAGCTGAAGGCTTGGACACAACTTGGGGGAATTTTACAGTTAATTTGACAGAACATCTTGAATTATTGATTGCTTCTAAGTCCTTACACTGAAAATGTCCAGTTCTGACCACACAGTTTGTTAAAGGATAAATAATTGCATGAAGTCTCAAAGTATTGACTGAGCTGTTTAAAGATCAACGGGTGCATGCTCAGGGGGGCAGGATCCTATCCCCATCCCCTAACTATGCAGACTGGATGCAAATGACTTCACCAATGTGACATGGTAGCATCCACGCCGTCTAATTTTATAATGGGGGTGTAGTACGCATATGTTGTTCATCATAATGTCCATGGAGAGAAGAGGCAGTTTAAAGCACACTTTTCTAACACAAGCAGTAGTGTTGTGCTGAGTGTGTAATTTAATGTAGACAATAAACACACCAACAGTCATTTGGAATCCTCGAGAGGAGGATCAAAGGTCCTTATTTTGCTAGTTTTTAACAGCACTCTTATCTTCTGTTTTATCTTTTTTTATTCCAGTTATAAACTGGCTAAACAAGCAGCTAAATGAAAATCAGCTGTCCAGGAAGACACACTCCCCTGAATCTCTGGACAATCCTTCTGTCTCATCTACAGCAGCAGGACTGAGGGTAGGAGGTATTTCATGGCTATCGGCACAGATTCTTCTTATCACTTTTCTACAGTAACATTACAGTTACATGCAGGCAAATTATTAGGTCAAATGTTCCACCTTGTGATACTGCTACCAGTCCCACTCATCACTGTATTTTTCCAGGCCCAGTTTTATCCTTGGACAAGCAAACCGGCTGTATCCTCAGTGATGGCCACTGATGTTGCTCCTGCTGAGCAGCCAGCCAACAGACAGCCGTGAGTTTGGATGTTGCTCTCTTTCTCCAAGTAAACTGTAACTTCACAATTTATTCAAGTCATTCATGTTTCTCAAAGCCCATTAAGCATAGAATCTGTACTTGGTATACTGCAATGTCAATGTAAAAATAGCACCTACATTCCTTAATGATGCTGGTATATAAAATTCTAAATCTAAAGAAATGGAAATTCTAGGAATAATATAGTCTAATGAGAATTAAAAATGATTTTTATGCGTCTGGACTGACGAGAGATCAGATTCTGTTCACTTATCAAGAATAATTAGAAAAACTTAATGCTTCTCCAACTACTTGCAAACACTCCAAAGGGAAAAAAAAAAGTTTACATTCTGACATCAAGGGCAATTTAATCTAGACTGATAGATGAGTAACACATGGATGATGACTGAGGTGGGGTAAGCCTGTATACATGTCCAATTCACATTTGAAATGAGAATGTTGTTTTAGAACCGTGTGAGTTGTATTACATAGTGGGTCTACATGATGAGATTAACTCGATTATAGCTATAGTTCGGTTATGCTCCTTATTTGGGCAAGGGCAATTATCCTTGGATATGTGGCGGTGAATTAATTGAATCACTGGCACAAAGCATGTCATAGCCCAGTACGATAGGTGGCGCTGTCCCCATTTCAGCTATCGCTAATAGAGCCACTTCCGGTTGACCTCTTCTCAGGCATTCGAGAAAGATGACGAACGAAGATCAAGATGAAGCTACGTCCCTCTACATTTTGTTTGTGATGAGCATGGTTATGGCACAAATGCCATGCACAACGGCACCTTCTCCATCGCGTTTTTGTTTCCGACGGTGGCAACAACAACTGTAATATCATCCCCTTCGACTTTCGGGTCACGATCCCGAGAAAAAATCTGGAGCATGCGCAGAATGCTCAATCCAATCCACCACGTGCTTCACCGTCTACGTGCATGTTTATTGTGACTATCAACCGAGTTATCTCGGGGTCTTAATCTGACCACGAGTAACCTGATCTGGTTCAATTTTTTGTCAGACTAAGGTGTAAACATGAATTTAATAACTCAGTCTTATTGTAATTTAGCCATTAATCCGATTTTTACAGTTCCATGTAACCCCATTGAGTGTTGCATCACCATACTAGCTGTTTTCATTTAGTGTTGTTAAAGCTTATGTGTTGTTCAGTAGAGACTCTGCTGGCCTGGATCCGAAGTACTTCGACAGACGAGATGGTAGCATCCCGATCTACACTCTGTCATCTAACCTGCTCCACAGAGGTAAAACCTCTCAACATTTATATCCCAGCACGATGTGTTTAGCATAAGTCATTCTTTCTTTTGGGGCTTTTTCTTTTATTTGCAGAAAGTAATTTTTGGGAAAAAATCAGAGCAATGTCAGACAGAACTTGTTTTGTCTAAGGAGTAAAGTTTTAATTGACTGCAGCTCCCTTTTTAAATATTTGAAAGGTAGCTACTATGATGGGTCCACTGTGGCTCTGTTATTTATGCTAACCTCTATAGAGACACATATTTTCTATACCAAGTAATTAGTTGCACAGAATTTCTTTTAACTTGTACGCTTCATCATACTTATTGCACTTCTTTGACCTCATGCATCACTATTTGATATTCTCCCAAATCTTTGGTTTTGCTCAGTGGGCTTAGGTTGCCTGTGGTGTATCTGGCTGATCTGTAGAGTTGCTCTGCACACAGGGTGGTCTCATGTGGCCATCTGTAAAGATTTCTTTGCTTCATTTTCATCTCAGCCATATGCATTGTCCATTCTCAAAATAGATCTTTGTGAAAGACGTCTCAGGTGTGTTGTGTTCGCCTATGACTTAAGAGGCTGCCGCATTGATTTTGAGAATTTGATTTGAATGATTAAGTTGGGTGTTTGGTTGTTTTTATCTTTTTTTTTTTTTTTTTTAGAATCCATATTTGGACAATTAGTTTGAGTTAAAGAGTGACACTTGAAAGTTGATTGGACGGAAAAATGCTTCATTAAGAACTAATGTCTACTGAAATGTGGAATTGTTCTCACAAGTTTGTTGGGAGTGAAGGAATCTGCTAATGAGACCACATCAACTGTGGTGATCTGTAGAACTGTCCTGTCTGAAACTGAAGACAATACTTGAGTAGAATAAAAGCTTTTTATTATTTAAGAATAAATATTTGATTTGATTTACACCTTTTAAAACAAGTGTATTATCTGTCATTTCCTTTTTCTTTTCTTACAGAGTTACCTCAGCATTCAAAGCCTTCCATAGCCTCTGCTTACTTCTCTGCATCAAACTGAAGCATCTAATTCCAGTTGCCCACAACAGAATGTTTTAATTTCCTGCAGGAGGAGGAAGTAAACCCTTAACACCTAAGTGACACGTTCAGCTTTTGTACTAACCTGTTAATATATATTTTAAATAAACTTGATTTTTAAATAGCTGTTGTTGGTTTCTCAGTTAATATGTTAATGGTCTATCTGTCTTCGGTTTGGTGGTTTCCAGAGATCATAAAATCTGTATAGATTAAAATGAATCTATCCTCTTAATACAAATCTGTGTTTGCCACCTGTAACTGTTTAAATTATGTGTGTTGTCTGCTGTGTTTTGCTGATGAAGAGAAAGTTTTAATAAACTACTTTCTAATTCCCAGTGACGTTTACAATAATGAATTTTTATTCAAATATTGCAGCGGTCTAATTTTGTCAACATAAATATTTTATTACAAAGCCAATTTATAGTTCAAGGAAGTGTGGCTCTGAAGTTAGTGTATACACAGATGCCGTCTTGTGTGAAGCCTTTCTGCAGCTGACCCATCTTCGCTAGCTGGTATGCCGAAATAAACCAGGCACCACAATTGTAAATCATTTCATACAACATATAATGGGGGGCATTGTGGAGGAAAAACACATCACCATATTTGGGACCCATGAAATACTGAAAAATGCTTTGTTTGTCATGTTTTCCTATTACAAATGCATACCAGGCAATGGCAAATGAAGCCAATAGCTGAGATGTGGCTGTAGGCTGGTGTAGATTCATACTGACCAGACAGTCGGCATCCATAGCCAGTGAGGTTTGCATATCCTTCATCCACATGGGCAGAGCATGTGGGCTGCCCATCAAGGCATTTAAGATCAGGCCAAAGACGTTCCTTTTTGATAAAGCTTATAGTTAGGGGTTGGGTTGTTTAGGCGCCCCATATACAGAGGCTATACTCCTCGCTACAGTTTGCTTTGGTTTGAGTCCCGCATCGGACGGCCTTTGCTGCATGTCAGTCCCCCTCTTTCTGTCCCGTTTCCCGTCTCTAATTGTCCTATCAATAAAGGCATAAAAAGCCCCCCAAAAAATTGTTAGTTAAAAAAAAAAAAAAAGATTATAGTTAGGGATGGCTCAGGTGATCCTGAAACATCCCATAGTTAAGCTGCTATCGACATAGACTGCTGGGGGGCCTCCTATGTCACACCTTTCCTCACTCCCCCCCCCCCCCCCCCCCCCTTTTTTTATTTCCTCATATGACATGTACATTGTAGACATTTTTGTTGTTATTCACTTGTGTTTCTCTTGTGGATTGTGGCCCTGTACACTTATAACTAAGCATGGTTATCATGTCGGACCTGTGCCACGTGTATTGCATGTTTATGCACACACACACATTCATTAGCCCAGTAGCATGCTCGCTAAGCAGTTGATGTTTTATCCTGTGGTTTGAGGTCATCTGTATCCACTGTTGTGTTGTATGCGATTGCCGCTACTTGTGCTTATTTTTGTTTATTTGTGTGTTTTTTCTCTTCTAGTCTGCTTTCAGGTGCTCCTGGTGGCGCTAAGGCTGGATTCCCCACAGAGGCTGTGGATTGTCTTCTGTTTTGATTTTACAGGTGTAGCAGCTGGTTGTGTTTTTCTTTCTATTTTTGTTTGGCTTCTTCTTCTTTGCTCTTCCTCTTTCCCTGTCCCCCGGTCCAGTTCACTATTACATCTTAAATATTGTAACAAAAAGAAATAAATAAGCAGTTGATAGGCATCAAGGGGAGCTTTGCAATCATAAAGCTTCCCTTGGCAAATTAAATCTGGCATAAAAGGTATTCAGACTACAATTCTGCTGCCATAATGCTGGACAGGACAAGGGGAGACTTTTTTTTTATTATAATAATTAGATTTAATTGGATTATGATTACAATGAATTGGAGTCTTTGTCACGACAATTGTTATGATTTGGTACTATGTAAACAAACTGAATTGAATTCACCTGTGGGGAAAGAGAAACTCAAGAGCTGTCAATTGCAAGGGAGAAACTGGATTGTGTAGATTTGGTTCCAATGAGAAGGAGCTTAGTTGTGTCACCTTTTGTTTTCAAGAAGTTAGAAGTGAACCAGGATTCTATTTTGGATAAACAGGAGATGAGGGAGGAGGGTGGGAGTGTGGAGTTAGGCTTGCTGGAAAGGTAGACCTGGGTGTCATCCGCTAAGCAATGGAAATGGCTATTGAATTTCTGGAAAACATTGATAAGGGGGAGAAGGTCGGTAATGAAGTGGAGGGGCACACCTGTAGGGACTAGGGAGAGATTGGATTTGAAGGATTAAACTATCTATGATCTGTGTGTAGCCTAAAAGATAACAGCGGATAAGTGTGGAACAAAAAAATTACTATTTTTAAATAATATAGTATTTTTTTCATGTAATTAGATTTTAGATTAATTTAATTTCAATGTAATTAAATGTTAATTTAACCAGGTATGATACCCGAGTCACCTCATCTGGCTCCTCTCGATGCGGAGGAGCAGCGGCTCTACTCCGAGCCTCTCCCAGATGACTGAGCTTCTAACCCTATCACTGAAGGAGAGCCCAGAAACCCTGCGGAGGAAACCCATTTCGGCTTCTTGTATTCAAGATCTTGTTTTTTCGGTCACTACCCACACCTCGTGACCATAGGTGAGGGTAGGAACGTAGATTGACCAGTAAATTGAGAGCTTCGCCTTCTGGCTCAGCTCCTTCTTCACAACAACGGGTCGGTGCAGAGCCTACAACACTGCGGACACCACACTGATCCACCTGTCAATCTCCCGCTCCATTTGTCCCTCACTCGTGAACAAGACCCAGAGATACTTGAACTCTTCCACTTGGCGAAGGATCTCATTCCCGACCCGTAGAGGGCATTCCACCCTTTTTCGACTGAGGACCATGGTCTTGGTTTCATCCCAGCCGCTTCACACTTGGCTACGAACCGCTCCAGTGAGAGCTGAAGGTTACGGCCCAACGACGCTAACAGAACCACATCATCTGCAAAAAGCAGAGACCCGATTCTGAGGTCGCCAAATCAGACCCCCTCAACGTCCTGGCTGCACCTAGAAATTCTGTCCATAAAAATTATGAACAGAATTGGTGGCAAAGGGCGCAGCCCTGACGGAGTCCAACCCTCACTGGAAACAAGTCCGACTTACTGCCGGTAATGCGTACCCAACTCTGACACCGGTCATACAGTTTAAGGTAAACACAAGACTTTAACATGGTTTCGGACTCAGGAGTAGACAGACTCAGTACTTCAGGAAGTCAGCGGAACTGGCAGTCCACGAATATTGTTAAACAGTATATGAAAGATTTTGGTCTTTGTGATGCTTGGTGCTCCCACCACCCCACTCTTAGAGAATACACCTTCTTCTCACCGGTACACCACTCATACTCAAGAATAGATTATTTCTTAGTTAGCAGTTCCTTGATGAGGGATATTTCAGACACCAAAATCCACCCCATCACTATCAGTGATCACGCTCCAGTTTCTATCACACTGAAGAATGACAGAGTTACACCACCAGCTAGGAATTGGAGATTTAATACATCATTACTAAAAGACCCTGATTTTATTAATTATTTCCAAAGGGAATGGTCTGTATATTTAGAAAATGACCTGCCAGGAATGTCAGCTTGTACTCTCTGGGAAGCCGGAAAAGCAGTTATGAGAGGCAAAATACTCTCTTTTTCATCAAATAAGAAAAAGAGGGAAAGTTCAAGGATATCAGATTTAGAACTCAGGATTAAATCATTAGAAGTTGTCCACAGTGCCTCCAAAGAGGAACACACACTGAATGAACTAAGAAAAGCTAAACTTGAATTAAACAAAATTATTGATAAACAAACACAGTTTCTGATACAAAGACTTCGCTTGGAGAACTTTGAGCACGGCAATAAATCTGGAAGGTTCCTAGCTAACCAACTAAAGAGAAACAAAGAGAAAACAACAATCACTTCTGTTAAAGACTCAAAAGGAAATGTCACCCATGACCCCGATGTAATCAACAATGCTTTTAGGGACTTCTATAAAACCTTATATTCATCACAAAATGATCCATCAGACAGTAACATAGATCAGTTTCTTAGTAATATCAACCTTCCAAAATTACAAACCGAACAGGCAATGGCTCTGGATTCACCTCTCTCAATAGGAGAACTCCATGAAGCCCTTCAACATATGCCTAGTAACAAAGCCCCGGGACCAGAGGGTTTTCCAGCAGAGTTCTTCAAAGAATTTTGGACTGTTTTGGCACCTGCATTTCACAAAATGGTATTACAAGTTAAGCAGAATGGAAGATTATCTGCTAACATTATCCTGCTACAGAAACCAGGAAAAGACCCCATACTTCCATCCAGCTACCGCCCAATATCTCTAATAAATGCAGACCTCAAAATAATTTGTAAAGCCCTCACCAAAAGAATAGAAAAAAAAATAACAACACTTATAATACATCCTGACCAGACAGGTTTTATAAAGGGTAGACACTCATCCACTAACACTCGCAGGCTAATTAATCTCATAGACTATTCTACCATCAACAACCTGGAAACCACAATAGTCTCTCTAGATGCAGAAAAAGCATTTGATCGAGTGAACTGGAAATTTTAATAAGTCTTTATGCTGATGATGTATTACTTTTCCTTCAGAACTTCCTTCAAAATTGATTTTATGTACATGTGACATTATTGTGATTATTAACCTATGTTTCCCTGTTCCAACAGATATCCTTTGAATGGCGTTATGGTGTTTTTCCCCCCTCTTTACCCTCTTTTCTGTCTTCTCAAACCCCAGCTGGTCGAGGCGGATGGCCACCCTTCCTGAGTCTGGTTCTGCCAGAGGTTTCTTCCTGTTAAAAGGGAGTCGTTCCTTTCCACAGTTGCCACAGGCACGCTCAGGACGGGAGATTGGACTGAAGACACATTTCGGTGCAATCTGTTGGTTTCCTTAGCTAGGATATTAATTTTTTGAATTGGCTCTATATGAATTAATTGGATTATGATTACAATGAATTGAATTCCAATTGGCTTGAATTGGACTATATTACTTAAGTGCCTTGAGATGACAATTGTTGTAATCTGGCGCTATATAAATAAAATTGAATTGAATTGAATTGAATTGAACTCACAGACGTCTCTCACTCACACCATCACACTCATAAATAAATTCTCAGCACTTTCTGACTACTCTATCAATTGGTCTAAGACCACAGTTCTGCCCATTAACTGCAGGGTCCAGAATATACCTGCGATCCCTTTACAGTCAGGAAATATTAGATATTTAGGCATAAACATTTCCTCCAGGCTCTCAGAGCTAACAAAGCTAAATTATGTGCAATTATTAGACAGTAGAGGACGATCTCTCTCGTTGGAAGTCCTTACCTATATCACTTATGGGGATAGTTACAACCATTAAAAATGATGATACTACCAAAAGTTAACTATTTGTTCTCAATGATCCCCATAAAACCATCTGCTACTTGGTTTAAGTCACTAGATTCATGCATCTCCAAATTTCTGTGGAAAAACAAACCACCACGTATTAGTTTAAAAACGCTACAGAAAACTAAGGAAAGTGGTGGATTAGATTTACTTCATTTTCAGCACTATTCCTTAGCCAATAGGTTACAGTATATATCAAAATGGTTTAAACTTAGCCCAATAGATGAACCATGGATAAATATAGAACAAGCATTGTGTGATAATCTGGAAATCTCTGACCTGCCACTTATTAGTCAAAACGTAAAAAATCACAAATGTTTCAAAAGCATTAACATCAGCACCTCTCTGACAGCCTGGTGGGAATTTCTTAAAATGACAAAGTCTTCACTTGTCCCGTGTAAGCTTACACCCATCTTGAACAATCCTGACATCCTGCAAAACAAAAAAATGCTAAACTTTGGAAGAACAAAGGAATCAAACATCTGGAACATATAATCCAAAATGGAAATTTTATTTCATTTGATGAGCTCATATCACAACATGAGATAGGCAGCAACAAATTCCTAGAATATCAACAACTTAAGTCTATAATAACAAAGAAATATATCCTCCACCAACCAGACTTCAGGTATCATAATTTTTAAGCCTCTGCAGCCCAAAACTACTATCAAAAATATATGAATTATTGTCTAAGATAGATGACACAATGTCTCTACCATCCTCAAAATGGGAGGCAGATTTATCCATCAGTTCTAGTCATAGCTTCTGGCCACAAATATGTTTGAACACCTTCAGAATGACTCGAAATCCTAATTTACAGCTCATACAATACAAGATTCTTCATAGAACACACTATACAGGACAAAGGATGTTCAGGATGGGTCTAACACACTCAAACATCTGCTCACATTGCACAGATAACACACCTGATGATTATGCACACGCTTTGTGGTTTTGTGCGCCTGTCCAGAAGTTCTGGTTTGAAGTCTGTGAGGACCTATCAACATGGCCAAAGTGTAGCATCCCTGCATGCCCCACACTATGCATACTGGGTGACTTAGACAACATCAACATAGAAATGAACTCAGCACACATGGTTCTCACAGTGTTATGTATCGCAAAGAAAACTATTCTCATGAACTGGAAAGCGAAGAACAATCTGTGTATTAACCAGTTTAGAAATGTTCTTTTAGATTATATTAGCATGGAAACAATGTCTGCCTCCTTAAAACATCAATTGGCTCAATTTCATTCTCTCTGGTCCCCGCTGATTAGCTTTATCACATAGTGGTGGTGGTGGGTTGCTGTCCCGTCGCTCTGGGCGGTTGGGTGTGTGCTGGGGGGGGCTGTGTAGCTTCGGGCGTCTGGTGGTCTCTCGGGTCGTGGGGACCGGGTTGGTCATTGCTGGGGGGGACTGTGTGTCGGGCTTGGAGGGCAGTTTTGGGGGCTTGCGGGTGGGGCTGTCTTGCGGTGTGGAGCGGGGTCCCTTAGGGGCCTTGGAGTGGTGGCTGCTGGCTCTGTGGCCGCTCTGGCGTGGGTGGTGGTGCTGGGCCTGGGCCCTGGTGGCTGGGCGCTGCCTTGTGCCCGGGGGGGCTGGGTTCCCCTGGACACGCCACAGTATGGGTGGGTTGGTGCAGGTCCTGCGACTGGTGTGATCGGGTGGTTTGTTTGTTTTTTGTAGCAGTCGTCCGGGGTCGGGTGGGGTTGGGTTGAGTGGGGTGTAGCGGGATGGGTACCTTCTGGGGGTACAGTAGCTCCCGGAATATGGTCGCTGCAGGCCCTGAGCCTGGTGGACATCAGGCCCTCCTGCCCTGTGTTGGGTCCCAGGTAGCGGGGATGACTATAGCTCCCCACGGTCTATATCCCCATACCCCTCTCCCTTTTGGCTCCTCTACACAGCACACACTCACACATCAAGGGTTTTGGGGGCGTGTGTGTTCAGTGGGGTGTAGTGGATGGGGCCACGTAGGTGGTCCCCTTGGCTGCACTCTGCAGTTCCCCGCCCCTGTTTTAATTACACCTTAGACATCACTACTTATCAAACACACACACACACATTAGGTCTTGGGGGGTGGTTGCACTGAGTGGCATCTGGTGGGCGGGGCTCTTAGGGTATGTAAGCTGCCCAGAGGGCCGCGCTTCTAGTTCTACAAGGTTGGCTGCCCCTCAATTTTAATCGCTCACTATTAGAAAATATTGAAGAGCCAGAAGGGTGAGGGGAGGGGTCTTCTCACACCCCTGCTTCCTGGTTGCTGCTCGGGGCGGGAGGGGCCAGGAGGATTAATTAATTGTTCTGCTGGTTCGGGGTCTGTGGTGGCTGGGGGGCTGCTGGCCCCCTGGTGTGCCCGCTGCACTACACCCCAGCGGAGTCGAGGGAGGGAGGATGTGTGGATGTATGGGACGTGAAAGTGTGTGTGGTGATGATTGGGCCTGGGTCTGGGACTTGCTGTCTCCTGGCCTGCCTGTGCTTCTCCCGATGGGGGGGCGGCGTTGCCTCTCCCCGCTGCTCGCGACTTCACCCACCTGTGGGCACGTCTTGACTCCCAGGGCACTTGGCCAGGGGCGCTGGGGCAGGCGCTGACCCACTATGTGGCTGTCTGGGGCGCTTGGCCCTCCCGGGTATTGGGTGGGGCCTCTGCCGGGGGGTTTGGGGGCGCTCGAGCTCCTGGGGCCCGGGTCTGGTGCACGGCCCATGTCTGGGCAGCTGGGGCCTAGCGGGGTCGGTGGGCTGTTGCCCCTGGCTCCCGGGGGGCCTCTGCCCTATGCTTATGGGGGCTCTGTCCGGGGGCTTCCTTTGCAGTCTTCTGGATGGATGCGTGGTTGTCCCTGCGGTGGGCTTCCTGGGTTCTGTGCTCCGTGGGGGCTGCTGGTGGCCTGGGTCTTGTGGCCCTCTCTGCCTGCTCCTGATTGCTGGGGGGGGGGCTGTGGATTGTGGCCCTGTACACTTATACACTCATAACTAAGCACGGTTATCATGTAGGTCCTGTGCCATGGGTGTTGCATGTTGTCACACACACACACACACACACACACACATTCATTAGTCCAGTAGCATGCACGCTAAGCAGTTGATGTATTATCATGTCGTCTCAGGTCATCTATATCCACAGCTGTGTTGTATGCGATTGCTGCTACTTGTGCTTGTTTTTGTTTGTTTGTGTGTTTGTTTTTTCTCTGCTTGTCTGCTTTCAGGTCCTCCTGGTGGCGCTAAGGCTGGATTCGCAACAGAGACCATGGATTGTTGTCTGTTTTGTTTTTTACAGGTGTAGCAGCTGGTTGTCTGGTTTTTGTTTCTATTTTTGTTCTGTTTCCTCTTCTTTCCTCTTCTTCTTTCCTTGTCCCCCGGTCCGGTTCAGTTCTATTACATGTTATATATTGTAAACAGAAATAAATAAATGGGCATCAAGGGGAGCTTTACATTTATAAAACTTCCCTTGGCAAAGCAAATCTGTTTGGTATAAAAGATATTCAGACTACAATTCTGCTGCCATAATGCTGAACAGGACAAGGGGAGAAAAAATAAATAAATAAATAAGGTAAACACAAGAAATTTGTGCTAAAAAAAATAAAAATAAATAAAAACTGGACCAGACTCAGTGAATAATTCCCTATAATCCCTATGTAGACCAGTGAGCAGTGCTGGCCAACATGTCATTGGGGTCATCAGGTGGGAACCTCCTTTCATCGGTGTTTCGTCTAGTTGGGCCCACGACACCACCAGGAGGCGAGACAGTTATCACTGGCGTCCCAGAGTCATTCCCCTAATGCCAGCCATCACTGCTCCTCACACCACAACAAGCATCTTTTTTTTTTCCAACCACAAGCTGCCCCAGCCTCTCACCAACTGCACACCAGTCATAGTGAGTGGGGTTACAAACCCTGGTTTGGGTAGGGGGTAGAAATAGAAGAGGCAAAGATAAGTAGGAATGGGATACAAACCCTGTTTCGGGTAGGGGGTAATGAAAGTAAAGAGGGTGCCAGCGGTGAAGGCAGGACAAGACACACTAGCAGATTTAGCAGGCAAATTCAACTAAACAGTCCTATAACCATCACAAATGCCAGCAAAAACAAGGCCATACAGGCCAACTTACCTAAAATGGTCGTCTGGTTTCAAAAGGCTCACGTGGCCCACACCCTCCACTTAAATACATCCTGGATTTCTTTCTTGCTTCTTCCAAGAGTCTGCTAACCCTAAGTGCTCCCCCTGCTGGCCCCCAGCTACTACTGCTTCTTCTAATCCAAATCCACTGACTGAACTTTACTGCCTCATCTGACACTTCCGTCACTATTTTCCTCACACTTTGTCCACTTATATCCAACTCCCTTAACAATGAGACAACAGACTTTGCAACAAATCCTCTACATCCTACTTCCACTGGGCATATCCTAACTTTCCATCCTCGCTGCTCTTTTTCTGCCCCTAACTCCACATACCTAATCTTTTTCCTTTCATATGCTTCTGCCACTAATGCAGTGTTTCTCAATTCCGGTCCTCATGACCCACTGCCCTGCATGTTTTCAATGTTTCC
This sequence comes from Leuresthes tenuis, assembly GCF_036924035.1. NCBI lineage: Eukaryota > Metazoa > Chordata > Actinopteri > Atheriniformes > Atherinopsidae > Leuresthes > Leuresthes tenuis. The sequence continues at coordinate 35,453,035 of NW_027325361.1, read as the reverse complement.
CTCCTCCACCACACCTGATTCAAATGCTCAGCTCATCATCAAGCTCTGCAGTGGCCTGATAAGGAGCCATTCATTTGAATCAGGTGTGGTGGAGGAGGGAAACATTGAAAACGTGCAGGGCAGTGGGTCATGAGGACCGGAATTGAGAAACACTGCACTAATGCCTCCCAAGGAACATTAAGCTCTATGAAATAGACTCTCATTCTATTCGTAGACCATAAGACTATATCAAGTAGAGGCTTTTTCTTGGGGAACAACAAGCTTTCCTCCTAAATCTACCTGCATTTCCCAATCACAAGCATCCTCTGAGCTGCCTTGCCTCTTTATTATCTTATTAACTTTCTTCCTCTCCTGAACAAACTGAATTGCCACTCTCTTTACCTTAGACCCTCCTAAATTTACCTGCCTTCGTTTATCTTCAATACCTGCAGCTAAGCTTCTTAATACTTGGTTATGTCGCCACGTATACCGGCCTTGTGACAGACTAACTTTATAACCTGACAGAATGTGCTTTAAAGTTGCAGTACCTGAATATAATGGGTCTCCATTTACCCAGAGTTTTAGGTTCTGGGGAGTTGGCAATACATCATATGTTGCCCCTATCAAAAATCTAATACTCCTTTATGAACGGAATCAGTGACAAAGGGCAGCCCTGATGGAGTCCAACCCTCACCGGAAACACGTCCAACTTACTGCTGGCAATGCGGACTCGACATCGGTCATACAGAGACCAAACAGCCTCTATCAAGGGATCCGGAACTCCATACTCCTGGAGCACCCCTCACAGGACTCCCAAAGGAAAACGATCGACCGCCTTCTCCAAAAAATAAGACAAAATACCACAAAATACATGGAGGCCGATTGGGCGAACTCCAATGTACCTTCCAGGACCCTGCTGAGGGTGTAGAGCTGGTCCACTGTTCCACGACCAGGACGAAAACCACACTGCACCTCCTGAATCTGAGATTCGACTATCCGACGGATCCTCCTCTCCAATACCCCCGAACAGACCTTACCAGGGAGGCTGAGGAGTGTGATCCCCCTGCAGTTGGAACACTCCGGTCCCCCTTTTTAAAGAGGGGGACCACCACCCCGATCTGCCAGTCCAGAGGCACTGTCCAGGATGTCCATGCGATGCTACAGGGGCATGTTTACCAAGACAGTCCTACAACATCCAGAGCCCTGAGAAACTCAGGACGGACCTCATCCACCCCTGGGGCCTTGCCATCGAGGAGCTTTTTGACCACCTCGGCAACCTCAGCCCCATAAATGGGGGACCCGTCTCTGAGCTCTCGGACTCTGCTTCCTCTGAATGTGTGTTGGTAGGATTGAGGAGGTCCTCGAAGTATTCCCCCCAACGACTCACAACGTCCCTCCTTGAGGTCAGCAGAGCCCCGTCCCCTCTATACACCGTGTTTTCAGTGGTGCCAAGTGCACATATGGACACCCTTATGCCTGAACATGGTGTTTTTTATGAAAAGCGCAGTCCAAATTTATTTTTCATCATGAGGGTCTTTTGAGCTGTTCTTTGTCTGGTCCCTCATCTAGGATCTGTTTGCCTTGGGTGATCTAGATGCAACCTAGCTGCTCCGGGCAACATTGCTCCCAGACTCTTTGGGGCACGCAAACTCCCCCACCACGGTAAGGTGACAGCTCACAGGGAAGTGTTGAGGAGGCAAACTCTCAAAATTGAGTGCAGTGACCCAGCATATAGTAGAAGAACTGCAAAGTCAGTTTTAAAACATCTGTTTTGGTATTAATTAACCAGACTGTAATTACACATGAAATAATAATGTATGAAACAGTTTCATACAGAAGACATATTCTGCCTGTTTTTCAGAAGCTGATCCTGAGAGCAGCAGCAGCACTGATTAATCATCATGGGTGCCAATGCTAAAGGTAAGGCACACATATTTACTATTGTGCATGCTTATTATTCTCCCGTTTCCGTCACAAATTTCGGTGCGCTACTCCTCCCGCAGTGATGGTCTGACCGGAATATAAAATACATCGCTGCGTGTGCATCGATCGGGAATGGTGGACTTGTAGTTTTCTCTCTCATTACTTGAAATGAATTCTGGAAAATTGGCTCAACGAGCCCAAAACTGCCCCCCTTTGAAGGCCTTCTAACTCAGCCATACAGCATCATAGACACATAATTCAAAGTTTGTATGTGATAGGAAAGACTCAACTTTAACTGTGGTAAAGGGCTTGTTGATAGATTATACAGCTTTGACACAACAGCAGTTTACGTTTTAGTTAGCCAGAGGACCTCATCTCATGCCTCTCACACTCTAACTCCCACTCTAAAATGATTTAAAAAAAAACTTTCTCAAACAAATGCCTCTCACGTCCAAAATATCTGCCTGATCTAGATCAATTTTACCTCAAAATGTAGGTATTTTAGTCCTCTTTCAGCCAAAGTCACTCTGTAACTTATGCTTCTCCCTCAAATCACCTCTTATTCAGAACACCATCACACATTTCCATTATAAACAGGCTCTCATTCTATCCTTTAAGCTGATAGTGAGGGCTGTGTTCAAACTACCATGAAACCTGTATTCTACACAGGACCTTGTTAGCTATTTTTATTCTTCTTTCCATCTTTGTACTTTAACATATGCTTCTCCCTCAAATCACCTCAGATTCAGAGCAAAATCACACATTTCCATTATAAAAAGAATGTCCTTTTCTCCTTTATATTGACAGTGAGGGTTGTGTTCAAACTGCCATAAAACCTGTGTTATACACAGGACATTGATATAAATTAGATAACTGTCTTCAGGTGACCTTTCTCTTATTGAAAAGTTATAATTGTTTTTTACTGTGACTTATAAATCCATTCAAACAGCTGTTTGTTCTCAGGGTGCACAACCTGACCTCCTCTGTGTCTCTCTGGCTTAAACAGGCCTTCTCTGTGCTTTCCATCACTCATGCTGTCTAAAGCAGGCAGGTTTCACCACAGCAAGCCAGAATCTCATATTTTACACTGGATTTTGACCATGTAATGTGTGACTGGCAACTAGCAGCTCTCTCAGCACAGCACAGCCTCTGTCTCGACGGGCAGCAGCTTGGCACTCATCAAAATTTCTTCAGAAATGTTCTAGTTGTAGATATTGTTGAGAGTTGAAAATGGACTTTGGCTAATTTGAGGTAGTGGATTGACTACTAATTGAGATTTTTGGTGGATTCAGATTTAGACCTGACTGCCACAACAACAGCCCAGTCCACAGCACTAGCAGCAGCTACCTTCAGGTCTAAGTCGTAACACTACTAGGCTTTAGCAGCAGTCACCACCACCAGGCCCCAGCAGCAGCCACCACTACCAGGCCTCAGCTGACACCACCACCAGGCCCCAGCAGCGGCCATCTCTACCACCAGGCCTCAGCAGCAGCCACCACTAAATGTCCAAAGGGAAGAAAAACAACATTTGCTATGGCTGTAAATGTAGAGACGGAGTTGGTTACTATGGACACTGTCAGGAAACAAGTCAACCAGATGCTGGCTCAACAGAAGGCCTATTACACAGAGATGCTGGATGGAGCTGAGCTGAGCTGAGCCCTCCCCTGGGACCTCCACCCTGAAATTAAGGTACTGATTTGGTGTAAGTGATATGAGAAATGTTTGTTTAAAATTTACTTTACTTTTAAAAAAAAAAAAATTGTTTTGTTTTGACATATATGTCTATTAAAATACCAAAAAGAGGTTTAAAATTTGCTCACTTAAACAGCAGCAGTTTAGAAAATAAGACTAATGAGTTAAGCTAAATACTACAGAACAATGATATCCACATAATGGCTATTTCAGAACCACATTTGGATGATACAATAGAGGATTCGGTAGTTTCTATACAAGGGTACAATTTATTTAGACTGAATGGGGATAGATTTGGGGGTGGCACAGCTTTTTTTTTTTGACAGAACACATTCCAGCTAAAATCAAAAATGATTTGAGTAAGAGTGGTGTGGAGGCCTTATGGCTGCAAATTCATATTATATTTTCAAGGATTCAGCTCCTAAATTATCAAAAAGTTACCTGGCTAATAGACAACAATGTGTAATGTTTAACGGCACCCTCTCAAGCACTGCAACGCTGAGTAGTGGTGTTCCACAAGGGAACAGCCATGGGCCGCTCCTGTGTTCCATCTTTGTTAATGACATGCCATATGCATTAAAACATGCGGGTATAGGGATTTATGCAGATGACACGACATTACATGTCTCTGCAGAAAACATTGCATCCGTTAATAAGCTACTTCAACATGAAATAATGCTGGTCTCAGATTGGATATTGGAGAATAAGTTAAAATTGAACATCTTATATAAATGTATAAATGTATTGTTATTGGCTCTGATCATGCACTGATGTCTGAACCCAAACTGTGTCTTTCTATGCAAGGCATTGCTATTGAACAGGTTAGAGAAACCAAACTATTGTCAGTAACAGTGGATGAAACTTTATCTTGGTCAAGTCATATTAATAATATTGTGTCAAAAATGAGTAGGAACATTTCTAACAATAGAAGTAGTACTTACCTGCTTAATAAATTGACTGTTAAATTATTAATTACCTCTTTAGTTCTGTCTCATCTAAATTACTGCCAAACAGTTTGGTCCAGTCCTTCAAAGAAATATCTTTCTAAACTTCAGCTTATTCAAAATAGAGCAACACATTTTGCTCTGAGATGCTCTATCACAGTCAGTGTTATGGGTGTGCACGCCAGGCTCTCATGGATGCTGGTGGAGGAGAGACTGGCTTATAGCCTTATCATGTACTTGAGAAAGACTTATATTTCCCATTAACCTGTTTTTTGTTCTTGCAACTTCAACCAACAAATGTAAAACATAGTTATAGCACTAGAAGTGGTAATATATAGAGCTGTAGCACACTGGAATAGTCTCCCCACACACTTGATCACAACTGCTGAAATATCGAGTTTTAAAAACTAGAAACTGAAGGCTGTGATTTGTCATGAAATTCTGAGTTGAACAATACTCTGAAATTATGAAATCACGGATGCTTAAGGTGACATAAAATGGAGTATCATGTTAAAACATTTACTTTGAATGATTTAATGTCATTCTGTTTTAATTATGTTAATACATTTACGCTGAAAGACTTTAGGTAAGTCTTCACAGAATTTTTTATAATCATGTTAAAATATTGTCTCTGTTTGATCTAATGTGGACCCAAGGAAGAATAGTCTTCATTTCAATGAAGACTAATGGGGATCCAAAAGATACAATAAACAATCTTAATAAAATTTCTATGCCATACTTTGGTTAAAATAGCCCAGAGACAGCAGCAGCTAATTTTTCTTTCATTAACTTACACCTCTGTTCGAGCAGATCACTTTAGGAGGTGGAGTGACCCACTGGACTCCACTCCACCCCTCTCCTCTTCAGAGCCTGTCTCTTCTCAGATCTGTAGTTCCTGATAACACTCAGAGCACAAGATTTAAACTTCTGTATTTCCACCTAACAAGTTACAAAGTTCTCCCAAAAGCACCTCAGAAGTTGAAACTCTTCTCTTCCTTTTTGATTTGATTGATGATGATGAAGAAATTAATAGGCTAATAATGCTCTGCCAATATTTTGTGTAATGTTTCATATCCCGACATGGACATTTTTTTTTTTAACAGTCATAAGGTGGAAGATCCAATGCAAATCTGAATGACAAATCTTCAGATATATGGGGCCCAAAACAAAATGTGTTTTTGAGGTGGTAGTACCTCCAGTCACCAAAATATGTGCTCTCTTTTTTCCATGACATGTCTTCTGATTTGGATATTTCTGTTATTCTGATGAAATGTAAATTGATAATTTAGAAAATATATGTTTTCTATTAAATAGTTAATGCACTACAGACTAAGTGTCCTCTAAGAAGCACTGTGCATACATGTTACGTGCGCAGTGCATCGACGCTTGAACTCACAGAACTTTCAGACACATCTGTCATCTTGGTTTTGACTTATTTCAGATCATAATTTAAGAACCTCTGTACATATATAGAAATGTATTAAAACCTTTTAATTCTTAAGACAAGTACTGCACACCTACACATTTGAAGTATAACTGCCCACTGAGCAACATGTGGAGCAACAATCATTTCAGTATTGCATAGTGCAGGTTATTCTGTGGAATCCTTGGATATACATAGCCCATAACTTGGAGACTACATTTGAAGAACATCATTGTGTAAAAATCTATAGATATTTGAAAAATGTACAGCATCCTTACCATGACACTTTCTAGAAAGCAAAGATATTTGATCAACAATTTAATCATTTGTAAGAATTATGATACATCTCACAGCATTCACTCAATGAAAACACAAGCATTGATGAATATAAAGAAGACATTTATGGCATTTCAGTATGTCCACATATAAACTTCAAGCCTGGCCGACAGGCCTCTGTTCTTTCAGTATGAACCCTGTCACCCTAAAGCCCTCTCAGGACTGAGTAGATGGGCTGTCACAGAGGAGAATGAAACACTGAAACAATGTGCATTAGATATCAACTAAACTTTAGCTTTCTTATCTTGAATACTAATTTAAATTGAACCTCTACAGACAAAAAAAGTAATAATGTCAAGTTGTACAACAATTATGTTTTAGGTTAGATGTATTAAGGATGTTCTTTTTCAGTGAGTCTGAAATAAAAGTATATTAACTTGATATCTTCATTGCTAAGTTGTTAAGCAGTTGATGTTTAAAACAGTGAATTTGTTTCCGTTCTTTGCTCCCTGTGTTTTACACAAATCTGAATGAAAATGCCAATCTAACCACTGCCCTGTAGAGCACATGCACATCTCTCCCCACAAGCCGCTGATTTTTCTTGTTGTTATGGTTACACAGACCATTGCAGAGTGTCCAATGGCAGACAGAACACAGGAATGAGTACAAAGCAAACTGTACACTAAAAATGATCCTGTCCAACCTGAGGGAGCAGAGAGCTGGCTTAATCCATGACAGCCCAGGTGGGCTGTTGTTGGTTCATGTGTTAATCTAATTAAATGGAAAATAATGGAAAAAAAATAAACAAGATGCATATTTTTTATCTTGATCATCAAATGAATGGAACATAGCTTTGGACACAGTGTGCATGGGTCTTCATTGCTCACTTTAAACTGGTGTACAATATAATTCACTGTTATGCTGCATGTCAGACCTGCTCCAATGCAGGTTTAGTTCAGAGAATTAAATGACTGAGAAATATTTAGTTGAGTTTGATTCTTTGTCAAGAGGTGAACTGCATGATTTGATCAAAGATATAAAGTGATTGGCAGTAACTTTACAAAATTCTGAACATATTTATCAAATGTTGTTAGGCTCACTGACATTATTTTGTTGGTACATTTCTGAGGACAAACCCTCACATACTCAGTGTGTAAGACAGCAGTCTGGTAGACCTACTCAGCCACATATTAATCCCCTCCTTCAAGCCTTTATTGACAGACTCTTTTCTCTCTTCTTATGGGATAGAAAGAGCCCGTTGTTCATCTTAAAACACTGGAATTTACATCATGCTGTTCATTTGGATCAGGTATCCCAGAAGCAGTTATGCTGACCTCATTGAAGCCAGACTGCACTGAGTGAGAGCTTGGAAGTTGAGCTCACTTTTTGCCACAGAAACTCGTTTTACTGTTGTCTAGAAGTGAGCAGGACATGTAACATGCAGCATTGTAGTGAGTGACTGGAGATTCAGAGTCTGACTGAAAATAAGATTCAGTCTTATTTCTTAAGTCTTAAGACCTTTTCTCTGTGATGATCAAAATGTTACAAAGGTACATTGTTGCCAAACTACCCTAACTGTGCTTAACAGCCAGACCAAGTTTAAACATGTAGTTATCAACAGCAGAGATAATTTCCCCATTTTAATCCTCTCAAACTGGCACTGAGCTGGAACTTCTAGAGAGGGCAGATGTTAGTTCTTGCACTTATCATGGTGAAAGTTAAAATATTGGTAAAAGTATTTCTGATGTCACGATCATGCACAGGATGGTTGGGTTGTGTGCAGCTCAGAGGAAACCTGAGTCCAGGTACCACCATCTTTTAGTGTAGAGCCGCTGAGTGCCAATCTACCCATTGACCTAACTTGCCACTCATGGCATACAGTATCATTGTGTGCCCATTAAAAGTCTTAACATTTGAGCTGTTGAGCAAACTGGGAGCTCTGGCTGACATGTGAACCTCCTCAGTCACATCAAGCAGTCAGGGAGAGCCTTCCCTGCACAGGGATCAGTAACTCCATCACTTATTGACTAATTTCAGCTGTGGCACCCTGAGTTTCTTCAGATGAAACATTGTTCAGCTGATTCTGTCCATCCTTTAGCAGTGGATCTCATAAGCGATCTGGGATTCCACGAACATTCCTGGGTGGTTAAGAAACATTCCCTCAGCCTCTGATGGGATCACAGGCTCTGCTTCACCGCCTTCGCCTGCCATTCTCCTCATGGTCCGTATGTCACTGTCCTTCTGTTGTTGTTGCTGTTTGTTCGGAACAAGAGTGGGACTTGAAGTTTGGCCAGGTCCCACAGAGAGGGTATGGCTAGAGGTGTCAGATGGCGCGGAGCAGCCTAGGTTGGTGGTGGAGACGGCTGGTAGTGGAGCAGGAGGAAGCACAGGCTTAGCTCTGTTCAGGACGTACATTTCATGGCCTCGCTCGTCACGGTACTCTTCCAGCTGGGCAAAAGTGGTGGGACCATCAGAGTAGTCATTCACATACAGTATGCTCTCCTCCTGCTGGGTAAAATTCAGGTTGATCACTTCAGAAGTATATTAAATGCATAATATAATGGAAATGTGTGTCATTATTTACATCTGTTCTGTTATACACATGTCTCTAGCCAATGTAAACACACTATTGTTAATAATTATTTTTCTGATTAAACCACAACTTGTTGTAAACGTTTTTGTTTATTTCAGAATGTGCCATTTACTCATACTCAGAAAAATATGCACCTTTTCAGCACCATCAGCCTTATCTCGCTGGTGATGTCGACTGTAGATCATGGCAACAAGCAGCAGAGCAGTCAAAGCCAACAAGGAAATGCCCACAGCAATGGCAGTCTGTGTGGCAGCTCCCAGAGCACTGAAGGCCATGCTGCCCAGAGCATATAGGGGCTCCCGGCTCACGTCTGAGCCCAAAGCAGGACCATGGCTTCTCATTCGGGGCCAGGCAGGGGAGTACGGTGAGGACACTTGAGACCACGAGGCCCAGATTGAAGAGGAGGAGGAGGACGAAGTGGATGTGTTGATGGCAAGCTGAAAGGTCACCTTAGCCACACCTCCTGCATTCCAGGCCTCACATTCATAGAAACCTGCATGGGCCACTGTGACATTGCTGAGAAACAGCATGCCACTGCCAGTGTCAGGGTCAAAACGCTCGCCGCCAGTCTTCTGCAAATTGACTCTGCTTTCCTCTGAGGGCTCCTCTGGTCCATCCACACCACCTTCTCCAGCACCAAACTCCTGAACCAGGCCTCTGGGAGAGTGTACTACTTTACCCTGGGACGCTTTCCTCCAGGTCACCTGCAAAGGTGTTTAGTGATTTATGCTGAGTGGTTTTGCTGAAATGAAAGACTCATTAAGCAAATAGAAGAAATGATAGAGGAAATTATTTTAAAAAACTAAATGAACAGTCCATAATGGTTTTATTCCATTTCATATATTAAAACTATATTAAATTACATATAAATATATATCAAAACTAACACTTTAAAATAATTGACACAAAAACATCTTAGTGATGATTTCTTGAGCTTCTTTACCAATAAAATTGTTTCCATTAGAAAGAAGATTCACAGAATCCTTCCCACCAACATTACTAATGTATCATCAAGTACAGCGGCTTTAGAAGTATCTTTAGAACCTGATTCGTAGTCGTCTTCAGCCTTCTGCAGAGCTTAAAGACCTGACCCATTCATTTGAATAAGGTGTGCTGGTGCAGGGAAACATGGAAAACATGCAGTGTGGTGTGCCTTGAGGAGCAGGATTGGGAATCACTGACTTGCCAGTTTTCCACCACTGTCCTAAATGCACCAGCAGCCTTTAAGTTTTTGGATTTTGTTTCACTTCTGTCCCCGCCCTGTGTAACCTCTTTGGTGACAGTAACCCGAATCACAGCTACCACAATCTAACATGTTAGTAAGTATTCCAGAATCTGTATTTTTCATTGATAATTTAGAATACCTTTAAATCTTTTACTGAACATCACATACTATATTGTAGTATTGAAATATAAGCATAGTTGAAGAAACTGTTGGAAGTAAAACTTTTTTACTTTAAGTCTGCTTACCTGAGGCCGAGGATAACCAGAGGCATGGCAGGACACCCTGAGGCTGTCTCCCAGGCGTACTGCCAGCCTCCTGGGCTCCAGCTGCACTAGAGGAGGGATACACACCAGGCTGTTGAGAGGGACCTCCACCAGGCTGAGATGAGAGAGGCGTGGTGGCTCGGTGCAGACCAACCGACGCTCTGCAGAGCTGAGCAGCCGCTGACCTGCCTCATCAATCCAGCTCCTCAGCCAGTGGAGAGCACAGTCACAGCGCCATGGGTTGTCTACAGCAAAGCAGAGATCACACGAGTGGTTGGAAGCTCCTCATAGTGAACAATGTGAGCTTTTACTTTTAATTCAGAAAGTCTAGAATAATTGAATACTGAAAAGGAACTTGTTTTTTTTTCCTATATGAGTGCAGGAAAGAAGTATCTGCCCCTCAGCTCAGTCAGTACTATCAACATGACTTTAATTAAACCTCTACGTTGGTGTAAAATGAGGGTTACCATGATAATAAAAATGAGCAGCTGTAAAAACAGCAGTTTGCATTTCTAACAGAACAAACAGACTGACGTGGCTGTCAATGTCATCAATAATCCAGTCCCACCTGTAATACGGAGTACTTGCAGGCTAACCAGAGGCCGCAGTGATGCAGGACCCATGGTGTGAAGATTATTCCCGCTCAGGTCCAGCAGAGCCAGAGAACTCAGACCAACCAGGGCCTGGTCTGCTATCATTTCTATACTGTTATGCTGCAAATGGAGTTCCTGCAGTCGCTGCAGAGATTGGACACATCGTTTATGAAGCTTTGTGTAGGAGTAAATGGTATTGGCCACAATGTATTCTCATATGCTTTACCTGTAAGCCACGAAAGGTGTAGTCTGTTAGACGTGTGATGTCATTTCCTGACAGGTACAGAATACGGAGATGTTCAAGCCCCTGAAACATGTCAGCTGTCACCAGGTGGATGCGGTTCCCATTCAGAGCTAGCTCCAGCAGCTGACCCTGGTCCTGGAAAGAGCCAGACTCCACACCTGAGATAGTGTTGTTCTGGAGGAAGGAAATGAGAAGCAAACCAACCAGAACTGTTTGGTTACTGCTCACCAACTGCACCATCTGTAGCTGATGCTCATGTTGCTCACATTTGCCATTGTTTTGATTCGTATGTCTCTTTCATATATGAGAAATTTTATAAAGCACAGCATCAACTGCTAAGATGGTTGTGCCACCAGTCTGTCAAACAAACAAAACATTGTGGAGGTATTCTCCTGCCTCATATCAAAAGTCCTGCCACAAGACTGTTGATTTAACAAAGTTATTTCTTGATTCCAAACTATTATACTGTAATATTATGGTTATATAATATACATCCTTGAATATATACTCAGCTCCAACTCCAAACTATTTGTTTGCACTCAGGCTCACTGCTGCTTGTACAAACCTCCTGATCAGTACTTGTCCTTCACTCAGACTTTTTCTTTGAGCATGTAAAACTTCTTCTCTTGCATTACTGCTTTTTGCTCTTGGACTCTTGTGTAGTGGCCTTGTCAAAATCCCTCCAACCAATAGAAGTAGAGATGTCAGGTATTACAATGACCATGTAGTTGTGGGTATGCTTGTTATATTTCATATGATCCCGTCAGAAAAGAGACTCCTGCTCGCATATCAAAAGAGGACTCTCTTATTTGATGACAGCAGTATACCTCCATGAAAGATTAGCATCTCCTAACTTTACATGGGACCATTGAACCAGTGAAGATATATGTGTGTGCATGTTTTTCTGTACCTGCAGGTACAGGTAGTGCAGATGTTTCAGCAGAGCAAGGTCCAGTCGACGGATCTGAGTTATCATATTGTCCTGGAGGAAGACTGTCTGGATACAGCAAGATAAAAGGTTTTATCCACTATTAATGCATGTATCAACAGATCTGGGACATGTGGGTGAAAACTATAAGAACAATGAACTTACCTGAGTGGAAGGAGGAATGTGTTTGGGGATGTTCCTCAGGTGTGTGGAGCCACACTCCACAGTGAGGCTATAACAGCGACAGCCCACAGGACAGGAGGGAGAAGCTTGGATGTGTGGGGACAGCATGGAAACAAGAAGGAGCAACAACACAGCCATAGCATCCAGAGACGGGGCTGAGGAAGAGTGGGAACAGTGAACATTGCAGCACTGTCAGGGTCAAACAACTCCCTCTGTAACAAATCTACCGAAAAATTCTGCAGCATAGTTGCATCTAAGCTGAAGATCCTCCCTCCAAAAACACAGTCTGATGACACATTGTTGTTGGGATAGTTATGTCACTGTTCTTAGAAAAATTTTGAAATATTAATCATCCATTCAGATAATTTCAATCGGAGTAGTGTTAGGTTTGTTGGGAACACCAAATCTGAGCTCCATCTGAAGGCTTGAGCTTTACAACTCAGTGAAATACATTATGCTTATATAAAAGAATCCTTCATACACATTCTGTCTTTTTAGTCACTTTACAAATATTCTCAGATCCTTGTTTAGCATCAGCATAACTTTCAAGTGATGCAGAACTTTTATCAGACAAAATAAGACAAATGGTGGCATCTAGCTTCTACAGACACATCTTTGACTGACAGCAAAAAACAATGAATGAGTTTAGAATTAATAATGAAAAAAGGAGTCAGGAGGTGAGGCCATAGGCACTTATCAGAATAAGACATTCTAATGAATATTTCAAACTGACTTTGAAGTTTGATTTTTCAACTTTATTCTGTGGCTTTAGCTACAGGTTGTGTTTAGGAATACTCCCTTACTAAATGACATTTTGAAGTTAATTGTGTGGTTGCTACAGAGCATGTTTTAACTCTGTGTTGATGAGTAGCTCACTCCTCCTTATCATTCCCAGCACGCATCTTACTGCTATGGGACTTTAAATAAGAAGATTTTGTCAAATGACAGCAAGAATATGCCTGAAGCGTCAGCCATTATTGTGTGAAGACATTCTTGGGTAAAGACTTCCTTGTCTACCTGTGCGTGTCACTGAGCAACGGCACTGAACAAGGCAACCCTGTTCCACTTGTCTCATCCATGTCGCTCCGGCCTCAACACCTGCTTTTAAAATGTGCCTCAATCCCATTCCTATTGTCTCCGGCTCGCATAGAAGGTTTTACACAATCAAACGCCACCGTAGCCTTAATAACCTCCGATCTCTAAAACACACTAGACTCTGTGACACTCCCTTGTCTGTGGGGTTGTGGAATTGCCAATTGGCCGTAAGCAAATCGGACTTCATTACAGCTTATGCCAACGACCTGTCACTTGACATCCTGGCTCTCACTGAGACCTGGATTAAGCCTTAAAACAATGCTACCCTGGCTACACTTTCGACCAAACACATTCTCCCACACCTCTCGTACACCTGGGAGAGGTGGTGGAATGGGCCTGTAGCTCATGCAGCCAGTGTAATTATATGATCCCAAATTGATTTGGAGTCAATTAATCACATAACTTGGAAGCTACTGAGCAAAAATGATAATATTTACATACAAAAATTATGAATAGATCTAAAAAGTAAAAACAAGAGGTGTATCTCATGCAGCCAGCCAGTGTAGTTACATGATCCCACACTGATTTAGATTCAATTGATCATATGACCTGGAAGCTATTGAGCAAAATGCTAATATTTACATATAAAAATTAACAAAAATTATGACTAGATGTAAAATGTAAAAACTTAGAAAATAATAGAAGAAGAAATAGAATAGAATAAATAGAAAAAACAACAAAATATGGTAAAAACACGGTTCATAAAGGCAACCCCTCTGAAAATAACACAGCAAAGACATATACGGATAAATATGGAAGCCTGTTTCCACCACATAATACAAAAAAATGTAGATGTAATAACTCAAAATTATGAGATACTAAGTCAAAATAATGACCCTCATGACGAAAAAGATTATTGGACAACGTTATACTCCCGAACACGGGTCACTGGGGCGGGGGGGCACCGGGCCCCACAGGCACCAGGGGGACCCACATCATATTTTCGGGCACAGTCTGAAAATATGATGTGGGTCCCCCTTTCGACAGCCTCACCACCCATGGGAGGGTCCAAGGGGGTCGGGTGCAATGTGAGCTGGGTAGCAGCCGAAGGTGGAGACCTTTAGCAGTCTGATCCTCGGCTACTGAAGATGGCTCTTGGGACGTGGAACGTCACCTCTCTGTTGGGGAAGGAGCCTGAGCTGGTGTGCGAGGCTGAGTGGTTCCGGCGAGTCGGACTCACCTCGACACACGGCTTGGGCTCTGGTCTCCTTGAAAGGGTTTGGACTCTCTTTCACTCTGGAGTTGCCCGTGGTGAGAGGCGCAGAGCAGGTGTGGGCATACTCATTACCCCCCGGCTGTGGGCCTGTGCATTGGGGTTTACCCCGGTGGAAAAGAGGGTAGCCTCCCTCCATCTTCGGGTGGGGGGACGTGTCCTTACGCACCAAACAGCAGTTCAGAGTACCCGCCCTTTCTGGAGTCCCTGGAGGAGGCACTGAGGAGGGGGACTTCAATGCTCACATGGGCAATGACAGTGAGACCTGGAAGGGAGTGATTGGGAGGAACTGACTCAAGTGAAGAACTATCTGTACTCTATCCTCCCATTTCTGTCTAAGATCATTGAAAGGGCGGTCTTTAAGCAGGTTACAGATTACCACTCACAAAATAACCTCCTTGACCCAAACCAATCTGGGTTTACAAGTGGCCACCCCACTGAAATAACTCTGTTGGCTGTGACAGAAGCCTTAAAAGAAGCCAGAGCGACAGCTAAGTCCTCTGTACTTATTCTGCTAGACTTATCAGCTGCATTTGACACTGTCAACCACAGTATCCTTTTGTCCATACTCTCTAGCATGGGCATCACAGCGAGAGCACACTCCTGGTTTGAATCATATCTCACTGGTCATTCATTCAAAGTATCTTGGCTTGGTCACACTTCTATAGCGCACCACCACCGCCACAGAGGTCCCCCAAGGTTAAGTACTGGGACCTCTTCTCTTTGCCATATACAATCACATTTTATTGTGAACGACTGTCATCACATGGCTCTTCATAGCCTACTAATGCTAAGCTCACGATACCCAGCTCTATCTGTCATTCCCACCTGACGAATCTCAGACTGTCTTTCTGACATATTGAGATGGATAGCTCATCTCAATATCCCATCACCTCCAACTAAACCTCTCCAAAACTGAACTGCTTGTCTTCCCAGCCAAACCAACCATACACCACAGCATCTGCATCCAAACTGAATCCCTATCTCTTGCTCCATCAAAGGTAGCTAGAAGCTTGGGTGTCATGATTGATGACCAACTAAACTTTAAAGATCATGTTGCATCCGTTGCTTGATCGTGCCGCTTCGCATTGCTAAACATAAGAAAGATCAGGCCATACCTAACCCAACTCCTGGTGCAGTCTATGGTCATCTCCCGTCTTGACTACTGCAACGCTCTCCTAACTGGTCTCCCAGCCTGTGCTGTCAAAGCTCTGCAGATGGTCCAGAATGCAACAACACGTCTGTTCATCGATCAGCCGAAAAGAGCACACGTCACACCCCTCTGTTCGTTAAGCTTCACCGGCTACCCACATCAAATTCAAGTCACTCTCAAGACAGTCCAGACTCTTTTCAATGGTCGTTCCACGATTTGGAATGACCTACCAAGTGCTACAAGAACAGTCTATCTTCATGAAACTCTTGAAGACCCAGTTCTTCAGAGAGCATCTCCTATCCTAGCACTTAACCTGTACTTCCCTATCCCCTCTACTGCACTTTCTCTTTCTGTACTTCCCTCAATGCCTGCACTCTACCTCTACACCGTCATCCCTGTCCCCTCTGACAGAGTCTGATTATTGGTTTCCTTCTACATAGCTTATTGTTAGCTGTCTGCTAAATACATAAACAGAAGAATAGAATAGAATAGAAAAATACTTTATTTATCACCCAAGTAATCTGTAATTAAAAGATTGATAGTGAGTGAGGTCTAAACAATGGGCGTTGGTTTGAATGTAAGAGGTCTGAGACAGGAAAAAGCTTCTCAACATCTCAGTCAAGTGTACATGCCAAACTTCTGATAGAAGTGGAATGCATATCATCGTTTGTTATGGTGTGGAAAAATGAATAGCTATTTCTAAGAGCTGTGAAAATAACAATCTCAGGTCTCAACTCATAACACTGGCGAGTGTTCAGCTGAAAATGAACTCACTTTGGTTACATTTCATCTTTTACAGCATATGCATTATAATACCAGGACGACTTCAGATTTAACCCTTGTAAAATTGTTTGAAAAAATCAACTCCTGACTTTAACTAAAGTGTGTTTGACATATACTCAAACTGAGATGATTTGAACTGACACAGAGTTTGTTCTATAGCTCAGAATTTGCTGAGCAGGGACCAAGTTTTTATTTTCATTTAAGTGGAAGCCTAATGTTGCACCTACTTCTTTGTGATTGGCCAGTAAGGAAGGGTCTTAAAGTGCAATACCTCTGATGCTAAAAAGGTGTTGACTCCAACTGTAAGTAAAGTTATTTTCTTCACTGTTCATAATGACCATGCATTTTTTTATTTTTCCATCTATTCATTCATCTTCTATAACCGCTTAATCTAATTTTGTGTCGCAGGCAGGCTGGAGCCTATCTCAGCTGTCATTGGGCGAGAGGCAGGTACACCCTGGACAGGTAGCCATCTCAGGGAAACAGAGAAAAATGACCATCCACGCTCACACATAATTCTAGAGTCAATTTAGAGTCACCAATTAACCTGACATGCATGTTTTGGATGTTTGCATGTTTTCTCCAGGGAGAACCCACAAAGCACGGGGAAACATGCAAACTCCACACAGAAAGACCCCAGCTGGGACTGGAACCTGGAAGCCTTTACTGTGAGGTGACAGTGCTAAACACTGTCCAAGCCTTTATATTTTTCAATGTTCATATATGGTGCATCTATATTATATTATCTATAGTTTATTCAGTGTACCTACAGGATCTATTGTATGTAGCAGCCGATGCTGTTTGGCTGCTTTTCATGAGGTGAACACATTTGATGGAGGAGCGTCATCTCAGGTGGCCAGACTGAGCTGTGCTTTCTGTGTGTCTGTAAAAGTGGAAGAACAGATTTATGTCCTCCAAAATTCATCTTAGTACAAGATCTCTTTCATTTAGATTGAGACACAGCTGCCAGCCTGAGGAAGCCAAATTGTCTATTTGTTGTTTCAAAATACAAACTTGAAAATACTTGAAAAAGGTCGGGCATTTCTTTATGCAGTTTTTTAACAGTTTTGACAGCATCGGCTACTACATACAATAGAACCTGTAGGTGCACTGAATAAAAGTTAGTATGATCAGACATTGCGGCAGAAGTTAAACAAGTAAACAGTGCCGAAGACATTATTGTAAGGTGGTAAATGGTAAAGTAGGCTTTTAAGTTCATCATTATACTACTCAGCTTAATTTCCTCTTCAAGTTAGCAGGATCAAGTTGGAAAATGATTTTCAGCTCATCTGAAATTCAGGTGCCACCTATTGATGATCCCTCCAGCTCATCCTCCCACAAATCTGCTGATGTTATCAACTGTTACACACAGGAGTTACACACAGGAGTTTTAAAATGATGAGAAGTATGTGAGTGAGCTAGTGTTAGAATTTATATATGTAAAATAAAGCTCATACAATGTTGGACACACTTTGAAAGTTAACAGAGAAATACAGTCACTGAAACACCTCTACAACTGAAAACTCTTTCTCATCTTCATCTCAGTCCGTGAATCTGTCCCTAAGGAACCACATCAGGCCACGAGGCAGATGTTGAACAAGATTTCCTTTATGCTTCCTTTATCTCCCTTGGTGGACACCTCCAGCATCAGTCTGCTGCTGTTTACCTTACAACCACCATCACCACCTGGGCTCCTGACTGATGCCACATGCAGGTAGATAACGTCACTGCAGCACTGACTGAAGGACACAGGGCAGGATAAAACCGTGTTCTGATATCAGTTAGAAAAGCAGTGACGGTACCTACAGCAGCGGTGCGACAGGCCCCCTCTACAGCCTAAACCCGAACTGATCCCATCACCGCTGACATGGCCTCAGTGGAGAAAACCTGGATCAGAGTAACCATAATGGATATGTACCAGCGGGTCAGAGAGACAATGACACTTCGTAAACGGTGGATAATTGATACCTCACTGAAGACAGACGAGGACGACTCCGGAAGCGATGTCTACTCTGCACGGAGCCTCCTTATTCGACGCTAATAACTGTGATTTCGGTTCAGTGTTATAGATGACGCATGTCACCGCAGAGCAGCGGCTTCTGGATGATCCACAGTGCGCAGAGGAGACGACGGGATCCGGCGCAGAAAAGCGGAGCCCCGGCTCAGGGTCAGATGTCTTTGTTCAATCCCATCATCCAGCTGTGCTCTCAGCGCATCCTCTCATCCAGCTGTGTAGGAACAGCCAGCTGTGCCCACTTCCGCTCACAGTCGTTCACAATAAAACCGGCCATTCAAAGACAGTATTTAATGGACATTTGCTCGAAATTTTCTACCGTTCGCCCTCCCTTCTCTCTGTCATGGTCAGAAACAACGAGTCTACCTTCAATATATAACATCTTAAAGGAATAGTACCAAACAAAGCCCGAATATTCAAACAAATGACTCTGTAATCAAGACCAGAAGTTCCAAGGTATAAATCACTCTCTCAATTAATGATTATGATAAGTGAAAAAGAAAATATTATCAACAGG
The DNA here is from genome assembly GCF_036924035.1 of Leuresthes tenuis. Lineage (NCBI taxonomy): Eukaryota > Metazoa > Chordata > Actinopteri > Atheriniformes > Atherinopsidae > Leuresthes > Leuresthes tenuis. Next base: position 35,433,994 of record NW_027325361.1, on the reverse strand, counting down.
CAAAAAGTAAGTATCCTGTACCAAAAGGAGTTGAGAATTTGTTAAACTCAATGCATTTATACTGAACAAACGGTTTTCCATTTAGTCAGTCTAACATTGAGTGTTTTTCACACATTCAGAATCCAGATCAGGGCCTCCTCAGGAAGAGTTTAGCTCTAAAACCTTCAGAGGAAAGATTGTGGATGGCCTCAGGTTATGGTGAGGTAGCTATTTAAAGACCTTTCAGCTGGTTGTCATTACACATGTTCTGTCTAACATATTCACTGACTTAATCCAACTGTCAGTCTCCAGAAAAGATAAGTCACACAGATGAATAAGTCCAAATGACCAATGTGAATAATGGCATCTTGTTTTAATCAGCTGTGAGATTATTGGTTGGAGAAGATGGGAAACTATAGTATGATCAGAAGAGTTTCTGCCTCTGGCACATATATTAACATGCTGTCACAACTTAAATGGGAAATGGTAAATGGACTGTATTGTGCTTTTCCAGTCGAGCTGACCACTCAAAGACCTTTATGAACTCAAACAGATCTGATATCACCACTTACCATCTGCTCCTTTTGTCACTACTGGTGTAAGCAGAGTCTGTGTCCCATCAGAGTTGTGTGCTGTTCAATAAATTGTAATGCAGCTGCTCGCTACAGAGATGTTGGTATAACAATTCAATTCAATTCAATTCAATTTTATTTATATAGCGCCAGATTACAACAATTGTCATCTCAAGGCACTTAAGTAATATAGTCCAATTCAAGCCAATTGGAATTCAATTCATTGTAATCATAATCCAATTAATTCATATAGAGCTAATTCAAAAAATTAATATCCTAGCTAAGGAAACCAACAGATTGCACCGAAATGTGTCTTCAGTCCAATCTCCCGTCCTGAGCGTGCCTGTGGCAACTGTGGAAAGGAACGACTCCCTTTTAACAGGAAGAAACCTCTGGCAGAACCAGACTCAGGAAGGGTGGCCATCCGCCTCGACCAGCTGGGGTTTGAGAAGACAGAAAAGAGGGAAAAGAGGGGGGAAAAACACCATAACGCCATTCAAAGGATATCTGTTGGAACAGGGAAACATAGGTTAATAACCACAATAATGTCACATGTACATAAAATCAATTTTGAAATTAAACAGGGGGAAAAAGAGAGCAAAGTGAGGAAAGGTGTGACAGATGAGGTCCCCCAGCAGTCTAAGCCTATAGCAGCTTAACTATGGGATGTTTCAGGATTACCTGAGCCATCCCTAACTGTAAGCTTTATCGAAAAGAAAAGTTTTAAGCCTAATCTTAAAAGTGGAAAGGGTGTCTGCTTCCCGGACATTTACTGGCAGCTTATTCCACAAGAGAGGGGCCTGATAACTGAAGGCTCTGCCTCCCATTCTACTTTTAGAAACTCTGGGAACAACAAGTAAACCTGCAGTTTGGGAGCGAAGTGCTCTGTTAGGAAAATATCTTACAATTAAATCTTTAAGATATGATGGAGCTCGGTCATTAAGAACTTTATATGTCAGAAGAAGAATCTTAAATTCTATTCTGAATTTAACAGGAAGCCAATGAAGAGAAGCTAAAACTGGAGAAACATGATCTCTCCTGTTAGTTCTCATCAGAACTCTGGCTGCAGCATTTTGGATCAGCTGGAGGCTTTTCAGAGAATATGTGGGACAGCCCAATAATAAGGAATTACAGTAGTCCAATCTTGAAGTAACAAATGCATGAACTAGTTTCTCTGCATCACCCTGAGACAGGATGTTCCTGATTTTAGCAATATTACGAATGTGAAAGAAGGCAGTCCTAGAAACCAGTTTTATATGTGCGTCAAATGATAAATTCTGGTCAAAAATAACTCCAAGGTTCCTCACTGTAGAACTAGAAGCCAAGGAAATACCATCTAGAGTAACTATATAACTAGACAATTTCTCCCTGAAGCGCTCAGGTCCAAAGAGAACAACTTCAGTTTTGTCTGAATTTAAAAGAAGACAGTTCTGAGTCATCCAGGTCTTTATGTCTTTAAGACAGGCTTGTAGCCTGACCAACCTGTAGGTTTCATCTGGTTTCATAGATAAGTACAGCTGAGTATCATCAGCATAACAATGGAAATTTATGCCATGCTGTCTGATAATGTTACCTAATGGAAGCATGTATAAAGTAAAAAGAATCGGTCCAAGCACAGAACCCTGCGGAACTCCATGACTTACTCCAACGTGTGAGGAAGATTCCTCATTTACAAGAACAAACTGGAATCTATCAGATAAATATGACTTAAACCAGCCTAATGCAGTTCCTTTAATCCCAATAACATGTTCAAGTCTCTGTAACAGAATGCTGTGATCGATCGTATCAAATGCAGCACTGAGATCCAACAGGACAAGCACAGAAACAAGTCCGCTATCAGAGGCTAACAGGAGATCATTGGTAACTTTCACCAGTGCTGTTTCTGTGCTATGATGCACTCTGAATCCTGACTGAAACTCTTCAAACAGATTATTTCTATGTAAATGATCACAAAGTTGAACTGCAACTATTTTTTCAAGAACTTTGGACAAAAAAGGGAGATTGGATATAGGTCGATAATTAGCCAACACTTCTGAATCAAGAGTAGGTTTTTTAAGTAAAGGTTTAATTACAGCAACCTTAAAAGTCTGAGGTACATATCCTGTCAACAAAGACCGATTGATCAAATCCAATATGGAAGTGTCAATTAAGGGGAAAACCTCCTTGAACAGTCTGGTTGGGATTGGGTCTAACATACAAGTTGATGGTTTAGAAGAGACTATTGCTGTTGTTAGCTCAGAAAGATCAACTGGACAGAAGCTGTCTAAATACAATTCAGGTTCGAAAGATACTTCTAAAGCTGCTCTACTTGATGATACATCAGTGATAATAATGGGAAGGATTCCATTAATCTTCTCTATATATAACAGTGTCTGGTGTGGTACTGCTCCAATAACCCCTGACCAGACAACAGCAGTAGGCTGAACAGACTACCAGACTTCAGTACAGAATGTCTTACCTCATCCCAGCTCTTTAGAAGTGAGGTAGATTTCAAGCAGTTACCAGGAACCCCAAAAATCAGTGTATCTACACCAGGTACAGCTGTGATGGCTTGCAGCATTTCCAGCTAAGATCAAATCATTACTATTTTAATGTTTTTTCTCCTTAAGGCAAAAATGCTACTCAGTCTCCTTTATTGATGGAGATGCTCTAAAATGGCACATACGGTCTTGTGAAAAATCCAAGTCCACCCTCTTTCAAGTATAACTCTGTAACCCCCACAGTTGCAAATTTACAATATCAATTTTAACAATTCTAAAAAAAAGTCCTGCAAATGTTTTTTTTTCTCAAGACCACTTTTACATAGTTAATGGATCCTATTGTTTGTCCTCACAATGCTATTGGATAGAACAAGTTTTTATAGGTTCGGTCATCTAGCCTTGAGCAAATTTCCTGTTGAGCTCATCTCCTTTTTTTGCATGACTGGATTTGTTAGAATTAAAGTAAGTAAAATTCCTTAAATATTATGCTCCTTATGCTGTGTTTATTACAATGTGTATAACATGTACATATTTAATTATTTTGGAAAACATTCATCAAATTTGATTTAGAGCTTGTTATGTCTATGTTGTAATTCTACAATGTTGGGCCAGAGTGGTGGTCAAAATAGCCTGAGCTCCTTACACATTACACACTGCACTTCTCACATGATCACAAATTTAAAAAAATAATCTAAAGTGTTAGATGATACATTGTAACTCAGCTCTAAATTTGTTTTTCTGTTAAGTTTTTACTTAGTTTAGCTTACACCATGATTAAACACATGAATAAATTGGATGGGATATCTGACTCCAGCTTCTATAGCAGTATTTGAAACTCCCTGTATTTTTGTATTTTTTTTTTAACTTCTAAATGATCCTGACCTATTTTTCCCAGTGTTGCCCAAGCAGAAGTTAGTAGCATTAGGAGAGAGAAAAACAAGTTCTGAATGTTCTGCTTGTTGGGGGGATGCCTTTTGCATTGTTCAGGGACAGGTGCGAATGGTCTTGAATGTGAAGCTGTAAGTGCTGATGTGATGTCCCACAACAGATTCCAATCAACTTCATTACACAACTTCAGTGTCAGAGATGGAAAAGAAGAACAAACTCTGGAAACTCAGACCATGGCTGAATCCATTCAGGGAGAAATGCCTGCAGATGGTACCCGAAGAGCACAACTATGTCGATCAAATGATGATTCCTTTCAAGGGGAGATTCAGTAACATCAATATGCGTGCCAAGCCACACCCATGGGGGTTCAAACTGTAGGTTAGCTGGGATCTCTGGCATGCTCTGCGACATTGATGTGACTCCAAGGGAGTGTCAATGGAATTCGACAAGCCAAATCTGAACTTGGACTGTCAGGTGATGTTGTGATCAAGCTTGCCTTCACACTTCCAGAGGGTCAATACTACAAGATCTATGCAGACAGCTACTTCACCTGTGTCCCATTGGTAGTCAAGCTCCTTGAGCATGGAATCCATTATTTGGGAACAGTGAGGCAGATATGCCTACCCAACTGCAACCTGGAAGATGAGAAGAGCTTGAAGAAAAAGGGGAGAGAAAGTTTTGATGTCTGAGTGGAGGAGAACCACAACATCTGCACTGTCAAATGGTATGACAACAGAGTGGTCACACTTGTGTCATCCTTTGCTGGACCAGAAGCTCTGCAGAAGATTCAACACTGGGACAAAGCCACCAAAACCATCATTGATGTTGAGAGGCCTTACATTGTTGGTACCTACAACAAACACATGGGAGGTGTGGATTTGTTGAACTTATTTGCTGCCAAGTACAGGTTCCCCATGAAATCCCGTCGCTGGTACATATACATCTTCTGGCGCACCATCATCCTTGCTATGATTAACGCCTGGCTCCTCTCCAAGCTCTGAAGATGACCAAGAAAGAGATACTGAACAGGAAAAAGTTTCCGGCACAACTTGCATCCTGTCCCATACTGGTGAACACACACAACACAGCACCCAAGAGAGGGCGACCATCTTCAAAGAAGATGAACACATTCACAGAGATGGTGACATCAGGGAGCCCTTTGGGTTCTCAGAAGAGACCCAGACTTCATTCAAACCATATTGAAATTGATGGAGGAAAAAGTTTTGTAAATACATTTTTTCCCACTATTTTTATAAATAAATGCTTATTCATAAAACTATGATTGTTACTCGTAATATATTCTGTTATGGGGCTAAGAAAGCAATCAACCCTGCAAATGAGTACTTAAATGTTCTGTATATGTGTTCAGACTGTCACAGGGCGTGAGCCAAAACAAGGAAAATGACTCAATAGCAAGATTCAGAGAATGTAAACATGATTTTATTGTCTTGTAGCCAGAGGTAAAGTGGAATCCGGGGTCGGAGGAAAGGAGAGAACAGGATGGTGCTGGAGACTAAATGGCAGGCGTAACTGGATGGAGAGAGAGAAGTTAGCGTATGGTCCAAACAGATTGTATCCAGATAAAGAAGGAGTGAGGACAGCCTTACTGTGAGCCGGTGGAAATAGGTCGAAGCTGGAGGCAGAATCTGACTGGCTGGAGGTGTGTATCAGGCGAGGCGGCGGGTGAGCAGGCTGGGTGGAAGTGGACACGGAGGTGAGTATGATGATGTCAGATCATGACACAGGGAGAGAGTTTTCTGGTGGGGTAGCCCTAAGAGGAACATCTTTGGAGTTAAGACAGACTTTCTGGCCAGGAACATATTAAGGAGCTGGTGATCTATGACGGTCAGCTTGGCGACTCTTCTGGTCAGCAGTGCGCTGAAGTGCATCACGGACAGTGACCCATGTCTGCTGAGCAAGTTACAGGTGATGCTGGACGAAAGGGACGTTGAGATCACCCTCCAGCTCATGGAAAAGGGGCAGTTGGTACCCCAGTGAGCTCTCGAACGGAGAGAGTCTAGAGGCGGAAGTGAGTGAATTATGGGCATACTCTATCCAAGGTAACTGCAGACTCCAAGCGGAAGGGTCCTGAGTGGTAATGCACCTGATGGCAGCCTCCAACTCCTGGTTAAGGCGTTCTGTCTGATCATTGGTTTGGGGATGGTAGCCAGAACTTAAGCAGACCTTGACCCCGAGGCTTGAACAGAAAGTCTTCCAAACCTGGGAAATGATTTGGGAACCGCAATCTGAAACCATTTCAATGGGGATGCCATGAAGTCGAAAAACATGGATGGTTAAAAGATCTACCGCCTCCAATGCAGAGGGAAGCTTCTTAAGTGGAACAAAATGAGCGGCTTTTGAGAAGTGGTCAATTATGGTGAGAATGGTTGTGTGACCCTTGGAAGACGGTAGACCAGTGACAAAATCCAAAGCAATGTGTGACCAAGGTCTCCTGAGAATAGGTAGAGGTTGGAGGAAGGAAGAGCCTGAAAAAGGTTAATCTTTACAGAAAACATAAAGCAGCCTGATTACCACAGGATATGGCCAAGACTGGTGCTCCTGCTACTCCTTAAGTCTGGATCTTAATGACTGTAGATGAAGCACAGGTGTGCCAGCAGGCAGCAACCAGACTCTGCCCTGGTAATCGAGGAAACCTGCTCACCCCGCCTGAAACTCAGAAACACACCTCCAAACCAAGTCAGATCATGACACAGACAAAGTGAATACAAACACAGAGGTTCTGCTCTCAACTATGCCCAATGTTGCAAATTTACATTTCCCTAAAAACTTACTAAAATGTAAAAAATCTGAAAACTCTTTCATTTCTAAAACAATATCTGAGAGGTCAAAAAAACGTTTGCTCGTTTTTCTCTATATCTGGGTCTTACAGGGCTAAGGTTTCACTCATCCTGACATAACAGACATTATACTGTCCTTATTGCAATGACCAGTGACCTGACTCAAATTACACCACAAAGAATAAAAAGTCTTGACAATTTTATTACCAACAAAGTGGTAATATTCAAGATGGTTTAGCCTGGAGGTAAGTGCTGGCTTAATCTTAGACATATGGACTGTGGGGTGGACTCTGAGGGTCTGAGGAAGCTTGAGTCGCACAGCCTCCAGGGTTAATCACCTTGGAGATTAAGAAAGGGTCTCACAAAGCGAGGAGCCAGTTTGCGACTCTCCAGGAGAAGAGGAACATCCTTGGTCAATAGTCAGACCCTCTGCCTGACTCCGTTGTTGGGTGCTGCGATGAGTCTTTCGTTGGCCGCCTGAGTATAGATAGCGGTGGTCTTGATAATGGCTTTTCGGGACTTACACCAAGTCTGATAGCACCGGAGTGCAGATGCATGGGCAGAAGTAATACTGGCCTCTCTCCTGGAGGCAAAATACCTGTAGCTGGTATTCATAGACCACATAAAATGGAGATGGACCTATGGCACTGGAGGGGAGTGAATTTAGGGCGTATTCTCCTCATGGCAAATTCCGAGACCACTTGGAGGGGTCACTGGCACACAGCAGCAAGAGTTTGGCCTCCACCTCGTGGTTTGCTTGTTCAGTCTGAGGATGGAAAGCAGATGAGATCAACATCAATGTTAAGAAAACAAAACTCACCCCAGAAACATGATAGAAACAGGTCCTCAATCCGAAATTATGTCAGAGGGGAAACCATGGGGGTAGAAAACTTCTTGGGTGAGGACCTCACTCAGTTACTTGGCAGTGTTCAGTGTACACCTTCAGTGTTACATCTTGCATGAGCAGTTAAAATGAATTTATTTATGTTTTCAATCAGTATGATGATAATCTGGTGAATGGATTTTTGTTTTAGTTGAAAGACTGATCTTTACAAAGCATGCCTGTAGAAGTCTTGCTGACAACAGATTTCTGTTGACCTCAGTAAAGGTTACAAACCTGTAGCACTCTTTACCATCTATAAAAAGTTTGGACTCTTATCTGCAGTTAGACAGGTTGTGTAGAAACCGAGGAAAGACCATTGCTGTCTCTTCAGAAGTGGTCACTCAGCAAAGATCACTCCAAGAACAGCTGGATATTAGTCCAGTTGGTCACAGACACATGTTTATGTTCCTGAGTCCATCTTCAGGAGAACACTGAACAACAATGCTGAGCATGGCAGGGCTGTAAGGGAAGCCACAGCTCTTCAAATGTTCAGCCTGACTGTCTATCTGCAGGCAGCTAAAGATCACATAGACAAGGCAGAAGAAAGCTGGGAAATGTTTTGTGGACTGAAAAGAGCAAAGTAGAATTTTCATACCAATCAAATGAGTTGTAAAAACAATATTTTTGTGAATAGAAGCAGATATAAACAGCAGTTATTTTAACAAATACCACATATATCAGATTATCTGATGCTTATTGTTACGAGGATAGTTAATGTAAGCAATGAAGTTCCCTCAAAGTCTTCATTCTTATTTGAGAGGGTTTGCCTTTTAAGATTCAAGTAAAGCAATTGAAAAGATACAAAATAAATGAGTGAAGCACATGTCTGGAGCAACTCTGAGAGAGTACAGAGCTGGCAGGTGATGAATGCGCCATTGAGGATGTGGGAAAAGCTCCTCCTCACCTTTTGATACATTGGAGCAATTTTCTGACTCTTGGACCTTTGTTTCTCTGGTCAGAAACTTTTGTGGACTTTTGGGTCGGACAGGGGATGTGAGTCAGAGTAAGTGATGATCACTGAAATTCAGTTTGAGCTTCAGTCTTAGGTGTGACTTTTTCTTTGTTTCTTTGAATAATCAAGTGGCAGAGTTGGTGTCCTGTTGCATCACCACTATGGACACGACAACTTGTTATGTCACCCCACACACAATCAGAACTGCCCTCTGCCATTTGTCATTATTCAAGACAGATCCTGACTTTCAAATATTTTAAAGTAATACATTCTAAAGACGTTAGTGTTACAATTTAGTCATTTGTTGTTGTGAACATTAGCTTCATTTTTTATTATTTGACCATTTTGTTGAAATGTGCAGTAAACGCACACTCCTATCCTTAAATATACTGTAAACTAACAAACACACACACACACCTCTGCTCTTTGTGATGGATGGTCAGCTTTGTTTTTTGCTTGACATCATTTTAAAGATTAAAATTTAATATAATTTCACTGGAACCAGTTATAGAGTCCTTCATGAGCTCACAGGTTGATGAGAACAGACACCTTCTACCATCAGTTGTTTATTACCATTTAATTTATTTCAACATAATCATCCTCAGGTATCATATAAAACAGTTTATGAAAGAGTCCATCCACACAGCTGTGGGTAAATAAGCTGCCTAGCAGCAAAGTCATCAAACTTCAGGGATCACACCTTATGATGACATCTTCAGTGTTCACCATCCCCACTCTACTGAGTTATGCTCATCTTTGGCACAGCTGCTTGCACCCTTCACGACACTCCTCCCTCATTCAGGGTCCTGTGGCAGCTGAATATGGTTACATGTTGGAACAGATAATGCAGTTACAGTCTCCATAGTCTTCATTCCCCACAGCCAGCCTGACGAGCACTGTTGTATTGTAACAAAAAAATGCCTGAAAGAGGTCTTTCATTTTGGGTGCTTTTTAGTAGTCCAGTAGAAGGCTGGCTCAGACTAGTTCTGTGAGAACACAATGGGGTAGATCTGGCTGTAGTGCTCCACAAAGTGGACCTCCAGGCCCTCTGTGATATACTCTGGTAGGTCAGAGAAGTCCTTCCTGTTCTCAGCTGGAAAAATGATGCAGGTCACACCAGCACGACGAGCCTGTCAGACACAACAACATGCAGGTTCAAGACAGAAGGACACACTGAAATAAATCTAAAAGTAACTGATGGAACTGAACATTGTCCATAATGATGATTATCCATCATGGAGACATTTGTCAGAGAATCCCTCTGTACTACCTATAAATGAGATCACATTACATCACAGCACTTCTGTGGTCCCCTGCTATACGTTTCATTCCCTCTGACCCACATGAACAGCTGGAATGTTGGCCGTTCTAGATGTGATACAGCACCAGTCACTGTGTCTCTCACACAGGCAGACGGCAGCTGCACCAGATTCTAAGAGGAACTACTTCTTTTCTACAGCATGCAGACAGAGAAGCAACTAGTGTTTGTATAACAGTTATCAGGTTACAGCATAGAAATCAATGTATTTAAGATTGGCCATAACAAAGATACAGTCTACATGCAATGCTCCGTTTTCCTCTCACTCCCCTCATGCTGCATCTCATCTTCGCGCATATTGTTCTGAGTGAGGGCTCAGGCCAGTACTAGCTGCTAAGTACATGAATGTCTGTAGATATGTTAGGAGGGCAGACGAAAAAGCTTAAGTCCTTTTCTCAGTTGGAGAAAGAGAAATTATATTTCTGTGCTCTTGTGGTGTTTGTGCATTCTGCCACAGCTGACCATACATGTAATAAACTAGGTCAATCAAAGGTATCACAACAACAACAAAAGACAGAATGTGAAGAAACAACAGCAATATCATTATGCCAGAACTTTCTGATGGTTTCAGTTGATTCTTTAAACCTTTTTAAATTGCTACTATTAAGGGGAATGTTGGTGGATACGGAGGCAAATGGAGATGCATTTCAACACGCCCACCTTGGAGGGTGTCCATCTGCTGGTTGTGGGCAGCTTCTCTGCTGGCAGTGCTGCTGAAGCTGTGATCTAGCACTGCTGCAGGCAGTCCCACTTTAACACATACACTCACACCCAAGTGCTATAATTGCAGCACAAAGATGACTACAAGATTTGTGATCATGAAAATCCCACTGCAACCTATTGGAGACAACATTCCAAATAATCTGGTGGAATAAAAAGATCCACCCCATGAGATTAGGTGTCTGTCAAGGCCAATGTTTTACAGATCAGTCTGCTTATTATTAATTTGGTCCCCACTGGCCTCTCTGAGAAACTGTGCCCTGAGCCTCGACTCCCAGGGGTTTGTCTCTGTCAGACCTTTAAAGCTTGATGTGAAGACTCTCAAACACTAATCAGGTTTAAAGAGGCTGTTTTAAACATTGCCTCTGGTCTGAGTGTAGAGTGTAGTACAAAATGTTCCAAAACACTAGTAAAGGTGTTTACTTTTATTGTGTGTTTTTCTGTCTTAGTTTTCAGTGATAGTCGAGTTCCGACATAAAAGGGAGAGAGGTGATCGACCTGCAGAACATGTCTGCAGGCTGGACTTGAACCCGACTGGCTGTAGTCAGGACTTCAGCCTGTTTGTGGGGCATGCTCTATGAGCTACAGAGGCAGATCATGCCTTTAAAAATGTTTCTTTCCAAGGTTTATGGGCACTAGTGGCCTTTATTTGCACAAAGGTGGACAGGAAAGGGACAGAGAAAGTGGGGAAAGAGATGCAGAAAAGGGCCCAAGGCTGGGACTCAAACCTGGAAACTACAGCCTCTGTACATGGGATGGCACCTTAACCTTAACAGTCGTGTGTCCAGTTGGCTGTTAAGTTGCATTGTGGGTAATACAGGTTGCAGATTTCAACAACAAACCATCTGTTGTTTTCCCTGGTCTACAAGTGGAATTCTGAACAGAGTCTTTTTTCATGTTTCCCTCCAAAGAACAGTGTCATCAGCCTCGGCTATGTGAAACTCTACAGTCCTAAAGATAATCCTGTCATCCACTCTGCTACATTAACACATCATGCATAAACTACATTCCGAGTGAGTGTGTGTGTGTGTGTGTGTGTGTGTGTGTGTGCTGCACATACAGCAATAGTTTTCTCTTTGATCCCTCCTACTGGCAGGATTTTGCCTGTTAGTGACACCTCACCAGTCATGGCTACATTCTGACGCACAGACCGGTTGGTTGCCAGGGACAACAGTGCTGTAACAATAGTGCAGCCAGCACTGGGTCCATCCTTGGGAGTTGCCCCCTAAGACAGACAGACAGCAATGAGCATCGTTGCCAGTTTGATACTATTTTCAAATGCATGTATGTAGAGTTGTCACGATACCAAAATAAGTAACCACAATACTATACCAGACAAAGTATTACGGTTCCGGGTATTATTGCGATACTATGGCCTTTTTTTTTTTTATTATAATCACTTTCATGAACTGTAAAGTATTTGTACAAGTTATAAATACTTATTAATTATGTATGTTGTTATGTGTATGATAAACATAATACTAATATAAATAATCGACTTAGGATAACAAATCCACTGTCTTTTAAAAAGTCTATTTGACAATAATGCTTCATAATAAACATAATAAAACATAATAAAACATAGAGAACAAAATACAATAAACAGGAACTGATTCCCTGTGAAAACTAAATTTTTATGTATTTTCAAGGTGCTTTAACATATTTTAACTCTTGATTCTTCAGCCTGTACACGGAGCATATAGCCTCATTTTAGCCAATCAGAAAATAAACAGGAAATACTAACCTGGTATTCGACATATAAATCTGGGTGACGACACAGCAGGTGTTTTATGAGGTTAAATGTGTTGCCTCTTTTGGCTCCTACAGCTTGGTGTCAGCGCCTGCACAGTGGACAGCCATCGTCTATTGCTTTACCGTCTGTGCCTTGGTTAAACCCAAAATATTTCCAAATGTGGCTTCTGGAGTTTGTTTTTTTTGATTAGTAGTGCCACTAACATACTGCGGCAGACTCGCCGCTCGGGCCGGTGCTTCTGCCATGGTGAGTGTGTGTTGTCTCGTGTTTGTGACCGCTGTGCGCGTGTCTGGAACTTCAGTTTTAAAGCGAATTTCTATCGAAGTGGAGCTGTTTACATAGAGTTTGTTCTAGCCGTCAGAAACACACGGACAGCCAATCAGCTAACAGATGGGCGGACCCAGCGTGCGGAAACAGCCTATCATATCCCGGAGGCCACCAGAAACCGGCAAACAGCCAATCATTCAGCAGCTGTGTAGTTCAGTTGCAGTGGTTGCCGTGTGGGTTTGTTTACAAGGGAGTAGCAAGTGTGAGAAGCCGGGAGGAGAGTCGAGGCGGCCGCTGTTTAGCGGAAACTGGCACCGTTAGTATAGTAATCCACGGTCGTACCGTCGTGTAGAATTTCTAGTATAGTAGGAACCGTAACGATTTGGCACCGCGGGGTAACGTGGGTACCTTGGGTATCGTGCAAATCTACATGTATGTTAGCTTTAAGCACAGCAACACAATATTTATACTCACTCAAATCATTTAGTAGTTAATAAATAGAAAGTAAAAAAAGTCTGTCATCACGGTTACCTCAGGGACGTGCAGATGCAGGTGGGAGTTGACCAGGAAGTTATTTTCTGGTTCCTGGGTCATGAGGAAGGCTCTGGCAAAGGTTGAAGCAATTTTTGCACTTTCCTTCATAACATCACCGAGCTGCCCTGCAGAGAACCACCCACATCTTCAACATCCCACACAGGACTCGATCTGACATGAGCTGAAACTATGCTCACCGCACTGGTGACTGCAAAAGCGAATTGTGATGTTGTAACATAACCATTTACACATCAGCACTCTTTTTAGTGACTGCATCCCTTATCATGAACTGAAGCCTATGTTTATCCTGCAGCTTGTTGTCAGTGTATGTGTAAAATACAGCAGCGGCTGGGAAAGCCATTTTGTCAAAATCAAGCCCCCGAATACTGACTGCAGGGAAACAAACTGACAGGCTGCACCTAGAGTTTAACTAATTACTTTTAACAATATACAGTACAAAGATCCAAAACTGAGGGACCTGTACTTTACCATATTTTGTCTCTACTATACCTCAGGGGAACCTTACAACATTTATCAACTTTAAAAAAAGAAAAAACATCCTAAATTCAACCACTACACACCACCAACCTCTTCAAATGTATGGTGTTAACATGACACACGAAGTGGTGTTTGGACAGTGTTGAATGACACTCCATCCCAACTGACCTGTGACCTCAAGTGAACCTTCTCCTTTAGTTTCTGCTGTTCCAGAAGGCCGACGGAGTGACGTCTCAATGAACAAGGTTGAGCCACCTGCACAGTGGAGAAACACAAGGCACACCGTCAGACCAGAGCTTTTCTTTGGGCACTCAGGTCTATGTGCTTTAGTGCAAGTCTCTCTTACCCAGAGCAGTCCACGCCAGTCCCATGACCACTCCAGGTGGGGTGACATCATACATGCGATCTACTGTGAAAATAGGTTTACCCACATACTCCTGAAGGTTGTCAGGGGAAACGGTCACTGATGTTTGTTCTCCACTCACAATACAGAATGCCACTTTACGGAATACCTGCCGGACAGATGAAGAACAGGATGAAAGTGAGGATGTGCTTTTTGGAGGCAGAATAAAGTCTGTCTGTGGTCGTCTGGTTTCTACATCAGCAGCAGAGATGTCAACATCAGCTGAGCCGGCAGTTTCCTGCTGCTGTCTATCCTCCTCCAGAGCACAACATTAGTTGTTACAAACAGACATTCTGCTGATGAAGAGCACAGTTGTTGTTGAGAGTTTATGAGTGTTTTACCTTTTCTATTTGTTTCTGCAGGTTCCTCACCCCGGACTCCCTGCAGTACTGCCTGATGAGCAGACTGAGCGCGTCAGCTGAGATGGAGGCCTTCTCTTCAGTCAGGCCGCAGAGTGAGCGGAGCTGGGGGACCAAGTAGCGCTTCACAAAAACACAAACATGGGAACATAAAAAAAAAACAAATACAAAAAAGAGATAATTTCAGTTCTTAAAATCCTGAGAACATTTTTTCCATTTGCAGCTCTTGTTCTGTTAGCACTGCTTGTGGCAAATGTCATATTTAAATATATATCATCCAATCATTTTGCTACCAACACAAAAACTTGAGCTTCTTTTTTTTTAATTTTTTTTTTACAATCTGTAAGCAACAAGTAAAGAAGAAAACCAAAATAATCTAATGTGATAGAAGAATAATTTGTACATCAAGTACTTATTTTATGACAAGTGCAGAGTCTGACTTTGTGGTTACCTCAGCAATGGCCAGTTTCTCCTGGGCCACATATCCAGAAACATTGATCATTTCCATTCTGTCTCGGAGGGGCTCAGGGATGGTGTCAATCACGTTGGCCGTGCAGATAAACAAAACCTGTAATGGAGCACGTAGAAGAAAGGCCCTCATACAACTCCATGTCACACGTTCATATTGAGCTGAACAGTGAAAGCCTCTCCTCTAACCTTTGACAGATCCACTGGAACATCCAGGTAGTGATCAAGGAAGTTTGCATTCTGTTCAGGATCCAGAAGCTCCAGCAGTGCAGATGATGGATCTCCCTGGTAACCACGGCCTATCTTATCCACCTGGAGATGACAGGTCAAAGGAAGACACATTATCATTAAGATCTTTAAGTACTTTAGGTATGCAGAACCAAAGTTCTATCTGCTTTGACAGAGCATGTGGGTAACCTGAAGATTTATATTGATGTTGGCTGAAGTCAGAAGGACATCATTTGTGTAACTGTTCTATTCAAGATGGGTACATGTTTGGAAACACTTACTGAGCATACAGAATCCTTTATGAAGGCATCACCTATGTATCAATTAGCAAAAGGAACTTGTTTAACTTTGTGCAGTGTTACACCACTAATCCTTTGCATCTCACCAAAGCCCTTGTGCTTACAGCAGTCACCAACAACCACATCAGCACACCTCCTTCACTACAAATACAGCTGTGATATAGAAGCAGCTCCATCACACTGACCTCATCTATCAGAACCAGAGGGTTCTCTGTCTTGGTTTTCTTCAGACACTGGATGATCTTCCCAGGCATGGCTCCAACATATGTCCTCCTGGTGATGCACAAATTACATTATTTCATAGTTCCTCCAATTGTAACATTGGCTGCAGGACATCGGCTGCTGATACTTTTATTATCACCATATGAATTCATCCCCATCAGCAGAAGATAAGATCTGTAGGAACTGAATTTAACCATTAAGCCAGCTTCACCATGAGGCTTAAAATGGAATTTTACAGACTCAGAGACCAACAAGCCTAATGGTTCTGTTTTTTTATGTTTGTGCGCATTTGTTCATTTTTGAAAGCTGTAGCACAGACGGCAGAGTGGTTGTCTTTCAGTTGGCGGATCTCTAACTTCCAAGTCTACATGTCAAAGTATTCCTGGGCAAGTTCCTGAACACCACACTGACCCCCAGTGTGTTTATCACTTGCTTTGGATGAAAGTGTCTAAATGAATGTCATCATTAATAAAAATGTTTGAACAATGCAAACATAGATTGTTTTAAATGGGTAAAAAGTGTCTGCTGTGTGTGAGAAGTTCAACTCTAAAACCTATTGACTTAGTCTACACTGACCAGCTGGGGGGGGGGTCTGTAAGGATGCTCTGAGGACCACTCCTCTGTGTGTTCTTCCTGCATGTTATTATCTTGGTATCCCACTTTTCCAGTTTGAACATAACTACTAAACTGAATGATCTCCCATCACAACAAAGACTCAGTTAACTCTAGTATTAACCTGAACAATCTAGGTTTCATCCCATCTGCTTGCAGAATCTTTTTCTACCTCACTCATGCTGAGAAGCACTTGCACAGCTCTGTAAATGGTATTGACAGGGAATGAAATTAAAAGGTGACACACATGTGGGGTAAATAATGGCTGAGCAGAATTCCAGACCTGTGCCCCTTGATCTCAGCCACGTCGGTCATGCCTCCCACGCTGAACCTGAAGTACTGCCTGTTAAGTGCACTGGCTATGGAGCGGGCAATGGAGGTCTTTCCTACACCTGGAGGACCATAGAAACACAGGATCTTCCCCTGGGTGGAAGAACGAAGCTGGCTCACTGCTATGAACTCCTGCACAGACACACAGGGATGCAGAGTTCATGTTACCTCCTGTAATCAACTTCCACTACGATAAAACAACGTTGGTGTGTCTGCATTCTTGCTGACCAAAATGCGTTTTTTAACATCATCCATTCCATAATGGTCCTCTTCCAGAACTTCTCTGGCTCTCCCCAGGGATAGATTTTCTTCACTGTTGGTGCCCCACGGCATGCTGGTCAGCCAGTCCAGGTAGTTTCGGGTTACACTGAAACACACAATTGTAGTTTGCTGTAGCTCACACGGCTGCTTGTAACACTGAAAATAAACCAAAGCACAGAAAAGAAAGAGTGGTTGTGCTGGCTGCATGTCCCTCCTCTGGAACTATTTTTGGAGCCACTTTTTAGTCGCATCAGATCCTGGATGTTGACTCTCACATGACAGCGAGATGTTCAGTAACATCAACATGTCTACAGCCTATGACTACAGATGGTTATGTATTTGAAGGAGAATTCATTTATCATTACAGGGGCTCTGCATACACCTCTACCTGAGTACATGCTTTTTCTTATGGTTAGAATGTAAATGTTTATTGGTTCACAGTAATTCTTACAATCAACTATTTTTGTTACCATTTTCTCTGTATTTGTTGTGTAATGAACATATAGTAACTCTCAGAAACTACCGAACATCCATCCAACACCACAGCTACCCATTCATTCAAATGGGTCGATGTGTCCAAACGTTCTGATTCTAGTGTTCCTTCAGTGACAGAAACAGCAAACAGAAGATGCACAAGACCAACTTGAACTCTGATGAGTGGTTGTCCAGCAGGCCCAGCTTGTTAAGTTCTTCAGTGATGACATCCATTATGTGTTGAGGAACCGTTCTGTCTTTGAGTCTCTCTCGAAACTTCTCTTCGATGGCTTCTTTGTCATCTTTTTCCAGACCAAGCTCCTGAAAACACACAGACACACACACATTGCAACAACATAAATTTAAACCAGGAGAAACCCAATCACTGCTCCTGGATCAAAAGTTGCCTTTGTTGCCATACTCCATGTTGCCTGTGGTAATCAGAGCGGACCTCTACAGGAGATTCTTGTATACAGAAAAGTTTGCAGTCACATTGTTCAGGCTATTGTGGGTAATGCAGGAGTCTGACATGTTGTGGCCAGTATGGTGGAATGTGTTACACAGAACTGTGATCAACATTGCATATGACAGGCTGATTTGATGGAATACTTTTCTGACATCAGAGAGAGAGATAAATATGAGATTTGCCATGGTGGTCTTCCATATAGAAGACAACTGGATTTCTTCTACGAGTTCTTCATGAAGTTTCACCTCTCATTCAAAAGGTTTCTTCTGTTCTGACCGAGTGGTGGAAGTTTCAGGCTTACAGGCTCTTGTTGGGACATGTACACCTTGAAAGTTGTTGAGTTCCCGTGGCTCATTTGTGATAAGAATGCCTGAAACTTCCAGCAGTTTGACAAGATCTGAGGAGGTCTTTTGGATGAAAGGATTGGATGGCCAGATGACAGCTGTGTAGTTTGCTGTTGAAGGGTTGTAACATGTAATGCAAGCGCATAGTTTGAGAAAGCAGATGTTGTGTCTGCTGACAGACAGGCAGATGACACAGGACCAACACCACAACAATACCTTCTTGATTATCTTGAGCTGCTCCTGTAGCAGGTATTTCCTGTGGGTCTGTTTGATCTTCTCTTCCACCTGAGAACAGAGCAGAAAGGCAGATGCATCACTGGGGCAGCGAGAAAAGGCTGAACGAAGCTTGTCCATCTTTGAGGATCCTCTCTGACCTCACGGCCGAGGCGCTGCTGCAGTTTACTCAGTTCATACTCCTTCTTCAGCAGGGACAGAGCCTTGTAGAGACGCTTTGGGATCTACAAAGACACAAAGTGAAAGCTTTCAATTCAACGACAACGTTTTTCATAATTTGAAGTTGCACAGTAGAAAAACTACCCCAGTTTTATATGGTTGCTTCAAGTAGTTTTAGCTTTTTAAAAAAGATATAATGAAAAATGTAAAAGTGGAACATTACTAATCGTGAGTGATCAGCTGTTTCAGCTTCAATAACCGAGGTCAACATAACATGTCAGCTTCCCAGCTGGTCTTCATGTGAACAGACAGTGTTCACTGACAAAATGTTTCAGAATTACAAATACTGAAGTCAAAGCCTGTGATGGAAATGATTAATCATGCTATTTCTTCTCATTTATATGCGCCACTACCTTTTTTTTCATTGCACTCTTTCTGTTACCTCTCTTCCGACACTGACAGCGCTTGTTAGTGAACACGTTCACATGACTCTAGAAAAAATGAATTACTGTGTTTGTCAAAGCAAGGCTGGATTTGTTAGCCTGACTGAAATCTTACAAAATCCAGCCTCCCTAAACTGGACTAACACACCCAGATAAGACAGTTGTGGATCCAATCCCTTCGGCATGTAAACACTCCACTACACTCAGATGGTCCCAGCTGCTGTGTTCAGCTCCAGAGTTCCATCTTTCTGCATCTTTTAGCAAAAACAATAAGTTAGAAGTGTATATTAATCTAGTTGAATTCCCAAGAATGCTGCTCTCATTCACATAAACTTTCCATTAGGACTATGTGTCAGCTCACTTGAAGCATTTCCAGACTGTTGCTCTGCTCTAAAAATCCTGATTTTATAACTGCAGCCTCATCGGAAGAAAAATCACCATTTAAGTAACTCAAAGATGACGTCTGTGCAGAAAATTCAGCTGTACTTCCATGTACCATGATCTCCAACAGAGGTTAGAAGCAGCAGAATGCCTTGAGCATCCCCACAGTCCACATCATCAGACATAATTCAGTCAATAACTGGATTCTGCTCCGGTATACTGGTGATAAGGACGCTGGTCCAGTTGGATGGATGAGCTGAGCCGTAATCGTAGCTCGACTCAACTGTGTATGTAACCGTGCTAAGACAGAGATGGCTTTCATGATGCTGTGTTGCTATGTTTGTCACTATGTTTTAAATGTCTTTTTGATCATTATTGTTATGCCCTGACTAAGATAAAGCAGGCATAAAAATAGATGTGCGAATGTTTACTAATGTGAAGAGTCAAACATGTCAGTGCACAATCACTTCTGTGAATCTCAAATAAATGAAAGGCTGGAAAACACCAGGCCTATAAGCCTGCAGGTTGCTCACATTGGTCTCCTCCAGGACATCCTGCAGTTCATGCGACTCTGCTCCTGTTAGAGCTGCTCCCATGTCACTGAGGTAGATGGGATTATCAACCACTCTCTGACCAGCCTGCATCATCTGAAGAACTGACTCTCTGAAACAAAAATTTCACAATACAGTTATTTCTGTATTCCATAATTTTGGATTTCATTATGAGATCACTGAGACTGATTAAAACACAGACTTAAAGTCATACACAAGAACAAGGTAATCCTACTGGATGCTTATTTAGCTGCTGCCTTAAGTGAGTACCATAAATTCCGGACTATAAACCGCTACTTTTTTCCCTGGCTTTGAGCACTGCGGCTGATAAGAAAAGAAATAAAAATAAAAATAAAAAAGGGGCCATTGCTATTGAACAGAGCACTCTGCATAGCAAGTGGAAGACAAAGGGACTAGACACTGACCCAATACAGAGGGTGAGTAACATAGGACATCAATAGACAGATAGTTGGCACAATGGTCTGCTGTTTTGCTCACAAACAGTCATTTTTCTTCTGTAGAGTGATTTTACTTGTATGTTAAAAATGTTAATTCAACAGTGCGGCTAATATATATATTTTTTCATGCCGCCAAAAACATTTTACCTCGTAACATTAGACCAATAGAATTAGCAAACAGTTCAAAGTGGTCCAATGAAATTGTACGTTAAATCAAACACACTTACTCTACTAAATTATTAAATCGGTAAATCGGTCATTTGTACTCACTCTCAACATGGAAAACAAACGAAGAAATGCATATGATGCAGCTTTTAAATTAAAGGTGCTCAATCTGAGATGAGATTGTGAGAGCGACAACGAAGAAACTGAAGTGAGTGACGAAGTTCTGAGGCTGTTCAATTGACGTTGATGGTTTTAGTGCGCAGGAGGAAGATGAAGAAGGTGATCGATGACTTTTCCTGATCAGCTACTGTCTTTTTTTTTTTTTTTTTTTTTAAACCAGCCGTGTTACAGGCACTGTTTGGGAAAAAAAGCATTTATGCCACGTATTTGTGCGTTACCGATAGGTATTTAAGTTAAAACCAGCCGTGTTACAGGCACTGTTTGGGAAAAAAAGCATTTATGCCACGTATTTGTGTGTTACCGATAGGTATTTAAGTTGAAACCAGCCGTGTTACAGGCACTGTTTGGGAAAAATAGCATTTACGCCACGTATTTGTGCGTTACCGATAGGTATTTAAGTTAAAACCAGCCGTGTTACAGGCACTGTTTGGGAAAAATAGCATTTACGCCACGTATTTGTGCGTTACCGATAGGTATTTAAGTTAAAACCAGCCGTGTTACAGGCACTGTTTGGGAAAAAAAAGCATTTACGCCACGTATTTGTGCGTTACCGATAGGTATTTAAGTTAAAACCAGCCGTGTTACAGGCACTGTTTGGGAAAAAAAGCATTTATGCCACGTATTTGTGCGTTACCGATAGGTATTTAAGTTAAAACCAGCCGTGTTACAGGCACTGTTTGGGAAAAATAGCATTTACGCCACGTATTTGTGCGTTACCGATAGGTATTTAAGTTAAAACCAGCCGTGTTACAGGCACTGTTTGGGAAAAAAAAGCATTTACGCCACGTATTTGTGCGTTACCGATAGGTATTTAAGTTGAAACCAGCCGTGTTACAGGCACTGTTTGGGAAAAAAAGCATTTATGCCACGTATTTGTGCGTTACCGATAGGTATTTAAGTTAAAACCAGCCGTGTTACAGGCACTGTTTGGGAAAAAAAGCATTTATGCCACGTATTTGTGCGTTATCGATGGGTATTTAAGTTGAAACCAGCCGTGTTACAGGCACTGTTTGGGAAAAAAAGCATTTATGCCACGTATTTGTGCGTTACCGATAGGTATTTAAGTTGAAACCAGCCGTGTTACAGGCACTGTTTGGGAAAAAAAGCATTTATGCCACGTATTTGTGCGTTACCGATAGGTATTTAAGTTAAAACCAGCCGTGTTACAGGCACTGTTTGGGAAAAATAGCATTTACGCCACGTATTTGTGCGTTACTGATAGGTATTTAAGTTAAAACCAGCCGTGTTACAGGCACTGTTTGGGAAAAAAAGCATTTATGCCACGTATTTGTGCGTTACCGATAGGTATTTAAGTTAAAACCAGCCGTGTTACAGGCACTGTTTGGGAAAAATAGCATTTACGCCACGTATTTGTGCGTTACCGATAGGTATTTAAGTTAAAACCAGCCGTGTTACAGGCACTGTTTGGGAAAAAAAGCATTTATGCCACGTATTTGTGTGTTACCGATAGGTATTTAAGTTGAAACCAGCCGTGTTACAGGCACTGTTTGGGAAAAATAGCATTTACGCCACGTATTTGTGCGTTACCGATAGGTATTTAAGTTGAAACCAGCCGTGTTACAGGCACTGTTTGGGAAAAAAAGCATTTATGCCACGTATTTGTGCGTTACCGATAGGTATTTAAGTTGAAACCAGCCGTGTTACAGGCACTGTTTGGGAAAAAAAGCATTTATGCCACGTATTTGTGCGTTACTGATAGGTATTTAAGTTAAAACCAGACGTGTTACAGGCACTGTTTGGGAAAAAAAGCATTTATGCCACGTATTTGTGCGTTACCGATAGGTATTTAAGTTAAAACCAGCCGTGTTACAGGCACTGTTTGGGAAAAAAAGCATTTATGCCACGTATTTGTGTGTTACCGATAGGTATTTAAGTTGAAACCAGCCGTGTTACAGGCACTGTTTGGGAAAAATAGCATTTATGCCACGTATTTGTGCGTTACTGATAGGTATTTAAGTTAAAACCAGCCGTGTTACAGGCACTGTTTGGGAAAAAAAGCATTTATGCCACGTATTTGTGCGTTACCGATAGGTATTTAAGTTAAAACCAGCCGTGTTACAGGCACTGTTTGGGAAAAATAGCATTTACGCCACGTATTTGTGCGTTACCGATAGGTATTTAAGTTAAAACCAGCCGTGTTACAGGCACTGTTTGGGAAAAAAAGCATTTATGCCACGTATTTGTGTGTTACCGATAGGTATTTAAGTTGAAACCAGCCGTGTTACAGGCACTGTTTGGGAAAAATAGCATTTACGCCACGTATTTGTGCGTTACCGATAGGTATTTAAGTTGAAACCAGCCGTGTTACAGGCACTGTTTGGGAAAAAAAGCATTTATGCCACGTATTTGTGCGTTACCGATAGGTATTTAAGTTGAAACCAGCCGTGTTACAGGCACTGTTTGGGAAAAAAAGCATTTATGCCACGTATTTGTGCGTTACCGATAGGTATTTAAGTTAAAACCAGCCGTGTTACAGGCACTGTTTGGGAAAAATAGCATTTATGCCACGTATTTGTGCGTTACCGATAGGTATTTAAGTTAAAACCAGCCGTGTTACAGGCACTGTTTGGGAAAAATAGCATTTACGCCACGTATTTGTGCGTTACCGATAGGTATTTAAGTTAAAACCAGCCGTGTTACAGGCACTGTTTGGGAAAAAAAGCATTTATGCCACGTATTTGTGCGTTACCGATAGGTATTTAAGTTAAAACCAGCCGTGTTACAGGCACTGTTTGGGAAAAATAGCATTTACGCCACGTATTTGTGCGTTACCGATAGGTATTTAAGTTAAAACCAGCCGTGTTACAGGCACTGTTTGGGAAAAAAAGCATTTATGCCACGTATTTGTGTGTTACCGATAGGTATTTAAGTTAAAACCAGCCGTGTTACAGGCACTGTTTGGGAAAAAAAGCATTTATGCCACGTATTTGTGCGTTACCGATAGGTATTTAAGTTGAAACCAGCCGTGTTACAGGCACTGTTTGGGAAAAATAGCATTTACGCCACGTATTTGTGCGTTACCGATAGGTATTTAAGTTGAAACCAGCCGTGTTACAGGCACTGTTTGGGAAAAAAAGCATTTATGCCACGTATTTGTGCGTTACCGATAGGTATTTAAGTTGAAACCAGCCGTGTTACAGGCACTGTTTGGGAAAAAAAGCATTTATGCCACGTATTTGTGCGTTACTGATAGGTATTTAAGTTAAAACCAGACGTGTTACAGGCACTGTTTGGGAAAAAAAGCATTTATGCCACGTATTTGTGCGTTACCGATAGGTATTTAAGTTAAAACCAGCCGTGTTACAGGCACTGTTTGGGAAAAAAAGCATTTATGCCACGTATTTGTGTGTTACCGATAGGTATTTAAGTTGAAACCAGCCGTGTTACAGGCACTGTTTGGGAAAAATAGCATTTATGCCACGTATTTGTGCGTTACCGATAGGTATTTAAGTTAAAACCAGCCGTGTTACAGGCACTGTTTGGGAAAAATAGCATTTACGCCACGTATTTGTGCGTTACCGATAGGTATTTAAGTTGAAACCAGCCGTGTTACAGGCACTGTTTGGGAAAAATAGCATTTACGCCACGTATTTGTGCGTTACCGATAGGTATTTAAGTTGAAACCAGCCGTGTTACAGGCACTGTTTGGGAAAAAAAGCATTTATGCCACGTATTTGTGCGTTACCGATAGGTATTTAAGTTGAAACCAGCCGTGTTACAGGCACTGTTTGGGAAAAAAAGCATTTATGCCACGTATTTGTGCGTTACCGATAGGTATTTAAGTTAAAACCAGCCGTGTTACAGGCACTGTTTGGGAAAAATAGCATTTATGCCACGTATTTGTGCGTTACCGATAGGTATTTAAGTTAAAACCAGCCGTGTTACAGGCACTGTTTGGGAAAAAAAGCATTTATGCCACGTATTTGTGTGTTACCGATAGGTATTTAAGTTAAAACCAGCCGTGTTACAGGCACTGTTTGGGAAAAAAAGCATTTAAGCCACGTATTTGTGCGTTACCGATAGGTATTTAAGTTGAAACCAGCCGTGTTACAGGCACTGTTTGGGAAAAATAGCATTTACGCCACGTATTTGTGCGTTACCGATAGGTATTTAAGTTGAAACCAGCCGTGTTACAGGCACTGTTTGGGAAAAAAAGCATTTATGCCACGTATTTGTGCGTTACCGATAGGTATTTAAGTTGAAACCAGCCGTGTTACAGGCACTGTTTGGGAAAAAAAGCATTTATGCCACGTATTTGTGCGTTACTGATAGGTATTTAAGTTAAAACCAGACGTGTTACAGGCACTGTTTGGGAAAAAAAGCATTTATGCCACGTATTTGTGCGTTACCGATAGGTATTTAAGTTAAAACCAGCCGTGTTACAGGCACTGTTTGGGAAAAAAAGCATTTATGCCACGTATTTGTGTGTTACCGATAGGTATTTAAGTTGAAACCAGCCGTGTTACAGGCACTGTTTGGGAAAAATAGCATTTATGCCACGTATTTGTGCGTTACCGATAGGTATTTAAGTTAAAACCAGCCGTGTTACAGGCACTGTTTGGGAAAAATAGCATTTACGCCACGTATTTGTGCGTTACCGATAGGTATTTAAGTTGAAACCAGCCGTGTTACAGGCACTGTTTGGGAAAAAAAGCATTTATGCCACGTATTTGTGCGTTACCGATAGGTATTTAAGTTGAAACCAGCCGTGTTACAGGCACTGTTTGGGAAAAAAAGCATTTATGCCACGTATTTGTGCGTTACCGATAGGTATTTAAGTTGAAACCAGCCGTGTTACAGGCACTGTTTGGGAAAAAAAGCATTTATGCCACGTATTTGTGCGTTACCGATAGGTATTTAAGTTGAAACCAGCCGTGTTACAGGCACTGTTTGGGAAAAATAGCATTTACGCCACGTATTTGTGCGTTACCGATAGGTATTTAAGTTAAAACCAGCCGTGTTACAGGCACTGTTTGGGAAAAAAAAGCATTTACACCACGTATTTGTGCGTTACTGATAGGTATTTAAGTTGAAACCAGCCGTGTTACAGGCACTGTTTGGGAAAAAAAGCATTTATGCCACGTATTTGTGCGTTACCGATAGGTATTCAAGTTAAAACCAGCCGTGTTACAGGCACTGTTTGGGAAAAATAGCATTTACGCCACGTATTTGTGCGTTACCATATGTAGTTAATTAAAAGTTTAAAAGTCCTCACGTGTAACATCTTTCTGTGTAAATATTTCATACTACAATGTGGACACCCACGGTTTATAATCTTGTATAATCCTATACAAGTACAAAATAGATTTTCTTTTTAAAATTAGAAGGTGCGGCTTATATTCAGGTCTGCTCTATAGTCTGGAATTTACGGTATTTTAATATGTAGTAAGTATGATTTGCTGAGAGTGCAGAATTTGCAGAATAATCAGAAGTCACCTGTAGCCACCACACAGCCTCTTTGTCTACCTGAACAGATAAATGTAGCCTTATGGGCTTCTTGAAATCATCTTAGCTCACATCAGTGAAATCATCCTTAAGTTGGGACAGGTGTAAATAAACGTAGGAGGTGCATAGTGCAGATCATAAATTTAATCCTATTCCTCAGCCAGAAGCTAACAAACTGCAGTCCGTGTTGTGTAAAAGAAACCCAGAACTGTAAAGTGTAAGGACTGACCTGTAGAGAGGATTGAGTGCAATGATGTCCCTGATGGTCTTCACTATCTCTGCTGTCAGGGCCTGCACAACACAATTACTCTGTTCAGCACGGTGCCTCTGCAGTGGCTGTCAGTGTTTAGTTTCCTGACATGCTCTGCTGTGAAGTGCAGTGTCATGTGTGTTGAGTACCTTGACCTCCTCAGTGACAGTGAACTGTTCATGCTGGACATTGTCCACTTCGACCATCAAGATGTTAGAGGAGGGTAAAGGCTGAAACTCTGGGCTAAGGTCTGCCTCTGAAATCTGACCAACACAGTAGAAATTAGTTAATTCATAAAGTTCATATGTTCAACAGTTAATTCTACAACCATCACTTCCTAGGATGATGAGTGTAATAGGAGCAGACACACAGACAGTCTGCATGTGTGTGTGTGGAGCTGATCTGCAGCCTCACCACTGTCTTTGTTACCATCACAGCTGCTGCTGCTACTTTCTGCTACTGTTTAACTTCCTGGGTCCAGATATTCTGTCAATTAGTCAGTGGTGATTAAATTACACATTGCTATACCCACACACATGCATCACGTGACGACAAAATAAATGAAAAGATTAGAAGAATAAAAGAGAGTTTTATCGCACAGCACCTCTCTAAGACACAGGAAAGAGGCCTCTGTGTCCCTGGACGTCAGGCTGACATTAGTGAGTGTCTGGTAACTTTTCTAAGCTTCACCTCTTCTTTTCATTAGCGCTTGTCGTTCACTTTGTCTCAGTTTTTACTCAATTTATACACCCAAACAGAACCCAAATCCAAAATCAAAGTGTGCTGACACACCTCCAGCTCACTGCCTCACAGCTAAAACAAGGGTTTCAAACCACTGTGGATAGAAGTGAGGAGGCTGACTGACTGCCTGTGTGTCTGAGTGTTGATGTAGATTCTCAGTCATCTAGGTCCTGGCAATCCTCAGAGTTGAATAATGGGCAACTGGACTTCTTCTTGGTTCTTGAAGAGAATCTTTATCAACATATTGCCTTGAATTTTGAGAAGAACACCCTCAAAATGGTCCAGGAGTATGAAAAGCTGTCAAGAAAGCTTGCAGACAACAGGACCCACCTGCGATTTAATTTGAGATGCAGACAACATAGAGTCACCCTCATCAGTGTTCGACTTAGCTCAGAGCTAAGTCGACTTATATCAGAGGTCACAGAGCAGAACCGATAGTGTTGAAGGCTCAAAACCAGCCTCTTAACACAAGAATAAGACAGGCCCATTTCACCACTGATGCACTTATCTGCAAGATGGCTCTCACTCACCAAAAGCACTTCTACCCAATACAATCACAGAGGAGGTCTACATCTTCACAAAAAAGGCACTGCTTTCACAATATGAGAAGAGCAAGGAACATCAAAAGTGGAAATTCCACATCTGCATCTATCAGACAAGGACATGCTGACACCACAGACATGGACATTCAAGACCACTGGGTAAACTTATCAGAAATTAACCTCACCTAGCCAGAAAAGGATGTGTTAGCCGAAGGACTACACTATGCCATTTCTCCACAACAACTGCCAGTGGTGGACAGCTACTGAATCTCCAATAAAGAATAACAAAATCTCTGAGGCAGAAGCAGAACAGCTATGTATGAAGGTAACAGCAGCCCTCTCCAGTGCTAAAACTCCTCCCTCCAACCTCACACCACGGGAGAGGAAGGCAGTGACATCCCTCCGCAGAGACCAGAACATCCCCATTACAGGGAAGACGAACTGTGGTTCTCAACACATCGGATTATCATAGAGAAATAACAACATTGCTGAGTGATAAAATCAGCTACGAGGTCCTGAGGAGTAGGGCTGTAGTGATACACTAATCTCACGATACGATACGATACGATACACGGCATTCACCCAACGATTCGATATGATTTAACACACATCATTTTCAAATGAAGTTTGCAAAAAAAGAAAAAAAAAAAAAAGGGTTTTCCACTTTATATGGAGGAAGTGGAAAGCAAATGAGTATCGTTACTCATGGCTGAAAAATCGATACTTTATCAGGAAAAAAATATCAATATATATTGCGGTATCAATAAAAAATGCTCAGCCCCACTGAGGAGGGACCCTACAAACGTCTATAAGGAAAAGATCACATATTACAAGACCTGGAAAAGGACTAAGTTATTGACCGCTCTTTCTACTACAGATTTTTCTCTGGGGAGGCCACACCGTGTATCTATGGACTTTCCAAGATACACAAGGAAGGAGTCCCACTCAGACCCATTATCAACTGAGTCATCTATAACATTGCTAAACACTTTGTGTCCATCTTAGCGCTCCTGATAGGAAACACTTTGGATCATATACAGAACTCCACAGATTTTGTGAAATCCCTGAGTGAAATCATTGTGTCCTTTGATGTGACCTCACTTTTTACCTGCATACCCATTTCAGCAGCAGTGGAGACTGTCAGGAAATGGCTGCAGCAAGATGACTCACTGAACAACAGAACCAACTTCACTCCAGATCAGATCTGTGTCCTGTTGAACCTCTGCCTCTCCAACACCTATTTCAAATACAACGACTGTTTCTACAGACAGAAGCACGGCTGTGCCAGGGGATCTCCAGTGTCCCTTATTGTGGCTAATCTTTATATGGAGGAAGTGGAAAGCAAAGCATTGAGCTTATACAAAGGCACCAAGCCACTGGTTCGGATATATGGACAACACCTGGGTCAAGATCAAAACTCAAGAAGTGGAAGCTTTAACGGAGCACGTCAAATTAGTGCACAGCAACATCAGGTTCATGAGAGAGGTTACAAAAGACCACAAGCTGCGTTTTTTGGACTGTGCTGTGCACAATGAAGAAGATGTAAGTCTTAACACTGATGTTTACAGGAAACCTACACATACTGACCAGTACCAATAGACTCACATCATCCTCTAGAACACAAACTTGCTGTCATCAGAACTCTACACCACCAGGTTGAGAGTGTACCTACTAAGGCTGAAGGAAAACAAAAGGAATATCAGCACTCAGAGAATGTTCTTCAAACCTGTGGATATCCAAACTGGGCCTTTGTCAAATCAGAAAAAACAAATGGACCAAATCACACTGGTAGAGAAGCTAAGAAGAACAGGCGCAAACATATTGTAATTCCATATGTGTCAGGAGTCCCAGATACATTTAGAAGGATCTTCTCTAAACATGACATTCAAGTGTACCACAAACCCAAGAACCCCCTCAGACAGAGACTGGTTCACCCAAAGGACAAACACCCAAACACAAACTGAGTGCTGTCGTGTATGCAGTGCAGTGCAGTGCAGTGCAGCGAGGAATGTGTGGACCTTTATATAGGAGAGACCAAACAATAGCTCCACAGCGCATGGCACAACATAGGAAAGCCATGTCTACATGTCAAGACTCAGCAGTCCACCTACATCTGAAGGAGATGGGACACTCTGAGGACAGTTATGCACATATTCTGGACAGAGAAGACAGATGGTTTGAGAGAGGAGTCAAAGAAGCCATCTACGTTAAACTGGAAAAAACATCAACTCTTAGGGTCTGTTTGAGTAGTTTTCTCCACTGAGGAACGTGATACAGACCTTGTCCTCAAGCTGCTCGGTCAGAGAACTTGGCAGGTCTTTGCGGCCGCGCTTAGATTTGCGTCTTGGTGAAGGCTTTTGCTGGGACTCTTGCTCAGACTCTGACCACTCAGGGGACATTGATGCAACCTCAGCTTCAGGCTCCACCTCCAACTGTCTTGTGATCCGGATCCTGACAGACCAAAGCATAAAAGTAGCACAAGTATAAACAAGGCAGGCAGCAGTCTAGAGATTTCTGATGAAAAACTCACCACCACGTCTTTACCATAAAATCTCCCACCAAGCAGCAGAAGTGTATCTAACCTGCGGTGTCCCATGACGATCATCCTCAGCTTGTCTCCCAAATCTTGCATCTCATGAATTTGAACAAAAGTTCCTGTGGAGTAGACGGCATCTAGGTCCTCCACAACATCTGACTCATTACTGTAAGACACAGAAACCAAGGTTTATAAAAAAAAAACTTAAAAAAAACCACACAGATGATGACCATAACAGGCAAGGCAACATCTGAGCTCACTACACTCAGTCTGGTGAGTATCAACATCATGTTCTGTAAAGTAGATCCCATACATATATATATATAAAAATGTATGCTGCAGATAGCAGATCCAAAAGCCAAAAAGCTTCAAATATTTACAACTTCTGGGAAAGGTCCTGATAAAGAAACTCTGATCTCAGTGATGAGAAAATCAAGTCTTCCATTAAAACAGTGGTGGAACCCTTTTCAATGAAATGTGAGGTCTGTAAAAGGAAGACCATGAAAGCAGTGACTTATTGGCAGTGGCGGATTTAGCAATTTGGGGGCCCAAGGCAAAGTTAGCTAGGGGGCCCTTCAAAACCGTTCTTTTAACACAAAGGGACCCGTCAATAGGCTACTTGCATTAAAGAAAGAGTAGAATGTGAGAAATAAGTTTCAAATATAACACCAGTATATGTCAAAATTTTTTTAAAGAAAACTCACCAGACAGTTGTGTGAGTGAGAAAGAGAGAGAACTTAGTTGGAGTAGTAGAGAGTGGGTGTATGGGAGTGAGGTTGATGTAAAGGTGACGTTGCTCTACTAATGCATCAGTAGTAAACTGTGCAACAAGGCATATTAATTCATTTTGAATATGCTTACTGAGGTATGTATCTGTGAGCTGTTTTTCTTGAATTCTCCACAGATGCTCCTTCATGGGTCAAATTGAACCATTAATTGCACTTGTCCCAGGAAATTGCCATGTTCATACAGCCTCTCTCTGTGTCCTCTAAATGCAAGATTATACTAAGCTAGATGGCTAACAATGGCAAGCAATCTTTTTAAAATCTTTCCATCTTTCCATCTAGTAGCTTCAGCATTTATGAGATCCTGTCTCACCTGATCGATAGGTGAGTGCTCAGTATGTGCCAGGCATCCATGTGTGAGACGTGTTGGGCAGACCTCTCATGTTGCTTAAGGTGAGCTTGGAGGTTTTCCCAGTTGCTAAAGCCGGTGTTGGAGCTCAGCTGTGTATGTCCATCAAAAAAGCCGGCAACAAAAGCACATGACAGAATCCTTGGACTTGCTGTAGACTAGCCAGGACCTGTTGATTTTCTCCCCGTTCCTCATTAACATGAAATAGTTTACTTTTGTGAATCGCCGACCTTCTTCGTTTCAGGGGAACTGTAGCTCAAGTTGAACAGGTCCTTTCATCACAATGTCGCACCGTTCCCTCTCATTAACAACCGCTGGCCACAGCGCCGGGTCATCTCCCAATACTATATCACTTTCGCGGTGTTCAGAAGACTCTGGGCTACTCACAAACTCATCAACTATGTCTTCCAAATTGGTCGGCTTGTCATCCATCAGCTCGTCTGCTCCGTCAGAAATAGCAGATAGCTCATCACGTACAGGTAGCTCCCCTGAATGTTCAACGACCGGCTCAACATTCAACAGTCAACCGGCATTGTTGACAAATTAAACAAACTTGTAAGTTTGGGGTGTATAGCGTTCTTTTGTTTTGTTTCCTCCCGCTTTCTCCTTTTATTAGCCCCACTTGGATATTGTGCTTCATTTTAAGTTGCCTGTCAACAAACCGTACTTGTCACTTCCACTTAATTTCCGACTTTCGCGCTGACGTTTTGGGGTTCGCGCGTTCAGGCAGGGAATAGTCCATTATAACAGGAAAGGGGGGGGGGGGTAATAGGATTGGGGCATTTTCCTGTTTTTTGTTTGTTTTTTTTTGTCTTTGTTTTCCATTTAAACATACACAATTACAATTTATAAACACAATGGTTGGGGGCTACTGTCCAGACGCCCCAAGCCCTGCTTTTAACAGGGAGGGGGCAGCTGGTCGGGGCCCCCCTCAGGTCGGGGGCCCCAGGCAATTGCCTACCTTTGCCTTAATGGTAAGACTGCGTATGCTTATTGGACTTACGTATCATCTCTCTTCATAAAGACTCCAGCGTATGGCTGAGCCAGACGGACCTTCCTCCTCAGGAGCTCCATCAACGCTTTGTTCTTTACCTAAGAGAAGGAGAAGGAAACATCCCAAACACAAATGCTCAAAAAATCACAATATCTGCTTGAAACATCAAATAACTTCTGCTGTCACTCCGAGACATGTGTCAGAGAAAGGAGGCAACAGTTTCACAACAGAGAAAGGAGCCACCGCAGGGACGCAGTCAGTTGTGAGTGCAGGTGGTGGTGATTCAGTTCAATTTAGTTTATTTATATAGCGCCAAATTACAACAAATGTCATCTCAAGGCACTTAAATAATATAGTCCAATTCAAGCCAATTGGAGTTCAATTCATCGTAATCATAATCCAATAAAATCCAATTAATTAATTTCAAAATAATCCAATTCAATCATATAGAGCCAATTAAAAAACAATTTCCTAAGTGAGAACATGAATGGGTCAGGTCTTTAAGCTCTGCAGAAGGCTGAGGATGTGAGTGAGTGACTGCATCCTGGCCTGACATTCTGTCTGAAGGATTACTGACCTGTAAGACTGCAGTGTGTGAGGCTTCACAGTTTTGATTTCTTTTATTGCCTCACCACAGGCAGGCATTATTTAACCTCTTTTATGTCTTATATACTAACATGTACCAGTGTCTTCTGAGTGTGCTGATGATTCTGTAACTCTGTGTGTACACAGCAGTGCTGCCACTGGTCATGGCTTGACAGAGTGACATAAGGCTTCCCTCTTGGACATCAGTTTCAACAATTTACGAGCTGGTAATATATTTTAGGTAGAATCCCACAGTCACTGCTCCTGAGGAGATTACTGGTCAGAGTCCAGTTTCAGAAAAACAAATATCTGGGCACTGTAACTGAAAAGAAACTGAGCAATGCGTATACTGTGAAGGTTTTATAGTGCATTATAACATCTACAACAAAGTGTGTTCAGTCAGAGGATTCTTTGGCTTTGCTGAGACAAAGAACAGTTCATTCCTGTCCAACAACTCAATTACTTTTAATGACTAATAACTGTTGCAAAATTAGTCTCTCTGTTAGGATTAATCACGGGTGTAATATAGTCTCTGAATTCAATTAAATCGTTTAATTGTTGCTGTCCTGAATCTGCTCTCATGGACACACTGCCTGTCTTCTGACCTGGCTGCCACTGGTTCAGTAAGAGCTAACTGAACTAACGTGACCGAGAAACCATCAGCGGGACGTTCATCTCAGACTGAGCAGATCTGATCGAGAGGCACCGAAGACATTTTTTTTAAATTAAATAGCTGAAGAAAACCCCTTCTGAGCTTCTGAAACTAAAGGAAAGACACACATGACGTCCCCGTGCCCTGCATCTGTGGTCGGTGTGAAGGACACTCGTGTCCTTGGAGCCAATGAAAACAACGGAAACGTAACATTACATCATCCTCACCTCTATGATCTTTATGAAACGGGGGAACACCGGGTTTCTGCTAACAGCTATCAGTGGCACGTTAGGAAACACCTCCGGAACCATCATGGGGGTGAGGGCTGTCATCTGAGGTCCGGTGTAAGGTGCTCCCCCATCTCCGCCAGACTCTTCCCCCCCAGAGCCTGCGCTGTCCCCACCGTCCTCCCCAGAGAAGCCCGAAGCACTGGCCCGGTTCCCGTACATCCTACCTTGAACACCGAAGGATCCAAAGGTCGACGAAAACAGACCGTTGTAAGCGAATGGAAGGGCCGCGACCCGCACCCACCGGCGGAGTCCGGCGCTCAGCCTGCAGCCCGCTGTCATTGCCGTGATGCCTGAAGTGTTACATGTGTGGCGTGTGGTAGCAGGGCCGCTGCAGCTCCGTGGGGGCTGGAGCCGGAGCAGGGCTGAGCTGTGGGTGGAATGAGGCGCGGCAAAGGTCCGGTACAAGTTTGCAACAAGAGCTACATTTCTGTGGAACTGTCTGGCAACGCCAACCATCTTCACGGATGAGGACATGTTGATCTGGAGCTTTCTCCCACAGCAGCACGTGACTAGTGCATCTTCCGTCGAGGTTTGATGATGTAGGAGGTGCCTCGAGTGTGACGGGGGTGGAGGCATATATATATATATATATATATATATATATATATATATATATATATATATATATATTATGGCATGCCGTTCAGGAAATTAATCTTTGAATATATGGAATGAAACTCTGAATATATGGAATGACAGGTAAATGTTGTCACATAATGATTTTGTAAGCTGTTGTTATTTAAATAGAAAATAAAAACTCAAGAAAAGCAGCACAGCCACACGGTGTCTGGTAGGTATGTCACCACTATGTCACATCTTACTCAGGAGCTCTTAGGACCAATGACTGACAAGTTTGACATCAACAAGGACTTCAAAATTACAATCAATCCCAGCAGAGAGGAGTGTGACCAAAGATGACCTGACTTGGACAACATTGTCAAGTCTAGTAAAAAGGATTCAAAGAGAATTACTCAGCTGGGAGTGGATTTGTGCTATGTTTCTCTAGTGGTTGAGAAGGATGACAGCATGTCCAAGACAGGCTCCCTCTCGACTCTGAGCCTGAAAGAAGACCAGACAACACACTTAGAGGGGAGGAGGGCTGAAGAGGTGCACTCTGTTCTTTGGCTTCTCATTACTTATGGAGAAAGAGAAAGGAGATCAAGTTTGATGAAGACTATACTGAGACTGTTGAATCAGACGAGGTGTTTAACTATAACATTTTGAAGACAGAACATTGAGTGGAGCTGCACAAGACCAAATCCAAAGTGACCTCATAATCCAGATGACATTATCAATTGAATTAAATTCAGTTCAATAATATTTTATAATTCCCTGAGACCAAAGACAGCTTGAGGAGGACATTACACATATTGTGGCAAATACAGTGGGGCAAAAAAGTATTTAGTCAGCCACCAGTTGTCCAAGTTCTCCCACTTAAAAAGATGAGAGAGGCCTGTAATTTTTTACCATAGGTACACTTCATCGATGAGAGGCAAAATGAGAAACAAAAATCCAGAAAATCACATTGTAGGATTTTTAATTAATTAATTGGTAAATTCCAAGTATTTGGTCACTGACAAACAAGCAAGATTTCTGGCTCTCACAGACCTGTAACTTCTTCTTTAAGAGGCTCCTCTGTCCTTCACTCGTTACCTGTACTAATGGCACCGGTTTGATCTCGTTATCAGTATAAAAGACACCTGTCCTCAAACAGTCACACTCCAAACTCCACTATGGGTAAGACCACAGAGCTGTCACAGGACACCAGAAACAAAATTGTAGACCTGCACCAGGCTGGGAAGACTGAATCTGCAATAGGTAAGCAGCTTGGTGTGAAGAAATCAACGGTGGGAGCAATTATTAGAAAATGGAAGACATACAAGACCACTGATAATCTCCCTCGATCTGGGGCTCCATGCAAGATCTCACCCCGTGGGGTCAAAATGATCACAAGAACGGTGAACAAAAATCCCAGAAACACATGGGGCGACCTAGTGAATGACCTGCAGAGAGCTGGGACCAAAGTAACAAAGGCTACCATCAGCAACACACTACGCCGCCAGGGACTCAAATCCTGCAGTGCCAGACGTGTTCCCCTGCTTAAGCCAGTACATGTCCAGGCTCGTCTGAAGTTTGCCAGAGAGCATTTGGATGATCCAGAAGAGGATTGGGAGAATGTCAGATGAAACCAAAATGGAATGTTTTGGTTAAAAACTCAACTCGTCGTGTTTGGAGGATGTTAGAAAAATTAACTCACAGACAACGGTATGAAACCAAGAAATCCCTCAGAGGCCTCAGTATTTTACTTGCAAGGGGAGAACAACACACAAACCTTCTCTCTACAGATTCACAAGAATTCTCCAACGAGTGGTTGCCTCCCTTGCTCTTTTATTTGGTGACACACACACACACATACATACAATCCTCTATGTGCCCAGGTCTGGTATATCTCCTTAGTTTGGAGGCATCTCCTTATTTGGGGAGCTATAAAGATAACGATCAGTGGGGAGACAACATTCCTAGTTCGAACACAGTTCTCTTTGTCTCCCAACTTCTCCTTGTGAAGTTTTGATATGAAATGGCCTCTCTGGCTGTGACTTTTATTTTATGATAATAAGCAAACTTTTCTGACAGAGGAGAAAGAATGCCGAGTTGCATCCAAAGAACACCATACCTACTGTGAAGCATGGGGATGGAAACATCATGCTTTAGGGCTGTTTTTCTGCAAGGGGACCAGGACGGCTGATCCGTGTTAAGGAAAGAATGAATGGGGCCATGTATCGTGAGATTTTGAATGAAAACCTCCTTCCATCAGCAAGGGCATTGAAGATGAAACGTGGCTGGGTCTTTCAGCATGACAATGATCCCAAACACACCGCCCGGGCAACGAAGGAGTGGCTTCGTAAGAAGCATTTCAAGGTCCTGGAGTGGCCTAGCCAGTGTCCAGATCTCAATCCCATAGAAAATCTGTGGAGGGAGTTGAAAGTCCGTGTTGCCCAGCGACAGCCCAAAAACATCACTGCTCTAGAGGAGATCTGCATGGAGGAATGGGCCAAAATACCAGCAACAATGTGTGAAAACCTTGTAAAGACTTACAGAAAACGTTTGACCTCTGTCATTGCCAACAAAGGGTATATAACAAAGTATTGAGATTAACTTTTGTAGTTGACCAAATACTTATTTTCCACCATAATTTGCAAATAAATTCTTTAAAAATCAGACAATGTGATTTTTATTTATTTTTTTCTGTTTTTTTATTTTTATTTTTTTCTCACTTTGTCTCTCATAGTTGAGGTATACCTATGATGAAAATTACAGGTCTCTCATCTTTTTAAGTGGGAGAACTTGCACAATTGGTGGCTGACTAAATACTTTTTTGCCCGATTGTACATGAAAACAAGACACAGGCTATGCTCATAGGCTTGGACACAGAAAAGGCGTTTGACTCTGTAAGATGGACTTTTCTATATAAGGTGTTGGATAAATTTGGCTTCCATCATACCCTTATCGAGGCAGTGAAAGCCATATATAATAAAACAACAGCAAAAATCAAAATAAATGGTTGCCCCTCAAATTCTTTTATTCTGGAGCGTTCTTGTAGGCAGGGTTGTCCCTGTTCCCTTCTTCTCTTTGCACTTTTTATAGAGCCCCTCGGTCAGTACATTAGACAAAACAAACATATTACAGGTATAAATATAACGAGGCCAAGGACACTTTGACATGTGGTTCATGGAAATCGGGGATCAAACCACCAACCTTTTAATTGGAAGGCAACAGGTCTTCCTTCTGTGTCACAGGCAGCCCAATTGAATTAGATGGCAGAAAAACAAATTGGATTTGATGGCAGCAACACATCTCAAAACAGTTGGGAGGGGAGAACAATAAGGCTGAATAAATAACAGTACTAAAAAGAAACCACCGGGGGAACTTGTTGCAAGTTGTTAGTCTAATAGACAATAAGTCTGTGACATGGGTATAAAAAGAGCACTTTAGAGAAAGAGAGTCTCTCAAAGGTAAAGATGGGCCGAGGTTCAACAATCTGAAAAAAATTGTGCCTACAAATTGTGGAGAAATGTCAGATTAATGGTCCTCAATACAAAATTGTACATTGCACTACATTAAAAATATGATCACACTAAGATCTACTGAAAAGGATTTCAAAGAGCTGACATATCTTTCCACTTAGCAACATCTACTATTGCCAGTAAACTGGACAGGTTTCTCTGTGACATGGTCATATGATGGCTTGGCAGGACTGCAAAGTTTTTCAAGGTGCACCAGAGAGGGAAACTCACTGAAAAAATCAGCTTCTCCACAGCGTCATGTGGGTGTGATACATAAAATAAAAAGAAAAGTTAACATAGAGTTGGTGTGTATTTTCAACCAGTTCACTGAATGATGTGACCATGTACAACATTCACTCTCTTACAGAGCATTAATAATTTTACTGTTTGGCTCCAGCACAGAGTGTGTGAACCTGACCAGACAGCTGGCCATCCACACCCTGCTCTGCGTAACTCGGATGGGGCTGTGGTATGACAAGCCGGCTGCATCTGTAACTGTTGCAAAGGATAAACAACCAAATTACCCATTTTTCTGTCCTTTTTACGGCGAAATTTGCCAACTTTATTTGGACAACAGGTAACAGAAGTGGTGTGTTATAGTCGTATGTGCTGCATATTCGTATTTGGGAGAAACAAAGGCTGGGTAATCATCTCATATATGTGCGCACAGTTTCACATTCATTAAGATACATAAAGGAAATGTGTGTGGGATCAGGTGTGCACATGACTCTATGCATGTGGATATGTCTTAGAGTATGCTCTCTTTCTGTTATACATGAGACCTTTGCTATAGGCCTGGGGCCAGTAATTGGAGTAATTTGCTGCTGTCAGCTGACAGTCTGCACATTTGCAGCATTATGGTCAACAATTGTTCTTTACTATATGAACTAAGTGACACTAAAATAAAGTGAAAGTTATGCATCTTTCTAAAATACACTATGCAGCCTTGTTGCTGAATAAACTCATTTATTTGCTCAGTGACATATAAACACTGTTAGTCATCTTCTTCATCCTCCTCTTCCTCCTCCTCCATCTCTTCCTGGGCAGCTTGCTGCTCTTCTAAAGCTTCTTTCATTGCTTGTTCCTCCTCCAGGGATGGGTCAAGGGCCTCTGTGATTTCAGGTCCACTGTAATATTCTGCCCATGGGAGTGGTGGTACAGGCGGGCTGTAGCCTTCCCCTGCATACTTCAGACCCCATCCAACATATATATTCTCAAACTTCCTAAATTAAGAGACAGCACATGAGTGTAGGTGAGTTCCAGCACTTCCTTCAGTCCAGTAAAGGAAAAATACTTACTTTCCACAAGCATATGCATATGCTCCTGGCCAGAGGTTCGAACGCAGCACAGCTATTGCATGTTGAGAAGTGAGAGTGGAGGACAACTTAGAGCTCCAGGGAGGGCTGTTGAGAACTTCTGAAAGACATAGATGTTAAAAATGAAAGCCTTCAAGGACACAGATGAGGTTTAGGAAGTGGAGGATTCACAAAACATCTTATATTTCAATGAATTATAATCTGAGTTACAAATATGTCTGAGATACATCCATCAGTTGTTTTAAAGATGTGAATGTGCAGGACACCGCAGTTTCTGACTGACTCTCCCACCTTCCTGATAGTCTCATTCATCCTGACAGATGTAATTGAAGAAAAAAAAATAACAAAGAGCAGCTCAGAGAGAAGCACTGATGAGTCCATCTAGAGAGACCAAAAGGGTAGATGTGACCCCATTAATTATCCCCTTTGGCTACTAATATAAAATCTTAGCAAACTGAGATTATCCTGGACCCAACTAAAGATGTAATAAGGTAGAAAAAATAATCCTCTATTCAACCTGATTGGCTTTGTCAGCAGTAAACAGGGTGGCCTTAGAGTGACAAATTTCCTTACTGATATGGCTTCACTGATCTGTTGAAAGATGATCTGTTCTTCATAAAGACTACCTGACAGAAGTGTGTAATATTAGGTAGGAGTAAGAGATTGGACAACCAGCACTTAATATCTCACAATCAATATTGAGCTGGCTAATGCCTTATATGTCTGTTAGTATTAGGAATGGAATTTCCCCTTATGGAACAAATAAAGGTATATCTTACCTTATTTTAAGGCTTCTTTCAATGTCGTTGGCATATTTAACTGTCATATGGAAGTTTTCAAATGTTATAAAAATGCAAGGGGTTCACAAACAAGAAACAATGACAAACAGAAATCACAGGAAGGAAGCGTTCTTCATCACTCTAAAATATCTACTCCATTTCCCATATTTGTCGTAAAGACTGCTCCTCTACATCTGAATGACGTCCTTCCCCTGTCTCAGGCTTAAAGCTTACCAGCTCCTTAAAACTGATTTTATTTATTCTTTTAAATCGTAACAAGTCTTTCATTTAATAACATCCACTTCTTTAAAACCACAATACACAACTAACATGCTAAGGGACCCAAAATCAGTTTCAGAGCTGGACGAAAGTTCCCCCAAAATATCAGAATTTGTCATGGTATGAGTGAGTGAGCATGTGAGTGGGGGGTCAATATGTCCATGGTGTCTCCAACAACTGTGCTGTGATCTGGATTGTTCACTTTAATGTGGACAGTACTAATAAAAAGGATGAAATTCTTGCATCAAAAATAAACTGTTGGAATGTAAAGCAAGTGGAGGAGTTCAAGTATCTCTGGGTCTTGTTCACAGTGAGGGACGAATGGAGCGTGAGATTGATGGGCGGATCGGAGCAGCATCTGCAGTGTTGCTCTGCACCGACCCGTCGCTGTGAAGAAGGAGCTGAGCCAGAAGGCGAAGCTCTCTATTTACTGGTCAATCTACGTTCCTCCCCTCACCTATGGTCACGAGTTGTGGGTAGTGACCAAAAGGACGAGATACAAGCGAATACAAGCGGCCGAAATGGGTTTCCTCCGCAGGGTATGGGCTCTCCAATAGAGATAGGGTGAGAAGCTCAGGGGCTCGGAGTTGAACCGCTGCTCCTCCGCATTGACAGGAGTCAGATGAGGTGACTCAGGCATCTGGTTAGGATGCCCCCTGGGCGCCTCTCTGGGGAGGTGTTCCGCGCACGTCCCACTGGGAGGAGACCCCGGGGGAGACCCAGGACACGTTGGAGAGACTATGTCTCTCGGCTGGCCTGGGAACGCCTCGGGGTCCCCCCGGAAGAGCTGGAGGAAGTGGCCGGGGACAGAGACGTCTGGGTTTCTCTGCTCAAGCTGCTGCCCCCGCGACCCGACCCCCGGATAAGCGGCAGGTGATGGATGGATGGAATGTAAAGCAAGATGAGACTGAAAAAATGGGGAGTTTTGGCTTTGAAAAGACTCACCTGCATCTTGGGAGAGAGGAGTGAGCAGAGGAGGTCCAACTTCTGGTTCTGGCTCATCAGGCTCCTCTTCCTTCTCATCAGCCTCTGCTTCCTCATTAGAGTCTTCTCCTGGTTTCACAGCCAGGTTCACCCAAGTACAGCGACCCTGAAGTAAATGTCCTCTCAGTAAATATGTACACATATACACACTGAAGATGAGAATATGTCCATGTGCCTGCTCAGACCAGAGCTGTACCTGCTGCAGGATGTGTTGAACATGATGCACCCAGCTAGACAAAGACTCAGCCATTTCACCCACAGGGATGCCCTCAAAATCAGGATTCACCTCATAGCTGTCCCGGGGTGCCTCATCTTCCTCATCACCCTCTTCCTCCCCAGCCTGGTAGAAACCCTGGGGGCTGACCTGTGTGCCAGCAGAGATCCGAGCAATCTGCGCTCTTAAATAGTTGGCTTCATTCCCATGAAATGGAGGGTAGCTCACAACTGGGGTGTCCAGCCTCCCAGTGAAGAATTTATAGATCTGCCGAGCAGCACTGATCTGTGCAGGACTAACTGAAGGGAGCTTTACCCATGGAAGACCAGGCTCTTTGCACACATAGTAAACAAACTTATTAGCACCTGTTCCTATGGCCTCCTTCGGTACTACGGGTGGGGGTTTGTAGACCGACCGAGGAAGTGGATCCATCTGAAAACAAAGTCACCAAGGACCACAGAAATTATTTACAGAAATTTAATCTCAATTTCTACAATTAAACACTTCAATAAAAAAAAAATGTATAAATCAAATAGACAGATTAACACAAATGAGGAACAGGTGGTTACATCCTGTGAGATTGGACTCAGTTGGTTTCTCCATGCACATTGTACAGCTATGATGAAGACTTTCCTTCAGTATGACCCAGGACACATTTGTGTGCATGTATTTAGAAGAATGAGGACACATTTGTCCCAGACTGCCTCTAAATGTGGTCTGTGTAGTTCACTTCAGTTTTACTGATATAGTACCAAATCAGAACACAAAATCATCTCAGGGCTCTTTCCACAAAGAGACCCAACAATTAACTTTAAGCAGCACTTGATGAGAGTAGAGAGTCAAAAGCTCCCTTTCAAACATGAAGAAATCTCCTTCAGAAGCAGAACCCAAGTGGACAGTCAGGTGCCTAACCTGGCTGTGGTTGAAGGGACAGCAATAGTAAGACAGAGATGTCAACAAAAAACAATTAGCACAGGTCAGATCGGTTGGGTCAGTAAGACAGATCAGAGATATGCAGCTGAGGAGCCACAGATACTCGCAGAAAGGTACCAGGGCAAATAACCACAAACTACAAGAGAGGGGGGATCTGATTGTGTTCTCAGTGAATCCTGAGAAAGTTCAACCAGCACTTAGAACTGCCTTCTCTTTGAGCCACATGGAGATGACATCAATGCCCTGACTGAGTGTGTGACAGACTACATTAACGTCGGGTCAGACCTAGGACTACATTAAATACAATGCTGAGGCTGTCTTCACGAAAGAACATCACTGACTGTACTTCTTAAGGAAGTTTAGGTCCTTCAATGTCTGCATAAAGGCGTTTCAGATCTTCTATCAGTCTGATGTGGAGAGCACAATGTGCTTGGCAGCATCTGTTGGGGCAGCAGCATCAGAGACTCAAAAAAACTGAACAAACTGATAAAGAAGGCTGATTCTGTGCTGGGGACTGCTCTGGAGATGAAAAGAAGAATGCTGGTTAACATAAAGAACAACACTGACCATCCTCTTCATAACATTGCTTCTTCAGCTCTACTGTAACACAGAGTTACAGGAGATCCTTCCTGCCAGCAGCAATAAGTGTATCTGTATCTCCTAACAATGACTTATGACCATTTGTTTATTTTTTACTACAGCAACAATTTCGCTTCCCTTTTGGGATTAATGTAGCATTCTATTGTTACATTCTTTTTAGTCACTCCAGTTAAAACACTTAGTCTACACTTCAAACATCACAACTGCCTTCTCACTACATTGATGTGGGGGTATGCAGAGGCCAAAGGGCCAAATATTTAGATTCCTATGTATCTGGTATTTTTCCTCACCTCCTTTGCCTCGCTCTCCTGAGTCTCTGCCTCCCTCTCCTCTTCTTCAAGTGCTTCCTCAGTGCCCAGCTCATGCTCCTCATCTCCCTCTCTGTACTCAGCTTCAGCAACAATATAGTTGCTCTCTGTTCCTAGGATCTTGCCCCACAGTCGACAACGTGGCAAGGCCTGCAACTCAACTAGATGTTTGAGTGCAAGAAAGATTCTCTGCATCTCCTCTCTGCCCAGACCCACTCCAGCCTGCTCCAGGTAGAAGCCAATCTCATTTACATTAGGAAGAGTGTTTTCCACCTGAGGAAGACCACAGAACAGTGTCACATAATGTAAATACAGCTCTGCTGTTTACAAATCTTTTTAGGTGAAGAGGTGTGTAGTCAACATTAGAATGATACTATGGTTGTATTGTTGTAGCCAACAACAAGATCAACAACATGTAGTCACACACACACACGCACACACACACACAGTGTGTGAAAGCAGTCAGTAAAATAATGCTGAGATAACATGGCTTCATATGCATCCAGTACCATTTCATCCTCTTGGTCCACTTCTTCTGACTGAGAAAACAATGAGCGCTGCTGCTCAGCCAGCAGCTCAGCTGCTGAAGTCTGTGGCAGGTCTTGCAAGGAGCTCTGCACACCCTCAAACAAACCCTGCTTTACATCATGGCTCATTTCCTCAATAATGTCCACCACATCGTCTGGATGCTCATCCATCACCTTTATCAGCAAGCGGGTAAGGTGGTCATAGCTGGAACAATAAAAATGATCAGTAAAGGATTCCTGTGCACTGGACTTTCTCTTGGTCAATTAATTTGATATCAACCCACAAACCATCCAGCTACTTCACCACAAACTAAATTCCCTGTGTCCCTTTAGAGCTGAACGCACAAAAATTCTTTAAAAATACTGTAAAATAACTGTGAAGAAAGCATGTGTGGTTGTCGTTGTTCTGTGGGATTCATACTGAACCTTCATATATGAATGGAAATTTTATGGTTAAGGTCTTGTTTTCCTCAACAATCATTAGTAGCTGTCATTATATATGTTTTTTGCTTTATAACTATCATTACAATTACTATAGTGCTTTTAAACCTAAATGTTTTAACATCTCTGTCCACTCCTAATCTCACTGTATTCATTGTGATATTTAAAAAAAACATAAGCTCTGTATTTCTTCTGAAACTTGAGAAAATTAGTAAACGATGAAGGTGAAATAAAACTTTGATGTTCTGTG
This sequence comes from Leuresthes tenuis, assembly GCF_036924035.1. Classification (NCBI taxonomy): domain Eukaryota; kingdom Metazoa; phylum Chordata; class Actinopteri; order Atheriniformes; family Atherinopsidae; genus Leuresthes; species Leuresthes tenuis. The sequence continues at coordinate 35,389,430 of NW_027325361.1, read as the reverse complement.
TCAGCTGACAGGGAACAGCTTTATTTCAGCTTTACAGTACTGCTAATCTGTCAGACAGGCTATGGCGTAACCACGCATTCTTTGGGGGGGTCGTGTCCCCCCCAATATTGAGAAAATACCAACCTGTCCCCCCAATATACAGAAGAAAATATGTAAAATGCATGTTCTCCTTTTATGAACCCTGTCAAGGGATCGGTCTCTTGTTATGTCTTATTTATTTTCAATTTATATCCGTGTGTTACCGTGGTAACGGCTGCGCCGCGGTCGCCGTTGTTGATGCTAACACTCTAGCCAATGAGCGTGACCCACCGTGCGCGCCACCGGGCGCGCCGCCGTCTCAGCAGCGGCTCTCGTTAGCTTTACGTTGGACTTCTACTTTTGACGGAGCCACTGCTCAACCGCGCCAAGCTCAACAGAGCAGATTGTACCAGAACAGGAAATCCAACACAGAATCAACAAAATAAAAAAACTTAAAACAAAAATAACATTAGACTATTAGACTTTTCATTGTTAATGCACATTTTGAGACAATGACACAATAGAAATGAACCTGGACTTAAAAGTCCTCAGCACATTTTTTGTTAAAGGAAAAGTCTGTACTTTGTTACATCATTAGTTGTCCTTATTAAAATATTTCCATAAACATGCTTTGGGTATTTGGTCGTTTTCCATTGGAAGCTGTCCTATTTGCTACAGTACTACTGTAAGAGCATAATTGTAATTGGTAGGTGTGTTTAAGGTCAGTAAACAGTAAGCAACTAACCAAAACAAAGTGGGGGGGCAGTCACTGTCTCGGAGAAATTACACTATTCCTTTAGATGTGAACTTACATGGTCAATGTAGTCCTCTAAACTATGTTCTAAATGTCCAATTTTTCATATATAAATAAAGAATTGTAGATAATGCACTTAACAATTTTGTTTTTCTTGGACCCCCCAATGTCTAAACCATGGTTACGCCCTTGCAGACAGGTGTTGAGCACAGATCAGCGTGCTTTAACCAACCAGGCATGCTAGCATACAGCAGAGAGACGTTACTCACAGATTCAAGGAGCTCTTGGAGCTGTTTTTCAACATGAAAGCCTTGAGGGAGGCAGCCTGCGGACTCTGCTGCCTGCTGTCGCGGTTACCGCCGTTAGCGTCCATCCTTCGAAGTCAATCAACAAACAGTGCAAACGAGTCTGGAGCGGACGGTACTTAGTATTTAGTTTAAAAATGCCGAAGGGGAAACGCTATGGTTGGTATGGTTACCGCAACAGAGTGGTAGTTAGGGTGGGGGTGGACTGGAGACAGGGGCGTGCACGGGGGGGGGGGGGGGGGGGGGGGGGGGACGACACCGCTCATTCTGAGGACAAATTGTGTTTAAATTTATTCATTATAACAGTTTCCCAACATCACCTGTAAGTGTCGCCAAAGAAACAACCGCTATAGAAAAGTGCGTACGACAGTCCTGAAATTTGCGTGAGGCACCGCACATTTCCACGGTCATTTCGCTCTTGATACATCTGATCGTTGGCGTGAAAAAGTGTGTACGCCACTTTTTTGTGCGTACGTACCCTTTGTACATGAGAACCCAGATCTTGTTTTATTACGTCCAGATACTTAAAACTTTAGAACCGCAGGAGGGTGATCTTTAGTCATTACATAACTGTTAATATACAAAATATTGATAATTTCAATTCATAGTTGACAACAACCCTAATGATGCACCTGATGGATCCAAAACACACATTTCAAATCTACTTAAAGCTTCATAAAATAAAAAAGAAATCAAAATTGGTCTAGTGAACATGGTGGTAAAATTCATCATCAGTGAAGAACCACGAGCAGGTCCAATACCATATTCAAGATTTGTATTGAGTGTAATTGAACTGTGAATTCTGTGTTCCTCAACTACTAAAACTCAGACAGGGAAGCTGGTATCGCTTTACAGCTAAAATAACACATGGTGTAAATATTTCAGCGATTTCAGTCTTATTGTCATATTTTTTAAAAACAAAAATTTTGGAAGGTACGTACTTTGCACCCCAAAACTACTATCAAAAATATATAAATTATTGTCTAAGATAGATGACACAATGTCTCTTCCATCCTCAAAATGGGAGGCAGATTTATCCATCAGTTCTAGTCATAGCTTCTGGCCACAAATATGTTTGAACACCTTCAGAATGACTCAGAATTCTAATTTACAGCTCATACAATACAAAATTCTTCATAGAACACATTTTACAGGACAAAGGATGTTCAGGATGGGTCTAACACACTCAAACATCTGCTCACATTGCACAGATAACACACCTGATGATTATGCACACGCTTTGTGGTTTTGTGCGCCTGTCCAGAAGTTCTGGTTGGAAGTCTGTGAGGACCTATCAACATGGCCAAAGTGTAGCATCCCTGCATGCCCCACACTATGCATACTGGGTGACTTAGACAACATCAACATGGAAATGAACTCAGCACACATGGTCCTCACAGTGTTATGTATCGCAAAGAAAATTATTCTCATGAACTGGAAAGCGAAGAACAATCTGTGTATTAACCAGTTTAGACATTTTCTTTTAGATTATATTAGCATGGAAACAATGTCTGCCTCCTCAAAACATCAATTGGCTGAATTTCATTCTCTCTGGTCCCCTCTGATTAGCTTTATCACATAGTGGTGGTGGTGGGTCGTGTGGCTTCGGGCGTCTGGTGGTCTCTCGGGTCGTGGGGTGGGGGTTGGTCATTGCTGGGGGGGACTGTGTGTCGGGCTTGGAGGGCAGTTTTGGGGGCTTGCGGGTGGGACTGTCTTGCGGTGTGGGGCGGGGTCCCTTAGAGGCCTTGGGGTGGTGGCTGCTGGCTCTATGCCGGGTGGCCGGGCCGCTCTGGCGTGGGTAGTGGTGCTGGGCCTGGGCCCTGGTGGCTGGGCGCTGCCTTGCGCCCGGGGGGGGGCCCTGCCTGTGCCTGGGGGGGCTGGGTTGCCCTGGACATGCCACAGTATGCGTGGGTTGGTGCAGATCCTGGTGCCGGGCTTGTTGCTCTGGGACCTCCAAGGTGTCCGCAGATGGTTGTTTTTTTTTCAGGGTGTTGGGGCGTGCGGTGGTGGGGGGGGGGGGGTGCTTTTCCCCTGTTGGGGGGGGGGCCTGGGGGTGCCTGGGTGATGGTGGGTCTCAGGCCCGGGCTGCTGCGACTGGTGTGACCGGGTGGTTTGTTTGTTTTTTTTTTGTACTCCGGGGTGGGGTTGGGTTGAGTGGGGTGGGGCGGGATGGGTACCTTCTGGGGGTACAGTAGCTCCCGGAATATGGTCGCTGCAGGCCCTGAGCCTGGTGGACATCAGGCCCTCCTGCCCTGTGTTGGCTCCCAGGTAGCGGGGATGCCTATTACAGCCAGTCCCTGGCTGCCCTCTCCGGGGGAGAGTAGCTCCCCCGGTCTATATCCCCATACCCCTCTCCCTTCTGGCTCCTGTACACAGCACACACTCAGACATGAAGGGTTTTGGGGGCGTGTGTGTTCTGTGGGGTGTAGTGGATGGGGCCACGTAGGAGGGCCTCTGCCCTATGCTTATGGGGGCTCTTTCTGGGGGCTTCCTCTGCAGTCTTCTGGGTGGATGCGTGGTTGTCCCTGCGGTGGGCTTCCTGGGTTCTGTGTTCTGTGGGGGCTGCTGGTCGCCTGGGTCTTGTGGCCCTCTCTGCCTGCTTCTGATTGCTTGGGGGGGGCTGTGGATTGTGGCCCTGTACGCTTATACACTCATAACTAAGCACGGTTATCATGTAGGTCCTGTGCCATGGGTGTTGCATGTTCACACACACACACACACACACACACACACACATTCATTAGTCCAGTAACATGGTCGCTAAGCAGTTGATGTATTATCATGTCGTCTCAGGTCATCTATATCCACAGCTGTGTTGTATGCGATTGCCGCTTCTTGTGCTTGTTTTTGTTTGTTTGTGTGTTTGTTTTTTCTCTGCTTGTCTGCTTTCAGGTGCTCCTGGTGGCGCTAAGGCTGGATTCCCCTCAGAGGCCATGGATTGTTGTCTGTTTTGTTTTTCACAGGTGTAGCAGCTGGTTGTCTGATTTTTGTTTCTATTTTTGTTCTGTTTCCTCTTCTTTCCTCTTCTTCTTTCCTTGTCCCCCGGTCCGGTTCAGTTCTATTACATGTCATATATTGTAAACAGAAATAAATAAATGGGCATCAAGGGGAGCTTTACATTTATAAAACTTCCCTTGGCAAAGCAAATCTGTTTGGCATCAAAGGTATTCAGACTACAATTCTGCTGCCATAATGCTGAACAGGACAAGGGGAGAAAAAAAAAAAAAGGAAGGTACGTACTTTTTTCATTTTGTTATTGTGGAGTTCTGTGATAACTTCAAAAGTTTCCTTATAAACAGTAGTTACTGCAGAGTGACCACATCATAGAAAATCCGTGTATCAGAACCTATGCTAAGGTGTTATTTCTTAGCAAGTTATTGAGTGAAAGGATCTGGAAGTAAATGAGCAGCAGCCACAATAGGGGCTATTCAAATTCTTTAAACACTAAGGAAAGAAGCTTCCATGCTTCCTTTATTATCTCCTTTTTGAAAGAAAGAAGATAGTTCAGTCCCATAAATCATTGCAGCTTCATTCAAAATGACCTTTGATTAGCTTGATCTAGTTGTACTGTGATCTTTTTTTTTGGGGGGGGGGGGGGGGGAGAGAACACAACACAGCGTAAGAGGAAAAGCCCTTTTTATTCATATCATTACATTATTCAAGAATTCAACCTCAAGCCCAGATCTGTAGGCTGTAGGGAGGGGGTTGCTTCAGTGTTCATAAAACTCAACATAAACAGCAGAAAAGTTGTTTTGGCCAGGATGGCGATTAAAGAAAAAGTTGTACAACCAGCCAAAGGCTGTTCTAAATGACAGACTCACATGCTGCTTCAGCTTTGATTTTATGTGCAGAGTATTTTTCATATGATAGAGCATCCTCCCATAGCTTTACTCATACAGTGCTGAATCACGTAGGCTTCCAGGTTAGAATGGTTACTGCTGCACAGTGTAACATTTAACCCTGCAACCTTACTAATCCATCTGCATACTGAAACTGGTCACTGTTTTCATACTCCAGCATGTCAAGGGCAACTTCACAACTCTCCTTGACAACACGTTCGTGGTCTCCACGGTAACACTGCAGCACAGCCAGACACTCTTCTTTTCCAATGGAGCCGAGAGCCTCAGCTGCCTCGTGTCGGACCATGGGGTTCTCACCAGAACGCTCCAAAGCTGCACGCAGGGCTGGGACTGCTGCCGGGTGCTGCACCTGACCCAGGACGTAGCCGATCTCGTGACGGAACAAAGCACTGGAGCACTGCAGGCCTGGAGACAATTAAATTACAATACTACACTTCACAGCTTGATGATCATAATCATGTTTCAAATTGACAACTTTAAATTCAACACTGAGGTTTAAATGTTAAAGTGAGCTAAAGTTACAAGATGTGGAATTACAGTTCAACTTTGTAGGCACTGAAGTGTTAAGTCCTACCATCTCCCAGTGCCACCACCGCCTCCTCGCTGCCCAGGTTCCGTAGGGCGAACATGGCACGGTAGCGTTCAAACAGTGGCAGACTTTCATTGAGCAGAGTGGAGCGCAGCTCTGGTACGCTCTTCCTTGGTGCTGGAGGGGCTGGGTCAACAGAGCAGTAAGGGTTCTTATCTATGCTTCCATCCTCCAGCTGGTTCCCTCCACCACTCTGTAGCCATTCGAGCCGCCGAACAGCCAACTGACATGTCTCTGCAACCTGCAGGGATGGGATATTAACAGGACCATGTGTTCTGGTGAGCAAAGCCTTGGATACTTGTTATGAAGACGATTTGCAGACTGGCCCATAACTGATACCAAGCCACTATGTAAAGACATGGGACTCAAGTATAATGTTGCGCAACAACTAATACCTATAATTGTGCAATGAGGACAAACAATTTCTCATTTGTTAAGAATTTTGCTAAAACAGGCTTTTTAGTTTGCAGCTGTAAAAATCCTACTTTTTAAAATCTTCTACTTTGCTGAATTTCCTGTTCCATTTAAAGTTCTCCACATTTGGTTTTAGAATTATTTTTAGACTACCGTACTTAAAATGGATTCCATTGGTTTTTCTCCATCAATCCACATTTTATACAAAACAATGACAATGTAGAAACTTGTTTTTGAGGTATTTTGTTAACTTCTTCAAAATAAAGGATTGAAATTTGCTGTTTACACGAGTACTCAGTAAAAAGGGAATTAATGAAAGCTGAAACAGAGTTCATCTTACTCGCACTGATGCACACAGAGGTTTCTCTAACTTGACAGAATTAACTAAACACAATTAGGAAAAGTCTATTTCTGTCTGTAAGGTCTCTGAAGCTTGACTGTGAGTGTTGCAAAGAAACCAAGCAAAAAGAGGACGGATGGACGTTATCTGAAGGACTGGAAGACAAAGAGAAGCCAAATCCTCTGCTCTGATGAAAACAACAACAAACTTCCCTAAAGAAACTACTGTGACCAACCCCACTGTCTAACATGGTAATGGCAGCATCATGCTTTCAACAGAGATGAATCAGGACAGAGGGAAAGATGGGTGCATAAAAACAGAGCAATCCTGAGTAAAACCTCCTACAAAGGGTTCAGATTCTCATGTTGGGGAGAACGTTTTCCATTTCAACAGGAAAACAAGCTCAGAAAAGGAGGAATTTCAAAAGGACAGAAGGATTGGGGCCTTGTCAGCAGTAATGAGAGCGCTACTCCGCTCCGTAGTGAAGATGGAGCTGAGCCTCAAGGAGAAGCTTTTAAGGATTCAATGAGTTTTTATTATCATTCCAGTCAGCACTTATTTGAGAAGGAACAAAATGTTTAACTCAAGACCCGGTAGTTACCACTAAAAGAGCCATTAGTAAGGTTTTGTCAAGATGGCGGCACACATCTGTGCAGCAGCTTCTCTAGCTCCTGGTACTATGCTACGTCAGTTTACTGCTCCATCTTTATTCCAACCCTCACCTATGTTCACAGATCTGGGTAGTGACCAAAAGAATGAGGTCGTGGATACAAGCGGCTGAAATAAGTTTCCTTCAGAGAGGGGTCTGGGCTCAGCCTTAGAGAAAAGGAGAGGAGCTCCACCATCCATAAGGAGCTCAGAGTAGAGCCGCTGCTCCATCACATAGAAAGGAGTCAGCTCAGGTGGTTCCTCCTTTTGAAGGTTTTTCAGGTACGTCCAACCGGGAGGAGTAAAACTCAACTGACGGCTCTGACAGCGTTTTGCATCATGTGCATCTAATAGCCCATGATTACCGAAAATACACTGATATCAGCACAAGGCAAATAAACACAAAAGGCGTCTATCTGTGGGATGCTGCCATTGTTGCGGGCGGGTGCGCCTGCAGTTATAAAACTAATAAATGTTTATTGGACTAAAATATTGAAATATGTTTAATATGATATTAAAAGCCTGGAATATTGAAATATTACCGTTTTAGATGACACGCCATGTTTGTAGTCGATCTGTGATATACAAACTGTTGTTTGCAAATTTTGCATTGGACTTTTTTCCCGCCATCTATTTTGGTTAAATTCTTCCACACTGCCGATGTCTTTGACATGGATGGTAGAGGAGGACATACTGTTAATGAAATGCTCAAAGTAAAAAATATTCAGCAAATCACTGGTCGTTGAATAACGTGGACGTTCTTCAGTCTACCCGTCTCTAGGGGGTTGGGCTAATCCAAAATAGTGAAAACATGGGGGATACCTGTGAAACCGTTTCGACTGTACTAACTGGGAGGCATGTACATCCTGTTTATAGAGGCATGTGGGGGAGACAGATGAATTAGCTGATGTAACATGTTCTTGTGCCGCTTTTTGCGGAGACATGATCATAACATGTTAAAGGGTAAAAATGTACTCTAATAACAAGCCATGGGTTACAAAATCTGTCAAATCCAGCATACAGTTTAAGAAACTTGCCTTCAAGACTGCCTCTGAATTCTATACAGCCACGAAAGATACAACAATTTCAATTTTAAAAGGGCAAAACAGGACTATAAAATAATTCTGGAAAACAAAATGGCTGCCAACAACCTGGGCTCAGCCTGGTCGAGTATGAAAGCTATTGCAGAAACCAGTAATTAAAAAAAGTATAAACACTGTCACTTTAGAGGGTTTTCATGCAAATTCTGACCTTGCAAATGCTTTTAAACATTTTTATTCCCAATTTGACACTTATGATTTTAGTAGAAAAACACAGGAACTCAGTCATAAATTAGCTGACCAGAACCACTTCACAATTGAAGAGGAAAATATTGAAAAGGTATTCGCGTCCATAAAATTAAATAAAAGCTGTGGACCTGGCAATATTTGTGGTAGACTGCTTAAATTGTGTTCAAGAGAACTTTGTCCAATTTTTCATTACATTTTCAATAAGTCCTTACAAAATCAACATGCCCCAAAATGTTGGAAGGATGCGGTAGTTGTTCCATTTCCCCAAGTTAAACTACCCCAAAATACTGAATGATTTTAGGCCTATTGCGCTGACATCTATTGTGATGAAAACTTTTGAAAAACTAGTGAGAAATGAAATCTTAAGGAAGATTGAGCCATTACAGTTTGCCTACAGGCCACATAGAGGTGTCGTGGATGCCACAAACACAGTCTTAAACATCTGGAAGGAAAAGGAACACATGCTCAGCTTCACCATTTAAAAGAAATATTTTTAGAGCAATTAGATTTCAGTAAAAATCTTGACGGCTGGGTTCTTGATTTTTTTAACTAATAGGACACAAAGAGTGCAAGTCAATGGAGTACTGTCTGACCAGAACTGTTCCTCCACTGCCTCCCCTCAGGGCTGTGTTCTGTCCCCTCTCCTTTTCATCCTTTACACGAATACGTGCCTGGGGCCTCATGTACAAAGGATGCGTACTCACAAAAAAGTGGCGTACGAGCTTTTTCACGTCAACGATCAGATGTATCAAGAGTGAAATGACCGTGGAAATGTGCGGTGCCTCACGCCAACTTCAGGGCTGTCGTACGCACTTTTCTACAGCTGTTGATTCTTTGGCGACACTTAGAGGTGATGTTGGGAAACTGTTATAATAAATAAATGTGAACACAATTTGTCCTCAAAATGAGTGATGTGCACATCTGAGACACATGAACAATTAACACTGATAAACAATTGACACACCCATGTGTCTGCAATTACACGAGTGGATATAAAAGCTTGTGCAAAGCGGTGCAATGCATACCATTAAAAACAATGGCTGTTTTAGCGGTATTGGAAGACATTGTAAATGGTGTAATTGGAAGAGAGCGTGTGTTAAGTGACAGAGAGGATTTACTGGCACATGATGACAACTGGCTCATCAGCCGTTTTGAGGGCAATCCTCCTGGAACTGTGCGCAGAGCTGCGGTCGGCGCTGGAACACAAGACAGCGAGGAGCCATGCGTTGCTTGTGCCACAGATGATGTGCACACAGGGGTTTAAGCAACCGGGGCATTCCAGAGGGAGCTGGCCAACCGATTGGGACTGTGTCAGTCGACCCTGAGCCGAGTGGGACGGAATTATCTGCATCTCAGCAGGTGTATCAAATTCCCACAATGCAGTTGAACAGGCCAACGTTGAAGCGCAATTTGAAGCGAGATCCAGCTTTCCTAATGTAATCGGAGCTCTCGACTGCACACACAGTGCTATAAAAGCGCAATCACATGATAATGAAACATTTTCATTCCATCAATGTACAGATCGTATGTGATGCACAAATGCTTTGTGTGTGTGTGTGGGAGGGGTTGGGGGGGGGGGGGGGGGGGGGCTGGTACAACGCACGATTCATACATTCAGTAACAGAATTGTTGGGAACATACTACAAGCTGGCACTGTGCACGATGGGTGGCTTAATTTTTTTCCCCGTGACGTGCATTGAGCATGTGCGCCCCCAGTTTCCATTCCGTCTTCACAGCATCATAGTTGGTGGTTAAAGTTAGTAACTTGCTGTTTTTTGCTGGTTAAACAACAGCTTAAGATTTTTCTAACAAGCCCCTGATCGTCTCTGTGTTCAAACGTTAATAACCCCGCGCTTAAAGTGTGAAATCTCTTAATCAGCCTCACCTTTTCCCCGGCTACTTCTGCACTAGTTACTGTATGAACACGTTTGTTGTGAGTTACACAAATATAGATATTTACTTTGGGGGTAATCAGAGTCACTCACACTCCCACACCCACCACCCCTGAGAGAACAGTGTCACCCAAAATGTCTGTTTTGGCCACACTTCGGCGGTGGGCAGCCAGTCTCTGCTTCACATCCACCTTAATATTGGACCACTTCTTTTTCACCTCTGCTTGTGTGGACTTCTCAGACCCCACAGCATCAAAGGCCTCGCTCACGCTCTCCCAGCCACTGCTCTTACGTTTGCTGCTTATATCGTAGGACAGCGTGCCAAAGAGCACATTAATGCGGGCCTCCACTTCAGAAAGTAGCACCTTCATCTCGCTTTCCGTGAAGTTCTTCTTTTTTCTGGTCTTACTCATTATTTTTTTTTTTTTTTTTGATTGTGCAGAGAGATGAAACGCAGGTGCAGGGCTCATTTAAATATGATTTGCATATTTAAGTAGGGGCGTGGACAGGGAGGAGTCAGGGACTCCGACATGTGCGCTCAATTCTACGTTGATTGGGATGTACAAACGAAACGTGCTTGGATTCATGCGTGCACACATTGATACATCCGGATATTTTTGTAAGTTGGAGGGCATTTTGGTTTGAGCGTATGCCATGTTTCAGTAGGAAATCCACGCAAGTCTTTGTACATGAGGCCCCTGGTGTCTTGGTTCAGCAACCTATCCCTAAAAAATAAGAACTCCCTGAACCAAAGTGCGAGGTGGGCAAGTGGGCTGATTGGAGAGCCACAGCTAAACCCAGAATTCCTACATATTAAGCAGCTACAGAGGCTAGCAGGGTCTATTTTAGAAGACGGCTCGCACCCATTATATGGTGAATTTCAGCCTCTCCCATCAGGCCGTAGGTATAAAATGCCTATTTGCAAAACAAAGAGATATAGAGGCAGTTTTGTTCCCTCAGCCATCAAAACTTACTTAAATAGTATTTAGGCCATTGTTGAACTACACACCAACTTTTGAAATCTACTGACTGTACAGCCTTCTTATTCTATTTATTCATTCTGATCTGTTTTTGTATCTACCATGATGGCTGTATCACCTCACCTCACCTCACCTCACCTAACAGGTGCTTAACATGTACTAAGTAAAAGTTGTAAATGTGAAATGACAGTTTTCACCCCAACAACTTGTTTTTGTTGTGTATTCGTGGTGAACTGTGTAGATTAATGTGAAAACTGGAAATTAAATGAAAGGGTCTGACAACTTTCAGTATGCAGTGGAAACAAGTCTGTTAATTCAGAATGTTGCTTTGAGCTTTCCAGCAATTGTAGGGAACTGGCTCTGAGACGAGAAGCAGTGCTTCCAGTGCATGCATTTCAAAATGTAAGCTGTAGATCTTTCAAAAAGTGTTAAAGATGTCATCAAAACCCAATGACTGAAAAGAGGTTTTAATATGAAGTCACTGAAACATAAAATAGTTCAGAACTGAAAGAATGATACATGGAAAACCCGTTTCAGTCTTCTAGAGAACTTTGGCTTGGACAGAGGTTCCCTATCCAGCAGGAAAATGACCTTCAGCATCCTGCTAAAGCAACATCTATGTGGCTTAGTGGGAAACATGTAAATGACTTGCAACAGGCTAGTCAGAGCCCAGAAACTTGCCGGTAGCAAAGTACCAAACTAAAATGTCCTTCGTTCCTAATGAAGGGAGAGACTCTGCGTTTGTGTGTGTGTGGCAGATTGTCAAAGTCATTGAACTTCAAAGTCATTGAAGTTTGATGTGAAAGGGCTGTTAGAGAACTGACTGGGAATGGAGCCACAGTGCATCAATGTTTGGCTGTGTGGAGATTGTTTCAAACACTCCACAGCTGTGATAACAGTTATTCTGCTACACAGTCTTTCCTCAAAACAAGTGTCCATGTTGTTCTTCTGCTCCTAGTCTTCTTTGTCTAGTTACGTTTTCATCTCTGAATAGAGACTGATGCACAGTTGCACACTCAGTCAATGTGGTTTGAAAAATCTGGGCTGCAGAGGGACCTTGTGGCCCTCACAGGCTGGTCAGGATGACAAAACACATGCTATGTGTCACAGTTTATGTTCTGTTCCATGTCTTGTCTCGTCATTTCCTGTTTTATTTTGAAAGCACTGACCTTCTCCTCTCGTTTCAGGTATCTTGCCCTTCCTTCCATGTCAACCGTCTGATTGTCTTCCCTGATTCTCAAGTGTTTCCACCTGTTCCCCTTGGTCCCTCATGTTCAAATAGTCTGCGTTTCCCTTGTCTTTTGCCAGTATGTTGTCCCTCCCCATGAGCATCATTACCAGCCATTTGTCTATAACCTTGATCCATAGTTCCACGAGCCTGCAGTGAGCGATCCTCCTGCAGTGCCACCTTGTTTTGTAAATTATTCTTGTCCCTAGCCTTAGTTTATTTATTAATACGGTAAGTTTCATAACCTTGTTTTTTCCTCCGTTTTCAAGGAGTGATTTTTGTTGTAACCATTCATAGTCGCCTCCGTTAAAGGAGAGTTTTGAGTTTATCGTCAAAGTTTCATAGTGCCTCGGTTTTGTTAAGAGTGCGTCTTTTGTTAATCCGCCTTGTTAGGAGAGCGTGTCTTTGTTTGTTTAATTGTTCATAGCTTTTCTGTTTTCCTCCCAGTTTGGAGAAATTTATGTTTGTTAGCTTTCATAGCTGCGCTGGTCCTCCACACCAAAGTTACTGAGGAGAGCGCTTAGGTTTTTCACAGCCCTTTACTTTGCTCTGCTTGGAGATCGCCCTGCCTTGCTGTGCTCTGTGTGCTGTATTTAATAATAAAACCCTCTTGGAATCCAAAAGACCCTGCGTCTGTGTGCTGAGTCCCCTGGTAACTGACACTATGCAGGTATCATGGAACTGTGAATTGCCTTAAAAATGTTCCTCTTAAAAACAGAAGGATGAGGAGTCAAGAGTGTGCAACCACCGCTACAAACATCTGTTTAAAACCCAAGAAGGTACGACTACTGGAAATTATACAAAACTGCTTAAAGTACAGCAGGTCCGATGAAAGCACATAGTTACATGCGTGTATAATTAATGTTCTTCCTGTACAACTCCATGTAGTGCTAACACTGCACTGCAGCGGTATCATCTTCTCAGTAGCAACACTTTGTGTTTAGCTGAAAGATTGCAGTGCATTGAGCCAACTTCGATGCAGCGTACCGACTGTCCTCTGGCAGAGCAGAGGCGAGGAGGCACGCAGCGAATCACTACAGGTCGAGCTCGAAACCGGGCTGTCTGGTGGAGCAGTTGAAGCCTTGTTGAAGGCTGGACTCATCTGCTGAGGAGCTGTACAAGCAGCCTCCTGTCCTCCTCTGATGAAGTGGAGTGTTTCGTTGAATTTTGAGAAGTTAAATAAAACATAAACACCATTAACCGTTAGCATACAGCAAAAAGAGCCAATATTTCTACATTTAGCGCTAAAGTTTGATCTAAAAAGGGCTCAACTGTCCACTCTAACCTTTCGTTTCTCAGCCTCTGAGGAAACAAACACAAACCATTTGAGAGGTAAAAGCTTTAGCTTTAGGGATGCCCTGATTGACCAACTGATTATCAGAATTGGTTGATTTCAGCTTAATTGACTATTACTGTAAGATAGCCTGATTTTTAAAGGTAAAAGCAGATGTTGCATCAGGTCTGTCTTCATCATTACAGTCACATAACAAAAAAACACAAGACTAGCTCTGACTTTAGATTAAACAGCCTTTTCAGTTTTCCCCAATAAACCCTAACATATTTAACTGACTGCCATGTGTTCCAGCCTGCTGTGGTTTGTGTCATGCTCTTACCTCGATGACAGGATCCTGACTGTACTCTCTCAGTAGGTCCAGAACCTCAGAATCACCAATTGCACCAAGAGCCTCCCCTATCAACACAGAGCAGTTAACGGAGTGACACATATCAGCACACAGAGCCAACACTGTTGCTTTGATTCCTGATGGTATATCTGTCCTCTGTATCACCTTTAACCTTTTCTTTAGCTTCCAACAAAGGCTTGAGTGAGTGATCATGTGTGCAGGTGGGTTGAAGTACTCACTGCTAAACACTCACTTAAAGACAGCTTACTTCTCTCCTTGCCTGGTAATACTAATTCAGTTCACAAATACAATACCAGTACACCCACTCATTTAAAATGAATGGGTGGGTGCATCCAAACTTTATCATTATAAATGTCATGCTGAAAACATTCATCCGTTTCTGGCCACCATTCAGCATCTACTAATGACTTTTTACAAGAGCAGTGTGTAATAATTATGGTGCTTTATTAACAGAAATTAAATATAATACATATAACTATGTTGTTAGTGCTATATCTATGAATACCCTATGAAACGAGTCGTTAAATTTTTATTACTTTAGATTTTGCCTTTTTATTTACATATAATCGTAGTCCGCTCTACACAAAGGCTTATCCGGAAGGACACAACTTGCGTCGCCATATTGATTACAGTGGCCTAAAAGGGACAAAGAGTGGCGCAAGCACGATTCGCTGCTACTTTGCAGACGATCAGCTGATCTGATTAAACAAACGTAACATTTTCTCCGTGTCCCTGTTGAAAACTGTTGATTCACGTGAGTTTATGCACCAAAACTACTAAGTATCTTTGTTAGCTGGACAGAAGTTGCTCAGCGTCATGTTACGGAGATCAGCTGATTTCAATCAAAGTGTAATGTGATACTAAGAGGCTTTGAAGATAATGTCAGCCAGATACAGTGAGTTGCCTGCTAATGCTATCCCTCTATCAGACTAAACTGAAACAGCCTTTAGCCTTACGTAGCTAATATTAGCTTTTATTACCAAGCAGGTAGCTACCTGGGGTCCACAAAACACTAATATAATGCAGAACAACTAACAGTGACATTCACTGCAAGTTATCTTTTCACAGAATATCTAACCAAATGTAACATCTATTTATAATTTATATCTCTAAAAGTGACCTCAGAACGTGAGAAGGTGGTTTCACTCGATGGAGAAGACATCATGACACATTTGAGTGATGGATGGGTTGGGCAGTGTGTGCTGCAGGCAGCGTCAGGCCACCATAGTTTCTCCAAAGCATTGAGTGTTTTGTTCAATGCGCAATCGGAAATTATAGAATCTAGCGAATACCGTTCAAACACACTAGGAAATTACAGAATCTGACGAACAGCAGATAATTACACAATCCTCCTTTCATGACACTGCACAAAGAAAACTGTGTGTGAAACTGATTGAACTTGGCAGTGAATGCAGTGGACTCTTCTCAGTTATCATATCTGAGAGCAGTAGAATATTCTGAGATGTGGTACAAAGGAGGATCTGCAGCATAAACATTCAGCTGACCAATCTGTGGGAATTTTGCAGTGAAATCAAGTGGACATGGAGAAGAATCTCTCTAATATCTGCAGACTGAGGCTGCTCTCACATCAAAGGGAAAACCTATTCTGCACTACAACTGAACTGAATCCTTTCCAAAAGAAAATTATAAAGCTATAGTGTTAGTGAAAATCTATCATTTTACCAATAAATTAATAAAACAAAACAAAATACAGATTATGCATTACATCTTACGAGTCCACTGTCCTGACAAGGTCACTGTAAGGTTACTGCAGCTGAGGTGATTACTAGGACAGTGTGTGTGGTATCCATCCCCAGAGTGAGTGCATCTTTACCTGCTTCATGTCTGACCATTGGCTCCTGCTTTGTATCTCTGAGTACAGCAGTCAGAGTGGGGATGGCCCGTCTGTCCTGCATCTGTCCCAGGCAGTAGGCCAACTCGTGCTTCAGTAAGGCAGAGTCATCGCTGAAGGCCTTGCTGATCCATTCTACAGCTTCAGCACCTGACATACAAGTTTCATCTTAAATCAGCTCATGTACAGTGACACAGACTCCCTAAAGCATTTATCACAACCATTTTTTTGGTCCACAAGTCATGATAAGTCTATCTTCTAAGAAATTCTGCAGAAGATCATCATTTTAGAAGTAAGGCCATCATAAGTCCAAAACATAACCAACAGTTATGGCAACAAAACAACTGTAAAACACACACTGGAGCCCTGAAATGTTCTATAGATGTTCTGGAGAGATGGTGTGTGAAAACACTAATGTCTTCTATTACCTCAATGAAGAAAAACTCAACTGCTTCCGTTAGAAAGTGTTGGGAAAAGAAAGCTGATGTGACCATATTAGAGGAAATGTATGGAAAACAGTCAACTACAACTAATTCTTTATAATGGGAGACATTTTTGTTGGAAAAAACATTTTTTTCACTCCTGGGAGGAGAGTGGATCCCTTTTGGCAAGTCTTACACGTGTTTTCTGGTTATAAGGTGAAACCTCCCTGGCAGGGTCTACCTTTTCATTTCTGAGTCTTTGAACTTGGAACATGATGACTCAAAATGTCTGGATGTTCTTCAGAGTATCTCTGGTGTTTTTTGGGGGGGGCTCCCTCTGACAGACTTTCTCCAGCAGATGAATATTAAATATAAACTACATATTAGATAAATAGGTGTTGGCCTGAACATGGAAGCACCCAGCAGTGACCTAAGCCCTGCATAGAGGTTATGAACTTCTCTTTCGAACTTTATTAAACTAGGAACTTGGTTTGCTGCCATTGTTATTTAACAAATACAATTTCTCAAAAACACAACATGTTCCTATCAGTTGCACTCGAATGTGGACAAATTTTACCTCCCAGGTTCCTCAGGGTGAATAAAGCTCTGAAGCGCTGGGTCAAGTCCAGACCTGGGTCCACCAGAACTCGTCCTACGGCTGACACCTTTTCCACATCTGTCATACTGTTCCACATACAGAAAGAGATTACTGACATCACGTTTTCACTCCGTGTCAATACTACACACTGCTGGATATTGAAGGAAGATCAAAAGATGAATTAATCCATCCAACCTGCAGATTAACCTTGCGAAGACAATCGTACTGAAGCTGAAAACTCAAACAGATTAGTTAGTTGTGTTGACACAGTCCCTGTTCTTCTGGATGGTCCAGTGGTGTCAGAAACACATGAGCCACGTTTCAGCCTGCTCGTGCGCGCCCTCCCACCAGCTGAAGCTACATAACCACCACACTGATAAAGCTAGCTGCTCACTTCCGGAGTTAAAATGTCACCTTTCACCAGCTGAACTCAACAAACGGATAAATAATTCGGGAGAACCACTGACGGCCGGAAGACATCTGTTATATTCTAACTTACTTTAGCAACAAGCAGGCGACGTTACGCAGCCCGTCCGCTCCGCTTGTCCTGCCGCTGCTGAGTCTTTAGGGGGTTTGAAGATAACACACTGAGCATTACCGCCACCAACTGGCTTGGAGGGTCACTTCTCTGTTGCCGCATGTCTTCTTCTTCTTCTTCTTCTTTGATGTTTAATGGCAGCTGGCATCCTTGGTGTTGCATATGCCGCCATCTACTGGACTAAATTTCTCTCTTTTTTTTCCCTTCTTATTTCTTCTTTTCTATATTCTTTTAATTATTCCAGTATTTACCAAGAATCTTATTGTTATTCTCCTCCCTTCCTTAGACTTAGCAGATTCTACTATGTTTTTCAAATTATATTCTGTTATTCCTGCCCTCTGCAGCCCTATCTTCATTATTTCCCTCTCCCTTCCATATCTGGGACATGCTATCAACACATGTTCCACTGTTTCTTTCTCCCCACAGCTACACTGCCCAGTTGGATGTTTCCCCATTATCTTAAGTGTATTATTCAGTTTACAATGACCTATTCTTATCCTACTAATAATGACTTGTTCTGTTCTGTTCTGTCCATAACACCCTGCCTCGCCTACTATACTTTGTAATTTATATAAATGTCTTCCTTTTTCCTGATTCTTCCAATATAGATTCCACTGATTGTTTATTTCTTTCCATACTAAACTTTTCCCTTCTGTTTTTGATAATTTTACTTTCATTTCCACCACCTCTTTCTTTACTGCTTCCTTAGCAGCTTTGTCTGCTTTTTCATTTCCTTTTATTCCTACATGAGCTGGTACCCACATGAACACTATTTCCCTCCCCTGTTGCATTAACCTGGATGTTTTTAACTGTATTTCATATAAAATTTCCTGATGTGTTTTTGCTGTTCCGCTTTTAATACTTAAGAGTGATGAAAATGAATCGCTACATATAACTATTCTCCTATCCCTCACCCCCTCCATCCATTCAATTGCTATCAATATTGCACATAATTCCACTGCATATATACTTAAATGATCTGATGTTCTTTTTGAAATTGTTCTATTATAAATGGGAACCACCATTGCTGCTGCTGTTACTCCTGTTGCCTGTTCTTTGGACCCATCTGTATATATATACACATATTCTCTATATTTTTCCTCCACATAGTTATAAAATTCCTGCACTATATCTGCTGTTTTATTTCTTTCCTTGATGTTCCACATGTTTAAGTCTACATTTGTTTCTTGTAGCATCCATTTTGGTATTACTGTCCACAGAACTGTTGGGCTGAATTCCACATGTTGTATTTTTAGTTGTTCTGCTAAACCCTCACTGACCCACCCAAAACTCGTTTTTTCCTCCTTCCCCTTTTCCCAGCACATCTCCAGAACTGTCTTTGCTGGATGTTCTTCTTTGTGTCCTTTTAAATTTATCCAGTAGTTGGCTATTAGCTGTTTTCTTCTGAGCCCTAGTGGCATTTCTCCTGCTTCAACCTGTAGTGAACATATTGGTGCTGTTTTTATTGCTCCTAGACAAGTTCTTAATGCTCTGGCTTGGATTATATCTAATTGCGAGAGGACTGATTTTGCTGCCGATCCATATCCCACACAACCGTAATCTATTCTAGACCTTATTAATGCTATGTATATATATTTTAATGCTGTAAAATCAGCACCCCACTCTAACCCAGCCAAACACCTCATAATATTCAATACTTTCTTACTTCTCTCTACAATTCCCTTCACATGCTCCCTCCATGTTAATCTAGAATCCATTATCATTCCTAAGAATCGAAAGCTGCTTACTCTCTCTAAGTTCTTTCTGTACAAGTTTAACTTTTTATTTTCACTAATTTTCTTTTTTGAGAAGAACATTACTTTACTTTTCTCCACTGAAAATGTAAAACCCCACTCTTCTCCCCATTTCTCCACTTGATCTATCCCTTCCTGTAGTTTCTTAACTATGTGATCTATGTTGCCTCCCCTCTTCCATAATGCCCCATCATCTGCAAACAAAGATCTTCCCATTCCTGCTGGTATACTGTCGAATATATCGTTTATCATTATTGTAAATAGCGTTGGACTTATCACACTCCCCTGCGGTGTGCCATTCTCTACCACATAGCTCTCTGACACCTCCGACCCTATTTTAACTTGTATAACTCTTTCATTTAAAAAATCCATAGTCCAGTTAAACATGTTTCCCTCAATTCCCATTCGATGCATTTTAATTAGCAATCCCTCTCTCCACAACATGTCATATGCCTTTTCCACATCAAAAAACACTGCTGCCACTGTTTCTTTATTTACTTGTGCTTTTCTTATATCATCTTCAATGCATACTACTGGATCAATAGGGCTCCGACCTCTTCTAAACCCACTCTGATGTCTAGTTACCAATCCCCTTCTTTCTATATAATACATCATTCTTTCATTTATCATTCTTTCCATTATCTTACCTATATGGGATGTTAGTGCTATGGGCCTGTAATTTATTGTCTTACTATGATCTTTCCCCGGCTTCCTAATTGGTACTATTATCGCCTCCTTCCAACTTCGTGGTACTTTCCCCTCTTTCCAGACTTTATTGAATAATGTTAATATCTTTGTTAATCCCCCCTCACTTAAATGTTTGATCATAGTGTAACATATCCCATCTTTGCCTGGCGCACTCCTTGTATTCTCTATTGCTCGTTTCATTTCTCTAATTGTAAATGGTACATCTATTTCGTTTTCTCTACTTTCTTTTCTTTTTAACACCTCCCTGTTTTCGTCTCTCTTTTTCTTCCTTCCATTTCTTCCCTCCTCAGTTAAATTATTTGAACTGTGCACCACAACAAAAGTTTTAACCATTAATTCCGCCTTTTCTTTATTAGTTATAGCCACTTCCTCTCCAGAACTCAGGACTGGATAAGTCCAACCCTTCCTATCCCCACCCATTTTCCTCAACATTCCCAATACTTCTCCCATCTTAGTTTTGCTTCCAATCGATCCACAAAATTTCCTCCAATACGACCTCTTTGCTTGTCTTATTGTTTTCCTTACCATTGCTTGTGCTTGCTTATATTGAATCATGTGTTGAAAGTTATGGTATCTTTTAACTAACTTAAACGCTTTATTTCTACTCTTTATTGCTTGTTTACATTTTTCATCCCACCATGGTACTAACTTGTTTTTCTTTCTCCCTGAACTTTTAGGTATATATCTGTTTGCTGCTGATATGATCCCCTGCTTTATGTCCCTCTCCATCATTTCCACCTCCACATTATCATTAACCCGATCCAGATTTTTTTCACTTTCCTTTGTAAACTCTATCCAATTTGCTTTTTCTAAGATCCATCTTCCCCCTACTCTCTCCGTGTCCTGTACTGTCTCTATATTTATTTTATTATATATAGGGTAGTGATCACTTCCTATGGTCCCTTTTTGATACACATTCCAGTCACACAGTGGTGCTAATACATACGTCACTATTGTCAGGTCTATAGCCGACTCCTTCCCAGTATTTACATCTATCCTTGTCCCTCTTCCATCATTCACACAAACCAGATTCTGTCCATCTAACATTTCTTCTACTATTTCTCCATTACTGTCATTTTTCTCACTCTCCCACAATGTATTATGAGCATTAAAATCTCCACACCACACTATATTTCCATTGCTCTTGCCCCCCATTTCTTCCAGTTTCTTTATATCAAACTTCCTGCATGGGTTATAAAAATTTATTATTGCCAACTTTCTCTTCCCTATCCATATTTCTATTATAATATTCTCCATCTCAACTCCAATATCGATAACCCTGTAAGGAATGTCCTCTTTAACAAACGTGACACACCCACCTCCTACCCCTTCTTCCCTGTCCCTTCTGACTGCCATGTATCCTGTGATAATAAAATCTAAATTTGGTTTTAACCATGATTCCTGTATGCACAATATGTCTGGTTTTTCCTGCTGACTATATATGAATTGTTTAAATTCCTGACCATTAGCAATTAGACTTCTTGCATTCCATTGAAGGATTATCATTATTATTAATACTATCCAATACATGATGAATCTTGGCTGGCCTGAACACTTAACTCATCTCTCACTTCTTCCCATCGTATCCCTCTCATACCCAGATGATGCACTGCTGCTTTGACTATGATTTGTATTCTTTCGGTTTTAGATTTAACATCTGCAGTCGCATTTATGACCCCTGCTACAAATGTCACCAATCTTTTTTTCTCCTCCACCATTTTCTTTTCAATTTCTTGCCCAACATCCGTCACCACTTGTTTCTCTCTATGCTTCTGCTTATCATCCTCCTTTCCCGCTCTCCTGGCAGCTTCAGCATACGATATTTTCTCATTCACTTTCATCCGCTGCACTGTTATCTCTTTCTTCATAGCCTCACATCCCCAGTATGCTACACTATGTTCTCCTCCACAGTTACAGCATTTTGGTTTCACACCTGTCCCACATTTCCCATATTCATGGTCCCCTCCACACCTTGCACACCTTCTTTTCCCTGTGCACCTGCTAGCAATATGTCCGTACTCTTGACAGTTAAAGCACCTCATTGGTTTTGGAACAAATTCTCTAACACTATATTTTACAAATCCAAAATAAATTTCTTTTGGGATCGTTTTTGCATCGAATTCTATAACCACTGTTTCAGATTCTTTTTTCTCAGGCCCTCTTGTCATTCTTTTAACATCTTTAACTGTCGTATTTCTTACTCTCATGTTTTCTATTACAACTTTCATACTGATTCCAAGGGGAACCCCTGTTATCACTCCCTTACATCCAAAACTTCTCTGCTCTCCAACTCTCACCGTTTTTGTAACTTTCATTTTTCCTACACTCACCATTTTCCGAGCTTTTTCCACTTGTGTATCTGTGTTACACCCGATTAGCAAGTTTCCATCTCCTAACACTTTAGCGTATTTGACTTCTCCTACTTGTGTTCTGATTATTTTTGTAATTTTTAATGGATCCATTTTTTTAACTCCCCCTTCACCTTCAAATCTCACTACAACATTAAGGTTTCCCTTCTTCCTATTCCTTTCCTCATCTTCCTGTCCCTCACTCTCCGTGTCTTCTACGCTATCTTTATCTTCTTTCTTTCTCTTTCTCCCACTTTCCCCTTTACCCATTCCTCCTCTCCCTACTTGCTCCCACTCACCACCCTCTTTATCAATCTCAAACTCCTCTTCACTCATCTCCGTATTGTTACAGCTCTCTTTATCCCCCTCCATTTTACACCCGCTTACAGAAAGTAGCGCTAGGATATCGCTACCGGACCTGTACAGGCCGTCGGCCGATATCCCCCACTCTACTCTCTAGTTACTTTTCTACCTACCTTCTATACTCTAGTGATGATGTTAAACACTCCTTATTTCACTTTTTTCCTCTCGTGTTGTTTTTGAATTTACCGCACTCCACCAAACTATCCTTCCGCACCCAAATCTCGCGCTAAAACCATCAACCGGCTTGTTTTACCCAGGCGTCTCGATAAATTAATGAAACGAAGATGTCACCCTCTGGCTGCATAGCACAGTATGCATTTGTTCTATGTTTACCTGTTGCCGCATGTTCAGAGTCTTTGACTTTTCTGTCTTTTTCTAACTGCTTTTCTTTCTTATAATGTATAATCCTTCTCTTCGTTTCTTCGATTACAGTCTCGTCAACCTATCTATCTATCTATCTATCTATCTATCTATCTATCTATCTATCTATCTATCTATCTATCTATCTATCTATCTATCTATCTATCTATCTATCTATCTATCTATCTATCTATCTATCTATCTATCTATCTATCTATCTATCTATCTATCTATCTATCTATCTATCTATCTATCTATCTATCTATCTATCTATCATACGTATAATATACTGTGTTTTAATTCACACATTGGAAATATATCTGCTTGATATACATAGTTAAGCTGTTTCACTCTTAGTGAGTGTGTGGTCTACTGGGAGTACTGAACACATCACTTTTGTCCAGCTTTGTGAGCTCTTCAGAATGAGGAAGAATCATTGGATATATGTGTGGTTTCTTATTCTCGTGTTAATCATTTTTGTTTCTTTGTCTTCTGTAATTTGTCCCAAACATCTTTACTTTGCGTTTGATTGGCTAAACTAACACTGATTACTCATCACACGTCATGTCTTCAAATGAACATATCCGGCTGGGAATCGGAAATAATCTCATATCCTCAGAAATAAAACTGATTTGCAGAATATTCCTGAATGTGATGTACATTTAGGGGATTTTGAAGTGATAATAATCAATTCTGACTGAAAAGTAAGTGGGATGTATTCCTTATACCTGGGTCTACCCACACTACACCACTGGCTTTGGGGTTCTAGAGCTTCACCCTGCTGAAAGCAGGTGAGAGCGAGTTACACCTGTGACATCTTTAATTTCTTTACACATGAGCTTTACGGCCCATCCTCTCCTCTTCAGATAGACAATTTTCTCCCTATCAAAACACTGCATTTCTACATCAAGGGTTTAATCAAAAGAACTAGTGAGGCCAGTGATGTTTTATCATTTGGGAGAAGAGGACGTTAGAGCAGGAAGTGGTGTTGTGGAGGCCATCACTGATTTAAATTGGGAAAAATGAGGAAGCCATTCTTCACAGCTAAATATATAGAGTAGGCCAGGAAAACAAACCAGGCAGACATGATAGTGCATTAGAAAACAAAGACAACGATTGTACACCATTTGAATGAAAATGTTGAAAGCAGCTGTAAGAAGTATTCTCAGATAGAGGAAACGCACGTGTGGCAGGAGGAGGAGCTTATTGTAATCCATATCCCATGTATTAATAGTAGTGTCTTGTGGATAGCGGATTTAATCATTCAAATACAAATTCAGGTGAGTTTTTTTTTAAGAATAGAAATAGTATGAAATAGTCCAAAAGATAGCCTGTCCACTGCAGGCAACCTCTATTGCCCCCGCCCTTGGAGATGAAGTAATCAAATTCCCTCCTCATCATAAAGTAACTCATAGGAAACATTGGACTTGAGCCTGACTGTGTCAAGTCTGCCCCCTTCTACTTTCTTCCTGAGAATCATTGGGATTGTTTGTGTCTGCAGTTCAGGTCACTTAATTTCAGTTTTACTTATAGAAGCACATTAAAGATACTCTCCAATTCAATCAAGTTTAATCAGAATATGCAGTCGTCTCCTACTCCTAACTCTAGGGGGCACTGTACGGAAATAACACAGCAATCTTTTTTTGGCACTCGCCATATTTCTGTAGTACATCCGGTGTATTGCAGGGGAAGGCAAGTGTATTTTTAAATGATATTTTAGAGACCACCCTGTGAATTACAAAAGTATTTGACCTATATCTTCTCATCCAGCAGTTGGTTGGAACAGAAATCCAGCATGGATATCCCCAACCCTCCCGAAGGTGAGCAGCGCAAAGTGCCAAAAAGCGGGCGGTAGCCCAGCATGTAGCATTCAGGCTAACGGTAATGTGCATCTGAGTCTTTGTTTTTTGTAAAGGCATGAAAGTTCTATTCCACAAGTGCAGGAAGAAAAGCTCCGAGGCAGCTATGTTAGGACAACCCACCGCAGCTGACTACACTTAGCTGCCAGTTGATCTGCCTCCTGAAACCATTCAGGCTGCTGCAACGACGAAAGGAGTTTGAATTTGTTTTTCAGATTAGAGTTTGACCTGGTGGGCCACCGAGAATCTCAGTTAGGCAAACAGTGGAGTAAACAAAATCAGTTGATAACGAAATCAGTCGTTAATTACTGCAGAACAAGTGATTATAGAGCCAGCCGAGAGCAAACATTTCCACAAACGGACAGACCGAAGAAGACTGCGACAGTTTAGCACAGGTGTAACTTTGAATCTGGTACCGCTTTTACTTTCTTCAGGTAGAGAGCTAAAACAAAACCTTAAGGGCCTGAGAGTCATAAAAACACTGTCATTGCTTAGTTTGACCTAATTTTTTACACACATCTTATTTCTTCTTCTCTTCCTGTTGCAGATCAAGAATTGAGGAATGTGATTGACAAACTGGCTCAGTTTGTTGCCAGGAACGGGCCTGAGTTTGAAAAGATGACAATGGAGAAACAGAAGGACAACCCTAAGTTCTCCTTCCTCTTTGGAGGAGAATACTTCAGCTACTACAAGTGCAAGCTTGCTATGGAGCAACAGCAGCGTATGTAGTTAAAGTAGCAGTCCACCATAAATACAGAATTTGCACACACAAAGATGTTGTTTAACATTATCAACATTTATCAATCTGTTGCATTCAGACATTGCTCACATTAATGTTCCCCACAGCCTTTGTCGGATGTGCCTGCCATGCATTGTATTTACCATTCACGTGAGATTAGCTGATACATAAAGTTAGGTGTTTCATTATGGTTCTTATAGTGTCAGTGTTTTCTTACAATACCTCATATGATCAAAACAACTTGTTAGCTTGTGGTTGTGTCAAACATTGCAGCCATGAATAGAAGCAGCTCTTCTGCATCTTTAAGCTTGCTGAGCAGTCAGTGTTACAAAGAGGTCTGGAGTGCTGGGTTAGAGGGGCAGGTTTTTGTTACTGAATCCCAACTGGTCAGGCTGCTATCGTGAAATGTTGAAGAGCACCAGACTGCTCATTCAAATGTGATGCCACCATTTTCAGTTACTGACAGGTTAGTGAAAAGCAGAGCACACCTAAAAGGGGCTTAAGAGGCTCATTTGGTTTCCAAGAGTAGATCTGTTTTGCAATCACAGAAGTGGTCACAGTATTACATTGGGCTGTTATGCAGCTTGTACAGCTGAATAAAGAGTAGCTCGATAGCATCAATGTTTTCTGATACACAAAATGACATGGCAGCATTACTACACTGTGAGAGATCATTAATTAAATTGTCAAAGGTAATTCAGATCATATTTATTGACTTTTGGAGTGGATTTATTTCCTTTTAAGCACCCCGAGCCTGTATTTGTAACACTGCTTTCCTCCTTCATTGTAGTGATTTGCTTTTAGTGTCTGTGCCATGTTAGTTGTCTTCTTCAATCTAAAACTACATTAATCAGTGGAAGAGCTCTTTTTAGAAAAACACAGGATATGAACCTTGATTTTCATAGTACCTTTGCAAGTACAGTTGGGATTGGCGGTGATGCTGACATTTCTCACAGATCAAATATCATGTCCACACAGATATCAATTCAATTCCATTTTATTTATAAAGCACCAAATCACAACAAATCCAATTGATTAAATTCCAAATTAGTCCAATTCATATAGAGCCAATTAAAGAAATAAGAAATAAACAAAAAAAAAAGTTCTCTAGCTAAGGAAACCAACAGATTGGATCGAAACTTCTCTGTCTGAAAGAAAAAACTCCCTTTTCAGATCCACCTTCCATACTCTGGTGTTGTGTACTAGTTATAAATGTTACAATCTGAGTTTAAACATACAGCCAAAAGATTACTGAAGACTTGGTTGGTTACATAAGTGTAGATGCAATTTCATACAGGAGCCATGTTTAAGTTACCTTGCTAAGTCACAAATCCTGCTTTGTAGTACAGGGCCCTGCTAAGGGGACCAGATTATTTTTTTGATGTCTTGATACATAAAACCATTGAACTGAAAGATGGTATACTTTATTGTTCACATGACCTGTAGCTGTCCTGCATGTCTGCTGTCCTGCCTTTTGGCAATCCCACTCCTCTGATCATCATCTCTATTTTTGCCACTGTGCAGCTATACATCCAAGCGTACTTGCTGTAGATCCTGATTAGATGGATTAGTGAGTCTGTGTCTACCCCACTCTTGGCATATAGTATTGCAGATAGTTAATGACCAATCCACCCCTGTATCCATAGCTACTTTGCGATGATGAAAAGGTTCAGGCCTCTGCAGAGTTGGAGCACATGTAGACTATGTTCTTAGTACAAGGCACACTTGATAGTGACGTGTGGGATTGCCTTGGACTTTACTTCCAGTGACATTTTTCACAGCTGCATTGAGCTGTTGGAGGGTGATCAGTAAGCATGTTTACATTTCACTAGGAAAAAAAAACTGTTGGTGAGACCAAAACTGGATTTTTGTAATGTATGTAAACATGTTAGTCTGACTGAAATCTTACAAAATCCAGCCTCCCCAAACTGGACTAACACACCCAGATAAGACAGTTGTGGATCCAAACCCTTCGGCATGTAAACACTCCACTACACTCAGATGGTCCCAGCTGCTGTGTTCAGCTCCAGAGTTCCATCTTTCTGCATCTTTTAGTAAAAACAATTAAGTGTATCCCAGCTGAATTCCCAATAAAGCTGCTCTCATTCATATATTTTTCCATTAGGACTATGTGTCAGCTCACTTAAAGCATTTCCAGGCTGTCGCTCTGCTCTAAAAAAAAATCCTGATTTTATAACCACAGTCTCATCTGACAAAATCACCAAGTACCTCAAAGACAATGTCTGTGCAGAGAATTCAGCTGTACTTCCATGCACCATGATCTCCTAAAGAGGAAGTAGCAGCAGCAGAATGTCTTGAAAGGTTTCTCACCTGTTCTAATGGTACAGACCACTAGAGAGCAGAGGCAGCAGAACCACAACATGTGAGTGATCCCAGAGATCTGTTAATGTGACAGCAAGAGTTCAGTTTCGGTGCAATCTGTTGGTTTCCTTAGCTAGGATGTTGTTTTTTGAATTGGCTCTATATGAATGAATTGGATTATTTTTAAATGAATTAATTGGATTTCATTGGATTATGATTACAATGAATTGAATTGGCTTGAATTGGACTAAATTATTTCAGTGCCTTGAGATGACAATTGTTGTAATTTGGCACTATATAAATAAAACTGAATTGAATTGAACTGATGTTGAAAGTGAGCTGTAAATTACTCGGTTGCTGTCATATTAATGGAAAGCAGAGCCAGTACCCGCCTGGAAAATGGAACATTTTGAATAATGAGCATTTTAAATAATGACCATACATATTATTGGCAAGCATATTGGAAAGATGAAGGATCCCTAGATGCTGAGTAGAAGGGTAAATTTCAGTTTATTTCCATTTATTTTCAGAAATATTTATTAAAATATTTGACTCATCTACTACCACTTGCTACTTATGTATACACAATCTTCTGGGACCCACAGTTGGGTTTTGGTGACTGGTAGATGATCATATGATCAACAGCTTGACAACAATAATAATACTACTACTACTACTACAGTGTTGTGCAGGTTTGCATGCAGCTCTTCTGACAAGCATGTACTACCACTGAAATGAATTAAAGTTTGCTTTTCTCCACTTAGATCCCTCTACCCACGATGGGGAGGAATATAAATCTGAAGGTATTTATTTTGAAGCAGATTTACCAGATGAGTTCAAAAGTCCAGTTGAAACTTTCTACTTCTGTTTTTGCGAATCTTGCCAGACATTACCTCATGTAAGCCCTTTGGTTTGTTTTGAGTTGCATTTTTCATGTTCACCTGTTTTCTTCTTTAGCTTTTATTGTATTTTTCTTTGAAGCTTGACAACACATATCTCCACAATGGAGCAAATTAAAACACTCCATCATGATACTGTCAGCTTTGATCGTACAAGCAGATGAAGGCACCTGGTTACCTGCCTACACACAAGGCCTAATTGTTTCATATGTTTGTCGCTGGCATGTATTTGCTCTTAGTTGAGATTACTAAAATCCTCAGAATTTTGTTCTTTCTCGGAAAAAAGTGTTGTCACAATCAACTTCTCCACTTTTCACTCCCCATGAGATGACTAGCTGGGTTTCCAGTGCTGTTTGATGCACATTTAGAAGATATGAATAAGAAAAGGTGGATGTAAATGGTAAACAAATGTCTACTAAACATAAGCTGACAAATAAAAAAAACTCAGTGACTGACCAGCATCTTTCCAGACATGATATGATATCCCAGATATTCCCAGAGATGAAAGTAATTCCTGAAGGAGAGCTCTTTCCATTTTTCTCTTGTGGATGTCCACCGCAGTTGTTGTTTTTCCTCCAGGTTAGGTTCCAGTTAGGACAACTACTTCCTCTAGT
The DNA here is from genome assembly GCF_036924035.1 of Leuresthes tenuis. Taxonomy (NCBI): domain Eukaryota; kingdom Metazoa; phylum Chordata; class Actinopteri; order Atheriniformes; family Atherinopsidae; genus Leuresthes; species Leuresthes tenuis. Next base: position 35,360,094 of record NW_027325361.1, on the reverse strand, counting down.
GAATTGCAACCACTGACAACAAAGCCTATATTGCCTCACTCTGATGACCCCACACAGCTGAGTTTATTCTTTTCAAATCAGCGGAAATTTACGTGTTTGATTCATATCTGTTTTTGCAACTTTTCAAAAAGTCACAGCAGATTTGCTTTGATAGTTAATGGAAACCCGGCTTGTTACAGCTATGGTGTTGATGTTATTTTGGAACTGCATCATGAGCTCACTGTAGAGTAGCTGAAATTGAACATGTGTTTATTTGGGAGAAATTAAGACTAAAAATGCATGTGGAAGAAATCTCAAGCTATAAATTTAGTACAGATGACAGTGGGATTGAATTGGGAAATTGTTGTAAGGACTGAGTAAAGTTAAAATTTTGTTACAGTAAGATGGAGGCACATGAGCTTAAGGGAGAATATGTGTTAGAAGTTCACAGTGCACCCAGAAAGTATTGCCAGCGTGCCACTTTTCAAACCAACTTGTTTCACTTTGCCATTATGGGGTATAGTGTGTAGAATTGAGGAAAAAGATGAATTTAATCTATTTGGAAATAAAGCTGTAACATAGGATATTGTGGAGCACTGTGAATACTTTACGGATGCACTGTACTTTTTGCTCTTGATTTTGCGATGCTTTTGCGGTCATCAGTGCCTGTAAGATAATAGTTTTCTTGAATATGTATTAACTTTGGATATTGCAAGCTTTTTAAACTTATAGATTGATCTTTATTAGTAAGCCAGAGACCCTGTCTAAATTATTCCACCTCTTGGTCATCAAGACATGGGATTTATTCGAGTTTGGAGGTGAGCTATAGTGTCAATGACAATTGTTACTGTTTTGGGTTTGCAAACCTCTGTGCTTGTGATCACCCTGATGTATCCTTTGAGCAGGAGAAGTTGGAGTTTAGTTGTGTTAATGTTGCCTGCATGTGTTAAATTTTGTTCCTGGAACTTACCATCTGCTTGCCATATGTAAGTCATCTTACTTTACCTTTTTGGGATGATTTTGATTGAAACTGTCTGTCTTGTACATCATTGGATTACTGGAAAACTCACTGCCTTTGCTTATGTGCGTCACGTCTGCAGTTCCACAGCATTGGTGCTCTCAGGCCACACATCCAGTTTTTACAAAACCTTCAAACGTCAACTGCTTTCCTGCTGTCTTTGTTTTTGTAGATATGTACAACCCTGGTGCCAAAGATGTGGTTGACATCCCACCGCCACCAATACCAATGATTGCTCCACCTCTAATTCCTCCACCCACGGCGCCTGCTATGGATGAGCTCATCCAGCAGAGCCAGTGGAATCTGCAGCAGCAGGAGCAGCACCTGCACACACTCAGACAGGTACAGAGCAACAGAGAAAGGAAAGAACTACAACAGAGGACATCTAAAAGCACAAAGCTTTCTGAGGGACTTTCTCACTATTCTGAGCAGTCACGTGTCATATATGTGATATGAGGCTAAGTCTATCTTTTCTTGAGGTAATTTAATGGTGATGGTTTTCTGTTGAGTTTATTTTCATACAGAAATTATTTTAACTAACAAAACACAGATTATAACTTTTTCATTTGCAAAAGAAATAAAAGGGAATAAGTAATCCAAAGATTGAATTAATGCTGGCTGATATTTTATAATGCTTATCTTAATGTAGGAACAGGTGACTGCAGCCATTGCTTTGGCCATGGAGCAGCAGACCCAGAAGTTTCTGTTGGAAACTCAGCTGGACATCACAGAGTTTGACAACCTGCTGCAGCCCATCATAGACACCTGCACCAAAGATGCCATCTCGGTAAGCTTGTGGTCATGGGGGTCGATTCAGGGATGCTTATGTAGAAGCCAAAGAAGCTTTACACCTCATTACTACATGTTGTCTTCCTCTCAGGCTGGTAAGAACTGGATGTTCAACAACGCCAAGACTCCACAGCACTGTGAACTGATGGCATCACATCTTCGCAACCGCATCACTGTTGATGGCGCACATTTTGAGCTCTGCTTACACCTCATCTATTTAACCAATGACGTTCTCCATCACTGGTATACAAAACTAGATAGATTGATAAGCATGTTTGGATCATGGCTCACATGAAGGAAGATGTTACTTGCCTGTTAGATTCTCTGTTATGTGAACTGCATGTCAAAGCTGATGGCTTGGACACAAGGAAACCATGTTTTTATTATTCTTCTGAAAATTTGTTGACTTTTCATAGACTAAATGATTAATTAAAACAAAAAAAAAACAACTGTAGTTACTGCAGCTAAATTGAACACTGCATTTTTGGATGGATAGGCATTTATTGTGTATCAGTGTATTGTTTTTGTGACTTTGTGTGTTTTAATGTTTTACTCCCAGCCAGCGAAAGCAGCAGAAGGATTTGTTGGCAGCACTTCAAAAGGTTGTTGTTCCCATCTACTGCACCAGCTTTCTTGCTGTAGAGGAAGACAAGCAGCAGAAGATTACCAGGGTAAACTCCAGCGCACATTTTCTGCATCTTCAGCCTTTTACAGATTATAGGGATTTCAAATTTAGTTAATCCTTAAAAACTTGATTTATAAAAAAAAATTGAATTGAATCATTTCTTAAAAGTAGTCAGTTTAACTTTTATTTCAGTGGTATGAAATATAATGAATACTTGTAAGATCTTATTTTTATTAGGATGCTGTCAGCCAAATGTAGACATCGGCAAACAATCACTCTGCGCTGTATTGCACTGGAAACTCTGATCCTCTGGTATCTGTTTTTGGTTTCTCTGATTGTTCTGTCTCCCTGTAACTTCCCAGTTGTTGCAGCTCTGGGAGAAGAATGGCTACTTTAATGAGGAGACCATTCAGCAGCTCCAGAATCCAGCTTTGGGCCTGGGCCAGTACCAGGTCAATGGATCAGACTTAAGTCGATCATAGGGTCATATGTGTGTGTGTGTGTGTGTCTATATGTATATTCAACACTCGATCATTCTGTCCTAAAGGCATCTCTGATAACGGAATATGCTGCGGTGGTGCAACCGATTCAGCTGGCCTTCCAGCAGCAGATCCAAGCTTTGAAGACCCAGCATGAAGAGTTTGTTGCTAGTCTGAAGCAGCAGCCACAGCCTGCCCCTGTTGGACAGCTGACTACCCCCACTGAACCTGAGAAGGCCCCACCCATGACATCACAAGCTGGTAAAAAAAAAAAAAAAAGACATACCCCAAAAACACTATTGTAAAGCTTGATGTGTTAAGATGTTATTGATCTTAAAATTTAGCAGCACAATACTTGAACCCCAATTCCAAAAAGGTTTGCTATGTATAATGTAAATAAAAACAAAATTCAAATCTCATAAACTATCATTTGTTTTATAAAAGAACAGATAAAAATACATTAAATGTTGAAAATTAGAAATTGAACTATTTCTTGAAAAACTGGTATTTTATGGCAGCAACAAGGGCAATGAAAGGCTGGAAAAGTAAGTGATAATAGAAAGAAAAAGCTGGAGGAACTTGATACTAATGAGGTAATTTGCAACAGATCAGTAACATGATTGGATTTTAAAAAAAAGAACCTCAGAGAGGTAGAGTCTCTCAGAAGTAAAGAGGGCCAGATCTTGACAATCTGACAAAAACTCCAGAAAAAACTTTGAATATTCCATCATTTACAGAACATGGTATCATCAAAAGATTCATAGACATCCAATACTGATTATCAGCATTCACACACAGATATCTCCAGATAATGTCTGGGGCCCTCAGGCAGCACTGAAATAAAAACAGACATGATTCTGACATGGAAATCCTTGCATGGGCTCAGGAACACTCCCAGAAATCATTGTCTGTGAATACAGTTTCATCCACAAAAACAGGTTAAAGCAAATGAGAAGCCACATCTGAACATGATCCAGAAACTTCTCTGGACCAAAGCTCGTTTAAAATGGACCAAGGCCAAGTGGAAAACTGTCCTGTGGCCAGAAAAAACAGCCTTTTTCTGAGAGCGCACTATAAACCATTCCTACGAGCTCTCAGCTGATTAACATGCACTGCCTCTCATATTGACTTTTAGACTGTTGGCAGGGACAGTGTCTGATGTGTTCACTGGATGGTCAGGTGTCCCACAGGGGAGTATTATTATACTCTGTTTTAAAAATTGCTACATATGCTAAGGGGTTAAAATATGTTTAAAATGAAAAACTAAAATTGCAACCACAGTGCAGTGTTGCTTCATATCACCAATTTCGGCACCATCTACCTACCAGAATGTCTCTAATTTCACAATATTGTGTGCAGGAGATGTGAAGCCTCCAATGTCGGGTCCTCCTCCAGGGGACTTTGATGGACCACAAGACTCAAACAACTCTAGTGGACCCTCCGATATCCCTTCCAACAAGTCTGGATGGTATGACCCCCAGCATGTCGGACCCTGGAACCCCAACCAGCCGGTAAAGACCTGTGTGTGTATGTTTGTGTGTGTGTGTGTGTGTGCAAATGTGCATGAACGCATTCCGTCTTCTGAGACTCTGTAGGGTTTTTTTTCTTTAGATCACAATTAGGGCTATCAAATAATACTCTAAATTCAAATATATATTTGAATAGGTTTTAAAAGCAGACATTCAGAGGTGAAAATTAATATTTGAATGTGGAAAAACACATCCACGCAGCTGCGGTCACGCACTGTCATGCACATCATGACGGGGTCAGGGACAGGTCACAGGAGTCGCACTGTCTGGCACAGCCTCACTGCTGAAAGTCTTACATGAAGATGGCAGAAAGTGGGGTGGCGCAGTGGGTTGTGCAGGCGTCCCATATATAGAGGCTGCAGACCTCGCTGCAGCTGGCCCCAGTTAGAGTCCCGCATCGGACAGCCCTTTGCTTCCCTGCTTCCTGTCTCTTTTCAACTGTCCTGTCCATTAAAGGCATAAGAAGCCCAAAAGAAAATATATAAAAAGAAATAAATTTAAAAAATCAAATTGCAGAAAGTTCAGAGACCAACTCAGGTGCAGAGAAAGGGATTTTAACCTCCTAAAATATGAGAAGCCCTGTCTGGAAATACTGGTCTGTTGATGGAAAAATTGTGGAGCCTTGAGACAAAGTTGTATGCAAGCTATGTAAGCTACAGTTTGCTTATCTTTTGACCACCAGCAACATGAGGTTACATCTTGAAAATGTGCACCCAAATGAGCATGGTATAATATATGAAACTGCAACTAAACAGCCACGTCTCGACACATATTTTGCAAGTGCCCGCCACAAGCTCTTTATCTGCAGCACGACAAGAGGCCTCCACGCAGAAATAAATTTCATTCATATGTAAGAACCTGAGACTGATCAGTCCTGTTATTGACATAATGCTGTCATCGCCTGGCAGTCTGGCTGACTGAAAGCCCTCAGATGCGTATGCACGTCATTGACATAATGCACAAATAAAGATATTTGAACTGTTCGAACAGGGAATATTCAAGCGTCATTTTGGAGCAATTTGGACAGCCCTAGTCACAATGGAAGTGTTTTTTTTTTTTTTCATTTTTCAGAAGTGTTTGAGCAGAATTTTATGGCAAAACAAAAAGTGTACCTCTAGAAGGACTGACAGTTTGTGGTGCTGCAGCATCTTATCTGTCTCCACTGGTGCACCACTGGGAATATACACTCAGGATGTCTGTGATTCTATGGGGGATTCACCTTTTACAGCACTCACACTTTTCTAACTATTTTTTTCCAGCCTCCTTTTGACCCAAACCAGCCACCGCCTCCTTGCCCTCCGTGGAACAGTCACGAGGGGATATGGAATGACCAGAGGGACCCAGGGAACTGGAGCGGAGGTCCTCCAAGAGAAGGAGGCCCCTGGAGCGGCCCAGGTGGGTCTGACCCTGGCCCTCCATCATGGAACTCATTTGACCAGCAACCACCATGGGGAAACCAGGCTGACCAGCCACCCTGGGGTCAGAGAGAACCTCCATTTCCTCCACGAATGCAGGTATGTGGAAGATGAGTATTACCTTATGAAGATGAGTATTACCTCATCTTATATACTTACTCAGATTTATTTTACATGTTGGAGTTGTGTTGTACTGAATATGGTTTTTACACTTTTACTGTAATTAAAGTATGTTGTGAGTTGAACTTTTACCTTCTCGTGGTAGCAAAACTAACATTTCTGCTCATTTTTCTGAGTGTGTGTTGTGCTCCTTGCATTTTTGTAGAGACCTCCACATTTCAGAGGACCTTTTCCTCCCCACCAGCAGCCACCTCCTTTCAACCAGCCCCCACCACCACCACATGGTTTTGGACGCTTCCCACCGCGCTTTATACAGGAAGACTTTCCTCCCAGACACCACTTTGACAGACCATACACCCCGCATCGCTTTGACTACGCTCAAGGAGAGTTTCCTGGAGGTGTGTGCAGAGTTACAAAGTGATTGATCAGTGAAACTACCTGTTTTAGCTCCTGTAATTAATTTGAATGACCTGTATTTTAAAGATACCCAACTCCATTTGGCAGATATGCCAGGTCCGCCTCCCCACCACCATCCCAATCAGAGGCTCCCTCCACCAGGTATGGGAGCTGATCATCCTCCCTGGGGCGGAGGCCAGCACCCTGATTTTGGCCCTCCCCCTCACGGCTTCAATGGCCATTCACCTCACATCCGTCATCGGCAGCCTCCGGTTCAGGATGACCCAAGTCTGGTGCCCAATGTACCCTACTTTGACCTGCCAGCAGGTCTCATGGCTCCGCTGGTTAAAGTAAGTAACTTGTTTCTGATTTTGGGACGAGGTTATGAAAATACATAACCTCAAATATTGATGCCTTTAGACTTCTGTTCATAACTAAATAGATAGTTGCTAAATAGATGAGTTATTGAAAGTGTCAATCCAAATGTATCACATTACAGTTGTTTTCTAAATGGAATAGATTGATCCTCTTTCTCAGTAGACATTGGGGATGCCGCATTCAGTTTAATTTATAAAGTACCAAATTACATCATTATATCATCTCAAGGCATTTCAAAGATACAGTTAAATTCGAGCCAACTACAATCCAATTCATTGTAATACAGTCACAATTCAATCTAATCAAATAAATAATGATAATAAATTACAAATTAGTCAAATTCATACAGTCAATTTAAGAAAAAAAGTAGCCGAGCTAAGGAAACCAACAGATTGCACCTGAACCTGTCTTCGAGCCAATCCCCTGTTCTAAGCGTGCATGAGGCGACTGTGAAGAGAAAAAAATATCCTTTAACGGGAAGAAACCTCTACCAGAACCAGGAGGGGTGGCCATCTGCCACGACCAGCTGGGGCGTGGAGAAAACTAAGCATAATATTGTGGATCCACCTCCACTGCGTTAGCGCACACTCCTGCACATAGGGGCAATTTCTATGGGGGGGTAACTACCTTGGCACGACACCAGTGTTGTATTGAAAACACACCTTATCCACACAGTTGCAGGTTGTCTGAATTACAGAACGTAACCGTTCAACTAGAAAGCTTCAGTTAACAAAGTAATGTAACAATAATGTTCACCTTTCAGAAAGTAACAGCAATAACTCCTTAGAAGTTGGTGTACGCCATCTTCATTAGCTAAACTGTTAACATTAGATACTGCTAAAGGAAAAAATAAATCATATATAAACCATGAGGAATTATTTCTCAGATACTTCCATTTCCCTCCTCTGAGAGTTGGAACTGATCCCTCTTTGTGGCTCAGTTTCTTCAATACAGCGTTGAACTGGATCACGTTAAAACATTCCAGCAAGAGTTAGCTAAACTCTAGACTGTTTATGTGCAGCAACCACTTTTCATCGACTATTGCCCTCAAACTTAGTTTATCCACTGGGCTCTTATATCCTCTGAGGCTGCTGGTAGATGGAACATGCATGCTCCTCAGTACAGCTGACAACAGAACATGTCCACCAGAAGCTGGCTTCATCCTCGAGCAGGGTGGATGTGAGTGGGCGGGGCTTAGCAGAAGAGGTGGAGTCAACTTAAGGAGTGACGTACTTTTGAAAAACTGGTTAAATGAGAACCTTTCAGATAAAGGGGAACAAAAAAAAAATACCAGGGTTGTGTTTTTGGGGAGTTTTTCCACCTGCTGGTGACTTCAGACACCCCAGGAACAGGAAAAAGGGATTTTTACTGAATATGTCACCTTCAAATGCTACCCTCGATTGGCTGTATTAACGTTACACTTTGCCGCATGCAGGAAAATGTGGTTAAGCCCATAGACGGGGTTCATGTGTATCTGCGTTGGGAACTGTAGGTGTGTGCATGTCGTCGAAGCAGTTAAACAATGCCACCGAGGTCAAAAGCGTGGCTCCATTTCACCAAGATTGATGTCAATAGTGCGCGATGGAATATATGCCAAAAAGTCATTGCTGTTAAGGCCAGCAACACGACTAATTTAATTAATTATTTGACCGTGCACAAAATCAGTTTAAGAGCAGAAATTTGCTCCGTGTTTGACTGCAAGAAGGTCGGACCGCAACCATCCTCCTCTCAGCATTCAAGTCAGCCTGTGGACGCCACAGAGCCCGAGTGGCATAATTCAAAATCTCCACCACTGGACTCGGCTTCATCTAAGAGCACCGAGAACGGTGCAGTGTGTGGATTTTAAGAGGTAAATTAACGTTCAGCAAAATCCGGCAGTAATCTCAATATTACTGCAACTTAATACATGCAGAAAGCAGACATGTTGACTTTTCTGAAGAAAAACTGCTCAGTGAAAAGTATCCTCAGTATGTAGGATAGTATTAGACACCAACCTGTCACATGTTCGCAACTGTTTTGCACTGGAAATTATTTGTTATAAATTTTTTCTGTAAGAAAACTGCTTGGATTGGAAACATAGATAGACAACTTTATTAATGCCGTCGGGAGGTTCCCTCCGGGAAATGAAATACTGAGTAAATAAAACTGAAGAGTTGTACTGTTATGTGTAATGTAATTTCCTTTTTGTTAGAATTGATATTATAAAATTTGTATCGAAAAAAAATATCGTTCAGGAACCGGTATCGAAGTGATGGTATCGGTATTGGTACCGGTATCGAATTTTTGATTAATACCCAGCCCAAGTTCTGCGATACTGGTTCTAGTTTCGGGGAACGGTGTTTCATTTTAATGTATATTGTGCAAAGAAATGACAAATAAAGAAATCTTGAATCTTTCTCACATGAATGTGTGTTTCCTTGCACAGTAAAGTAGAGCTACAGTTATGGCTTTCTTTGACCACTATCCCTGTCCCATTATGCCAGCATGACTTGTGTAGCGTCCACTATGATAAGTGGCAGTGTGCTCCCTTTCATCTCTTTACCAGCTCCTGCTCTTTCCAGTTGACCCAAACAATTGGCAAATAACTTAATACTGTGTTTAGCAATGAAGTGGACATCTTTATAGCCCTTTACATTCCGTCTCTTCACCTACAACAGTAAAGGATGTACCAAGTGCTGAGTGCAGTCTGAGCTCTGTTGAACACATCCATGCAGGAGTCAATGACATTATGTTGGTCGGACTTTGAAGGAAAATATTTAGCATGATTTCACTCGGACTAATGTTTTTACATGTATTGAAAGAAATTTTCTGGCAGCTGTAAATGAATGTGAATGTGTTATTCCAGTGTGTCCAGTAGCTGCCATGTGTTCTGTGCTTCCAGTTCCGTGATATATTCAGAACTTTGTCATCAATTTGGTGCCAAACTTTCGCTTCTCCTGGCATCCCTAGTAGACTTATTGACCTTTTAAATGTAAAACCTGCTTGTCTCATGGTCTTTGTCCTGTTAACATCACCAGTTGGAGGACTGTGATTATAAACCACTGGACCCTAAGGACATCCGTCTGCCGCCTCCCATGCTACCCAGTGATCGGCTGCTGGCTGCTGTGGAAGCGTTTTACAGCCCACCTTCCCATGATCGGCCTAGAAACAGGTACACACACCTCTGTTGCTGTTGCTGTGTGTTGACTGAAAGACTTTACTGTAGGCAGAATCCATTTTGACACATTAGTGGAGATGAGACCTGTAAGAAATATCTGAGTAATTTAAGCCATGTTAATTCTGTCCAGATGTCATCTGCTGCTGTGTTTATTTAAGTGGAACCAGTGCTACTGGAGTTATGTAGTAGTGAACTGTTTACAATTGTGTGTGTGCTGGGATGAGGAGAGAGGCATGTATTAAAGGAGATAAGGAGAATGTGATGGTTTGCAGCAGTTCAAAATTGTAAAATCATCAGTAGTTGCCATGGACAGCGTCTCTGAAGTATTGCTAGCTTCTGATGGAAAGTGCTGTTGAAGTGGTGTTTTCGTGATGATGTGGTCTGTGACTCTACCAGTGAAGGCTGGGAGCAGAATGGCCTGTATGAGTTCTTCAGGGCCAAGATGAGAGCCAAAAGGAAAAAAGAACAGGAGAAGCGGAACAGGTGGGTCTTTGTTTGCTCGGGTCTCTCTCTTCCTGTTTCACATACAGTCAGTTTGCATCTCACATTTGGGTTCTGTAATTAGCTGTCAAAAGTTCTCGTTAAGCAAATTCTTGTAGGTTACTACATAATACCAGAGGGCCTCCTTAAGCTTTTGTTTGGAGGATTACAGCCCATATTTTTAAAATATGCATTGATCAATGCCTAGGCCTGACACACTGTGTGTGTGTGTTATTCTTTCTGCTGCTCTTGTCAACCCTCTGTGCTTCTTCCTTCCAGTGGTCGTGGAGACAGTCGCTCCAGGAGTCACTCTCGCAGCCGAGGCAGGTCTTCGTCTCACTCCAGCTCTCGTTCCTCAAAGTCGTCCAGGTCGCGGTCCCGTTCATCTCGTTCCCGCAGCCGCTCCTACTCACGATCCAGGTCTAGAAACACACGTCTCACACACACACACACAGCACTGTCACGCTCATATTTGTGTGCTAATGGTAAGCATACATCAATCATCCACAATCGGATGGATTGCATCCATCAAGTGATGGGATATGGGGAAGCAAGTGAAAAGAAAAGAAGAAAAATATTCTCAGCATGGTGCTGATGTTGTTCTATTCCTGTTGGTCACAGATGAGCAGCTCAGCTGGTAAACAGTAGCTTTAGTGCTGCAGGTACAAAAAGCATCAAATACACAGAACACCTGGAAGTAAATCCCATGATTTGCTGTTTTGCTGTTGTTTCCACACTTATTTGAAATGATAATATGTATGTCACTTATCTTCATGAAATGGCGCCATGTTTTGGACCTCTTCCTCTCTGTCATGGCTCACTTTTTACAACAGCACATATAGACCCATGTGCATTGCATGTTGATTTGGAAATCGGTGTGCAGTGCCAGCACCTGTTGGAATGGAGCAGAGGTTCCCAATTCTAATGCTTTGGAAAATGGTGGAATCGGTTCTCAGTTCCCATCCCACTTTTCCTATGTGCAAAAAAGTCAAAAAGGATTTATAATAAATAGACCAGTATAAACCAAAAAAGCAAAATGTATGTATGTATAAAGAAACGTGTGTTCCTGTAATGTTTTGTTCACATTTTATTGCACTTTCTGAGATGTTGCACAGCTTTGTTAAAGGGAGGGAGTCCTTTCAATGTTCATTATTATTGCAACACCCTGGGATAGGTGCTGTTTTTCAGTCCATTTGCTGGACCTGTATAGCTCCTTTTGTGCGACTTGGTCTGAAGATTCTATGTGTTAAGTCCCGTGGAAATCAGACAATCAGCGTGACCTGAAATGCTTTTTTTTAAAAATTTCGGCCCCTGAAGGTCAAAGGTCAATACAATTCTTGGGCCACTTGGAGAAGTAGTCATGAGTCTGTGTTAGAAGTTTGAAGTCAAAACATCTAACGGTTGCCGAGGATATGGCCTTACTTCTTGTTTGTCGTCTACGCCAAGTTTGATTGGCTGCTATGAATAAAGGGAAGCGAAATTAGAAAATCCACACAATAACTTTTGTGCGGCTTGATCTGAAGATGCTATGTGTCAAGTCCCGTGGAAATCGGACAATCTGCATGACCTGAAATGCTTTTTGAAGGTTTTTGATAAAATTCAAAATGGCGGAAAATCTAGGGTGCGTTGGACTCGTCATGATCCAACGAGTCCAAAGTTATGCAGCTGAATGCACTTCAGACTTTGACGTGTTGGTGTTGCTAGAGAGTGCATGAAAATTCTTGACTTTGCTAATGGCCCTGCCCTGAATACGTGTTTTCACCATAGCGTTCAGCCATAGACTCCATCTGCAGCGGAAAGTAGATCAATAAAAAGAAAAGCTTCTAACACTGCTTCGCTGCTAGGTCCCCAATGATATGTTTTACATAATTAAATTTTGAAATTTTAATACTTGTTATTATGCAAACAGTCCCTATTACTTTTTATTATTATCTCCACATCATATTATAGATTATGCGAGGACTAGAGTTCACTTTAACAGTTTGGATTATGTAGAATAAGGTGGTTTTATACTCACCTTTTTCAGTCTATCATTGCCTGTCATGGCATCTATTGCTGCCAACTCCAGGACATGTCCCAGGCAGTGGATGGTAATGAGATGGGGAACATTGGCTCGTAAGAGTGTGGTGACACCTCCAAGCCTCCCCACCATCACAGCAGCCCCATCAGATCCAAAACCCACAATCTTTTCTTTCCAGTGAGAAAGCTCTGCCTTCTGTAGTGCTGTCGACAGAGGAGCACTTGGGTTTTTTTTCAATACACTCAAAAACTGATAACACAGCAATATAAACATTCTATTCGGTAAGGTGTCTTACCAGTATTTATTGTAACATAGTGCAGTTGCGTGCTGGAGCTCCTGTACTTTGATGAAAACATTTTTGGCCTTCCGCTGCTTAGGATCTGGATGTTGACCCCCTCAAGATCTCTGCCACTGACATCTGTAGCAGCCAACTCACTTATGAAAAGTGCTGCTCTTATCTCAGCTGCACAGTCCTCCCACAACTCATCATAGATGACGTTTCCAAACCTGAAAAAGAAAAAAGTAGAAGTTAGGACAACGTATTCACAAGTTATTATAGTTTTAATTTCTTGTGATCAGACAAGTAAGTAAGGACAGGATGTAATCATACTTGCTTACTGTTTCGGCTGTAGCTTCAGCCTTCGTCGGATCTTCCAAGTGCGACGTGTCTTAAAACAGTTGATAGGGATGGGAAACCTTTGAAAATAAAGTTTCCCAGCCCAGCCGCGCCTGTCCTCCACCGGCGGCGTGAGGGTGGAGGGTGTCCCAGGTATGTGAGAGACACATACACCATGATGCTTTGACAGCTCTGACAACGCTAAAGCTGCAGCCGAAACTGTAAGCAAGTATGATTGTTTTGGATCTAAACAGTATGAGCACTATGAAACCGAATGAGCAAATTACACTCTACAAATGTATAACTTTTAGGTTTGAACTTTAACTCACCCTCGACATGCAACATCAGAGCAATATTGTGTCCCGACGTCGACACCGTTCTTCTTCAGAAGAGCGACCGTCTTTTCGAAAGAGTCGAAGGGCTGTTGGGATTTGATTGTGTGGTAGGCAGCGTTGATGAGTTTAGTCACCTGCTGGTGACGCTCAGTGCTAGCCCATCGTGCCCAAATGTTAAGCAGACCGGCAGCCGGGTTGTCCGCCACCCGCTCAGCCACCATACAGAGCAAGTGATTTATACTCGTCATGAGCATCAATGGCATGTTTCCTGTCATTTTCAGTACCTTTAAAAAAAACAAAAAACAAACGCCCCCACCCGGTCAGCCTTCGCTGGAAATTGCCAACAAACTGAACAAAACATTTCACCTCCGTCGCTAAGTTTTAGCCATGAATACTGAGTCAATGAGGGAATAAAAAGATTCTTTCTTCTTTCTGCCTCATACTTCTCTTTAGCGGACATTTTCTTTCTTCTTCTTTATCTAAATGGTGGTTGGCAAACAACTTTAAGGTTTCTTCCCAAAATCCAAATTTCGACTTACCCATGACTGTGATTGGCCTGCATGTAGTTCTACTGGCCCCGGGCCATTAATCCAGAGGCAGGTGGAGGGTGGGAGGCCAGGGTTGTTTAATTTTGTGACCAGGCTGTTTGTGTTGAGGCCCACACACTGATTTGTGTTTTAATTTATTATCATGCTGCCACCTATATTTCAAATGATGCTGATCATGATTAAATACCGTTGATTATGTTGACATGATATTACTGAACGATGATGGTGTCAGGAGGCTCTATATGTAGTTTTCACCTGAGAACAGGTAAGCAGGTGTGTTTGGCTAGAGAGCGGAAGGGGAAACTATTGTTAACCGCATTTCGAGACCAAATGAGTTTTCTGTTTAAGATTAGAGTTATTTGTTTTGCTGTTATTTTATGCAATAAAAGATCGTATTGTGACACTACGAAGGAATGAATGATTCACTGACTGCTCCTATAGTTTGGGATGACTGTGTTAAATGCTGAACTAAAGTCAGCCTGTTTTTTTCTTCTTTAGGTCACGGAGCAGATCCAGGTCATCTCAGAGTCGTTCTGGCTCCAGATCCAGATCCCGTTCACGTTCACCAACCAGGCGACGCCGTGGACCAAAATCCCGGAGTTCCTCCCCTGCGTAAGTTAGCTGGCCACTTGTTTTAAAAAAAAAAAACAGGCTTTTCTAAAAGCTGATGCTGCTGTAATGACCACCTCCCCTGCTCACTGTAGCTCCACTGCAGGGTTGGGCACTCCTTCCTCCAAGCTGCCTACAGATACTCGGTTAGGGGAGGAAAATAAGGGCCATCAACTGCTAATGAAGATGGGTATGCTTGCTTGTTTGTAATTCCTTATTTAAAGTGATTATTCCATTTTTCAGTAAGACTCTTGCAATGTTTTACAATTAATGTTCCTATTATGGTTCATCTGCTGTAGGTTGGAGTGGTTCCGGAGGTTTGGGGGCCAAGGAGCAGGGCATTCAGGACCCTATCAAAGGCGGAGATATCAGGGATAAATGGGACCAATACAAAGGTGTGGGGGTCTCACTGGATGACCCTTATGACAACTATCGCAGGACTAAGAGCTACAACTTTGTTGCCCGCATGAAGGCAAGAGAGGAAGGTATCGGACTATTATTCAACAAATAGACCTTCACAATATATTAAATTTCATCTTTTTTATGTTTGGGTGATGATGTTTTCTGCTTATCTCAATTAGCTTTAAAAAAAAATTGTTTTTCTTTTCTTTTCTCCTTTGCCTGATTCAGTTAATCGTGAACCACAGGAACCCCCTTCAACTGACTGAGATGAACATCTGCTGACCCATCTTTCTGGTCACCACTTTACCAGGAATGTTCAGTTCACCTGCTTTTCCAGCCAGGATTCTCGTCACCACTCCCAAATCCTTCTTGCTTTCACAGAAACCAGTGATGATACAATGCCAACATGCTTGTTAAGCCTGTGAAAGAGTGTAAAGACTTGTTTGTTTTTGGATGAGTTTGGCACATGGAACAGTGAGCACTAAAACTTAACAACACTGAGTCAGTAGTTTTTACACAGGAACCAGTTTAATTAACAAGATGGATCACTGCACTAAAGTCATCCTTCACTCACAGTTGCATAACCCAGTTTTTTTTTCTTTTGCATCTTTATTACACAGACTGATAACAGAATCAGTTCCAGAGGAGATGAGACAGAAGAGTGCTCATTTTCAAAGTAGTGCTCTTTAATGTGTACACTTGAATTAATTAGTGTGGCGTATACACAATTAATTAATGATTTTTTCCACTGAATCGGTTGGTTGAACTTTATCTACATGAGAAATTGTCATAATCACCTCTCATGGTATCTCCAAAAAATGCTTAGATTAGTTTGTCAGTGAGTTTCAGAAAGGTACTCTTTTCTATACGCTCTGTATTCCTTCTTTACGAGAAACAAGGTCATGTCTTTGAAACTGATCATTTAGACTACACAAAGTCAATAACATGTGATGGCCTCTCTTCTGCATCATTCTGTTTTTTTAACTGCTTATTATTATCAAACTGTTTCCATCCCTACATGCTAGTCTGTCATTTTGTTGTAAAAATAAAAAAAAAGCTAAAGCCGTAAATAGGACGTGTGTATTTTTCTCCACAAGCACGCTGTTTAAAGGCAAATAAACACATCTCTGACTCCCAAATGTGTATTTTCTTTACATATCTGCTGTGGTCATTCTATTACTCTAAAAACACTTCATTTCTACTATTCTGATTTTCATTTTTAGGGTCAGCTATAGCTTTTGTGATAGTTGATTAGATCAAACTACCAATCATGGTCAATGGCTTGATCCCAGGCTTCCCCAGTCCACTTAACAGTGAACCCCATTTTACCTGTGTGGGCTGTAAGGCTGGCCCAAGGATTGACAACCTTAAGCACTCAAGGAGCCTTTTGGACCCGTTTCCCCCAGAAAAGAAAACACCGGTAGCCACATCTGAACTGAAGATAACACTGTATATACAGTTTTTTCCCCCTTATACTTTTTATTTTATTTTTATTTAGCCATTATTTAACCAGGTCAGTCCCATTGAGACACAATGATCTCTTTCCCAAGGGACGCCTGGCCATGACAGCAGCTTAAAACATTAAGTTTCAAGGGTTAAAATAAACAAGACAAGAGGCCACAACTATAGTGTGTTGCATTTATAAAATCAATGAACTGCTACAGAGAAAACGTTTTATTACTGCATGCAACAAAAACATTTTGAACTCCGTAAAATGGTCCTACTGAGGGTCGGAAAGCTCAATAAATCACATGGCGGCGGTTGTCTTGACGCATATTTTGACAAAAAACAAATTAAGTGTTTAATTTTACTGCTACAAGATCACCATAATTTTCACATTAAAAACGCCCCTGACAAACTAAAATGAAAAACATTTCAATCAAAAACTTATTCATTTTCCAAAACCGCAGCAGAGGGGATGAAAGAGCCACATGCGGCTCCGGAGCCACAGGTGTCCAACCTCTGGGCTCGATACTAAGAATAAGATGTCAACAACATTAATATTATTCATATATTTCTTCAAATATATGTATTTCTTGTCTCAGATAAAACATATTGATATCTCTTTTGAGTCTGGCTTTTATATATAGTTATATAGTTATAGTGTCTTACTAATATAAATGTGTCATTTATACCTATTCTATTTTTTTTCATTTGCTCTGCTGTGTTGATAATGTATTGTTTATATTTCAATTAATATTTTTATTATCAGATTTTATTGTTTTACTATTAAATTAACTTTTTTGTCAGATATTATTATTTCTTTATTAGCAAGTTACCTATTACCTTTTATTCTTTATCTTGCATTATTTATCTACTCATATTTTATTTTGTATTGGTTCCTCAGTACATTTTTATGGGTGCCAATGCCAAAGCCAAAGGCATGTAGACAGCTACATTTGCCAATGCATTTAAACTTCAAACTGTTAAAAAATGTCTTAAGAGAGCCCACTTAATCCTGACAGAACAAGCAACACAAACTGAGGCATCCAAGTAAGAAACAGTGAAGGCACACATGTTGATGGGTGATGTTCTCTGTGATGTTGCAGGTGTCAGATGCAGCCACAGGGAGGCACTGCTGTCAAAGGACTACACAGAGGGTGTAGTTCTTTGACAGAATTTGATACTTGTATAAATGTTTTTGGATGCTGGGAGGAAGCCAGAGTACCCGGAGAGAACCCACGCATACACGAGGAGAACATGCAGACTCCACACAGAAATGAAGGGAGTTGAACCTGAACCTGAAAGCCTCTCGCTGTGAGGCGACAGCACTAACCACCACACAACCGTGCAGCCCCCAGAAACAAGTCATTCCACACACACAAAAAAAAGTATATATATATATCATAACAGTGATGAACAAAGACACTTCCATGAAAATTTACCCTACTTAAAGTCGGACAGAACTAGTGTAAAAATATACTCAGTTCAGAATATAGATTGTGGTTCCTTTAAAATCAATTCATATAAAGATTTCCTGGTTCCAAAAATATTGTGTGAAATGTAAAAATAAACAATGATTTGCAAACCATTTAAATTATTTTATTTAATTGAAAATAGTGCAAAGAGGGCCTGCACGGTGGTGTGGTGGTTAGCACCATCTGCCTTTGTACTTTGTGCTGATAACAAGTAGTACAGTTCTTTCCCGTTTAGCCTAGAGGATGCAGCATCAATGATGTCCAAACAAAATGTTAGGTTAGGATTGGTCATACTTCTGGACAGTTTCCACTTCACCCCAGTCTACCCAAAAAGAGCTCAGGCCCAGAAGAGGCACCACAGTTTCTGTTATACTCAGAGTAAGCAATAATATAACTGAGCTACACGGAGAATTCTGATCTTCGTGGTTTTATGTATCCAGAAGTATATCAACACTATATATTAACACTGTCCTATAACAACATGGAAGTCACCTTAACCTCAGACCAAGTCAAATAGAATTTGTCTTTAATTTATCAATTGAATATTCTCTATATATTTATATATTTATAATATATTTACAAATTTTCTAATCTATGATAGATCTATCTTCAGCTGTACAGAACGGACTTGTCATCATATACCTGGACAAAATCTTAAAGTACATACTTACTCAAAAGTTCAACCCTTTAAAAACAACCCTTTACTTGCAGATTTGAAGAAGAAATCTGGAAAAGCAGATCAAATTCTGCTCTCTGAGGCAATTTGGAAAAAAACGAGACCCATCACAATGATGATCAGAATGAGTGAAAGAAGACAAAAATACATGTTTTGATGTAGGTACAGGTACAGGAGAAATGTTGCGACACTAGAATGTGAGATAAGTTTGTTTGACTTTTTTCTGATTAACCTGGAGGTTGAGAACACATGACAGTGTGCTGTCAGAGTCACAACCTGCTCCTCAACTCTACAAAGACAAATTTCAGGAAGAGAAAGGACAATGTCCAGCCACTCACCATCAATGGGGACTGTGTGGAGAGGGTCTCAAGCTTCTGCTTCCTAGGAGTCGACATCAGCGAGGACCTGGCCTGGGCAGCTCACACTGCTGGGCTAGCAATGAATGCCCAAAAGATACTCTACTTCCTGAGGGTTCTCAGGAAGAACTACATCCCTGAGAGACTGTTGGTGTCCTTCTATCGCTGCACATTGGAGACCATCCTGACCTACTGTGTCTGTGCTTGGTTCTCTAGCTGCACAGAAGAAAAATATCCAAGGAATTGTGAAGGCTGCCTAGCGGAGAGTCTCCCCACAATCGAAAAACTGCACAGTTCCTGCCGCCTCAGGAACATTAAAAGGATACTACAGGACTCATCTCACTCTGGACACACTGTTTCAAGGCTCCATGACTGTTTCCAGATCCATGACAACAGGTACAAACAGACTCAGAAACAGTTTCTATCCATCTGCTATGACCTGTTTAAATGCTGCTAGACTAGATAGTTTATCTAGTCCAAATATGTTTACATACATCAGTTAAATCTTAATCACTTTAATCATTTCCATCCACCCATCCAGCACATCCCAGGTTTATGTTTACACAATTAAGGACACGCATGAGCTATCACCTTACCGTGGTGGGGGAGTTTGCATCCCAATGAGTCTGGGAGCTATGTTGCTCAGGGCTTTAAGCCCCTGGTAGGGTCACCCAAGGCAAACAGACCCTAGATGAGGAACCAGACAAAGAACAGCTCAAAAGACCCTCATGATGAAAAATAAATTTGGACAACGTCATCCCTTGCCCGGACGTGGGTCACCGGAGCCAGGCCTGGCACCTGGTGGCCGATCCTGTGCCCATGGGGCTCGGTCGGGGTCCCCCTTCCGAAAGGCTCACTTCCTACGAGGCAGAGGAGCTCTTCTACCCCTGTACATGGGAGGAAACAGGACTGGACATCTGTGAATGGGAAGGTTAACAACAAACCTCCAAAACAACCGAGTGTGAAACTGCAGAACAGATTTGTTCTACTATTGAAAGACTCTGGATCTCTATTGGACGACCATCCATCCCAAAGCAGCAAGGCAAGGACTGAAAACCTGTTGAAAAGTAAAAGGCCACAGGGAAAGCTAAAGGCTGGGCCTCAAACTCTGATTGTGGGTGACTCTGCCGTAAATTATGTACAAAGGATGTGCGGTAAGCACATTAAAGTCCTCTGCTTTCCTAGGGATATGGTTAACAATCTGAAAGAAAGAATTCTTGGAATTGCACATGAATATCCAACTGTGACAAACATCGTTCTACATACAGGGTCAAACGATGTGTCCAAGCAACAATCCGAGGTTCTGAAACGGGACTTCATTGGATTATTAAACACAGTGAGCTCGCTGAATGCAGCTGTATTCATCAGTGGACCTGTACCACCAGTCCGAGGAGGAGAGGAAAGATTCAGCAGGTTGCTGGCACTGAATAAATGGCTTTTATTGGCATGTGCTGACCACTCAGTGCATTTTATTAATAATTTTAACATTTTTTGGGAACGCAGGCATCTTTTTAAGGCAAATGGATTTAATTTTAACAAGTCAGGGGTGAAACTGTTCACTTCCAACATATTTTATTTCCTACGTCATCCATCTGTGCTCGGGGCCAAGGCTGAGATAAACGTGGAGTTATCTCATAGAGAGGAACAAACAAATCCCAGCAGAAACCTTGTGGAAGAACTCCATCTGCCCCCACCCGAGAAGAGCTTTGGAAAGGAGAGACATCAGAGGCAAGAAAAGGGATCCTTATTTGCCCCCAACCCTCTCAACAGCAATGACCAGGACCAGGACCAGAACCTTCCCCTGCCCCCCAAATGATCTGATTTCGTGTCTACTCCCGTCCCGCAGGAGGAAACTAGGCCATTAATATAGAGATTCATGGACAATTGAGAAACTTTTCCAGATGTCAGACTTGCCTTGCTTTGTCTTTGTGCTATAAAGACCTTCTTTGGCCTTCTTTTCCACATCATTTATTGACATCCTGTCGCAAGGATACATCCCGACAATGTTGCCAGGTGAGAAATGTAGTATTATTGTACCAGAAACATAAAATTATCGTATTTTGAGGGAAATTATCGTACACCCGTCATAACCAAAATAACAAGTCTATTTGATGCGTCTAACAGGCACTCACGGCTTTGCATCAGCAGTTGCGTTCGGCTAAATGTCCCCGTAAACAATGACGAGTGGGAACTAATGAGCCAAATCATGAGGCCTGGAGACAAACGCATGCACGTCACTCGTAGCTCACATAGAAAAGCACGATTGTCTTGAAACTTGTCACTTGGAAATTGAAATGCCTTCAGGGTTCACAAAAAAATCCGACAGACAGTTGCGACATTCTGATTACAACCGATTGCAACCACACATTCACAGAATGGTCAAATGATCGTATATGTGATTTTTTTCGGATTATTGATCGTACATCGTACACAGGGCAAAATTATCATACAAATCCGACACATATACACCTGGCAACAGTGCATCCCGATCCCGCAGTGTTTTTTATAGCCGCCCGCTCCCAATGGAGCCCTCTATTCGGATCTACCCCCAAGGCCAATGCAATTTTTGTCCCCCATAAACCCCCCACCAGAGTGCCCAAAGGTTGGCCAGAGCAGCCGAGGCGGCGGCACCCATCCCCACCACTTACTGTCCCTCCCACCGCCATCATGTTCTGTCTCCGCAGTCTGATGTGTGATGTGTGGAGGGTCCGGGCTTATTACAGTCGTGACTTTACCCAGGACAAGCTTGGACCCTGTTTATTAGAAGGTTTTAAAATTTCTGTACTTTTAGGTGACAGAAGGAGAAATGTGTCCCAGTCAAAACACAGAGAGTTGCACTCTAAAAGATCTTTAAATAAAGTAAACATACCTTGTGTGCCACAGACTGCTCCCAAACACAAGGGGGCAAATAATACCTCTAAATCACTTAAGTTGGCTTTATTAAATGTTAGGTCTTTAGCTGGGAAAACATTCTTAATGAATGATTTTATCACTGAGCACACCCTGGATTTTATGTTTTTAACTGAAACTTGGTTGGAACAAAATAACAGTGCTGCTGTTCTTATTGAGTCAACCCCTCCTGGTTACAGTTTTATCAGTGAGGCCAGAGTGAGCAGGAGAGGAGGGGGGGTCGCAGTCTTATTCAATGAATCATTTCAATGTAAGCAGTTATCTCCTGGTAGTTTTCAGTCCTTTGAATATATGGCTATACAGCTGAAGGCCTCACCCAGAGTCCTGTTTCTGAATGTTCACAGGCCCCCTAAATACTGTGCAGATTTTTCTGAAGACCTCAGTGACCTGCTGTCTATGATCTGTGTTGATTTTGACTGTATAATTATTGTTGGTGATTTTAACATCCATATGGACAACCCTCAGGACAGAGGGACTAAAGACCTGAGTAACACTCTGGACAACTTTGGGCTGACTCAGCATATAACAGAGCCCACGCACAATAGGGGGCACCCTCTAGACTTAGTGATCTCTAAGGGTCTGAGCATTTCAAAGATTGCTGTGTCTGATGTGGGCCTGTCTGACCATTCCTGTGTTTTCTTTGAGAGTACGATCTCAGTGCACACAAATGTCTCAACAGCAGTGATCTCAAAACGGCGTATAACTGAAAACAGTAGTGAGATCTTTAACCAGGTCTTCTCTTTAACACCTGCCCTGTCCGGGGGTTCAGTCAGCGAGCTCGTCAGTAGTTTCAATGCTAAAATGTTAAATGTTATGCATAGTATTGCTCCCATTAAGGTGAAGGTTATCTCTGGACGTAAGAAGTCTCGACGGCAAAATTCCACACTGGTGAAAAATGGGAAAAGAGAGTGTCGGAAAGCTGAGCGCAGATGGAGAAAAACAAATGTCCAGGTTCATTAGGACATCTATAAAGAGAAACTTCACTCTTATAATTTACAACTGAGGAATGCAAGGAAATCCTACTTCTCTGACATCATCACCAAAAACAGTCATAATGCTCGGGCCTTATTTGCTACAGTTGACAGGCTAACAAACCCTCCGGTGTCAGTGGGAACTGAACTCCATTCCACCATGGCTTCCAATGACAAAGTCCGAAATATTAGACAAACAGTTGGTACATCAGCAGCAGGTTCAGCAGATGTACCGTGTCCACCGAAAACCGGTTTAAACACCATGACACTATTTCAACCCATTAACAGTAAAGACCTGGAGGACATCTTACGTCACCTGAAGTCCTCCTCTTGCTGTTTAGACATCCTACCAACAGGTTTTTTCAAAGGGGTCTCAAAGATTTTGGAGTCAGACCTGTTACTGATTGTGAACTTGTCTTTAATGTCAGGTGTGTTTCCAGAGCCTCTAAAAACAGCTGTAATTAAACCTCTGCTGAAAAAGGACAATCTTGACAAGACGCAAATGAACAACTACAGGCCCATCTCAAATCTCCCATTTTTAAGTAAGACCCCAAAAAAAGAAGCAATTTTTCAACAGCTTAGTTACTTTTTAACACAAAATAACTGCTATGATATCTTCCAGTCAGGCTTTAGACAGCACCACAGCAATGAGACTGCTCTGACCAAAGTGTTTTATGACATGTCTGAATACAGACGGTGTAAAAATGTCAGTCTCAGTTTTACTGGATCTCAGTGCTGCTTTTGATACTGTTGACCACAATATGACTCAACTGGAGAACTGGGCGGGTCTTTCCGGAACTGTACTAAACTGGTTAATAGACAATCTTCCTGACTGTCATGCCTCAGACATAAAACTGAAATGCCAAGCAACAGAAACAGCCTTTTAGATAAGAATTTTAAAAAAGAATAACAGTTGTTTATCAAAAAGTATGTTATAAAAAAAAAAAAAAAAAAAAGTCTGGTACACTAGTCTATCTTGTCATTTCCATCCATAACTACCTTAAAGAAATGTGAGTATATTCCACTAGCAAGCATTTAATAGCCCACATATAGGCTGACAGATTAGATTTAAATTGCTTAATTTACCATTTACTGTTTGTCCTAATAATGAACAATAATTTCAGAAAGGAAACCACTGAAAAGGCACAAAAAGCTATTTATTCATTTTCAAAGTGTGAAAGCATTGCATGCAAGTTAGAAGTTATACATGTAATTATTGTAGTAAGCATCCTCAGTAAACATCACCATCTGGTATACAAGGGACAACATCCCCAACTACTAATCTGATCAAGTGAAGTGATATGATTGAAGACTTTAGTAAAGGCTGTTGGTCCCGCAGGAAGGAAACGATGGCCCTCTTAGGAAGGAGAAGCTACTTTGTGGAGTTTTAACTTTGGGAGGCCTGTTGCATGATGACTGAACATAGACTCAATATCTGTAGGTACTCATCTGCACCATCTGACAGGCACTTACCCACAACCTGAAACAGAGGGAAAATGCACATTAAGGCCATATGTAAAAATGTGATCATAGGATTTTATCTTCAACATGAAATTAAGTTCATTGTGGCTAAAATAACAATAAATGAAGTGACGTTCGGTTAACTTAGATATCAATCACATTTTCAATCTAAGGCTTGACCTTCAGCTTTCTAAGCTCGTTTACTTCAGTTTTCTAACGTCTAACTAATGTCTGCAGTAACAAACATGAGATGATATCATCTCATGTCATCAGATATTTTACTCAGACTGGACCATCACTTCTTTGTAACAGATGAAAACACCATTGTACTTCACATTTGCATGTACTGCCAAATACGTAAATCCTTGTCATCTAGCATCACAACCCCTTATATATATATTTCTTATTTGCACGACTATCTGTATGGTCTGTAATGGTTTCTTTTTTTTCTAAATGCACAGCTGTCCTAATTTAACTCTTTAGCTTCTGATATAGATCCATTTTATTTTCTACATTATTCAATTTCATGTTGTACATATTATGCTGACTAAAATATTTCCCTTTGAAGGATTAATTAAGTGTCCATTTTTCTGCGTACTTATGTACAATAATAATTCCAAAAAGATCAGGATGATATGCAACATGTAAATAAAACCAGAATGCAATCATTTGCAAATCTTAAACCAATGACCATAGAAAATATTTAAAGTGAAATTTTACAATTTTTTTTTAAATGAAACTTCAATGTCGCATCATGAATTTAATGATAGAATCCGATCTAAAAAGGTCATGTTAACCACTGTGTAGCTCTGCTTTTTCCCTTAACAATGGTCTATAAACATCTGGGAACAACAGAGACAATTTACTGGACTCTTTGGGAAAGGAATATTTCCTCATTATCTGATATGGGTTTCTATCTGCTTAACAGTCCTAGGTCTTCTTTGTCTTCTCTGCTCCTCTGGTACAAAACCATACTGCTGTAATAGATGCAATACACTATTTATCTTTGTCTTGCTAACATACACAAGGCCTTCCCTGAAAGAGATGTTTTTTGGATGAGAGCATATTTTGCTTAAACTGTTTTTACCCATCAGCATTGATTGTGCCTTTCCAAATGTGCAAGTTGCCAGTTTCCATATGCACCGATGTGTAGTAACCAAGGAGAAAACATATGTGACGAACCAAACACTTGGCCCTAAGAAAGAAAGCATTTCCTGCTGACCAATCACCCTTGGTAGAGGAAAAGGAGTAAACTTTTGCCAAGATCAAAGATTTACAGTCTCTGATTAATTTACACACAGATTCAAACAGCCCACAGATGAAAGACATTTACCCCCCAAGTCCACAGACTTAGTGAAACGCTGGGTTGGGGGGTGACAAGGAGCCTCATGAGTGAACCAGCTTTTGGTTCTCCATCAATTTCATGCATGTTTTTAAAACTCATGTCAATATACTTTGGACTAGTGTACCAGTCAGCCATTGTTAATCTTGGGGGATATAATTTTGATACATCTTCCATGGATCAACATTGTCATCTCGTGGTGACAGCCAGTGAATAATCAAGTATAGATGGATAATCATGTTTGTGGAACTTCCAAAAACCATTGTCCTGTAAGCATAAGGTTACAACACTCAAAGTGGGGGATTATTGGATTTTTTTTTTGTTAATGAGTCGTCTTTCTGTATACCCTTTAAAATAGGAAAGTGTGCCTTATACAAACATTGCAGCTTGATTATTATCATGAGCTGTTCCTTACTTCTTACTGGAAATGCTGCAGATAATGATACATTTCACCAAGATACAACAAAAAAAACCCGTTCAACTACCCAAGTTATCGTCATTCACTCCCCACAAATACGGATCTACCTACCTGCATGTGAGTTTATTCTTTTTAATACTAAAGCCAAATGCTAACTAAATACTTTTGACTGACGAAGTATGTCAATTAAGATAATATTTCAAACAAAATACGTACTGCCATTTTCTCTGTGATGACTGATTTTTGCTTGTCAGTAATGTCTTGCTCTATGATGGAATCATGGAGTTGACTCAGGATCTGTGTCGCTGCATAGCCTTCCTCTATCAGATTCTGACAGGGGAAAAAAGGAAAAATGTAAGTAACAGAATTTTAACTTAGTTCATAGATATCATTTAGAACGACAGTCCATGTCTAAGTGACCATGTTACTATAAATTTTGGACACAAACATGAAAAGGCAGGAAAAAGCAAAAGCATGCCTCAACACCTACCCTCACTGTCATCTCTAGTTTCTCAAATGTTCCTTTTGAAAAGATATGGAACAAGTTGTCAATCATCTTGGAAGGAACGACCTATAAGACAGTAGATAAAGGGTGATGTGAATTAAATAAAGGAGGGTATGAGCTCAAGTGCGCAAAACGAGACATAAAAAAAAAAATCCATCATAAGTGCATCAACAATCTTTTGTAATATAATGTGTGACTCACCCCTGCTATTTCAATAACAGCATGACCAGTGATTTCCTTGTCAAAGTTGAGACGTGCTGCACTCTGGAGAAATGTAATGGCTTTCCGTAGGTCTCCTTCAGACACTTGCACCAGTATTGCTAAACTCTACACGAATTAAAAGAGAAAAAAAATTAATATTGAAATGTCATCTCCATCAGCCACAAAAAGAATGCCTTTGAGCTGAAGCTTATAAACATTCATCCAGCTGCAGTTATGCGCATGCTGTTGATGCAGCATAGCATGTATGTACACAAACATACACATAAACCACACACACTCAATTATATCAACATTCATTTCTCTTCTACCTCTTTTGTGTAGCTGAGGTTCTCCTTCGCACAGATTTTCAGGAGACGCTCTTCTTGGATCTGATTCGCCAAAGGTTTGAAACGAAACTTGGAACATCTGGAGGCAAGAGGCTCAATAACCCTAAAGAACACACACAGATACACTGGTTTATATGCCAGAGCAGATCCTCTATTGACATAATGCAATTCCAAAGCCCAATCCCCTACCTTTAATCATCACAACTGAATGCCTATTCTAACCATTCCACTAAATCCTAACCCACTTCTTACCCTGACCCTAAAACAAAGTCTTAACCTTCCACAATCACTTCATACTAATGGCGACAAGGTCCCAATAAACACACGTGATTCAAGATTAATAAATTACCGGGTTGTTAAAATGAATCCCGGGTAATCACAAGTGGACAGTGCAAAACACGAATGCGACAGCATTCAGAAGGAATATGAACATTCAGATCTGATCACTCAGGCCACATTCAGAGGTGGTCCAGCATGCTGTCATATCTTAGATTCAACTTCATGCAAGCAGTAGCTACCTCCAGGAGGTCTCCTTTTCCTGGTTTCCTCTCAAATTGCGAAGAAGCCTTAAGACTCGCAGGATGAATTATTCACAAAAGAAATTTCTCCTCATCTTTAATTTTTTGTCTGTAGACTGTGAGCAAAGCAGCTGCGAGCACAGCTCCAAAGCTCCGCATCTGTCGGTCCTGGGAGTTGCCTTTCAATGGGCCTGAACCCGATGAAGCTTGTTTACAGCTGTATTGGTTCTTTCATGACAGAGGAAGGCCGTGAGCTTTCTTTGCTGCAGTTGTCTATTGTAGCCTGTGGACATGACATGGAAAATCCTGTAGTCTCAATAGAGATATCAGTCAAATGCAGGTGATGAATAACTAGGGCAGATCATCAGTGATGGAACCTGGGGTCATCGTGCGTTTCAGATCTTTAAACATCATCCACCCTCAAGCCCAGGCAACCCAATAGGGGCTGATCAGACCCTGACTATTTCTGTAGTAGCTACAAACAAATCAGCCCTTTTATTCCAGAGCCACCTCAAGGCATCTTTGCAGCCGAGAGATGTTTGGATGGCTCTCCTCCTCTTCCCTCCTGTAATGCCAAGTGCAGAATGAGCCTTGCATAGGGACTGTCAAACAAAACCCCTGCAGCCAACCTCAACAGGAAAGCACCCGTCTCTCCAGCCTAGTTTCTGGCAAGCTTGTCCATCATATTTCCATCTCTTTAAAAGCAATTCATGTGGAGACTTTAGCATATAATTAAGACACACATATGTACAAACATTCATTCACTCACATGCTCACCCCACTATTACAATGTGATTTTTTGGCAAGTGATAATCCTCAACTACAGTGATTTTCCTTCTCATATACTTGCTGCTGGTGATGTTGTTGCTGTTTGTTTGTTTGTTGTGCGTTTCTTCTCATCTATGTTTCTGCAGCTGCTCCTGACGACCCGCATATGGCTGCAGTTTGCTTTCATGACTCTCCACAGATGCAGCAGTTGGTTACCTGGTTTTTGGCTATTGGTGTGCATCTTTTCAAGCCATCTCTTTTCCTCTCTTTCTTTTATCTGTCCTTTCAAAAGAACAAAAACAATGGAGCTGCAAACTCTGATGAGAACACTGGCACTGTAAACTGTGGGCTTTGGAAAAAAAAAAGAAGAAAGAAAGTATAAGAGAATCTCGCAATCTATTGTCTTGGGGTATTCCTTGTATACCGTTCATGTGACATATCTTTGCTGTTCGCATAATAAATTCACCAAGACGCTGCCTGACCGAGTCAGACTACTCTAATTCTTTCTCTACAACAGTTGCAGCTGTGATTCTGCTTGATTTACTGCCTCATCAGCTCTTCCTTTCACTCCACGACAAAATAGACTTTTGGAATTGTGGAACGTAATGATCTCCTTTCGCTCATAAATGGATGGTATGCTATACTAGAGGAGATAATCAAGAAAGCATCGGAGCACCTTTAAATAGAATTTGGAGATTTTTTAAAACGGCTCTTATCTTGGGTGCTACCCAGATACTTCTGGGTCATATAAATATAAATAAGGAAGGTTCATAAGCAAAATAGACCATTTGACAGGGCCCATAGAGTCCTAACTTTTGTGGAATTGGGGTTGTATGGCAAGTAACTGTAGTGGGGAAAAAAGGGCCCTACAGACAGCTGCATGTATGCCTCTGTTCAGTCATACCAACTATGCGCCATGTGTGCATGTCCTATGGAGCATCAGAAGTAAGTGAGCCAAGTAACCATTAGTTTGTGCAATTAAAAAGTGACAGGGGGTGTTACCCAAAACAGACAACTCTGGAGGTGTCTCACTGTATTGTTTGGCTATATTTCGATGACTGGCTAAATAAATGCCCACTGCTTGAACTTTACAGAAGATTCATTTTGACTCCTTGTCTCTTGACTATATATATATATATATATATATATATATATATAAATATATATATATGTATTTTTTTTAACCACTGAATTGAATACAGTTTTTGAGAACTTCCACACACAATTTTACTGAGGTGACCAAGACGGGATGTAGTGAGACCTCCACGAAATAACTGAGATCCAAGTAGTCATTGAGGATCAACGTAAGGGTGCAGTGAACACACATACTTAGTGTGTCCACTTGCAAATGGATCATCAAGGACATATGTTAGGACAAGATCTGAACAGGGCCACAGGGCCACAAAGCACTTTTTGTGTCTGAAGTCTCTGGGATCTGACCTGCTTATATAGTTACAAATGAGACAGAAGCGGGTGGTGCGAGACTCTTTCTCCATGGATCGTCTAAGAGCAGCCTGAGCTGCTGATGTCATAGCGTCTGCTTCATCCAGGATGATAATCTTAAAAGGAGGACATGGCTTCCCACTGTAAATACAACAAAACACAATTACCAAATCTTTTGGAATTAGATTAAATCTCACTGACCAAGTTATTTATAACAACTTCACTTGATTCATTTGAAGTGTTTGCTCATGAAGAAATCATTTCTAAGCAACATTTCTTTGACACAGAAGTGGTGCACCAGGCTGCAATTACAATCCAACGGTACACTTTTTTAGAGGTTGCCATTAAAACTATTTTAAGATACTATAGATGTTTACATTCTTATTGATCATGGTGTCTGATCAGCCCATAATCATTCTGTATCATAATCTTGAGTTTAAGATTAATCTTAAACTCTTAATCTGCTGAAACCCCCAAAAAAGAAGTTGACCCCAAATGTCTAAAAGCAAGCTGGCACCAGCAGAGCGCTGTAGCAAATTAGTAGTTTTCAGGACATTTTACAATTTGTCCCAGTTCCCTTGATTCATCAATTTGGCATATACTATGCATATCTGAATATAAAGCTAACACAGCTGAATGAACATCACTGGTGAACAGGTACATCTGATCTTTCCATTGGTGTGTGTGAAGTTTGACTAAATTCAAGTAAAGTCAGGTCTTTCAGTCTTTGTCAGGATTCCTGAGCATTCATGTTCTGCAGTGAGTGCCGACTCACTCCGGACGACTCCCAGACACAGTGAGCTGAGCAAAGTGCTTGATTTTCTCTCTGACAACCTGGATACCACGTTCATCCGAGGCATTCAGTTCTAGAACCCTCTGTCTGTATAGATCTGGACTGAGGGAGACACAGTTGAGGAAAACAGGATTTGTACATGACGAAATTCCATTTACAGAAAAGCAAAATTATTAACATACAAAAATAATAACAAAGAACTTTCTGGTACTGCACAGAGCTGGAACACAGCAATAAACAGTTCACTCACCCATAAAGTTCTCTTGCAGCAGCTAAGATGGTGGATGTCTTTCCTGTTCCAGGAGGGCCATAAAAGAGCAAGTTGGGAAGCTGCAATTACAATAGAACTTTAGTACCACTGTGGCCTACTGGTCAAATGAAAAAAACATGAACATTAAAGAATAAACAAATGTTGATAATGGCCATATGTTGTCTCCATGGCCTTTTCCAAATATTGTTAATTTTCAATGAACTGATAATATCCAGATATCATGCAGTCCAATTCCCCATTTACAGTTTGAGTGTTTGTCTTTTTAAACTACATACAGTGATGAATTTGATGCGGCTTTCCCTCTCTCCTTTCACTTTTCTGGTCTGTCTTTTGGTGACAACCTTCTTTCATGCTGAATTTTCAGGATTCTGTGAAATAATACGCAATACCTGCAATCCTGACTTGGTCACATTGCAACTGCTCTGATTTGCAATAGAAATATAACAAAGTAAAAGTTGATGACATTTATTTAAGTTTGAACTGCCTGCAGACAAATTTACTCCGAGGTTATTCAAGAAAGGTTGTGCTGATGAATAAATATCACTTCTGTTCTTACTTCCCCGCTCAATGCTTTTCTCTACTTATTATCATCACAATGCATATGACCTCGGACATGGCACCTGAGCCAAATGGATGAAAACTGAAAACTTTGATCAATCGGTCTTTGTTGACAGGATATGTGCCTCAGAATTTTAAGGTTGCTGTAATTAAACCTTTACTTAAAAAACAACCTACTCTTGATTCAGAAGTGTTTGCTAATTATCGACCTATATCCTTCTGGATAAACTCCAAGGTTCCTCACTGTAGAACTAGAAGCCAAGGATCATGTGCAAAATGAGAAGCTACAGGAAATAACCCAGAGCAGTTTTATTTTTTACTTGCACCAAATAACTGCAAAGTAAACCATGTAGGGGTAAAAGCTGGTTATTTACTTGTATAATAATATGATATTTGAGTTTGCTTTATATTCAGATATAGCATATCATATATAAACCATATTATATTCTAAATTAAGACCCACAGCCACAGGGATGGACAGTGCACGACTGTTATTGCGATTGCAGAAGTTTAGACTTGAAACATTGAAAGTGACGGGCAGAAATGATCACTTAGTCAGATTTCTGTCATATGTCCTTACTGAAAAACACCCGGGTGCTCAGACATGACACCATCATGTACAACTGCAGGAAAATCGAACGACATTTCTATGATACACTGAATGGTCCAACTAACTCTGGCATTTACATCATTTGTAATCAGATTACTATTGTACAGGCCCATGAATAAGATTTATGTTTTTATTTTTAAGTGCATTATGTTTAAAATTCACAATTGCGACACAGGGATGGCTATAAATCAATTAGCAAAAGTTACTGCACTTACATCTGCTCCTTCCATAGTCTTCTTCAGGACAGCTACAACTTCCTCCTGGAAGGCTACCTCATCAACACATTTTGGTCTGCTGTAGTTTAGAAAAAAAGAAGAGAAAAAAGAAAAAAGAAAAAAATGTTAATATATATTGATCAGTTAACTAATCTGACCCATATGATTCTACTATAACCTATTATCAACAGAAAGTATGTCATCAGTGTCTATATTGTCTGTTTTCTAGGTGTATAACCCCTGCAACAGCCTAACTGTAACATGTATCTCAAAGGTTATTGGCGACATTCCAGGAATGTGTCATTTTAATCGTAATCATAATGGTTTTCCCACCTATCAATATGTAGGAAAAAAAAGAAGTCACTTAATCATATTACGCAGCATTACAATAGCCAAAAAAGTTAAAAACAAGGATCAGCTGGTGGGAAAAAAAACTTAAATTGTTAACTGGGTTTTTGTTAACTTTAAATTAGGGTGATAATTTTTGAAAGGCACATCTCTGTGATTCACACTTACTATTTTTCCACCCAGGGAACAGCCTTGGCCTTCTTCTCTGTGCTCACGCCTGCTTTCGTCTTGCCCTTCAGAGGTCTGCTTTGAACAGTCGCTCCTTTCAAAAAGGCCTGCATGACTCCTCCTAAAGTTGCTCAAAGGAGAGACAAACTATCTTGTTAATACTGAAATAGCACTATCAAAAAAGTAACACAATAAAATTTAATGTGGACAAACAATACAGTAAATACTATGATGCATTTCAGGGCCTCCAAAAAAGAAAAATGTGACAATAATCAACCCATATGTCTTCGCCATTAGAAAATAGGAGTACAACAAAGTCACTGTGTGCGAGAAACAACAAGTCCAACAGTAACATAAGTAAATTAATTATATCTACAAAGTGCTTACACCTAACAAGCCACATTAACCCATTCACACATACACTCACAGTACTGGTAATATACACAGCATCACAGGCTCTCTCTCTCTCTGTCACTCACTGGAATACACACAAACACTCATGCGCGCGTCCGCCACCAAGCTCTCATTTCAAAGTTATTCAGACCTCACTCTGACTTAAGCACTGCAGGCCTGGTTAACTACATGTACCAACTAATATGAATACCCTGTGATTAGCTGTTGCCTCCCAGCTGCATTAATCAAACTTACCCTATTTAACGACCGCTGCAGTAAAAATAAAACCTTTCGCTGAGTATTGAGCAGTCAGAGTAACTTTACGTTAACGCTAACAGACTGCCAGGTTCACTGCGCCTTAAGACAAAAAGTAACACTGCACTCCCGCCCTGGCGACGAACAGGACTTCCGTCGATGATACTTTGTGGTTTGCAGTCAGCGACTGCGCTCCTTTGTTTTTGTGGCGGTTAGCAAACCACGCTGGTGCAGTACCGCCACCAACTGGTGTGGAGTGTGAGTGAGGCAGTGCACTGTAAAAAAACAGAAAATAACAAACACAAAACATTCTTCTTCTTCTTCTTCTTCTTCTTTGATGTTTAATGGCAGCTGGCATCCTTGGTGTTGCATATGCCGCCATCTACTGGACTAAATTTCTCTCTTTTTTCCTTCTTATTTCTTCTTTTCTATATTCTTTTAATTATTCCAGTATTTACCAAGAATCTTATTGTTATTCTCATCCCTTCCTTAAACTTAGCAGATTCTACTATGATTTTCAAATTATATTCTGTTATTCCTGCCCTCTGCAGCCCTATCTTCATTATTTCCCTCTCCCTTCCATATCTGGGACATGCTATCAACAGATGTTCCACTGTTTCCTTCTCCCCACAGCTACACTGCCCAGTTGGATGTTTCCCCATTATCTTAAGTGTATTATTCAGTTTACAATGACCTATTCTTATCCTGCTAATAATTACTTGTTCTGTTCTGTTCTGTCCATAACACCCTGCCTCTCCTGCTACACTTTGTAATTTATATAAATGTCTTCCTTTTTCCTGATTCTTCCAATATTGATTCCACTGATTGTTTATTTCTTTCCATACTAAACTTTTCCCTTCTGTTTTTGATAATTTTACTTTCATTTCCACCACCTCTTTCTTTACTGCCTCCTTAGCAGCTTTGTCTGCTTTTTCATTTCCTTTTATTCCTACATGAGCTGGTACCCACATGAACACTATTTCCCTCCCCTGTTGCATTAACCTGGATGTTTTTAACTGTATTTCATATAAAATTTCCTGATGTGTTTTTGCTGTTCCGCTTTTAATACTTAAGAGTGATGAAAATGAATCGCTACATATAACTATTCTCCTATCCCTCACCCCCTCCATCCATTCAATTGCTATCAATATTGCACATAATTCCACTGCACATATACTTAAATGATCTGATGTTCTTTTTGAAATGGTCTTATTATAAATGGGAACCACCATTGCTGCTGCTGTTACTCCTGTTGCCTGTTCTTTGGACCCATCTGTATATATATATATACACATATTCTCCATATTTTTCCTCCACATAGCTATAAAATTCCTGCACTAGATCTGCTGTTTTATTTCTTTCCTTGATGTTCCACATGTTTAAGTCTACATTTGTTTCTTGTAGCATCCATTTTGGTATTACTGTCCACAGAACTGTTGGGCTGAATTCCACATGTTGTATTTTTAGTTGTTCTGCTAAACCCTCACTGACCCACCCAAAACTCGTTTTTTCCTCCTTCCCCTTTTCCCAGCACATCTCCAGAACTGTCTTTGCTGGATGTTCTTCTTTGTGTCCTTTTAAATTTATCCAGTAGTTGGCTATTAGCTGTTTTCTTCTGAGCCCTAGTGGCATTTCTCCTGCTTCAACCTGTAGTGAACATATTGGTGCTGTTTTTATTGCTCCGAGACAAGTTCTTAATGCTCTGGCTTGGATTATATCTATTTGCGAGAGGACTGATTTTGCTGCTGATCCATATCCCACACAACCGTAATCTATTCTAGACCTTATTAATGCTATGTATATATATTTTAATGCTGTAAAATCCGCACCCCACTCTAACCCAGCCAAACACCTCATAATATTCAATACTCTCTTACTTCTCTCTACAATTCCCTTCACATGCTCCCTCCATGTTAATCTAGAATCCATTATCATTCCTAAGAATCGAAAGCTGTTTACTCTCTCTAAGTTCTTTCTGTACAAGTTTAACTTTTTATTTTCACTAATTTTCTTTTTTGAGAAGAACATTACTTTACTTTTCTCCACTGAAAATGTAAAACCCCACTCTTCTCCCCATTTCTCCACTTGATCTATCCCTTCCTGTAGTTTCTTAACTATGTGATCTATGTTGCCTCCCCTCTTCCATAATGCCCCATCATCTGCAAACAAAGATCTTCCCATTCCTGCTGGTATACTGTCGAATATATCGTTTATCATTATTGTAAATAGTGTTGGACTTATCACACTCCCCTGCGGTGTGCCATTCTCTACCACATAGCTCTCTGACACCTCCGACCCTATTAAACATGTTTCCCTCAATTCCCATTCTCTCTCCACAACATGTCATATGCCTTTTCCACATCAAAAAACACTGCTGCCACTGTTTCTTTATTTACTTGTGCTTTTCTTATATCATCTTCAATGCATACTACTGGATCAATAGTGCTCCGACCTCTTCTAAACCCACTCTGATGTCTAGTTACCAATCCCCTTCTTTCTATATAATACATCATTCTTTCATTTATCATTCTTTCCATTATCTTACCTATATGGGATGTTAGTGCTATGGGCCTGTAATTTATTGTCTTACTATGATCTTTCCCCGGCTTCCTAATTGGTACTACTATTGCCTCCTTCCAACTTCGTGGTACTTTCCCCTCTTTCCAGACTTTATTGAATAATGTTAATATCTTTGTTAATCCCCCCTCACTTAAATGTTTGATCATAGTGTAACATATCCCATCTTTGCCTGGCGCACTCCTTGTATTCTCTATTGCTCGTTTCATTTCTCTAATTGTAAATGGTACATCTAATTCGTTTTCTCTACTTTCTTTTCTTTTTAACACCTCCCTGTTTTCGTCTCTCTTTTTCTTCCTTCCATTTCTTCCCTCCTCAGTTAAATTATTTGAACTGTGCACCACAACAAAAGTTTTAACCATTAATTCCGCCTTTTCTTTATTAGTTATAGCCACTTCCTCTCCAGAACTCAGGACTGGATAAGTCCAACCCTTCCTATCCCCACCCATTTTCCTCAACATTCCCCATACTTCTCCCATCTTAGTTTTGCTTCCAATCGATCCACAAAATTTCCTCCAATACGACCTCTTTGCTTGTCTTATTGTTTTCCTTACCATTGCTTGTGCTTGCTTATATTGAATCATGTGTTGAAAGTTATGGTATCTTTTAACTAACTTAAACGCTTTATTTCTACTCTTTATTGCTTGTTTACATTTTTCATCCCACCATGGTACTAACTTGTTTTTCTTTCTCCCTGAACTTTTAGGTATATATCTGTTTGCTGCTGATATGATCCCCTGCTTTATGTCCCTCTCCATCATTTCCACCTCCACATTATCATTAACCCGATCCAGATTTTTTTCACTTTCCTTTGTAAACTCTATCCAATTTGCTTTTTCTAAGATCCATCTTCCCCCTACTCTCTCCGTGTCCTGTACTGTCTCTATATTTATTTTATTATATATAGGGTAGTGATCACTTCCTATGGTCCCTTTTTGATACGCATTCCAGTCACACAGTGGTGCTAATACATACGTCACTATTGTCAGGTCTATAGCTGACTTCTTCCCAGTATTTACATCTATCCTTGTCCCTCTTCCATCATTCACACAAACCAGATTCTGTCCATCTAACATTTCTTCTACTATTTCTCCATTACTGTCATTTTTCTCACTCCCCCACAATGTATTATGAGCATTAAAATCTCCACACCACACTGTATTTCCATTGCTCTTGCCCCCCATTTCTTCCAGTTTCTTTATATCAAACTTCCTGCATGGGTTATAAAAATTTATTATTGCCAACTTTCTCTTCCCTATCCATATTTCTATTATAATATTCTCCATCTCAACTCCAATATCGATAACCCTGTAAGGAATGCCCTCTTTAACAAACGTGACACACCCACCTCCTACCCCTTCTTCCCTGTCCCTTCTGACTGCCATGTATCCTGTGATAATAAAATCTAAATTTGGTTTTAACCATGATTCCTGTATGCACAATATGTCTGGTTTTTCCTGCTGACTATATATGAATTGTTTAAATTCCTGACCATTAGCAATTAGACTTCTTGCATTCCATTGAAGGATTATCATTATTATTAATACTATCCAATACATGATGAATCTTGACTGGCCTGAACACTCAACTCATCTCTCACTTCTTCCCATCGTATCCCTCTCATACCCAGATGATGCACTGCTGCTTTGACTATGATTTGTATTCTTTCGGTTTTAGATTTAACATCTGCAGTCGCATTTATGACCCCTGCTACAAATGTCACCAATCTTTTTTTCTCCTCCACCATTTTCTTTTCAATTTCTTGCCCAACATCCGTCACCACTTGTTTCTCTCTATGCTTCTGCTTATCATCCTCCTTTCCCGCTCTCCTGGCAGCTTCAGCTTACGATATTTTCTCATTCACTTTCATCCGCTGCACTGTTATCTCTTTCTTCATAGCCTCACATCCCCAGTATGCTACACTATGTTCTCCTCCACAGTTCCAGCATTTTGGTTTCACACCTGTCCCACATTTCCCATATTCATGATCCCCTCCACACCTTGCACACCTTCTTTTCCCTGTGCACCTGCTAGCAATATGTCCGTACTCTTGACAGTTAAAGCACCTCATTGGTTTTGGAACAAATTCTCTAACACTATATTTTACAAATCCAAAATAAATTTCTTTTGGGATCGTTTTTGCATCGAATTCTATAACCACTGTTTCAGATTCTTTTTTCTCAGGCCCTCTTGTCATTCTTTTAACATCTTTAACTGTTGTATTTCTTACTCTCATGTTTTCTATTACGACTTTCATACTGATTCCAAGGGGAACCCCTGTTATCACTCCCTTACATCCAAAACTTCTCTGCTCTCCAACTCTCACCGTTTTTGTAACTTTCATTTTTCCTACACTCACCGTTTTCCGAGCTTTTTCCACTTGTGTATCTGTGTTACACCCGATTAGCAAGTTTCCATCTCCTAACACTTTAGCGTATTTGACTTCTCCTACTTGTGTTCTGATTATTTTTGTAATTTTTAATGGATCCATTTTTTTAACTTCCCCTTCACCTTCAAATCTCACTACAACATTAAGGTTTCCCTTCTTCCTATTCCTTTCCTCATCTTCCTGTCCCTCACTCTCCGTGTCTTCTATGCTATCTTTATCTTCTTTCTTTCTCTTTCTCCCACTTTCCCCTTTACCCATTCCTCCTCTCCCTACTTGCTCCCACTCACCACCCTCTTTATCAATCTCAAACTCCTCTTCACTCATCTCCGTATTGTTACAGCTCTCTTTATCCCCCTCCATTTTACACCCGCTTACCAAAAGTAGCGCTAGGATACCTGTACAGGCCGTCGGCCGATATCCCCCACTCCACTCTCCGTAAGTTACTTTTCTACCTACCTTCTACACTCTAGTGATGATGTTAAACACTCCTTATTTCACAAACACAAAACAAGTCAAATCCTCTCTATTTACCCTGTTCTCCGAACATACTGAAACAAGAATATATAATATCTATTTTCAGAATGTCTCTGTAACAACTTTTAAATTCAAATAACATTTTATTTTTCTTGCCCAATATTCATTGTTAGCTCTTTTCTTTCCTTCTTAAATTTGGGACAATATTGTATGTGTTCATCACTTTCTTTTTGTCCACAAATTTATATTTTCTTGAGTTGTGTTTTCCAATTTTTAAATAAACAGTTATCAAAACCCGTGTGACATTATCTTATCCTTGATATTATTGTCCTCTCTTTGAGTTTTCATTATTCTCCTCATACTTCCCTCTTTCCTATGAAGCCCATAGAAGTATCTCCTCCATTTTGTCCTCTTTCCATTGTTCCTGCCATCTTTCTTTCATTTTATTGATTTTATCTCTGTTTAATTTAAGGTGTCAATATGATGAATTCC
Source organism: Leuresthes tenuis (assembly GCF_036924035.1). Taxonomy (NCBI): domain Eukaryota; kingdom Metazoa; phylum Chordata; class Actinopteri; order Atheriniformes; family Atherinopsidae; genus Leuresthes; species Leuresthes tenuis. Next base: position 35,320,822 of record NW_027325361.1, on the reverse strand, counting down.
TGTGGCTTCCTTTTCATACTTGTCTGCCATTTCATTTCCATTTATTCCTAAATGTGCTGGTATCCATACAAATATCACAATGGTTCCCATATATTGAATTCTGTAAACTCTTTGTTGGATCTCTGTTAGAATATCAGATCTACACTCTGAATAATTGTTTTTAAGCTAATTAATAATGACCTCAAATCTGAGTATATAGTTGCTTTTGGAGGTCTTATTTCTTCCATCCACTATAATGTTAACAAAACTGCTACCATCTCCCCTGTATATATTGATAGTCTACCACTGCCCCTTTCCTGAATTCTTTTTTCAAACTCTGATATTGTAAATGCAATGAAATTCTGCTAGTTTTGATTTTGTAGCTTTGAATGTACAGTAGCTGTGTTGGATATTTTCTATATATGTCTTTATTATTTGTGGGTGCACAACAAAGTCTTTGTAATAGTCCTTTTTCTTAAGTATTGTGATGTCTACTATTGCTTTAGGAAGTACCCGTGGATGTATGACTATGAGTGGTGCAAACGTTCATTTCCAGTTATTTCTATCTTTGTTGCTTACAGGTCAACTATCCACCCAAAACTTTCGTTGCTCTCCTACTTTTCCTACATAAGTATCTAAATAGTTGGGTGATCTTCAGCATGTCCTTTAGGGTTAGCCAAATAATTTCTCCTTAACTCTCCCATCTCCACTTTCAGTGCCTATGTTGGAGTTGTTCTACAGGCATCTGAACAGAATCTTAGAGCCTGATATTGAATAATATATAACACCTGAGTGTTGCTCTTACTGCTGATCCAAAAGCTACATCCCTATGTAAATTGATCTCACTGTCACTCTGTCTTCCCTCCATTCATCCTTATCAAACATCTCATAACATTTATTACTTTTATAAATGAATCTGCACTATCCACGTCATTCTTTCATCCAGTCATAATCCTAAATGTTTCACTCTCCAACTCTTGATTATATAAGTGTTATCTCTTTTCTTGTAAAGAAGATTGTCTTTGAATTTCTGCTTTAAATTTAATTGACCAAAAAGTCTTCTTTGCCTCTTCAACTGTTTGCTATACCTTATCCTCTAATCATTTATGTTCAATAAGATTCCACAATGTATGAGTTATTTTTAACAATTTAAAAGCTTTTTTTCAAGACTTTCTCGGAATTTAAAAAAATTCTATGTTCACCATGGCACTATTTTGTTTTTGCACGTAGCTCTCTTCCTTTTAATCATTTGTATGGCATACAGACATATTTAAGTTGTTGATGTATTGATTTATAATCATCTTCTGCATTTCTCTTTCATTAATTGCTCCCATTCAGCACTATTGAACACCAATCTATTTAGTACCTCAGCAGTGTATTCTTCCATATTCAAGTCTATCTCAGTTTTATAGGATAATGGTCACTCATGACTGCCGTTCCTTTTAGAGTTTCCAAAGAGAAAATGCCAGCAACTGATTCAGAAACTCGAGTAGGATATGTAGCAGATTCTGTTTCTCTGCTAATATCAATTCTTGTACCATTATCATCACTGAGACAGACTAGGTTTTTGATATACATTATCTCCTGAATTACTTGTTCAAATATTTATCTTCTTTTTGAGTTTTATTGGCAGTTGGCCAATAGCGAAATGGTGCGCCACCGACATCAACTGATGGATCACGAGAAGGTTTGTTTTTTTCTACATGCCTAGTGAGAAAAAAGGATGAAATAAAATACAATCATATCCTTATGAAATGAGTTACTCTATTATCTTAAAATATTTGACTTTATTGAATTGATTTAGTAGATCATCTATCTTCTTGTGTACTCTTCTCCTGTGTACCCAAATGTTGGCTTACTGGTGTCCTCCCTCCTGTCTCTTCTTGTGCATCTAATTTCTCCCTGTTATCTTTGAACTCTATAAACTAAACTAAAAAAAAAACAAAAAACTAATGTGCTAAAGCCTTAAGAAATTATAGATCTTAATGGTCTTGTATCCTAATTCCACTACCCTTCCAACAACGTTGCAATAATTTGTCCAGTGTAAATTGATGATCCCTGATTGTTCCTTTCAATACTTTGATGATAAATTCTGAAATGACAAATGAACTCTGTGTAGCTATGAACAGCTGCAGTTGTTAGAGAGGAAAAGTACAACCTGGATGGGCCCTGCTTTCCTTTTCTGAGCTGCCGAATAATTTGCCAGGACACCCTTGAGACAAACCGAAAGTTCTTTTCCGTGGTCTTGCCAAATTCAGTGGTCTTGCCACGCTGAAGCTTCAGTTTCTGCAACCACCACAGCTGCAGTTACCTATCAGGTGTGTCAGATGACTACTGAGACAACCGGCCTGAAAAACCTCTTACTTCAGCGGATGGTTTCCCTCACTTAGAGCATCAGCCAGCGAGACTTCTGGTGGCAAAAACCTTATGGCCACAAGTTGGAAGCCACATCAGCAACTGAGATTCTAAACGTGGTCTATTCAGATTTCATGTCCCCAGCCTCCCTCGGTCTTCCCTGCCAACAGATCCACTTTACCACCAGTAGGTGGACGTTTGATGATATAACTACAAAGTCGATCATTCAGAGGTACATAACGCTCTCAATCTCATAAATTTTAAGAAAATAGCTGTTCTGGATAATCTGGAGCCATACTTTTTAAAATTAGCTTCTGATTTTATTGCATTACCTCTAACACATGTTTTTAATATTTCATTGCTCACAAATGAAATGATTCCTGTATGGAAATCTGCCTTTGTTATTCCCTTGTTTAAAAGAGGTGGCCACTCAGACTTAAACAACTACAGGCCCATCTCCAAGTTGTCTGTGCTTATAAAAGTTCTCAAAATTCTTGCAAGTGACCAATTGAAAGAGTTTCATTCCACTAAAAACATCTTATAGAGCATCGATCTGGTTTTAATAAATTATTTTGTTGAAACCTTAAATAACAAACAGAACTTGGCGGCCCTTTTCATTGATCTATCCAAAGCTTTTGATACAATGAATAATGTAATAATAAAACAAAGGTTAATCAGTGTGGGACTGTCTCAGCATGCTGTGGGCTGGGAAATGACCTGTCTGGCAGATCTCGGTGTGTACAAGCTACCTTAGTTTAAATGAGGGTGTTCCTTTGTTTCAGTCTTGGCTCTCTTTTAGCTACAGCAAGCTTGTAATATTGTCCAGAGAAGTTTGTGTGATTTAAAACTTTTTTTCTAAATGCCAATAAAACAAAACTCATGATATTCTGTAAGCTCCTACACTTTCCTCCTGTTCTCACCATTCAGAGCCACGAGATTAAGTCCATATGCAAAAACAAATACCTAGGAATCCTACTTGATGATGCTCTCTCTTTCAAACCTCACATCCAGTAGCTGGTAAAAAAAAAACAAACTATGGTTTATCAAGCCTTGCCTTTCTTTCAATGCCAACAATAGACTTGTTGCTGCCACTTTTATATCTGTACTCGATAATGGTAATGTTATTTATATGCATGCATCTTTACAGTGCTTATATGCTCTGAATACCATCTACAAGTGAGCATTCGGGTTAATGTCAAATCTTGAAGCCCTCACCAACCACTGCACATTGTATGTTTCGGTTTGGATGGTTTTCTTTTTACTCTTGCAGACTTGATCATTGGAATATTCTTATTTATATGTTTATTCATGGTCTGCTCCCAAGTTATCTACGAACTTAAAAAGATACTGGAACTCACTGTCTTTGTTCTATTGAACTACTCCTGTTATCTGTCCCCAATGTTGGAAAAGAAACTTGGAAAGAAAGCATTTAAGTACGCCACCCCCTCCACCTGAGATTAACTGCAAAGTCACCTGAATCTCAATGAACTGGTCTCGTTAAATTAATTCCAACAAGTTTAAAAGATATTAGAAGCAGATACATTGGGTTGTAATCATTGTGTTTGACTAAATCTGTCTCTGTTTAGCCTTTTTATGACTGGAGTTAAATTTCATAAGGTTTTGGTTTTAAACTTGTGTTATTTTAACTTCTTATATTCTAAATGCTTCCACATATATATACATATAGATTATATATCTATATATACTTCCACAAATAAATGATGTCTGCTAAAATAGATTTCCATAATCACCTCTTGAGTCTATGCCTGTTTAGCTAGTTTTAGTCCCTTTAGCCCCCTGTGAGCCTGCACCCATATAAAATTGATCACCAAGTTCCTATTTTTACATCTTTAAAAAGCTTAATAAATTTCATTAGCAAAAATGAATAAACAGCAGTTGAGAATTCTCCACCCACTGTAGTGCCGTATTGACTGCCATCAACTCTACTGTGTAAACAGACAAATCATCTGAAGTTCTTCTTATTACAGAAACATGTAAATCTGGAATACTGAATGCCATATCCTTCCTCTGTAAAAGGATCCTTAGAGCCATCTGTGAATATTGGAGTATTTCCACAGGGAAACAACCATGTGGGTCTTACTGGTAATGGCATGTAAAACAGTATCTTTTCTGGGCTAGTTTAATTTCCTTTGCTCATCTCTCACTTCTCCATGCAAAACATTCCTGTCTTGTCATTTCTTTCTCCCAACATGAAAGAAGCACCTTTTTTGATGGATGTTGTTCTTCAAAATTACTTTGTAGATTTGCCCAATAGTTCATCATTAACTGTTTCCGTCTAACATAAAGCGGCATGTCGCCCACCGTTACATGAAGAGCTGATATAGGAGTTGTTTTATATGCACCACAGCATAGCCGCAAGTCTCATAGCTTGAGTTTGCTCCACTTCCATCTGTTTTAACAGTTTTTGTCAGGGCCAGAAACACTGGTGGTATTTTTGCTGCTGAACCATACACTTCACACCCAGAACCCAACACTGATCTAATTAGTGCTACATATATATATATATATATATATATATATATATATATATATATATATATATATATATATATATATATATATATATTCAATTGCCAACCTACTTGCTCCCCATTCTGATTATTTTTAACATCTCATTACATTCAATATCTTCCAAGTGCTCCTTCCAAGTTAACCTTTCCTCACATACTTTTTCAGCCACATACTCAAGAATTTAAGCACTTTTACTCATTCAATCCTTTGCCCATTGTTGCCCACATTGTTGTCTCGCTATCAATATCTCTTTTCTTACTAAACATTAGGATTTTCTCTTTTTCTTACAGAAAATTTGAACCCCCAATAATATGACATTTTTTCCACAGCATTAATTGCTTCCTGCATTTTTGTCATATTATGCTGATTATTCTTTCCTCTTTTTACACAAAGTCAAATTTATTTGTACAGCACATTTCATGTACAAAACAATTCAAAGTGCTTTACATAAAATAAAAGCATTGAAGCAGGGAGCAGAAAAAGCATTAAAAATATGTAGAATAATATAAATAGAAAGAAATAAAATAATTAAAATGAATAAAAACAAGCAACAGTCTAGATAAATTAAAAGACATCATGCAGATTTCATGCATAGACACATGAGAAAAGAAATGTTTTTAACCTGGATTTAAAAATGTCTACATTTGGTGACAGTTTAATCTCCACTGGCAGTTTGTTCCACTTGTTTGCAGCATAACAGCTAAATGCTGCTTCTCCAGGTTCAGTCTGGACTCTGGACTGGACCAGCTGACCTGAGTCCTTGGATCTAAGAGCTCTGCTGGGTTTATTTTCTCTGAACATATCACAGATGTATTTTGGGCCTAAACCATTCTGGGATTTGTAAATCATCAGTAGGCTTTTAAAATATATTATGTGGAAACTGGAAACCAGTGTAAAGATTTTAAAACTGGTGTAATGTGTTCAGATCTCTTAGTCTTGGTTAAAACTCTAGCAGCAGCGTTCTGGATGAGTTGTAGATTGTAATTGAGTCAACTGGAGATGAATGCATGGATGAGTTTCTCCTGGTCTTTTTGGGAGAGAAAATCTTTAATTCTGTTAATGTTTCTGAGTTGGTAAAAAGCTGCCTTGGTGATAGCTTTGATGTGGCTGCTGAAAGTCAGATCTGAGTCTATCAACATTCCAAGGTTATGAACTTGGTCAGTGATTGTAAGGGCCCGAGGGTCTCAAGGTATTTACCAATGCTGACCCTCTTCTCTTTGCTACCAAACAGAATGATCTCAGTTTTGTCTTCATTTAATTGTAGAAAATTCCCTCTCAGTAAATAGCCACTGCTCAATATCACCATCTTCTCTTTGCTACCAAACAGAATGATCTCAGTTTTGTATTCATTTAATTGTAGAAAATTCTCTCTCAGTAAATAGCCATTGCTCAATATCACCACTTACTGGAGAAGACACATCATTAATCATAATAGAAAATAATATTGGACTAATAACAGTTCCCTGAGGACTGCCACTATCTACTATATACCTTTTTGGTAAAACTGTCCAAAAAATCCTTAATCAAGTTATATGCTCAAAATTGGACAGTATCATACTGTTGCTCTAAAATGGTATTGTCTCGTAGAACACAATGCATTATATACTGCGTTATATACTGTGAATACTGTTTAATTCTGGGAATGATGTTGGATTCAATGTTTGTAAGGTTCTGCTGTAACAGACTGCTATCATATTTCTCAGGACACACATTGAGACACTTGGAAACTAAGGCTTTTCTTTTTGACCAATATCCATCTGAATCCTCCTTTTTCTGTGTGCGTCTGTTGGTAAGTGAAACATAAACATTTAATCTGTGGCAATGTTCTTTAACTGTTGTCATTTTTAAAAAAAAATTGAGCTGATTATACATTATATTCCCAAAAGTATTCACTCACCCAGCCAAATAATTAAATTCAGGTGTTCCAATCACTTCCATGGCCACAGGTATATAAATTCAAGCACCTAGGCATGCAGACTGCTTTTACAAACATTTGTGAAAGAATGGGTCACTCTCAGGAGCTCAGTGAATTCCAGCGTGGTACCGTGATAGGATGCCACCCGTGCAACAAGTCCAGTTGGGAAATGTCCTCACTACTAAATATTCCACAGTCAACTGTCAGTGGTATCATAACAAAGTGGAAGCGATTGGGAACGACAGCAACTCAGTCAAGAAGTGGTAGGACACGTAAAATGACAAAGCGGGGTCAGCGGATGCTGAAGCACATAGTGTGCAGAGGTCGCCAACTTTCTGCAGAGTTAATCGCTACAGACCTCCAACTTCATGTGGACTTCAGATTAGCTCAAGAACAGTGTGTAGAGAGCTTCATGACATTGGTTTCCATGGTCGAGCAGCTGCATCCAAGCACAATGCAAAGCATTGTCCCCTTAGTTCCAATGAATGGAATTCTGGATGCTTCAACATACCAAGAGACTTTGCACAATTTCATGCTCCCAACTATGTGAAAACAGTTTGGGGATGGCCCCTTCTTGTTCAAACATATCTGTGCACCAGTGCACAAAGCAAGGTACATAAAGACATGGATGAGTGAGTTTGGTGTGGAAGAACTTGACTGGCCTGCACAGAGGCCTGACCTCAGCCCAATGGAACACTTTTGGGATGAATTAGAGCGGAGACTGCGAGCCAGGCCTTCTCGTCCAACATCAGTGTCTGACCTCACAAATGTGCTTCTTGAAGAATGATCAAAAATTCCCATAAACACACTCCTAAACCTTGTGGAAAGCTTGCCCAGAAGAGCTGAAGCTGTTATAGCTGCAAAGGGTGGGCTGACATCATATTAAACCCTATGGATTAAAAATGGGATGTCACTTAAATTCGTGTAAAGGCAGATGAGCGAATGCTTTTGGCAATATAGTATATGTTGGGCATGTGGTACTCTCTGTTCATTCCCTTAATTTGCCTTGCTGTCCATGGCAAGCTAACAGCTAAACATTAATGGAATATATTTTGTAGATAATTCGAAAAGGTTCATGTAAACTGTTTGTTTTGGATTATAAGAACAAAATCGACTGATTTACTGTGCTTGGGATTTATTTATTTATTTTTGCCTAAATTGACAACTTTAGTTGACTTTGTAATTTTAGCGGTTTGAGGTTAAATAAACTTTGGAATCAAAAATTTTAGGCAAATTAAAGAGACACCAGCATTATATTTGAAGGGAAAAAAAACTCCCATCAAGACAGCTTGGTCAGACTCTGATACCAACTGGGTAAAGTTGAAAGACAGTTAATCAAACTCGCACATTTACTCTCCCTCGTGAGGTATATCATTGTCAATGACTGTCATGCAATTATTGTGTCTCATTCTGTAAGTTTAGTCAGCTGAGCCAGCAGCAAATCTTGTAGCAAACATTTTAAAATTTTTTCCATTAGATTAATTCTTAGCATGCAGTGGTAGGTCTGCATTTTGTCGCTTTAGATTATAACGCATTTGAACACATTTATATTCATTCTATGTGTTTCTGTATTAACTTCTCCCACTGTATATCTATATATACTCAGACTGGCCACTTTATTCAGTACACCTTTCTAGTAAAAGGTTGGACCCCCTTTTGTCTTCAGAACTGCCTTCGTGGCATACTTTCAACAAGGTGTTGGAAACATTCCTCAGAGATTTTGGTCCATATTGACATGATAGCATCATGCAGTTGCTGCAGATTTGTGGGCTGTACATCTATGATGCGAATCTCCCGTTCCACCACATCCCAAAGATACTCTGTTGGATTGAGGCCATTGTAGTGGGAACTCATTGTCATGTTCAAGAAACCAGTTTTAGATGATATGAGTTTTGTGAAATGGTGCATTATCCTGCCGGAAGTAGCATTCAGAAGATAGGTACACTGTGGTCATAAAGGGATGGAAATGGTCAGCAACAATACTCAGGTAGGCTGTGGCATTTAAATGGTAAATGGACTTGTACTTGTATAGCGCTTTTCTAGTCTAGCTGACCACTCAAAGTGCTTCACTACATGCCGCATTCACCCCACTCACACACATTCATACAGCACATCTTCAGATATAACTACGTGCTTTCTAAGCATTCACACACATTCATACCCCCAATGATACACTGGGTGAGCAACGTGGGGTTCAGTGTCTTGCCCAAGGACGCTTCGACATGTATCCTGGGGAAGCCAGAGTCGAACCACCGACCTTCCGATTGGTGGGCGACTGCTCTTCCTCCTGAGCTACAGCCGCCAAAACAATGCTCAGTTGCTACTAAGGGACCCAAAGTGTGGCAAGAAAATATCCCCCACACCATTACACCACCACCACCAGCCTGAACCGTTGATACAAGACAGGATGGATCCATGCTTTCATATTGTTTATGCCAAATTCTGACCCAACCATCTGAATGTCGCAGCTGAAATCGAGACTCGTCAGACCAGGCAATGTTTTCCCAATCTTTTGTTGTCCAACATCTGCAGGAAGAATGAGCCTGTCTGTGCTTTCTTTGAAGTGGGCCATCAGTAGCTGGACAATGTGGAGTGCGAACTGTAGTCTCAGTTTCCTGTTGTTAGCTGACAAGAGTGGCACCCGGTGTGGTCTTCTGCTGCTGTAGCCCATCTTCTTCAAGGTTCAACGTGTTGTGCGTTCAGAGATGGTATTCTGCATTCCTTGTTTGTTACAAGTTGTTATTTGAGTTACTGTTACCTCTCACATCAACAAGGCATTTTCGTCCATACAACTGCTGCTCACTGGATATTTTCTCTTTTTCGGACCATTCTCTGTAAACCCTAGAGATGGTTATGCATGAAAATCCCAGTAAATCAGCAGTTTCTGAAATACTTAAACCAGCCTGTCTGCCACCAACAACCATGCTACGTTCAAAGTCACTTAAATCTCCTTTCTTCCCCATTCTGATGCTCGGTTTGAACTTCAGCAAGTTGTCTTGACCACCTCTACATACCTAAATCCATTGAGCTGCGGCTATGCGATTGGCTGATTGGCTGTTTGTGTTAATAAGCAATTGAACAGGTGTACCTAATAAAGTGGCAGGTGAGTGTATATCATCGACATGTTAAAATGTTCCCATGCCAGGTATGTGTCAGTGAATTTGCCACTGTACTGGCATATGTAAGGCACATGAGAATTCATAGGAATATTCCAAACTTGACTTTCAGGTGTGCATTGCTTGACGGCCAAAGGACATTCCAAAAACTTACAACAATAAAATCCCATGACATCATAATACCCAAACCGCTCATGAACTACATAACTCTCATGTCTTGAGCAACACTTTAATGAACCCCCTGCAACACAATACAACTTGACATCAGTTCCCACCTGACTGGCTGGGACCTAACACTACATCCGTAGTAATTGAACAGCTCCTGTATTATTTAACACTGTGCAAACAGCACAGAGACATTAAACTCAGAACCTCTGATAGTACTCTCAATGTAAACTCTGATATCTCTCGCTCAGTCTTTTAACTCACCTTGAAAACACAAGATGGTCAACAATATATTAAACAACATCTCAACTATCTTTTCAAATGTCCCAATACTGTGGTTGATCTGTTATTTTCTTTTTTAACGAGTGTGGGGGTACGAATGTTACTCAAAAAAGCCGTGTCACTTCTTCATGTCAAGTCTTTCAGGTATCCTAGAGATCGTCTCTCTTGAACAGGATAACGACTCTCAAACACTGGAGTCTGTTGATTAGAGTCATTTTGAACTTCCGGTGTGACAGGTGAAGACACAGCATCTGAAGCAGTGTTGACCAGTGATGTGTCAGGTGTGTTATTGTGTGTCTCTGGTGCCACTGAGGTTGGAGAGAGGTGGAATCATTTTCTCTGCAAAGTGCCTCTCGATGGCCTATGATCTTGGAGTGTCCGTTGTAGACACTACTGTGCCTCTCTGAAGCATGTCTTTGATCCACACATGATTGCAGGGCTGCAGGTGTGGCATGTCATGTGCTCGGGTTTCAGTTTCTCTATGTCATCACATGCTGAGTTATTGATAGATCACCTGCTGGCAGATGGATTGATGGATGGATTTATTAATCCCAAGGGAGATTCAAAGTATTCCCAAAGGCAGGTTAGTATCAACAGCAAACAAAAATTCAGTTGGTAACAACATACAGTAGGTGTGTAAGTGTATAAAATAAATAAATATAAAAATGTGCAAACAGATATGCATCTGAATACTGCTTTAAACATGATCCTCCCAGTGAAGAGTTATACAATCTTATGGCCAGGGGGACAAAAGAGTTTTTGAACCTGTTCGTGGAGCAGCTGAACATGCTCCTCTGTCTTATAAGAGTTTGGTGGAGTGGGTGTTGTCCAGGGTGGACATAGTCTTACTCCATCTCTTGTCCATCTGCAATACATCCAACAATTGCATTGTCGTCAGAGTATTTATGCATGTTGCAGAGCTCTGACTCATGCTGGAAGTCGGATGTATAGAGTGTGAACAGGACAGGGGACAGCACTGTCCCTTGCGGCGCCCCTGTGCAATATTCGTCCAAGACGTCCACCTCCATCCCCTCATCCCCGACAGTAGGGAATGCATTGTCTGTGTCAGAGAGGGGGTTATCGCTGCACCCATCAGTGTTGGACTCGTCATGCGATAGTTCTGATTGATGGGATGGTCGGGAGGGTGGAGTCCGTGGTCTGGGAATATAAGTGGTTCTGGTGGACTGATCGGGGTGACGCTGATGAAAATCCCTAATGAGGTGGTGATCCAGTATGTGTCTGGCAGGGACCCAGGATCTCTCCTCTGGGCCATATCCTTCCCAGTCCACCAGGTATTGGAGGCCCCTCCCACGTTGGCGGGAGTGCAGGAGACGGCGGACCGTGTAGGTGAGGCCTCCTTCAAGGAAACGAGGTGGTGGAGGAGGTGGGATGGTGGGGGCCAGGGAACTCTCTTGGAGCGGCTTGATTCTGGAGAAGTGGAATGTGGGATGGACGTGCATAGATCTGGGGAGTTTGAGTCTCACCGCTGCCGGGTTGATGATCTTGACCACCTTGAAGGGACCAATGAAGTGAGGGGCCAGCTTCTTTGACTCCACCCTCAGGGGAAGGTCACGTGTGGAGAGCCAAACCTTTTGACCTAGCTGATATTCTGGAGCCTGGGAGCGGTGGCGGTTGGAGGCAGAGGCATAGTGACCAGCGGCTTTTAGGAGGGCCTCTCGAGCTCGGATCCAGGTCCTGCGGCAGCGGCGGATGAAGGCCTGGACGGATGGACAGGAAGTCTCTCTCTCTAGGGTTGGGAACAGAGGTGGCTGATAGCCGTAGACACATTGGAAGGGAGAGAGGCCTGTGGCGGAACTGGTCAGGGTGTTGTGGGAGTATTCTATCCACAGGAGCTGTTCGGACCAAGACGATGGGGATTTTGATGCCAGATGCAGTGGAGTGCTGTCTCCATCTCCTGATTCTTGCGCTCCGTCTGACCGTTACACTGGGGATGGTATCCTGACGAGAGGCTGACGGTGGCCCCCAGGAGCGAGCAGAATTCTCTCCAGAAAACAGATGTGAACTGGGGACCCCGATCAGAAACCACATCCACTGGGATACTATGGAGACGGACCACATGTTTCAGCAACAATTTAGCAGTCCCCTTGGCTGAAGGGAGTTTGGGCAGGGGCACGAAGTGGGCCATCTTGCTAAACCGGTCCACAACCGTCAGAATGGTGGTGTTGCCGCTGGACGGTGGTAGACCGGTAACAAAGTCCAGGGAGATGTGTGACCATGGACGATGAGGTACAGGTAGCGGGTGCAGCAGACCAGCAGGAGCTTGGAGCGTAGGTTTATGTTGGTTGAAGGTGGGGCAGGTGTTCACGAATCTCCGAGTATCCTCAGCCAGAGTGGACCACCAGAAGCGACGCTGCACGACCTCCTTAGTCCGCTGGCAGGTGAGTTTGGAGCTGTGAGCCCACTGGAGGACCCCGGACCAGAGGTCAGGTGGAACGTACAGGCGTTCTGGTGGACAGGAACTGGGTCCGGGCTGATCCTGGAGGGCGGTTCTGACTCTCTCCTCCACCTCCCAGGTAAGTGTGGCGATGAGACGTGAGGCTGGAAGAATGGTATCGGGTTTGCCAACGTCCTTCTCCTCCTCCTGGAACTGTCAAGACAAGGCATCAGGCTTGATGTTGCGGGACCCCGGCCGATATGAGAGGGAGAAGTTGAATCTGGTCAGGAAGAGAGACCACTGGGCCTGGTTGGAGTTCAGTCTCTTGGCTGACTGGATGTACTCCAGATTTTTGTGATCTGTCCACACCAGGAACGGCAGTTTGGTCCCCTCCAACCAGTGTCGCCACTCCTCTACAGCCAACTTCACTGCTAGTAACTCTCTGTTACCAATATCATAGTTTCTTTTGGCCGGGGTCAACCGTCTGGAGAAGAAGGCGCAGGTGTGTAGTTTCTGGTCGATGGCGGCCCTTTGAGACAGAACGGCCCCAATTCCCACATCGGAGGCATCCACTTCGATTACGAACTGTCGTTCTGTGTCAGGCATTATGAGGATGGGGGCCGTCGTAAAACGTGTCTTCAGGGACTGGAAAGCCTCATTGGCAGCCGAAGACCACCGGAAGGACACCTTGGATGAGGGGAGGGCAGTGAGGGGGCTGCCACCGTGCTGTACTCTCTGATGAACCTCCGGTAAAAGTTGGCAAAGCCCAGAAAACGTTGAAGCTGCTTACGAGAGTCCGGCGTGGACCAGGAGGTGACAGCGGAGACCTTAGCAGAGTCCATCTGGACAGTCCCCCTCCCTATGACGTACCCCAGGAAGGAGACGGACGGAACGTGGAACAATGTGTCAATGTGTTCATCCTTGGATCGGGAGAAGATCAGGATGTCATTGACGTAGACGAAAACAAACTTGTTAAGCATGTCCCTGAGTACATCATTAACAAAGGCCTGGAAGACGGCAGGAGCATTGGTGAGGCCAAAAGGCATCACCAGGTACTCTCCCGGCTCTCAACGAAGGTGGTCGCATTTCTCCTCTCTCCTGATTCTTCCCTCTCCCATATCTCTCCTGCTTCTCTTATCTTGTCCTGTCCTGTCTCAGTGCCTCTCTCTGCATTGTGCCTGTCGATTCTTTCCGTTGAAGACGTGGAGGATCTATACATATTCGGAACCATGATAACGGGCTTTCTGCTGATTGGATTAGGCATTGCCCTGGTGTGTCGCAAAATTCGGAAGTCGGAGACAGCAGTCACAGGCCCCAAGCTGTCTGGCATGTTTGAATCGGTGGGCAGAGCTATTAGCTCTCAGACTGTGGTCATTAACCGCAATATGAAAAACATCTTGGAGAAGCTGGTGGCTTTGCAAAAGCGTATGGATCGTTTTTGTGACCAAATGGACAAACAGAGTGAGTTGTGTCCATTGAAATACGACTACTCGCCCTAACCAACAATCACAATCTAATCTGCATTCCTGCTCTGCTGGCAACGGCCTCGGCCAAGGCCGCTGCTGAAACAACTCTCCTGAAATCACTGCTGTGAGACGCTCTGAACTACTTCTCCCCCTCCCTTCTTCTTGGACACCTGGAGATTGTTGACTCCGACTGGGACCCAATCAAGGACTTCTCCATGGCAACCTGCTGTGGTATCACAATGACATCTTGTGAACTGTAACATTGGTTGAGAGCCAGACATAGCAACTCTCTGGGCTTACCCCCATCCCACGCCTTCGGATGTCTTGCATTTTTTATGTGTGAAACGAGCAAATGTTTATGTTTTGAGTTTTTATGTTGGATGGTGACCTATATTACTGTTCTTGATGTGCTGAGGTCTCCACCCAGTGTAGGCGAGCCAGCGGATCAGAGCTGTGTGTTGGGTCCATTCTTTGGCCAGATTGTACTGTAACCTTTATTAATACCTATGTATTTGTGCAACTCACAACAAACGTGTTCATACAGTAACCTCGTGCAGAAGTGCGGTGGGGAAAAGGTGAGGCTAATTAAGCCATTTCACACTTTAAGCATGAGGTTCTAAAAATTTGCACACAGAGACGATCAGGGGCTTGTTAGAACAATCTTAAGCTGTTGTTTAACCAGCAAAAAACAGCAAGTTACTAAGTTTAACCACCAACTATGATGCTGTGAAGACGGGATAGAAATTGGGGCCGCACATGCTCAATGCATGTCACAGGGAATAATATTACTACAATTACAGAAATAAAGTTACTCACCAGGAAGCCAACCAATGTGCACAGTGCCAGCTTGTAGCCTGTTCCCAACAATGCTGTAACTGAATGTATGAATCGTGTGTTGAACCAGGCCACCCCCACAAAGCATTTGCGCACCACATACGATCTGTACATTGATGAAATGAAAATGTTTCCTGTTGATATACAAATTCATCATGTGATGGGTTTTATAGCACTGTGTGTGCAGTCGATAGCTCCGATTACATTAGGAAAAACCGGCTCTCGCTTCAATGTTGGCTTGTTGCAAATAATTCCGTCCCACTCGGCTGGCATGGCTCGGCTCAGGGTCGATTGGCACAGTCCCAATCGGTTGGCCAGCTCCCTCTGGATTGCCCCGGTTGCTTAAACCTCAGTGTGCACATCACTTGTGGCACAAGCAGCGCATGGCTCCCCGCTGTGTTGCGCTCCAGCGCCGACAGCAGCTCTGCGCACAGTTCCAGGAGGATTGCCCTCAAAGGCTGATGAGCCAGTTGGTCATCATGTGCCATCAAATCCTCTCAGTTTCTTAATACACGCTCTCTTCCAATTGCACCATTTACAATGTCTTCCAATACCGCTAAAGCAAGCAAAATTGCCTGATGACAGTTCTAAATTATTGCGCTGGCCCAAACGCTAGTTGGTATCCATGGCAACGGAGACTCAACGTTATTTCACAGTTTATTTATCACAACGGCAAGACAGACAAAAACGAGTGATTTTATCATTTCTTTTAACTTATTTGGTGACTATGATAACCTTGAAGACTGGGATGCAGCAGCAGTAAAAGAGAGAAGAGAATATGAAAAGAAAAAGCAGAAGCGACACTGAGGTGACACCGGAGGAATTGAACAAATAAAGAAGATGACAAGGACGAGATAAACACAAATAAAACCATGACATGGCAGCTAAAACACTAAGAGACTTCCTGGCTGATAAAGACATGGACATCAACTTTGAAAGCTACACTGTCCCTGCTCTCAATTAAATTTTGCGACTGTTTGATGGAGTCGAATACGCCAGCCTGCCGCATAATCCTCAGACAAAAAATCATAAAGATCCGAACAGCCCACACAAGGAAAACCTAAGACGGTTCATGTTCACCAGGCCCGGGGATCCTACGTATCCAGTAAAAAGTTTAAAAAAATACATCTTCAAGTGTCCACCAGATGCAAATACTGTGCTTGGGATTTATTTATTTATTTTTGCCTAAATTGACAACTTTAGTTGACTTTGTAATTTTAGCGGTTTGAGGTTAAATAAACTTTGGAATCAAAAATTTTAGGCAAATTAAAGAGACACCAGCATTATATTTGAAGGGAAAAAAAACTCCCATCAAGACAGCTTGGTCAGACTCTGATACCAACTGGGTAAAGTTGAAAGACAGTTAATCAAACTCGCACATTTACTCTCCCTCGTGAGGTATATCATTGTCAATGACTGTCATGCAATTATTGTGTCTCATTCTGTAAGTTTAGTCAGCTGAGCCAGCAGCAAATCTTGTAGCAAACATTTTAAAATTTTTTCCATTAGATTAATTCTTAGCATGCAGTGGTAGGTCTGCATTTTGTCGCTTTAGATTATAACGCATTTGAACACATTTATATTCATTCTATGTGTTTCTGTATTAACTTCTCCCACTGTATATCTATATATACTCAGACTGGCCACTTTATTCAGTACACCTTTCTAGTAAAAGGTTGGACCCCCTTTTGTCTTCAGAACTGCCTTCGTGGCATACTTTCAACAAGGTGTTGGAAACATTCCTCAGAGATTTTGGTCCATATTGACATGATAGCATCATGCAGTTGCTGCAGATTTGTGGGCTGTACATCTATGATGCGAATCTCCCGTTCCACCACATCCCAAAGATACTCTGTTGGATTGAGGCCATTGTAGTGGGAACTCATTGTCATGTTCAAGAAACCAGTTTTAGATGATATGAGTTTTGTGAAATGGTGCATTATCCTGCCGGAAGTAGCATTCAGAAGATAGGTACACTGTGGTCATAAAGGGATGGAAATGGTCAGCAACAATACTCAGGTAGGCTGTGGCATTTAAATGGTAAATGGACTTGTACTTGTATAGCGCTTTTCTAGTCTAGCTGACCACTCAAAGTGCTTCACTACATGCCGCATTCACCCCACTCACACACATTCATACAGCACATCTTCAGATATAACTACGTGCTTTCTAAGCATTCACACACATTCATACCCCCAATGATACACTGGGTGAGCAACGTGGGGTTCAGTGTCTTGCCCAAGGACGCTTCGACATGTATCCTGGGGAAGCCAGAGTCGAACCACCGACCTTCCGATTGGTGGGCGACTGCTCTTCCTCCTGAGCTACAGCCGCCAAAACAATGCTCAGTTGCTACTAAGGGACCCAAAGTGTGGCAAGAAAATATCCCCCACACCATTACACCACCACCACCAGCCTGAACCGTTGATACAAGACAGGATGGATCCATGCTTTCATATTGTTTATGCCAAATTCTGACCCAACCATCTGAATGTCGCAGCTGAAATCGAGACTCGTCAGACCAGGCAATGTTTTCCCAATCTTTTGTTGTCCAACATCTGCAGGAAGAATGAGCCTGTCTGTGCTTTCTTTGAAGTGGGCCATCAGTAGCTGGACAATGTGGAGTGCGAACTGTAGTCTCAGTTTCCTGTTGTTAGCTGACAAGAGTGGCACCCGGTGTGGTCTTCTGCTGCTGTAGCCCATCTTCTTCAAGGTTCAACGTGTTGTGCGTTCAGAGATGGTATTCTGCATTCCTTGTTTGTTACAAGTTGTTATTTGAGTTACTGTTACCTCTCACATCAACAAGGCATTTTCGTCCATACAACTGCTGCTCACTGGATATTTTCTCTTTTTCGGACCATTCTCTGTAAACCCTAGAGATGGTTATGCATGAAAATCCCAGTAAATCAGCAGTTTCTGAAATACTTAAACCAGCCTGTCTGCCACCAACAACCATGCTACGTTCAAAGTCACTTAAATCTCCTTTCTTCCCCATTCTGATGCTCGGTTTGAACTTCAGCAAGTTGTCTTGACCACCTCTACATACCTAAATCCATTGAGCTGCGGCTATGCGATTGGCTGATTGGCTGTTTGTGTTAATAAGCAATTGAACAGGTGTACCTAATAAAGTGGCAGGTGAGTGTATATCATCGACATGTTAAAATGTTCCCATGCCAGGTATGTGTCAGTGAATTTGCCACTGTACTGGCATATGTAAGGCACATGAGAATTCATAGGAATATTCCAAACTTGACTTTCAGGTGTGCATTGCTTGACGGCCAAAGGACATTCCAAAAACTTACAACAATAAAATCCCATGACATCATAATACCCAAACCGCTCATGAACTACATAACTCTCATGTCTTGAGCAACACTTTAATGAACCCCCTGCAACACAATACAACTTGACATCAGTTCCCACCTGACTGGCTGGGACCTAACACTACATCCGTAGTAATTGAACAGCTCCTGTATTATTTAACACTGTGCAAACAGCACAGAGACATTAAACTCAGAACCTCTGATAGTACTCTCAATGTAAACTCTGATATCTCTCGCTCAGTCTTTTAACTCACCTTGAAAACACAAGATGGTCAACAATATATTAAACAACATCTCAACTATCTTTTCAAATGTCCCAATACTGTGGTTGATCTGTTATTTTCTTTTTTAACGAGTGTGGGGGTACGAATGTTACTCAAAAAAGCCGTGTCACTTCTTCATGTCAAGTCTTTCAGGTATCCTAGAGATCGTCTCTCTTGAACAGGATAACGACTCTCAAACACTGGAGTCTGTTGATTAGAGTCATTTTGAACTTCCGGTGTGACAGGTGAAGACACAGCATCTGAAGCAGTGTTGACCAGTGATGTGTCAGGTGTGTTATTGTGTGTCTCTGGTGCCACTGAGGTTGGAGAGAGGTGGAATCATTTTCTCTGCAAAGTGCCTCTCGATGGCCTATGATCTTGGAGTGTCCGTTGTAGACACTACTGTGCCTCTCTGAAGCATGTCTTTGATCCACACATGATTGCAGGGCTGCAGGTGTGGCATGTCATGTGCTCGGGTTTCAGTTTCTCTATGTCATCACATGCTGAGTTATTGATAGATCACCTGCTGGCAGATGGATTGATGGATGGATTTATTAATCCCAAGGGAGATTCAAAGTATTCCCAAAGGCAGGTTAGTATCAACAGCAAACAAAAATTCAGTTGGTAACAACATACAGTAGGTGTGTAAGTGTATAAAATAAATAAATATAAAAATGTGCAAACAGATATGCATCTGAATACTGCTTTAAACATGATCCTCCCAGTGAAGAGTTATACAATCTTATGGCCAGGGGGACAAAAGAGTTTTTGAACCTGTTCGTGGAGCAGCTGAACATGCTCCTCTGTCTTATAAGAGTTTGGTGGAGTGGGTGTTGTCCAGGGTGGACATAGTCTTACTCCATCTCTTGTCCATCTGCAATACATCCAACAATTGCATTGTCGTCAGAGTATTTATGCATGTTGCAGAGCTCTGACTCATGCTGGAAGTCGGATGTATAGAGTGTGAACAGGACAGGGGACAGCACTGTCCCTTGCGGCGCCCCTGTGCAATATTCGTCCAAGACGTCCACCTCCATCCCCTCATCCCCGACAGTAGGGAATGCATTGTCTGTGTCAGAGAGGGGGTTATCGCTGCACCCATCAGTGTTGGACTCGTCATGCGATAGTTCTGATTGATGGGATGGTCGGGAGGGTGGAGTCCGTGGTCTGGGAATATAAGTGGTTCTGGTGGACTGATCGGGGTGACGCTGATGAAAATCCCTAATGAGGTGGTGATCCAGTATGTGTCTGGCAGGGACCCAGGATCTCTCCTCTGGGCCATATCCTTCCCAGTCCACCAGGTATTGGAGGCCCCTCCCACGTTGGCGGGAGTGCAGGAGACGGCGGACCGTGTAGGTGAGGCCTCCTTCAAGGAAACGAGGTGGTGGAGGAGGTGGGATGGTGGGGGCCAGGGAACTCTCTTGGAGCGGCTTGATTCTGGAGAAGTGGAATGTGGGATGGACGTGCATAGATCTGGGGAGTTTGAGTCTCACCGCTGCCGGGTTGATGATCTTGACCACCTTGAAGGGACCAATGAAGTGAGGGGCCAGCTTCTTTGACTCCACCCTCAGGGGAAGGTCACGTGTGGAGAGCCAAACCTTTTGACCTAGCTGATATTCTGGAGCCTGGGAGCGGTGGCGGTTGGAGGCAGAGGCATAGTGACCAGCGGCTTTTAGGAGGGCCTCTCGAGCTCGGATCCAGGTCCTGCGGCAGCGGCGGATGAAGGCCTGGACGGATGGACAGGAAGTCTCTCTCTCTAGGGTTGGGAACAGAGGTGGCTGATAGCCGTAGACACATTGGAAGGGAGAGAGGCCTGTGGCGGAACTGGTCAGGGTGTTGTGGGAGTATTCTATCCACAGGAGCTGTTCGGACCAAGACGATGGGGATTTTGATGCCAGATGCAGTGGAGTGCTGTCTCCATCTCCTGATTCTTGCGCTCCGTCTGACCGTTACACTGGGGATGGTATCCTGACGAGAGGCTGACGGTGGCCCCCAGGAGCGAGCAGAATTCTCTCCAGAAAACAGATGTGAACTGGGGACCCCGATCAGAAACCACATCCACTGGGATACTATGGAGACGGACCACATGTTTCAGCAACAATTTAGCAGTCCCCTTGGCTGAAGGGAGTTTGGGCAGGGGCACGAAGTGGGCCATCTTGCTAAACCGGTCCACAACCGTCAGAATGGTGGTGTTGCCGCTGGACGGTGGTAGACCGGTAACAAAGTCCAGGGAGATGTGTGACCATGGACGATGAGGTACAGGTAGCGGGTGCAGCAGACCAGCAGGAGCTTGGAGCGTAGGTTTATGTTGGTTGAAGGTGGGGCAGGTGTTCACGAATCTCCGAGTATCCTCAGCCAGAGTGGACCACCAGAAGCGACGCTGCACGACCTCCTTAGTCCGCTGGCAGGTGAGTTTGGAGCTGTGAGCCCACTGGAGGACCCCGGACCAGAGGTCAGGTGGAACGTACAGGCGTTCTGGTGGACAGGAACTGGGTCCGGGCTGATCCTGGAGGGCGGTTCTGACTCTCTCCTCCACCTCCCAGGTAAGTGTGGCGATGAGACGTGAGGCTGGAAGAATGGTATCGGGTTTGCCAACGTCCTTCTCCTCCTCCTGGAACTGTCAAGACAAGGCATCAGGCTTGATGTTGCGGGACCCCGGCCGATATGAGAGGGAGAAGTTGAATCTGGTCAGGAAGAGAGACCACTGGGCCTGGTTGGAGTTCAGTCTCTTGGCTGACTGGATGTACTCCAGATTTTTGTGATCTGTCCACACCAGGAACGGCAGTTTGGTCCCCTCCAACCAGTGTCGCCACTCCTCTACAGCCAACTTCACTGCTAGTAACTCTCTGTTACCAATATCATAGTTTCTTTTGGCCGGGGTCAACCGTCTGGAGAAGAAGGCGCAGGTGTGTAGTTTCTGGTCGATGGCGGCCCTTTGAGACAGAACGGCCCCAATTCCCACATCGGAGGCATCCACTTCGATTACGAACTGTCGTTCTGTGTCAGGCATTATGAGGATGGGGGCCGTCGTAAAACGTGTCTTCAGGGACTGGAAAGCCTCATTGGCAGCCGAAGACCACCGGAAGGACACCTTGGATGAGGGGAGGGCAGTGAGGGGGCTGCCACCGTGCTGTACTCTCTGATGAACCTCCGGTAAAAGTTGGCAAAGCCCAGAAAACGTTGAAGCTGCTTACGAGAGTCCGGCGTGGACCAGGAGGTGACAGCGGAGACCTTAGCAGAGTCCATCTGGACAGTCCCCCTCCCTATGACGTACCCCAGGAAGGAGACGGACGGAACGTGGAACAATGTGTCAATGTGTTCATC
Organism: Leuresthes tenuis; assembly: GCF_036924035.1. NCBI lineage: Eukaryota > Metazoa > Chordata > Actinopteri > Atheriniformes > Atherinopsidae > Leuresthes > Leuresthes tenuis. Next base: position 35,298,873 of record NW_027325361.1, on the reverse strand, counting down.
CTTGGATCGGGAGAAGATCAGGATGTCATTGACGTAGACGAAAACAAACTTGTTAAGCATGTCCCTGAGTACATCATTAACAAAGGCCTGGAAGACGGCAGGAGCATTGGTGAGGCCAAAAGGCATCACCAGGTACTCTCCCGGCTCTCAACGAAGGTGGTCGCATTTCTCCTCTCTCCTGATTCTTCCCTCTCCCATATCTCTCCTGCTTCTCTTATCTTGTCCTGTCCTGTCTCAGTGCCTCTCTCTGCATTGTGCCTGTCGATTCTTTCCGTTGAAGACGTGGAGGATCTATACATATTCGGAACCATGATAACGGGCTTTCTGCTGATTGGATTAGGCATTGCCCTGGTGTGTCGCAAAATTCGGAAGTCGGAGACAGCAGTCACAGGCCCCAAGCTGTCTGGCATGTTTGAATCGGTGGGCAGAGCTATTAGCTCTCAGACTGTGGTCATTAACCGCAATATGAAAAACATCTTGGAGAAGCTGGTGGCTTTGCAAAAGCGTATGGATCGTTTTTGTGACCAAATGGACAAACAGAGTGAGTTGTGTCCATTGAAATACGACTACTCGCCCTAACCAACAATCACAATCTAATCTGCATTCCTGCTCTGCTGGCAACGGCCTCGGCCAAGGCCGCTGCTGAAACAACTCTCCTGAAATCACTGCTGTGAGACGCTCTGAACTACTTCTCCCCCTCCCTTCTTCTTGGACACCTGGAGATTGTTGACTCCGACTGGGACCCAATCAAGGACTTCTCCATGGCAACCTGCTGTGGTATCACAATGACATCTTGTGAACTGTAACATTGGTTGAGAGCCAGACATAGCAACTCTCTGGGCTTACCCCCATCCCACGCCTTCGGATGTCTTGCATTTTTTATGTGTGAAACGAGCAAATGTTTATGTTTTGAGTTTTTATGTTGGATGGTGACCTATATTACTGTTCTTGATGTGCTGAGGTCTCCACCCAGTGTAGGCGAGCCAGCGGATCAGAGCTGTGTGTTGGGTCCATTCTTTGGCCAGATTGTACTGTAACCTTTATTAATACCTATGTATTTGTGCAACTCACAACAAACGTGTTCATACAGTAACCTCGTGCAGAAGTGCGGTGGGGAAAAGGTGAGGCTAATTAAGCCATTTCACACTTTAAGCATGAGGTTCTAAAAATTTGCACACAGAGACGATCAGGGGCTTGTTAGAACAATCTTAAGCTGTTGTTTAACCAGCAAAAAACAGCAAGTTACTAAGTTTAACCACCAACTATGATGCTGTGAAGACGGGATAGAAATTGGGGCCGCACATGCTCAATGCATGTCACAGGGAATAATATTACTACAATTACAGAAATAAAGTTACTCACCAGGAAGCCAACCAATGTGCACAGTGCCAGCTTGTAGCCTGTTCCCAACAATGCTGTAACTGAATGTATGAATCGTGTGTTGAACCAGGCCACCCCCACAAAGCATTTGCGCACCACATACGATCTGTACATTGATGAAATGAAAATGTTTCCTGTTGATATACAAATTCATCATGTGATGGGTTTTATAGCACTGTGTGTGCAGTCGATAGCTCCGATTACATTAGGAAAAACCGGCTCTCGCTTCAATGTTGGCTTGTTGCAAATAATTCCGTCCCACTCGGCTGGCATGGCTCGGCTCAGGGTCGATTGGCACAGTCCCAATCGGTTGGCCAGCTCCCTCTGGATTGCCCCGGTTGCTTAAACCTCAGTGTGCACATCACTTGTGGCACAAGCAGCGCATGGCTCCCCGCTGTGTTGCGCTCCAGCGCCGACAGCAGCTCTGCGCACAGTTCCAGGAGGATTGCCCTCAAAGGCTGATGAGCCAGTTGGTCATCATGTGCCATCAAATCCTCTCAGTTTCTTAATACACGCTCTCTTCCAATTGCACCATTTACAATGTCTTCCAATACCGCTAAAGCAAGCAAAATTGCCTGATGACAGTTCTAAATTATTGCGCTGGCCCAAACGCTAGTTGGTATCCATGGCAACGGAGACTCAACGTTATTTCACAGTTTATTTATCACAACGGCAAGACAGACAAAAACGAGTGATTTTATCATTTCTTTTAACTTATTTGGTGACTATGATAACCTTGAAGACTGGGATGCAGCAGCAGTAAAAGAGAGAAGAGAATATGAAAAGAAAAAGCAGAAGCGACACTGAGGTGACACCGGAGGAATTGAACAAATAAAGAAGATGACAAGGACGAGATAAACACAAATAAAACCATGACATGGGCAGCTAAAACACTAAGAGACTTCCTGGCTGATAAAGACATGGACATCAACTTTGAAAGCTACACTGTCCCTGCTCTCAATGAAATTTTGCGACTGTTTGATGGAGTCGAATACGCCAGCCTGCCGCATAATCCTCAGACAAAAAATCATAAAGATCCGAACAGCCCACACAAGGAAAACCTAAGACGGTTCATGTTCACCAGGCCCGGGGATCCTACGTATCCAGTAAAAAGTTTAAAAAAATACATCTTCAAGTGTCCACCAGATGCAAAATCGTTTTATCTCCACCCAAAGCGTTCCATCACCGTGGCATCTGATGTGTGGTACTCCGGGGAGCCGATGGGTATCCAGTACCTGGGGAACATGCTGAAAAAAATCAGCGAAGAGGTCTGTACAATAGCTACATTCTAATAATAATGTAGAACCCCTCTTCTGTACTCATTAATATAGCCTAAGTGTGTTTATTATTGTTTCTTTCAGGTGGGTCTGTCGCAGGTTTAAACCAACCACAGCCTCCGGAGCACAGCTGTTAGTCGTCTCTCTGACGCCGAGCTGGAATCTCGCCAGATCATGTAGGCGACGGGGAATCCTTGTGAGAGCAGTTTGCAGGCTTACTGGGCTCCGTCAGTACAGGAAAGACGAGAATGGAGCAACATTTAGTCATTTCCCAATGTCCCAAGCAGTGATCGTAGTGAGCCACAAACTCCAAACTTAAATCTCCGTTCATCAAATGCCACGATGATGGACATGCCAATATCGCTTTCAAATTTTACAATTAATGGAAATGTAGCATTTAATCTTAAATAGTGCGTTAATAGTTAAGTTACTTCTTGCATACTGCCATTACCTGTCTTTCTGTCTTGCATACTTGGCTACTTGCTTGCTTTCCTTTTTACCCATTTGATGATCAGAGTGAATGGCTGATAATATTTCCTGTTATAAAAACTATTTAGGAAACTATCTGTGGACTTTAAATATGTGAAACTAAATGTTGCATCATCCTCTGGCCACACGCAATCGGTACGCAGTGCACTGGCCTCCTGAAATGATACTTTGTATCACGTAATGTAACGTTAAGCCATCATCTCACTTCCCTTCACTAATTACATGCTGCGGTCAAGTCGCTCTGGCCACGTTACTTGGCAACGTCTGCATAGGGAGATATTAAACAGTCCGCTCAGCTGTGACTTGTAAAACAAAAAACAACAACACGATTTTAACTCTAAAACACGTTTACACAAAGTAATAATGATTGATTGAATATTTATTTCTTTCGTAAGTGACAGTGGTATCAGCGGGATAATGCCCGACGAGGTGTCCATTATCAGAAATTAATGGACAAAGCGGAGGCTGAACCGTCCTCCGCTTCGCGTCGGATGGTTGCTTCCGCAAATCCTTACTAATTAGACAACAAGACCGCAGCAAGGAAGAGCATGAAACAGGCAAAACGCAATAACTGAGTCAGTAAAGTTTCCAAAAACAATAAAAACGGAATAAAAAATCAACAGGTTGAGATTTTCAAATGAGTACAATTCGCCGGTTTTTGTGACGAGCATGCACTCAAAGCGCGCTCACAACGTGGAGGCGCTGTTGGATTCCGCACTTCTCTTGTTTTTATGGTAGGGCTAATACAATTCTTGGTGGGGCTCTACCCTGGCGACGCCTATGACTATAGATGATGCCACCTGGGAAACATCAGTGAGAAGAAACAACTCTGCACCAGAAACTTGGAGCTGTTGGCGGCCACACTGACACAGGTTTTCACATGTTATTGCCGTGACTGTGTACACATGCGAAATAGTGCAAAATTATAAAAAAATATATGAAACTGTGCACAAATAGAACATTTGAATAACCTAAACAATTGTGCAAAAATAACAATATTCTAACATTCAATATAAGACAGTGAGTCAGTAAAAAGAATCATGAGTTTTGAACGATTGACTCATGAATCACACATCACTACAGATCAAATCCACCCTGTCTTCTCTCAGTTTCAAAACCAGCACCCCCAATCCCTCCTCCTCATCTCCGGTGACTTTAATCATGCCTCTCTCAGTGGGTCTACGTGATGAGATTAATTCGATTAGAGCATAGTTGGATTATGCCAGAGATGTTCACAAGTCTTTTTTGCAAGTCTCAAGTCTTTGGTCACGAATCCAAGTCAAGTCTCAAGTCTCTAAAAAATAAAAGTCTCTTGTCTCTTCTGCTATTCAGTCTGTTAAGAATACTGCACAGCTATATCTAAGAAATTCAAAGCATTCACTGTATTATTATCACTCCTTTATCTATTAGCATACAGTATCAGTACTGATTAGTTGTTTGTTATATGATCTCTTTAAACAAGCTATTGCATTGCAATATGAGGAAAAACATCACACTATAGTGAAATGCAAACAACTACAACAAGCAAGAAGATTAGGCTGGACAGTGTCGTCACACTCAGTCTGGCTCTGTTAGGGCGCATAAGACCTGCATGACTGAACACCCTGTTCGGTGGCAAGAACAGAGAGCACTATCAGAGCCACAAGATAGAGCCTTGAGAAGACCTTTGCATTCCTTTTCCAGAAAACTAGGCAGTCTGCTTCTTCTTCTTCATCAGAGCACACCTGGATGTAATGAATGAGCTCAGCCTTGACAGATGATACATGGTCATCCTTCTTGTTTTTTTTCTTCCTGTAGCCAGTGAAAAGGTGTGGAGTTTTAGCAGGTGGCTCGTCCTTATCATCCTCTACACTGTTCTCAGCAAGTATGGTGACTTTCTGAGCCTCAGCCACAACAAGGTCTGAAAAAGTTTCACAAAATCATTGTTAGTTACATTATAACGTTGACAGTGGTGATGGTTAAGTTCATGAATTATAAGTAAGTCTAAATGAGATTTTACTGATGTTATGAAAGCGAGAAAAGATTTAAGTGCTTGAAAATTTGGGAGGAGAAGGAAATGTATACAATGTATTGAATTATCTATTAACTTGGTGCCTTAAAACTTCAAGCCCTGAATGATGCATAATGTGATGATAATGTGTTTGGAAATGGAGGGCATTCACCTACCTATTATCATCTCCTTCACCTCACTCTTGACTTCATCTGGTGCAAGGACATCTTTCTCAAGCCTAAAGAAGCAGAATGATGGGCCTAGTAGTGCAGACATCATGAAGACACTATCTACAAATGGAAGATCTCCTGCAGGTTGAGCTGAGTCATCCATTCTGACATTTGCAAAGATCCCCCTGGAAACGGCGTTGCAGTGACCTCTGGAGAGCCTTTGCGAAACCGACCAGATGCCGAGTCGTACTCAGCATACTGTTCTGTTGAGGTGGCTATGGAGTGACAGAACGCAAGGCAAAGCCGCACTTAGAGTCACCACTTTCTCCCCTTGTGTGAGGTCTGTTGCTTGAAGAAATGGGGCCAGGATTTCCACAAGCTCTTTCAGCTGACTCCATTCTCTTGCTGATAAGTACAGGCCTTTATGTCCTTGGGCTTCCAGAAGAGTATTTAGGCTTTGAGGATCCAGGTCAGTGATTGCCTCCACAAGGCGGAGAGTTGAATTCCATCGTGTTGATACAGCAGAGGGGATGCTTTGATTGGCTCCATACAGTCCCTCAAATGCTTCTTTCAGCCCGCAAGTGGAATGAAGTAAACTGCAGAATTTCGTCACTTTTGCCAGTGCACTGTTCAGAGTCTCCTTCAGTCCATCTCGCACACCAAGCTGTAATGAATGTGCAAAGCACTGTAGTCGCTGTTGATGGCAGCTGCTCAGGATAGTTTCCACATCGTCCTGGAAATTCTCACTTATATCCTCCCATAAGTTGCTGTTTTCCAGGTTGTCTTCACCATCTTCACTTTCAGTTGTTGCAGAGGGGAAACAATATACCTCACATATCTCCTCAATTTCTCACTGATTCTTTCTCCAGTGGGTGACCCTGTGAATTGCTCACAACTTAAGAGAACTGTTGCATGCTTGGGTTGTTTTTCTCTATATCAATGAAGTGGGCTGTTACCCCTAAAAAGCCAGGCATGCTTCGGTCAGTCCAGATATCAACCGTCACAGACACATTGTCTGTCTTTTCTAATTTGGATTTGATCTTGGACTCTTTGTCTGCTGCAAGCTCACTCAGACGTCTGGTTACGGTGCTTCGACTTCCTGGGCAGTATCTCTCCTCTACCACTGACATGTCAATAGGCAGATTGCATGAAATGACAAAATCCTGTATTATGGATTCAGTAATGGCCTTCTCTCTGGGATGGCTCTGGCTGTATATCTGCACACCTTTTGTCTGACTCAAGAATGCATCAAGGCTGCTCTGTCCCTTTCCACTGGGGTGGTTTTTCAATTTGTTGAATTCAGAAAACCTGTATATGAACGACATGGAAAATGAATGTCAATTATAGTCTAATCAATCTTTTATTTCTGAATATGGAGAGGGTTGCTAAAAAAATACAGACTAACTACAAGTAACAGGAAAATATTGCTAACATTATTAGTCATGCAATAATAACTAATCATCTAATCACACAGAATTAACACCATTTACCAGCCAAATGCTGGTAAATCATGCAAGTGGCTGGTACTGTATGCTGCACTCACCAACCAAAAATAACAATGGTAATCTACTGAGTTGGTGGTAAATTTTCAACATTCACTAGGCTAGCTATTTGGACAGTGCAGTGGACAAAAAAGTTAAGTTTGACCTCTGCAACCATATGGTTTAATTACACTGGGTCTCTAATGACATATTTTAAGTCTACTAGAAATGAGACTATTCCTCTATCCTGTCGCTCAAATGTATTTTTCTATGTTTAACATCAGCCAGTAGATGGCAACAACGGAACCATTGTGTATCGTCCACCTGGTGTATCGTCCACCTGGTGTATCGTCCACCTGGCCCTTATTCTCAGTTTCTGTCTGAATTCTCAGAGTTTTTATCCCAGTTAGTGCTGAGTACAGATAAAGTCATTGTAGTGGGTGACTTTGATATTCATGTAGATGTTGAAAATGACAGCCTAAATATTAACTTTAATTCTATATTAGACTCTATTGGATTTTCTCACAGTGTTCACAGACCTACTCACTGCCTTAATCATACCATTGACCTTGTGCTGACTTATGGCATTGAGAGTGAACAGTTAACAGTGTTCCCTCATAACCCTGTCTTGTCTGACCATTTTTTAATAACTTTTGAATTTACATTACTTGACTATACGGCTTCTGAGAAGAATTTTACATATAGAAGGTGTCTATCAGAGAATGCTGTAACCAGATTTAAAGAGTTGATTTCATCATCCTTTTCTTCACTGCATGTGCAGATATGACAGAGGACAGCTACCTAAATTTTACTCCAGTAGAACTTGACTCTCTTGTTGACAGCACTATAGCTTCAATGCGTACAACACTGGACAATGTTGCCCCTCTGAAAAGGAAGGTAATCAGTCAGAAGAGGTTGGCTCCTTGGTATAATTCACAGCTGCGTGCGTTAAAGCAGACTGCAAGAAAGCTGGAGAGACAGTGGCGTTCCTCTAATTTAGAAGAGTCTCAATTAGTCTGGAAAGATAGTTTAATAACGTATAAGAAAGCACTTCGTAAAGCTAGAACTGCGTATTATTCATCATTGATAGAAGAGAATAAGAATAATCCCAGGTTTCTTTTCAGCACTGTTGCCAGGCTGACAAAGAGTCCGAGCTCTGTTGAGCCATGTATTCCTTTAACTCTCAGCAGTGATGATTTCATGAGATTCTTTATCAATAAAATTGTTTCTATCAGAGAGAAGATTAATGGAATCCTTCCCACTATTATCACTGATGTATCATCAAGTAGAGCAGCTTTAGAAGTATCTTTAGAACCTGATTTGTATTTAGACGGCTTCTGCCCAGTTGATCTTTCTGAGCTAACAACAGCAATAGTCTCTTCTAAACCATCAACTTGTATGTTAGACCCAATCCCAACCAGACTGTTCAAGGAGGTTTTCCCCTTAATTGACACTTCCATATTGGATTTGATCAATCGGTCTTTCTTAACAGGATATGTACCTCAGACTTTTAAGGTTGCTGTAATTAAACCTTTACTTAAAAAACCTACTCTTGATTCAGAAGTGTTGGCTAATTATCGACCTATATCCAATCTCCCTTTTTTGTCTAAAGATCTTGAAAAAATAGTTGCAGTTCAACTTTGTGATCGTTTACATAGAAATAATCTGTTTGAAGAGTTTCAGTCAGGATTCAGAGGGCATCATAGCACAGAAACAGCACTGGTGAAAGTTACCAATGATCTCCTCTTAGCCTCTGATGGCGGACTTGTTTCTGTGCTTGTCCTGTTGGATGTCAGTGCTGCATTTGATACGATCGATCACAGCATTCTGTTACAGAGACTTGAACATGTTATTGGGATTAAAAGAACTGCATTAGGCTGGTTTAAGTCATATTTATCTGATAGATTCCAGTTTGTTCTTGTAAATGAAGAATCATCCTCACACATTGGAGTAAGTCATGGAGTTCCTCAGGGTTCTGTGCTTGGACCAATTCTTTTTACTTTGTACATGCTCTCATTAGGTAACATTACTAGACAGCATGGCATACATTTCCATTGTTATGCTGATGATACTCAGCTGTACTTATCTATGAAACCAGATGAAACCAACAGGTTGGTCAGACTACAAGCCTGTCTTAAAGACATAAAGACCTGGATGACTCAGAACTGTTTGCTTTTAAATTTAGACCAAACCGAAGTTGTTCACTTTGGACCTGAGAGCTTCAGGGAGAAATTGTCTAGTTATATAGTTACTCTAGATGGTATTTCCTTGGCTTCTAGTTCTACAGTGAGGAACCTTGGAGTTATTTTTTACCAGAATTTGTCATATGACGCACATATGAAACTGGTTTCTAGGACTGCCTTCTTTCACCTTCGTAACATTGCTAAAATCAGGAACATCCAGTCTGAGGGTGGACTACTGTAATTCCTTATTATTGGGCTGTCCCACATATTCTCTGAAAAGCCTTCAGCTGATCCAAAAAGCTGCAACCAGAGTTCTGATGAGAACTAACGAGAAATCATGTTTCTCCAGTTTTAGCTTCTCTTCATTGGCTCCCTGTTAAATTCAGAATAGAATTTAAGATTCTTCTCCTCACATATAAAGCTCTTAATGACCGAGCTCCATCATATCTTAAAGATCTCATTGTAAGATATTTTCCTAACAGAGCACTTCGCTCCCAAACTGCAGGTTTACTTGTTGTTCCCAGAGTCTCTAAAAGTAGAATGGGAGGCAGAGCCTTCAGTTATCAGGCCCCTCTCTTGTGGAATAAGCTGCCAGTAAATGTCCGGGAAGCAGACACCCTTTCCACTTTTAAGATTAAGCTTAAAACATTCCTTTTTGATAAAGCTTATAGTTAGGGATGGCTCAGGTGATCCTGAAACATCCCATAGTTAAACTGCTATAGGCTTAGACTGCTTGGGGACCTCATCTGTCACACCTTTCCTCACTTTGCTCTCTTTTTCCCCCTGTTTAATTTCTCAAATGATTTTATGTGACATTATTGTGGTTATTAACTGGTGTTTCCCTGTTCCAACAGATATCCTTTGAATAGTGTTATGGTGTTTTTCCCCCCTCTTTTCCCTCTTTTCTGTCTTCTCAAACCCCAGCTGGTCGAGGTGGATGGCCACCCTTCCTGAGTCTGGTTCTGCCAGAGGTTTCTTCCTGTTAAAGGGAGTCGTTCCTTTCCACAGTCCCTCAGGCTCAGGACGGGAGATTGGACTGAAGACAAGTTTCGGTGCAATCTTTTGGTTTCCTTAGCTAGGATATTATTTTTTGAATTGACTCTATATGAATGAATTGGATTATGATTACAATTAATTGAATTCCAATTGGCTTGAATTGGAGTATATTATTTAAGTGCCTTGAAATGACAATTGTTGTAATCTGGCTCTATATAAATAAAATTGAATTGAATTGAATTGAACAGATGATTAACGTTGCTGCCCTTTTTTTAACGTCACGTCAGTTACGGAACCCGCTAAAAAAAAACAGTTTTTGCAGAGTCAAAAAGATGACAGAGATAGAGAGTTTGGCGGAGAGTTTTTGAAAATGGAATAGAGAGTGATTGAATGGGGAGAAGTTGAGGGGAATGAGATTGAAATGACCAGGAACAGAGATCAGAACAGAGAACGAAGAAGATGGAAAGACAGACAGACAGACTGAGCCAAAAGCCCCCTCCGGCGTAGAAGAGAGACCGGGTTCATGCAACTTTAAAGTCCACGAAAGTCATCCACAACGAAGGCCGTGAGACGCGAAGTCGAGAGAGACCCGCTGGCGTTTACCACCAGGGTGTAAGATCCACCCTGTTTTTACATTTCAGACGGTATGCGATGGGTCTTGAAAGAATTCACTGCTAAAATAGATATGGATTAATTAATGATTTAATTAATGATAGATTAATCCAAGCTGTTAGCCTTTAATTTCAAATAGCAACAAACCCAACTATTTGAATAATTCCAGTATCCATCCATTCCCTCCCATTAGTTATTTTCAATTCACTAAGTGTTTCCTATATAATCATCCTTATTAAAAGTATTTCTACTGTTGTCTTAAGGTTCATGTCTTTGGTCATATAATTTTAATAAATGGTTCATATATATATACCTATATAAAATCAACCGGTTTTGTGCACGTTTTTTTTTTTTTTACATATTTGTAAATCCGACCAAACGAGAATTCACGAGTAGTGAATATATGAGACCGGAATTAATTATTCATTAATAATTAATTTAACATTCCTGATTATTAAGATTCTGCCTTTTTCCTTCGATTAAAATAAAGTTAAATAAGACTTATTCAGATAGAGAGAACTTTTGGATAAATCCTTATTTCTTATCACATCACGCTAATATAGTGTGTCACTATAAGGGTGTGAATGTGTGTTTAGGTGTGATTGTCTCACAAGGGCCTGCTGTGGGTTGTTGTTATGTAGGTTTGAATACAGTTTGGTACATGTGTATACGTACATGTATGCATGCATATGTGTGTATATGTATGTATGTATATATATATATGTGTGTGTATGTATGTGTATATATATATGTGTGTGTATGTATGTGTATATATATATGTGTGTGTATGTCTGTGTATATATATATGTGTGTGTATGTCTGTGTATATATATATGTGTGTGTATGTCTGTGTATATATGTGTTAATTAATTTCTTTGTGAGTTTTGGATAAAAGCATAGAAATCAAGCAGGAAGGCAACTATAAAGGCAATTAGAGGGAGAAGGGATATGAAGAAGCAAAACTTATTTATTCATACCCCCTTTTCACACAAATTGCATTAATTAATGTCATATCTGAAGGTATGTATATTTACAAGTTTATTCAATAGGAAATTTAGTTTATTTTAGTAGTTTCTATTCATGTTCAAATTTATATATGAATATGTAATGCGATGTTGAGCTAATACTGGTGAATATGTATATGTTGTTTGGGATTGTTCTTTTTGTAACTATTGTTTACGCTGATTGGACAAACTCGATGCACAACGGCGACTTCCGGGTGACACATAATGCAAAGTCCAATTCACCATGTGCTTCACCGTCCACAAGCACGTTTAGTGTGACTAGTTATCTCGGGGTCTTAATCCGATTACAAGTAACACGATCCGGTCCAATGTTTTGTCAGACTAAGGTGTATACAAGAACTTAATAACTCAATCTTACTGTAATTTCGCCATTAATCCGATTTTTACAGTGCCATGTAACCCGACTGAATGTTCTCTGCTCTCCCCACCTTCACCCAGTCTATGGAATGCCATACAACAAAACTTTGGACCTGCTGTATGTAGACATCAAGGATGCATAACACATCAGGAAGGGGAAGGACAGCTACAGGAGGAAACTGGAGAAGCGTCTGGAGCAGAACAACACCAGGGATGTCTGGAGAGGGCTTCAGACCGTCACAGGCCACGGAGAAGGAACGGGCAGAAAACAAGCCACCGAGGACAAGGACTGGGCAGATGAACTGAATCTGTTTTTCAATCTGTGGGGTCCCTGAGCAGCTCCTTCAACTGCAGACTGTTACACCCACGCTGTAAGAAGGAGAGGTTCCGCAGGTCCTTCATCCCGGCTGCTGTCAGGCTCTGCAACACCTGCACCACCTGATAATGTTGTAGTTTCCTGTTCATGTCTCTACTCACTACTACTCACCATGGCTTTATTTTTATATTTATTTATTCTGTATTTGTATTTCTAATATTTTAATACTTATATTTTCACTTACCACAGTATTTATATCACGGTCACTTTACATTGCAATATTTCTTATTTAATTTATGCCTTGCAATATTATTTATATTATGATCACTTACTTTTGCAATATTACTTATATTATGATTATGATTACATTACAATACTTTTTATATCACGCCACTTTTTTTATCCTTAGTACTTGTTTTTGCACATTGTCTGTTTGCAGGGTGATTGTTTTCTTGTTTATTGTGTAGACATTTAGTTTTTTTATGTCTATTTTTTTTTTACTTTAATTTTGTAGTGTATACTACACTTTTCTTTTCTGCTGCTGTAATAAGTAAATTTCCCCGTTGAGGGATGAATAAAGCATATATCTGATCTTATCTAAGTGTTCAATTTGCCGTATAACCGTATTTCAGGACATGCTACCATTGTTGAAGTCCTGCATTTTCTCCAGGCAAATTATTCCCACGACTTTAGTGAGGCACTGTTTGATGAAGTCACTGTCTGAGCAAGATTTCCCGTGTAGGGCAATGAGTTGAGCTACTTCGTAAATGGCTCTTGCTTCATTTTCTTGAGCTTTGTTAGCACGAAACAAAAACTGTTGCTGCGTTAGCAAGCTAGCTGTCATTCGCTCGACTTTCTCCTCCCGCTCGGCGCAAGTGTAGGACGTGAAGGTCTGATGTTTTGTTTAATAATGCCTTCGTACATTGTACACTTTCATCAAAGCAATACTCTCATTGCAAATCAAACAAACACAATTCCCCTTGGTTTCTATGAAAAAATATAAATTTTTCCACTGCGTCTGAAATTTTCTGCACTCGCTTGCAATTTTTCATCTCTTTGGTTGCGCCATTTCTGGTGACCCTGAGCAATTTTTTTCTTTGATTGCTTGCTTTGTGGAGATGCCGCCTTGTTTAAGGACGTAGCTCCATCTACTGTTTAAACTAATAAGTACAACATAGGTAACCACAAATATTATGTGTGGGCCATTGTCCATTCGATCTTTAGACTTTGATACGGGCCAATTAACAATGAATGGTGGGCCGCAGTTGGCCCACGGGCCGTAGTTTGGTCACCCCTGTCATAAGATGCGCGATCTACTCATTCTTGGAGGCTTAATGTCGTAGAACTGACTTATGTGTCATTCTGTGCCTTACGTAAATAAAATAAAGAAGCTTAGACCAAGACCGCTTATTGATTTATTACAAATAACAAATATATATATTTGTACAATTAACATATTTAACTTTACATGGTGAATACATTCAGAACAGCAGAGGATATACTGTCTTATTCTGAAAATGTGTTGCCCTTCGAAAGTGAACCACTATTACATTGATTGACGCAAATGTGGAATTATTGAGAGGATCCATAAGATCTATCAAAAAGTCAATTGGAGCGAACAGAGATTACATTTATCTCTCTAGCTTGCTGTTTAAAATTTTAAGTACATTTGTTGAGTGATGTTATTGTGTTTTAGGGAGAGAGAAATAATGCAAGTTTGTGACTCCTCGAGCTGTGTGAGGTCAACTATACTTACATATATTTGAAAATATGCTTTGCAAGTTCAAATTCCACACAGATGCTCAGGTGCTTCTCACCAGTAATACTTCCATATAATTGTCCTATCATTTAATTGTTTCAGTAAACGCGTTTTTTTTATTATGTTTCATATTTTTGTTTTAGTTGCTGTACTGTTGAATAATGTTGTTAGAATTGAGCCTAAAGGTACATTGTAGTATAAGTATTACAATGTATTCGAGAGTACCTAAATGTAAGAAGATTGGGCTGTCTGTGAAATGCATCTTGAGTTGATTGAACTGACCAATCAGCAGTTTGACTGGGCGGAAGCTGGAGAGGTTCCGTTACCTCTAGCCAATCAATGCGAAGCCACGTTGTTTCCTGGCATTTTTGAATTGAGCTCGAACAGAAGATTGACACTCCCTTCGTTATTTCAACTTAGTTATCTGTCAACAAACTAAAGGAGATACTTTGGATTATCCTCACGCTATAGAAACAACATGCATTGATGCGTTATCGGATAATTTTGTCTTATTAATTAAGATGTTGGGATCGAAGAGGAATTTTCAGGAATTCTCAGTTGTGTTGTTGACTTACTAGCTCTGTTGCTAGCTAAGTTAGCTCGATAGCTTATCGAGGTTAACTGGTTCAACGACCGCCGGCTTACTTTTTAAAATTGTCTTGTATATATATTATTTACGGCACCCAAGTATTGTAACACTCGGTAAGTTTAATATTGTTGCTAATATGGGTGTGTGTGTGCGCGCGCTCATACGTGCACGTTATGTCCTCGTAAGAAGCAAAACATTAAACGCTAACTTATGCTGAGGTCTATGCAAGGCTTTTAGTGGTGAAAATAGATAACATTGTTTGGGCTACCTTTGATGTAAATTCTACAGCCATTTAAAGTATTTCATCAATATTTACTCCGAGTTATATAATGACAAAAGAAATAGTGTTATTTTTAGGTGATCTCCCGTTGTATTATCACCACTAGGTGTATGCTTCCATTGCTTGTTCCACCACTGTTCGTTGGTCACGTACAAACCAACTACACTGACCAGCATTTCACAGCAATGCCGGAAGAAGCTATAGTGTGAATGTTACTTTTGCTTGAGCTAAACGTAAACTTGATTTCGTTTTTGCCACATTGTGCTCTCCCTCTGTGTGCCTCCGTTCACTCCCAACAATCTTAATAGGTGGAGAATTTGGTGCATCCTTGAGATTCTGCCATGGCTGACAGCAGCATGGTGACTTTAGGGACAGCCCAGAGTCTGCTGGTGGATTCTTCCGTTTATGATTCCAGGATTGTTGAAGTCACTAAGGATCATACATTTCTGGGTATGGCATATGAAGATGGGGAAGGTAAGGTTTCATGGGTCACAACTTTTCCTTCTCTCCTCAGTTCATCCTCGTTAATTTTTTTTTCTTTTTTTTGCTGCATTTAATGTTCTCCATCCCATTTTCTTTTTGTGTGGATTTTGGAATCAATCCCCTTTCCATTTCCCTCTTGTTTATTCAGGCTCCATCCTTTTCCTCTTTCTCAGATATTTTGCCAAAAGTGGAGACCCGGGTTGTTCTGGTGGGAGAGGCAGGCCGAAATGCATCACTCGTGAAAGCACTGCAGGTATATCATTCTTATATTAATCCTGTTATTAACTGGCATCCTGTAATGTAGCAGGCCTAATATCACCTGAACTTGTCAACATTATTGTTGCACTTTGTTTATTTAGAGCAGAGAAACGATCATTTAGGAATGATTTTATGTAATATTAGGTTTAACCTTCTTTGTTTCATGGTCTATGTAAAGTTATCTTCACAATTGTCTATAATGGACAACGAAATTAAAACTATTCACGCCATTTCAGTCGAATTTTTTTTATCAACCTATAAATAGAACATTGAGGTTATTTGAATTGGAGCCCTCTGTGCTTCAACAGTAGGAAAGAGGAAATGGGAGTGTTGAGTTCCCAAGAGTCATGTAAAAGACAACCGGGTTAAGGCTGAGGTTCACAGACACCTGTGATGAAGAGATTTGCTTGGTGGTTTTTATACAGGATCCAGCAAGCATGCTTTACCACTTGGTATCTAGCATTGACCTGAATACCATTGTTTATTTTCACAGTGACATTTAGCACATGCATATAGAAAAAGTGTCAACTTTCGAAAGTCAAAAAATAGTCAAATAATTCCTTTGAGATTTTATGTAGTGTTTTCACATGCACATCTCTATGCATGCAGTTACAGTCAGTCTAATTAAACTCTGAACCGCCATTATTTTTTATATTCAGTTCTACTTTGAGTGAAGGTTGACGTGCACTTGTCAGCCGCATTTACTCTTGATTTCTCATGGAGATTTTTAAACTACCTCCATTTTTAAAATCTGCAAGATCATCTGGTGAGGTAATATGCATGGTTGCATTAACAGTTGAATTGAATTTAACTTGGCCGTTTAATTTGTCCTCAAACACAGTTCTTTTCCAAGTGTACATGTATGAGAGTGATATCAAGTTTGTAAACCAATGATTACCAAAGCTATGGACTGTGTAGAAAAAGAAAAAAAAACCTTCATGACATTCTGCTACCTCCAACTTTCTCTGTAGGAGATCATTCTATGTGAGTGCAGATGAATTCAATGCACAGACATTGTCTCTCTGTTCTATGAATGGTAATTTCTGTCAGGTGATGCTGCTATTAGAGTAGAGTGACTCATAATCTTAATCTTCTATCACAGCTTTTTAACCGAGATATGTCTTGGTCTATTCGAGTCGAGTTGAATGTGCGCTTGCAGGTATGATCTGAACCTCAACCGCATTAGCTTGATTTCAAATGAATTTGATTGAACACGCATGCTTTGTTGCATTTTAAAAGTCTGGTCTTGGTTGGATATATATATATATATATATATACATTTATTTATTCATATATATAGAGAGAGAGATAGATTGGGTTGTTAATGTAAATATAAAAACATTTGCATAGAGAAGGCATATTTGTCTGCTACTATGTTGATAAGAGTATTAAAAAAATATCTATTTAAGGTGCATTTAGAACATTAAAATGTATACATATTTTGTCATTAATCACAAGTTAACTATAAACAATCTATGGATTAATCATGATGAAATATTTTAATCGATTGACAGCCCTAATTAACAGCTATTTTATATTATAAATAGTCCTGGGTCACTACTGCCTCTGGTGTACCCAGTGTCTGTAGGGATAGGCTGTAGCTCCCCCCGCGACCCTGAATTGGATTAAGCGGGTATAAGAAATGGTTGGATGCTGATTGTCCTTGTTGTTTTCTCTTCTTAACCATATGTTTTTCTCTATTCTTTTAAATGACGTCCACTTCTTGGTGATTGGTTTTTACAGGCCATCAGACTAATGGAGGTACCTGTGGTAAAGATAAAGCAAGGCGAGGCTGGTGCTAATGAGAAAATGATTAAATCTATCGTCAATATGGTACAGTACAGTGCCTTCCACTCTTTATGACTGACACTTTGATGGGAACTTGGAAGTACTGCATGACCCTTAATTCACAGCGGGCACTAACTCAGTCACTGTGCATGATTAACTCACTGATGAATGGGTGAATATTTAAAAAAAAAAAGTAATTTAATAGCCTATTTGTGGGTCTAGTGCTTAAAGAGACATTTGCACTTAAATGTCAAATTTTTGTCTGAGGTATCATATTAAGTCATTTCGAAGGCTTTCTTTTTCTCTTTGATGTTTGGAATGACCGACTTATCTTGTTAATTTAGAAGCCATATTTGCAAATTAACCAATGGAAATCCAGTACATAAAAAAGTAAGACTAAATTAGAGGTTTTTCCCTGAGAAACTTTGACGTTTTAGAATCTTTTAAAGAATTAAAAAAAAAAAAGTCTTTGTTAATGTTATATATTTCCTCTTTATGTAATTATTTTTTTTCATATCAAAATAAGAATATTGATTACAAATTAACATCATTACAAAGCAGAGGAAAACGCCTACCTTTGCCAAGACTTTAAAAAAGATCCATCGCTTCTATAAATAACTCTACATGTACGTTTGTGCAAGGCTAGTTAAAGCCAGGATATACACATGGCTCGCATGCAGATCTGTCCAAAAAGCAAGTGGATGTATTTTTAAATAAATAACTGTTGAATAAGCTATGTATTGTAACAACTATTTGACACTCTAACATGTGTAACATTTTTTTTTATTTCCTGAGGGAGTTTATTTTGCAACAAGTTCAATTAATAAACAATACTTTATTTTCCTCCTTCCACTGTCCCAGCACTTAGTTTGTGCTTTACAGTGAGACTCCACTGACTGCGTTTATACAACACTTTTCCAGTCTTCTTTGTCTCCACAGTCTCAATCTGTTCAGTGTTTTCTCAGAAAAGTGACAGAAATATTCTTGGGACATGTGAGATTTATATTCACTTTTTTAAAAGAGCTGGATTTCCTATTTGGTGGTGGACTGGTGTATTAAGAATAACAGTAATACTGCAAGATCACAGCAATCCATCAAGATCACAACTTTACTTACACAGAAATCTGAACTAGATTTGAATTCAAACAGTGTGAAAGTGTAATCTTATTTATTTATACGTTGTTATGTTTTGTGGGAGGCAGCTCTTCTGCTTTAGAGAAGAGAGAAAAAAAGAAAGAATTAAGTAAAGTTTTACAAGCTCTAAAGTCCACAAGTAATTTGTTTGTTTGTAAATTGTAAATTGTTTGTTTCATCAGTCACAGTCATCAACTGTGTACTTTTTAATGTTACCTTTATTTACACATTACACATCAGTTTTACACGTATCTTTGTTTCCATATCATGATTCTTCCTCCTCAGGATATTAACACCCCATTCATGTCGACCGATAACGTCCAGGAGTTTGGAGATGGAGAGAGTACGGAATTTGAGACAGTGTTTGTCTTGACAGCCTTTGATACTCCTGACTACAACTATCTCTACAAACGTGATAATCGTATAGTTGGGCCTCCTGTGGTCCTGCACTGTGCTGCAAAGGAAGAAGTGAGTTGTTGTTTTGTTTTTTTTTTTTGCAAGATCTGAGTCGTAAGATACAGCCTGGCAGTCTAGTTTTCAGTCTTTCTATTTAATTAGTTTATCCAGTTGTTTGACCTACAAGCTATGAGTTCATGATGTTGATCTTTAATTCTGCTAACTCAGAATTGAACTACTTTGTAGTTCTGACCACTGTATGATGTGACTAAAACAATTTTGAATAGACTCAGTTTTGTCTTTGTAAATAATTCTGCTATCAATTCAACCTTTTTCTTGCACTGATTTAGTTCCTTCTTCTCCTTGCAGCCTTTACAGTTTTCATGTCGTCCTCTTTACTGCACAACCATGCTGAACCTTTCACTGTGTTTCACTGGCTTCAGGAACAAAGAAGAAATGGTGAGGTTTTTTTAAAATTTATTTTTCTGACTTCGCTTAAAATCCAAACGAGCCCCAAATTAGCCTCATTCTAGTTTTTGTTTGCAAGGCAACAGCTGCCCTAACAAACATGGTAACAGCATTGTACCACGTATTGATCCCTTGCATGCATACATGTGGAAATCATGTAGTGTATTTGTTAATATCATCTGATTAAGGGTCATAATATATGCAAAGAAAAAAAATCTATTTTGAAATATCTTGAAAATGATATATTGAAATCAGAATGTTATGTATTGTCCTCTTTGATTATGATCTTGGTGTTCAGCTTGTGCTTATCTGGTGTCCATGTAGAAGAAGTTGGTGAATCTGGTTCATCACATGGGTGGGATAATCCGAAAAGACTTCAGCACCAAGGTTACTCATCTCATTGCATATTCCACTCATGGAGAGAAGTACAGGGTTTGTACATTCTTTTTTGTTTCATCTGATCTTACAATTTTATTTTCACACGGTGCATCTGTGAATGACACAATGAACTAGGAGTTGTTGATAATTTTAGATATTTGGCATTGTGATCTATATCCAAGATATTTATATTTTGTGTTCAGTTTTCAGAAATGTTTGAAATAGTATGTCACGATTTTAAACTGCAGAGTAGTCTTAAACTGCCAGTGGAATGAGAAGAGTAAAGTCATCCTTTTGTAATATTTGGGATTATCATGTTTTTAGTGAGTACTATAAAGCATTAAAAACATTTTTCCTTTCCTTTAAAGTCAAAATGCTTTTTCTTTAAATTGATTCCCAGGAAATGTAAGCTTGTAACGTTACAGCTAAAAAGTAATGTTTTAAGTTTTTAGTTCTGTTGTAACTTCAATGAAAAACGTCTTTGGCTGTGGTGAAGTGGTGAAGATCAACACGTCTATAGGTTTAGTGATGACTTAAACGTTTAAAATTAAAATTATTAAAAAATTTTAAATAAAAAAAAAAAAGAAAAATCAGCATTCAATTGTGATGGAGACGACAGATGTTTGGTGGTTTTAGCTATATCTACATGTCAAAAGATCATTTGGTCATAAAGTTATCAAGGAGGTCTTACTTTGTTGTCAAATGCCTATATTTAGAGTCTGTTGTTTAACACCATACTCTTCTGAAAAGGGGCACGGTCAGCAGTATCTCATTTAATTTAAGACTGAAAACACTGCAAGTCCTTTTAGAACAGAACTGAAACCATGTGATTAGGAGGAACAATCTACCTGATGTGAACGCTAATCATGGTTTGTCCATAGCAAACACCTTGTTTAGCATAAGGATGCCCATATGTGCACCTGGCTCAAGGACACCCAAAGCTGCTCATCAATGATTGATTTAGTAATCGCGTTATCAGATCTCTGACCACATGTCTTTGACACTTGGGTAAAGAGACTGATCCACCATCTGGTGGTGAGTTAGTCACAGGGATGCAGGAGAGGCTTGCTACATCATGCTAACCTTAAAGAACAAAAGAAAAAAAAAAGAAACAGGTTTTTGTATTGTGCTTGAAGTGGAGAATGTACCTCTTAGGTGATGCATAGTGATTCTGAGTAACAGTGTGACGAAGGGTAATGAGGGGAGAATTAAGAAATAATTCCCTTATGATACAACAGCCTTCATGAGATCTTTTTGATCTTCTCCCTCTCCCTCTTAACCTTGTCTCACAGCTGGCAGTGTGCATGGGGACTCCCATCCTCACTCCTTTATGGATTCAGAAGGCTTGGGAGAGAAGAGATGATCTGTAAGTTGACAGCACTAATACACTTACAGTTTTTGGGACAAAGTCACATTTTGTTTTTGAATGACCCCTCTGCTCCTCAGTGTAAAATTATGATTCAAACAATTTAGACTTGATTAAAATTCACGTTCCAGACTTTCATTCAGTCATTTTCATTCATGTAGAATTTACAACACTTTTTATGCATAACCCCCTTCATTTCATGATGTACAGGACAAAGTAATGATACTTTAAAGCAGCCATGTTCAGTACCTTTTTGCATATCCCTTACATGCAGTGACTGCTTGAAGTTGGTGATACATAGATTTAGATATCTAGATGGATAGATCTATAGAGAAAGAGAGAAATATGTAATGTTTGTGTATGTGTATATGTGACATCAGTCATACAGGCATGTCAATGATGTAGAAGTTCAGAAATGATGTTTCATAGTAATCTTTTTTTTCTTCCTCCCTAATTTCATAAGGAATTTTCATGCAAGCAAAGAGGAGTTTCGAACCAAGTTCAAAGTTCCTCCTTTCCAAGACTGTATACTCAGTTTTTTGGGTTTCTCTGAAGAAGAAAAGGCCAACATGGAGGAAAGGACTCTTAAACATGGTGTGTGCCCCAATGGACCAGCTACAGTTTTACAGTAACAACAGTTTTACTTTGTAACAGGATGATAAATGACAACACAATTATTATTAATTGTACTGAAGGACTTAAAAACTAGTGTTGAATAAATACTTTTATAGTGAAGCTTGATAAATACGCACAGAGTTGCGATCCTTCATCCATTTTCATTTTATTTCTTTGTGACCCGACTTCCCAATTCGGTGTATCTCCAAAAATTGTTTGGGAAGGGAATGACAATTGTGATGCTTCCATATACATTGTCTGGCTGTGGTGGCTGTTTTCTCTTTGGCTTCTACAGAGACACCACACTTCACCATTATATCTGGGGTGTGGTAGACAAGCAGATTGAATGAACCTCTTTAGAATGCACATACCATGACAGGTTTGGATGACTACACTTAGGATGTTGCTCTTGCTACTCTGTAGAAAATTACAGCCTTGCTCAGGAATTTAGACTTTTTAGTTCCCTTTAGAAGCCCAGAATGTGTATGTATATATAATCTTTCATCAATCTTTTCCTCTGCGAAAGGTGGCAGGTACCTTGAAGTTGGAGATGAGAGATGTACACATATGGTGGTGGAGGAAAATTCAGTAAAGGAGCTTCCAATTTCACCCAGTGAGAAACTCTTTGTGGTCAAACAAGAGGTAAACTGCCACTGATGCACCATAACATTAGATAATTGTACACCCATGGTCAATAACCAGACACAAACCACCTGTAGTTGACCCTGTTTCCATCAATTTGCCATTATTGCAATATTGCAATATTATTAACTGACCATTGTGTAGGCTCGTCTTTGATTTCATATTCATCACCTTGTTGTTCAGCAAACATTAGCCACCACATTGTTACTAAATGTAGTAAAAACAATTGTTTCTCTTGTAAAAGTGGTTCTGGGGAAGCATTCAGATGGATGCTCGGGCTGGAGAATCCATGTATCTATATGAAAAGGTGAGTTATGATTGATTGATAATATTTATCTATGTAATTACATTTTTCTGTCTCTTTATCGAGCGCATCTCTCTGTCAAGAATGAAAACAGAAAGATAAGATAGGTTTGATTAATTACCCTTCTCAAAAGTTCTTATTCAGATAGAAGTTTCTCTCCCTCTTCATTTGTTCTGTAATTGTCATGATGACCTGATGATGAATCTGGTGACCAGTACTACTGAAGCACACCATACTTTTAAACTTTGAATAACCCCAGACAGAAACTCTGCTGTGAATTAAATACATATGTTTTCAGTTGTTTTTAATGCACTGATCTCACATCTGCATTGACTGTGTTGAGCATGACACTTTAGCTACGCTATGTTGCCAAAAGTATTCACTCACCCATCCAAATAATTAAATTCAGGTGTTCAAATCACTTCCATGGCCACAGGTGTATAAATTCAAGCACCTAGGCATGCAGACTGCTTCTACAAGTGTATATATATATATTATATATATATATATATATGGATGGATGGATGCCCTATCCTTATTAATCTGTGTTTTTGTCAAATTTCCCTTCAGAACGACAGCCCAGTCATGAAGAAAGCAGTCTCCTTATTGTCCCTCACCACTCCCAACAGTAACCGTAAGCGTCGGCGTCTGAGGGATACGCTGGCTCAGCTCACCAAGGAGACAGAGATTTCCCCCTTTCCTCCACTATGTAAACGGCCATCAGCAGAGTACTCCCTCTCCATTGGTTCACTGCTTGACATCTCTAACACTCCTGAGACATGCAAAGCCTTGGCAGGTGAAAGTCAGAAGAGAATTATGGGTAAAAAAGAAATCCCTCCTTTTTACTTGACCACTTTGTGCTTGTGTTATGGCTGATTGTTTTTCTTTCATAAGAGAATATACACACCCCTCTTCATTTCAGAAGACATATTAGGAGACAGTACTGTGACCAGGAATAGAACAAGAAGAAGGAAAACCAGAGAAGGGACAAGTAGAGCAGACAGGAAAGAGAAGAGGAAAAGGTCCCACCTGAGTAAAAGTACCTGTCAACTACCAAATGAAGAGCGACAGCAAGAAGCTTTTGGAGGTTAGGTTTTGGTTAAAGGTTTAGTCCATTAGATTTTGAACATTAAAACAGCCGTTTGCTGTAGAAATATAGAAGCATAACGACATCCTTACCCCTGCATGAACTGTCACTCTGTGTTTGTGTGTTACAATCTGAACTCCTCTGATCAAGGATAGTACAAAGGAAGTTGACAATAGTAAGTGTGAGTCCAGGTGCAGTCTTGTGCATGAAGTTTACAAGATATTTGTGAATTTATTAAGCATGTTTCTTGACTAAAGCTTCTTTAATCACTGGAGCTTTTCTCTGGGATTTTATCCTCTGGACTAAACCCTGACCTGTGTGAAACGGTTAAAAGAGCCAAAAAGGAAGAGAAGTCCCTGCTAAGGCTACATACTATCAGCACTAAGCTTTATCCCTCCCAAAGCCAGCTCCTTCAACCTTATTTATTTGTTTAAATTTGTGTTTATTTAGAAAAGGCTCTATGCATTTCCAACAGGCATGTAGATCAAAGTTCTATACACTACATTGACAACAGCAAGAAAAATGTTCCATATATAAAAATCACATGAAATCAGACCTAAAGATGAAAATCGATACCAATTCATCTCAAACAAAGAAGAAGCCAGTGATGAGCCAGCACTGGTAACTGAACAGTCAATGGTGGCAAACTTGTTTCTGCCGCTTGGCATCTGTAGTCTTGGGCAGCAGCCACAGACTGCTGACACAGAATTAACCCACATGTCAGTGGTAGGTTGCGGTATTGTACGACCCAATCTACAGAAATGTTTTTGGTTTTTTTCCCCCTTCCACTCAGGTTGGACATCTGGAGTGAATAAACTGCAGCAGACCAGCTGCTTAATTCAGACCATCCATTTATGACATTAGCAAAAAACCAACTCTTCTTTGTTAACGTTTTTGTTTGTAATTAAGTTTGTTCTAATTGAATAAGCATTCGGTGTACCTAAATATTTCTATGCTTTGACTTTTCTGCACAGCTAACTGAATCTTTGACATTTAAAAGAATTGCCCAAGTTTTTATAAAAATTATACTTTTGGTTATTTTGTGGTCTTTCCAAACTAATGGTTCCTCTTAGCCAAAGCTCTATTACCTTTTATACACCCTTGCTGGGGGCTGCACGGTGGTGTGGTGGTTAGCACCATCACCTCATAGCAAGTCCCAATCCCAGATGAGTTCTTTCTGTGTGGAGTTCGCATGTTCTCCCCAAGTATCCGTGGGTTCTCTTCGGTTTCTCCGGCTTCCTCTCACCACCCAAAAACGTGCATGTCAGATTAATTGGTGACTCTAAATTGTTCCTAGGAGTGTGTGTAAGCGTGGATGGTCGTTTGTCTCTGTGTGGCCCTTTGATGGACTGGCGACCTGTCCAGGGTGTACCCTACTTCTCGCCCAATGACAGCTGGGATAGGCTCCAGCCCCCCTCCCTGGGTGGGATTAAGTGGGCATAGAAAATGGATGCATGGACACCCCTGCTGTAAAAATGTTGATTTTTAAGAATGTCAACATAATAGTTATGTTACTTTCAAATGGCAAATTGGTAGCATTCCATAAAACTCCAACACTACTGTCTGAATGTAAGTAGTCATTAAGGAAGACCTTGTGACACACAAGTTATGTCTTTATGTCACTTTACAAGAATCGACAAATCTGCATACGGCATGCAACATCCAGTGTGTGTGAAAATGTTATTTTTCATGTTATCCTCTTCCGAAATTGGAAACTCGGGATACAATTACCAGTACATCAGGTCTGTGCTTTAGGTTTACTTGGAGCACAATACAGATATTTGGAAAATTCAGCACAACTTTTCCTTTAGTTGGAACCATTAACGTTAAAGTTAGAGCCACTATTCAAAAACATTAGAATGCTGCGTAAAATTTATACAAACAAGGGAGGGGAAAAAAATAATCTGATTTGAGTGGTTTACAAAGTGGTTCACATGCTGCCATTATATGTACAAGATAAACAACATTTGAATAGTTTTATTCACATTTTACTGTTGTGAATAAAACATTGGTTTAAAAGATGAATTAGTTCACCATTTAGAGTATATTTATCTCCAACAATTTTGCAAATACATGTTCTATTTAATTTGATATTAGTTTAAGGACACAAGGCAATGTCCTCCTGTGCTTACTGCATTCTTTCTCCCTCCAGAGAGTTCGAAGGCATCCAAGAGTTCAACACCGGTGGTTTCCAAGCAATCCGCCAGGTGGCAGGTGTCCAAGGAACTCTACCAGACCGAAAGGAACTATGTTGACATTTTAAGCACTATACTGCAGGTAGGTGTGCGTCTCCACGATCAGTGGCGTATCCAGGACATTTTTACTGGGGTGACCAAGATGGTTTTAATGCCATATACACAGCCAACCGCGGTTCCAATCCTCGCTGGAGGTCCTTTGCTGCATGTCACATCCCCTCTCCCTCCCATGATTTCCTGTGTCGTAATCTTCAAATAAAGGTGTTTATGCTGGTAAAAAAAAAATAGATTTAAAAAAACCAAAAAACTTTTTTTTAAATTCCATTTCCACCTATTACAGTTCTCAGGAATCTCTGGTTATTTTAACAGGCCTATTTTCAATCAGTAATTATGTTCATGATGGGGTAAACATTTTCTAAGAGCCTTTTAAGTGGATCAAAGTCCTCATCTCTTCACAAGTTAGATCAGTGTATCAAACTTCAACTGCTCTTAACTCATCGTGTAGAATAACATTCATCAGTCATCAGCTCAACACCTGTATTGTTACCTGTGTTTCCTTTTGAGGCCCCATCTTGTGGTTAAATAAAAACAGCTATCCAGGCAACAGAGCAAACCAAAAAAAATCAAATCAAAGCTTAATACTAGGGCTGGGGAAATATTAAATTCTTTAATTGCGTTAATCGCATGATTTTCTGTGATTAATCGCATTGTTGTAGGAAAAATCAAATAATGAATTCAAATGGGAAACTGTACAGTCATATATGATCAAAGTACTCCAGTGATAGGACAATTCAACGCTGCAGTACTTACAAATAACTTGGGCTCTGTCGACTGCGCCGACTGGCAGAACTTTGAAATGAAAATGGCCATGTAGACGTTCTGTAACCTTCTCCATGTTTGTTTAGCCCACTTCATCCACCATTCTTTTCTTTTCTTTTCTTTTCTCACTGTTTCCTGTGAGCGCTGCAGCAGTAAGCAACATACTAGGCTCGCACACGGTGGGCTTTTCAAAATAAAGTGAGCAACAGACGTTTACAATAAAAATAAAAAATAATAAAAACTACACAAATGGGACACAAATAATTGTCAGCGATAATGAATTCATTAGTTAATGCAAAAATAACGCGTTAATGTGCCCATCCCTTCTTAATACTTAGTCTTAGTTTATCTGTAAGCAAAAGATAAACTATGCTTGTAAGAAAAAAACCCCATAAATATTTGTTGTTCTTAACATGTTTGGTTTATGTTATTATTTATCTTAGATATAATTTGTTGAAGATTTTTTTAGTTAGTTTTTTTACCAGGTGTGTGACCTACCATCCTGTGCAGGGGGAGCTGACTGCTCTTCATCAGTAATATATAATATAATATAATATTGTTGAACCTAGACTGCTGGCTTGTCTGGGCTTCACTGCTGCTGGTAGTAGCTGGGTCTGGCTCTAACTGGCGTCTTTTTTTGAGGAAGAAGTTCTCAATATTTCTGCTTCTCTTCTTATTCCCTTAATATCCCTGGGGGGAAATGTAATTCAATCACTCGATTGATCGATCAACCAGTCAGTCAGTTCACTTTGAAGTAATAGCCTAAATTATGTCTATTTATAGTATCTACAAATCACTTTTAATAACACACTTAACACATATTGCATCTCAAACATTTGTGGCATTTGAATGCAATTTACACTGCCTATTTAATCGTCTAAAAATATGTGAAGTGTAAAGATGAGCTAATTGATACAAACAAAAAGTCCTTTATCTCCAAGACAAAAAAGCCTTTAAGCAGCTCTTAAATCACAGAGCATGGAGAAATAAACCACAGCTTGTTCTTGTGTTAGAGCTACTTAAATCAAGACTGTCACACTATATTTCACACACTGGAGATTTTCTGGGGTAGCGGTTGGAATACTCCACCTCGGCCCGACACAGTTTATAAAATGCATTTCACTTTAAATTACAAATCGGGACCAGGGCAGGGCTGCTAAGCTAGCTAGTACAGTGTAGTTTGTCTTTTAGCTGCTACTTTGTGATACATACAATTTTCCTACACATTCAGAGGGAACTACGACATAACCAAAGATTTAATTACCATACCTCTCAATCTACAGATTTGATCTGTTTTTATCCAGCAGCAGGTGACGCTGTCTGTAGCCGTCCTCCTGATTCACCGGACCAGCAGCAGCATGCAGATGCAGCGTTTATGGCCATTGGCCAAACGTCCACTGAGCAGAAATCAGCTCTCACAGCCTCAGTACGACCATTACTGCGTTAATTAGAAATGTAAAACTGTCTCTAAACCAGCTCATTGGTTGTCATCATTGATTGACAGCTTTTCTCTTGTTTCTTGTGTTGACAAACTTGACCAATTACCTATCAGATTTGGGGTGGCCACAGGGGTGGCCAATGAGCTTTCAGGGGTGGCCCAGGCCACCCCCCAGAATCGCCAATGTCCACGATCAAGCAATAAGCACAGTTTAACACTTCCTCAGAGGTTTGTTAATGGGCTGTGTGTGTCTGTGTGCACACGCAGGCACATACACATACACACTTCAACTTGGCCTGTCTTATCATAAGGCCCCAGCAGATGAGTCAGGGACAATATGACCAACCTGACCATTTCTGTTTGTCTCGTCTTTCTTTACCTGCAATTTGGTTATGGTTTCTTTGAGGGTGCTGCTGTAATTTCTTTTAAGAAAATGAAACGAAAGGCAATTGAACAATGTTAATGATCCAAACATTTTGTAGTTACTGAAGTGCTATTGATTCGTTCTCATTTCATAGTCAGTCCAACCTCCTCCTTTTTTTTCTTTCTTTTTTTTTCTGTTTTTTTGTTGAATTCGACCTTGGAAAAGAAGATCTCAAGCACCCTTGTTGAGATGTAGACCAATGGACCAATTTAATGGAAATAGTCAATAAGACACAACAGTAACACAGTGACTTATTTCTCTACAACTGTTTCCTCACCAGTGGAGCATTTGGCAAACATCTCTTTACATTACATTTTAAAACTCTGTATTTATCTCCTAATAAAAGGCATTTCATTACAGATGCCTTGTCTTTAAAGATGGCAGCGATAACGCATTCTGCTTTTGTGTTTTTTCATATTTGTGGCTGTTTTGGAAGCTTGTTAGTTAATAGGATGTACCTGTTGGCTTATCTAATATTTATTTTATTTCAGCTTTTCAAGTATCCATTAGAAAAAGAAGGACAAGTTGGGGGACCCATCCTGGCCCAAGAGGAAATTAAGACTATTTTTGGCAGTATCCCAGACATCTACGAGGTTCACACCAGAATAAAGGTAGCGTGTACTCAACAGTGCAATCCAGGATTGACAACATAATTGTGATAATGTAACTTCTATAATGTTTTGTTTGACATGTTGGTTTGTTCACCAGAATGACCTTGAGGAGCTCCTCACAGACTGGTCAGAAAGTAGGAGTGTTGGAGACATAATTCTCAAATATGTGAGTTCAAGGTTGATACATGAATGTAAAACCTTACTGTCAGTTTTTACTTACATTCGTTTACATTACATTAAACAAAACACATTGATTTTCTTCTCTTTCACTCTGATTCACCTCAAATAGTCACCAGTGGCCAATGAAATATTTTTTTTTTAACCAGTCGGTTAGATAAATATATTTCCTTGGCCTTTATTATACTTGTACCAAAAAAGTTAAATAGTTTGATGCAAAGGCTGTTGGAAATGACCACAGCTAAAGCTTCTGCTGTCAGTGCTGTAAGTAAAGTTGTGTTTTTGTCCTCTGAATCATCTTAATCTTCTCTCCCTCCACAGTCTAAAGAGCTGGTGAAAGCCTACCCCCCTTTTGTCAACTTTTTTGAAATGAGCAAAGAGACTATTGTTCGATGTGAGAAACAAAAGCCACGCTTCCATGCATTTCTTAAGGTATGACCATTCAGTTTGTACCAGATTATTTTTTCAGTTTTTGCTAAGCTTTTTTATAGCTCAACTATAAAAACTCTGCATCTGCACCTTTTGGGAAGTTTCTCTTTGCAGACAAAATAATTACATGATCATTTTTCACATTTTCTGAAATGAGCATTGGTATCTAATTGTTTCTGCCAAGAGAATCCAGATTCGTTTGGTATTTTAAGGTCAAGTCAGACAAGCACTGCAATGAGAGCCATGCTCAATATATACAGTAGGATTCCTCACTTATGGTATCTTAGCCACGTGTTCTGTGTGAGCCATTCCTGTTTGAAAGAGTTGGCCTTTCTACATCAACATATCTCTGCCCACAGCAGACAGTTTGGTTGTATCTGCATTTAAAGGATTGTAACTCTATTTCAAAGACACCGACAACCCCTCAGAAATAGTCATAAATAAACAGATGTTGTAGAATCCTAACTTGCTTCACAACTGCTTGGGATTTATTTTATTTTAGATAGCATCTGTTGTTGTAAGCACAACACTGGAACATTTGCTGGATCATCCAGGATTCTGTCTGAACCTCTTGATTAATCTCGCTAAAAACTAACTTTTCTAAGTGCACATTGGTATGAATGTTTAATTTGAACTATATTCTGTTTTTTTTTGACCTGGGTGAACTCAAGACGTGATTTTTGAACGTGAACTCGATGTCATTGTATATGTACTTGTTGTCAATGCGTCTTTATTGATCATTGTTTCACAATACAAGTGGGGAAATATCAAAGATATTTAAATAAATGGTATCTTGTTATAAATTGTGCATGTGAAAAGATGAGACAATAAAAAAAAATACAGTTTATAATATAAGGAGCACATTCCTAATCCCCAAATGCAAATAAACACAACTTTCTTAGTACAATGATTACATTTGGTGTATGGCACTGAGTTTGTTTAATACTTTAAATTTTCTAAAATGTGGCAACAACCAACAATACTTATTTTCTTTCATTTGAAATCTAGCTTTCACTCCTCTCTCTTTAAACAGAAAGGAGTACATATCATTGGGCTGTTAAACACAGAGAATCTCACGCCAAATTCGTTCTCTAAGTTTATAAATGTCTCCGTCTTGACCTGTTTTGTTCTTTCATTTCTTTTTGTATGTTTTTTTAGTTTTGTCATCAGTACTTTTTAAAAACTTAGTCTTTACTGTGTTTTCCCCAGCTGGTAACTTTATTTCTATATTAGCCACTCCAGTACGGCCTCAATTAGTAATCCAGCATTGTTATGGGACCACTTCCTCATGAGAGAGTTTGATTTATTTAGCCTTGTATGGCATATGTATAAAGTTAAACAACTTCCATGTGAGGAACCAGCTTGTCAAATTCATCACCAACCTCAGAGCTGAGAGAGAACCACTCATCCTACAGACAGTTGTGTGGTTAAAAAAAAATCTGCATCCAACATGAGCGAGCAGAACTCAATTCAGTAGAAACGCCTTTTCCAGCAGAATATACTTCAACCTATTGTGTTCTGGCCATTTGTTACCACTACAACTTCACAGTAGGAAAGATATCTCCTCCTTAGGCAATCTGGCCTCCCAGGTGTCCATATAGAAAAGCAGGCAAGTATTGATGTGTTTATGAAAGCTCAGTTGATTAAATCCATCAATGGATAAATCGGATTTTCAGTTTTTTTTTTCTTTCTACAAGAAGAAAACTTTCACAATAACTCTAAGTTGTAGAGGTGAGGCCATGAATTTGGAAGTGCTTTTCGAACATGGTGACACATGCAAAAATGTGTTAAGTACATTTGAATAAATTGACCATCATTTATGTGATGGTCAATGAGCTTATTCAGTGTGTAGCTTAGCATACATACATACATCATAAAACCTCTTTGACTCTGCAGATAAACCAGGCCAAGCCAGAGTGTGGCAGGCAAACACTTGAGGAGCTGCTCATCAGACCAGTGCAAAGACTGCCAAGTGTTGCCCTTCTTCTCAATGGTAACACACACACACACACACACACAAACTGATACCCCTGATAGGAAATAACTTCCTTGGACATTTCTCTTTTTGTTTTTGTTTGTTTGTCTGTCTTTTAGTTTTACTTCTACATTTACCAAGTATTTAGTTTATCTCCTGCTGAAGTGACGATGTGAATGTCATCTTTTCTTGTCTGCCTTTTTTCACATTGCAGACATAAAGAAACACACATTGGATGACAACCCAGATAAGATGAACCTGGAGAGAGCAATCGAGTCTCTAAAGGAAGTCATGACGTGAGTTTGCATTACCTTAACCTTTAACATTGCTTTATTGATTTGTGATACTTTATTCTTATATATTTTGAAATACAGTATGTATAGTTTATTCTGACCTGTTGTAAAAGTCTTGCTTCAATAAGATGAGGATAGATTTTGTTTGAAGCATAATGTTAGGGTTGCAACCCAAACATTAAATATCATATGTTATAACCAATTAACCGTCTGTCTCATCAGTCATTGACAACACCTGGTTAATACTATAAGTTTACTTTCATTTTCAGTTAACTGTGCTGACTTTTAAGTAAAATGTTTTTTTTTCATTGGGGCTTATAAAACACTATTTTACATGACTTTTACCACGTCAGCTGTTAGTTATTCTGCATTGGTAGCGACTAAGCATTTTTATCTCCTTAACTCTTCTGCCTACTGCTGCGAAGCCAAGGTCGATAATTGGTCATTCAGTACCATACAACTCATGCTGCCTTTGTCCTGGCTTTTCTGTTAAGCTTAGTCTCTTTGGTAAGAATTTGGTCATTCTTGCTCTGAGGTTGGTGAGAATGTGAAACTAAATCTGTGTCAAGTTTATTTGCATAGCACATTTCATGTACAAAACAATTCAAAGTGCTTTACATAAAATAAAAGCATTACAGTGGGCAGTGGAAGAAGCATTAAAAATATATCAAATAATGTAAAGAAAAAATTTAAATGAATTAAACTGATTTTAAAAACAAGCAACAGTCCAGATAAGTTAAAAGTTACCGTGCAGATTTCAAGCATAGATGCATGAGAAAAGAAATGTTTTTAAGCTGGATTTAGAAATGTTTACATTTGGTGAACGTTTATAACACCAGTGGATACCTTGTAGCCCAATTCCTGTGATAACCTGTTCTAAATAAGATCACATTTGAATCCCAGTTGATGTTTTTAACCCTGCCTGGAAAAAAGGGAGGCACTACTTGGCTTTAAGAAGACAAAGTGGTAACTGCCTCTCATTGGAAAAGTACTGCAGTGATTCATGTTTTAGCTAACATTTATAGCTTCTGATTAC
This sequence comes from Leuresthes tenuis, assembly GCF_036924035.1. Taxonomy (NCBI): domain Eukaryota; kingdom Metazoa; phylum Chordata; class Actinopteri; order Atheriniformes; family Atherinopsidae; genus Leuresthes; species Leuresthes tenuis. Next base: position 35,265,653 of record NW_027325361.1, on the reverse strand, counting down.
GTAAACAAAAATGTTGGAAGACATTTCCTATGCCTTGTTCAGGAAGGTCAAATGATTGGACTGTGTCAAACAAACAGAAGAAAAACACTAAATGGACTGCGGAACACAACGGAAGCGTGCTGACGGATGGACGGACGGACATCTTTGTCTCTTCATCTTGTCGTCATTATTAAACTTGTCATGTCACAGTATAGGTGACCTATAGTATAGGTTATGTTACGTGGCTAGATAATAAAATCAGCTAAATTACATTAATATATCAAATCAAAGGATATAGATGGGAATGCATAGCTTGGACAGCAAAGAGTCATGACTTGAACCCCTCTGAGAATTGTTGGGATTTGCTGGAGAATATTTGAGCTGTTCCACTCTATCACCAAACTTGGTGCAAAATGAATGAAACTCTGGACATACATTTATTGTTTCTCAGTGATTGGTTAGGAAAATGATTTGAAAATCTTGTGTGATTTAGTTAACAGTGGTAAAAGTATACATCTGCAGAAAATCCTCGTATGGGAGAGTGGACTTTTTATTGCTGGTAGGTCAGCTGATGGTTGGATGGTAACTTGTTACGTTGCTGGACTATTAGACTTATTGGTAATATTTCTCTGTTGGCCAACTTCCCAGCATTTCTTACATTGTTTGCCTCTGTTCTTTCTCTCTTAACTCTTTCTCCACTAGTCACATCAACGAGGACAAGCGGAAAACTGAGGGCCAGAAGCAAATCTTTGATGTTGTTTATGAAGTCGATGGCTGTCCTGTAGGTTTGATGATTATCTTTTTCTTTTATTATTATTATTATTGTGTTTGTGTCAATGTTCTGTTATTTTTTTAGTTCATATGAACTTGCATGACGACATATTGTAAAATAATAAGTTTTTATATCTTCCATCTGAAAGTTGCTGATAGTAAAAATCAACGGTAAGGCATGTAAGTGTATTTTACATATGTAACAGTTTCCCACCTGAATAAAAAAAGATCAATGCATTTCTATTGTAAAGACAGCTTCATGATTGCATTGCATTGATAACTGAGTTGTTGAATTATAATGAAAATTCTCACACTGCATTGAAACAATAAAAAATATCCACCCCATTTGCCCCCATCTGTATCAAAGGAGGACTTGATTTAAACATCCTCCACCTATTCCTCGATCTTGCTCCGGCCCACATCTACAGCGTGTCCTCCAGGCTTAAGTTATCTGCTCATGGAAACTCATGATAACAAATGTTGAAAAGTGTCGGAAGTACATGTAGAAATTCACGTTATTAGCACACTTTCCAAACCAGTGCAGAAATCTCTCAGGAATCAATGTTATATCAAATAAAAATACACATATTTTGATATGAGCTACTGCAGCTGGCTGCTGCTATGGTGTTGTGCACTGGAATCCATATGCAATCATGATGTTTCTTTTACCTATTATCTGCTTGGAAGTAATGTGTAAGTTTTATATTTGCACAGTCTCTGTGTGAGCGTATCCTGGTATGTGCTAAACTTCTGTATATTTCTGAGCCTGTTCAAAGCATTATTTTCTTTTGTTTCTTCTTTAGGCCAACTTGTTGTCCTCCCATCGTAGCCTGGTATACCGTGTGGAGACAATTGCTCTTGGTGACCAGCCATGTGACCGTGGAGAACACGTCACACTCTTCCTCTTTAATGACTGCCTTGAGGTGAAAATGCATAAACATAGACCCACGTTTACCGAAATTCAGGGCACATTTGCAGCTCTCATCTATCCGTCTGTTAAAGTCACACTACAAAATTTTAAGGTTGATTGTCACCTTGCAAACTATGTTAGAGGTTGCAGACAAATGGCCGTGATCTGAGACAAATCAGTTGTTGTCAGCAAGGACACAATTGATGAGCCTAACATAAAAGCCTCCCACAGAAATTCTAGCTTATTTGGTAAGGGGCAGTTGATGGGGAAGGGGTTGGTGAATAAGGAACACCACCAATGAGAGGGCAAGCAGTGAGATCAGTGGAGATGATGGGGGCTAAACTTGGAATTTGAGAAATTGCCCACACTTATTTAGCTCGTTTTTAACCATGTCTAGGTTGTACAAAACATGTTACATGTGTTTATCATTCACTTGTACAGGACTTCTTATGATATATATGCACTCTATGCACAGTGTGCAATGCCTTCTGTTGTCACACATCGATTAACATCACAGGACTAATGTAGGTTTAAGTGTCTTTCCAAGAACACTTTGAGACGTGGAGACACTGGGGATAGAACTGCCAACTTTCTGGTTGGAAAATGACTGCTCTACCAGCTGACACATGGGGAAAAAAAGGGAAACAAAATGGCACACAGCAAACACGATGAAGTGTATGGTGAAGAAGAAAGTGAGAAGAATTTGCATAAACACCAATAAAGCACCAATATCTTTGTTGTTCCCATCGTGCAATATTTTCACTTATTTTTCATATTTGACTCTTAAGAGAAAAGCTGTGAAATAACTGCTTGATGAAGATGAGCTTTGAAGAAAATTTTGTAGTGTGTGACCACTTTCTGCAGATCAGTTGTGGAGCATGAACTCAGTAGGTCTTCCAAACTCAATCACATGAGAAGCATGCCGACTAGTGTGAACAATACAATACAAAGACACTGGACATGTAAAACTGAAAATGGTATGAACAAATAATTCACACTAGGTCTATTTTGGGGTACTGGAGAGGAGGATCCGTCGGATAGTTGAATCTCGGATTCAGGAGGGGCAGTGTGGTTTTCGTCTCTTGCCGTGCAGCAGTGGACCAGCTCTACACCGTCAGCAGGGTCCTAGAGGGTGCATGGGAGTTCGCTCAGTCTACAGTCTACATGTGTTTTCTGGACTTGGAGAAGGCATTTGACCGTGTAACTCAGGGAGTCCTGTTGTGGGTGCTTCGGGTGTATGGATAGGGGCTGTTCGGTCTCTGTATGACCGGTGTCAGAGTCTGGTCCGCATTGCCAGTATAAGTCGGATGTGTTTCCGGTGAGGGTTGGACTCCGTCAGGGCTGCCCTTTGTCATTGGTTCTGTTTCTAATTTTTATGGACAGAATGTCTAGGTTCAGCCAGGGCGTTGAGGGGGTTCGGTTTGGCGACCTCAGAATCGGGTCTCTGCTTTTTGCGGATGATGTGGTTCTGTGGGTCTGTGACCTTCAGCTCTCACTGGAGCGGTTCGCAGCTGAGTGTGAAGCGGCTGGGATGAGAATCAGCACCTCCATATCCGAGACCATGGTCCTCAGCCGGAAAATGGTGGAATGGCCTCTCCGGGTTGGGAATGAGATCCTTCCCCAAGTGGAGGAGTTCAAGTATCTCGGGGTCTTGTTAATGAGTGAAGGATGAATGGAGTGGGAGTTTGGCGGATCGGTGCGGCGTCAGCAGTAATGCTGGCTCTGCATCGGTCTGTCGTTGTGAAGAAGGAGCTGAGCCAGAAGGCGAAGCTCTCAATTTACCAGTGAATCTACATTCCTACCCTGACCTATGGTCACAAGCTGTGGGTAGATGGCGGATGCAAGCGGCCGAAATGGGTTTCCTCCGCAGGGTGTCTGGGCTCTCCCTTAGAGATAGGGTGAGAAGCTCAGTCATCTGGGAGGGGCTTGGAGTAAAGGCGCTGCTCCTCCGCATCGAGAGGAGTCAGATGAGGTGACTCAGGCATCTGGTGAGGATGCCCCCTGGACGCCTCTCTGGGGAGGTGTTCCGGGCACGTCCCACTGGGAGGAGACCCCGGGGGAGACCCAGGACACGTTGGAGAGACTATGTCTCTCGGCTGGCCTGGGAACGCCTCGGGGTCCCCCCGGAAGAGCTGGAGGAAGTGGCCGGGGACAGAGACGTCTGGGTTTCTCTGCTCAAGCTGCTGCCCCCGCGACCCGACCCCCGGATAAGCGGCAGATGATGGATGGCTGGACAAATAATTCATGAATTAGACCATAAAAGATGGTATTTCCTTGTTGTGACGAAATGCTTCAAATGGCCAGTTGTGTTTAAAGACTCCCACTGGACATGTGTTAGAAAACTGAAAGCTTTGCCTCAATGTTCCATTGGACATTAACCCGACTGCAGTAAATATTCTTTTTTCTGAAGCAATAGTGGTGGTGATCATCATATGAATTGAGGATCAGAAGTTCACTAACATCTCAAAGCTACTCCTGCTTTTGTAAAATAGGCAAGTTCTCTTGTTTGAGAGTGGAACAGAACATTTTAAGCAGTGCTAATAGTGTGATAATATAAATAGAAAGATAACTTGACAAACCTAAACACAAATTTTTCTATGAATAATAAAATATCCATGGTGCCCTACTTTTTAGCACCATTTAAGCTTTGTCTTTCATGCTACAGTTTAAGTTGAATTGTTTTTAAATTGACTAAAAGTATTTTTTCCACTGATTTTTTTTATGATAAAGTCATAACTTTACGTAATCAAACTGTTGTACTCGCCAGTGGATTTTAAATGTCTAAGACCACAAATCTCTAAGAAATGTCACTTTTTTATTTATTTAATTTGGAAATAATTTTTTAAAAACACAAATTTGATGCGTAAAATGCAAAATAATTAAAACTTCTCCATCAATTCTAGGCTGTCACAATTCCCTCCAGATTAACGGTCTCATTATGTGCGTGTGATTCTTTACAGATTGCAAGGAAGCGACACAAGGTGATCAGCACATTTAAGAGTCCAATGGGGCAGACAAGACCTCCATCCTCACTGAAACACATATCATTAATGCCACTGTCTCAGATTCGTAGAGTACTGGATCTGCAGGACACTGAGGGTAACAACAACAACACGCACACACACATAAAAGTTAAAGCATTAACACTTAAAGTTGATATGATTTTAGGTTGCTTTATTGTCCTCCCTACTGCTTTAACACCTTCTGTGTCCCTGAAGCAGAATGGAAGCAATGAAAAACCATAACAAAAGCCATTTCCAAGTTTGTTCATTCAAAGTTAAGGCTCCTAAAATGAAGTTCCATCTCAGTTAAAGCTTGACCAGGTGCACAGTTTTTGTGAGCTTTTTTTTTTTTTTTTTTAAAAACACCGCTTACAAAAGATTGCATGAACAATCTGTTTTTTATTTACTTTCTTTCATATGGTCGTGTCCCTGAACACAGAGATGGGGATGAGAAATTATTTAATGCAACATATTGATCATTTAGGTGCTTCTTGAAGAATGTCCCTTGTTTTTCCCTACCCAACCACTGCACCTCAAAAATACTCTATATTCCATTAAAGTATTAAAAATACTTTAATGGAAGCTAGTTTAAAAATGTTCCCCTTTAATGTCTATCTTTTTGTAGAGCTTGAATTTCACACAAAGGAAGGACATATATTGTTTGAGTTTGGGTTTGAGTTACAATACATTACAAATGTGGGCTTTAAGTGCAGACCCTAAGATTTGATTTAAGGGTCCTCTGGATTTTAAAGGGTTTAGAAATGTCAGCTCTTCAAAATCAATTGCGTACAATTAAAATAACCGTTGATGAAATCTTATGTTTAATTCAGTTCGCTTTCATTTTATTTATATAATATTAACTCACAGACTCCAAAAAACTGCCTCAAGGCACTCTACATAAAGAAACTCAACAAATCCATCTAATGCCCGTTTTCTGCCAAGAGTACTGTGTCTCAATGTGTTTTAAAACACAGGGACAACAGCTAAATAAGCTGATTAAATACTTTCCCTGTTACAGCGTATGTTGTATTCAAACATACCGGCCCGGTATGTACCTTTACCTTCCAGGGAACAAGCCTATAACTACGACTAAATGAAAGGATGGCCTTGCATTGTACCTAGTTTAGTGTGTTTGACGACAGCTTCTGATAATCATGATTTTCTGACATAACTAGAATAGTTTATAATTTTCAATGTGACCACAGACATTAACCACAGCACCCCAGAATAAGCTGTGAGCTGTCGTAGAAATAGTAGAATTCATCAGCCTCTTTTTTTTTTTGTTTTATAATTTTTAAAAAAATTATTTGTACATTAGTTGTTGTTGTTGTTTTTTTAAGCCTGTGACACATTATGGCGAGTAAACGTGTTTCTGCAAAGAAAAAGTGAGCTCTGTCCTCTCATCTTTCCAGCTGCTGCATCTGTAGTAAAAACTGCTGGTGCACCCAGGTGTTGTGAGCACATTAGTGCTGTGCTGAGCTGGTGGCAGTTACAAACCCCTGGCTACTACAGGTTGACTTGCTGGTCGAGATTGAGGTGACAGTTCTTGTAATATTCCAGGAAGGGGGTCCAAGTCTCCTGAGATTTTTTTAGGGATCTATTTGAGTTTAATTTAGTTTAATAAGCTCCAAACCCCATAGAAAGAATCTGAGAGAGAAGGAGGGAAGTTATAATTGCTCTAGATGGGAGACTGAGCGGAAGTCGTCTGTAGTTTGAAATGCCTTCTAGATTGTGACCAAATCCTGATTGAATGATAGACCACATGGATGAAATGAAATTGATTCTGAGATGGGGACCTTGCGCCACATAATACAGAACACAGGTTGAGTGGGCTGCTGACATTTTCCATATGCACCCAAGCGTCACCTCTATCAGCCTGATCTCCTTCTATCCAGTGGAACATGTTTTTTTATGTTGCATGCCCAATAGTAATCAATGAAAATAGGTAAAGCCAGGCCTGAAGAGCAGCTCTTTTGATTCTGTGTGGTTTACCCTTCCAGATAAATGATGATGTGCTAGTCTGTATTAAATTAAAAATTCAGAATTGGGATGTTTTGGAATTGATAAATTAATTTTGTTAGCACGATCATTTTGATAAGATTAATTCGGCCAGCTATGGATAGAGGGAGCTTTGTCTTTTTTTGCATTTTTCAAACAAGATGCCAACATTTTTCATGAAGCGGGAAGAGAAGCCAGGTGTGATCTCAACTTCAATGTATTTGAAGCCCTTCCTAACAGTTCTAAATGGGAGATTAATTCATTTTGTGTCCTGCGAGTTTCCTAAATTGAGTCAGGGTGCTGAGAATGGCAGGAACTGACTTAGCAAGTGTGCCACATATAGGATTATGTCCCCTCGCTCCTAGGAAATCGTTTGATTGTCGAAGAGCGGTAGCTAAGGGTCCAATGGCGAAAAGTAGGAGAGATAGGCTGCATCCCTGACGTGTGCCTCTGCTGAGAGTAAAATATTCAGATTGCTCCCCATTGATAATTACTGTGGCTACAGGGTGGGAGTAGAGAAGTTTTATTCAAGAGATAAAAGACTCTTCAAAAACAAAAGCTTTCAAGGTAAAAATAAATATTACTCGTTCAAACGCTTTTTCAGCGTTTAGTGATATAACCATTTCAGGGGAATGAGATGGAGACGAGCAACGATATTGAGAAGCCTTCTGAGATTTGAAATGGAGTGCCGGTTTAAAATGAAACCTGTCTGGTCTGGTGAGATTATTTGTGGGATAGCCTTCTTTCGTCTTGTTGCTAAAATCTTAGATAAAATTTTGTAATCTATGTTCAGTAAAGAAATTGGATGATAGGAAGCACACTGGAGCGGATCTTTGCCTGCTTTTGGTAAGAATGTTATGGCAACCTGTCGTATTCCTTCCTGGAATATTACAAGAGTTTACAGAGACCACGAAATGAGGATGAGGATACTAGTACTATGGTGACGTAGCCACTCTTTTTTTTTTTTTTTTTTTGCCAGTTTATTGCTTCGAACATCTTTACTTTCAGGCTTTGAAGAAATGTAAAAAAAAAATCAATCAATAAAAAATGTTAAAACAGAGATTGTGGTGACAGCAAGAGAGAAAGAGACTGCAACAACAAGCACTGGGCAGTGTCTGTTTTTTTTTTTGGGCTAATAACCACAGATCAGAAAGATTTAGCTCCGTGGTCAGAGATTTGTGCAGTGACAGAAAAGCACAAATTGGAAGGAAGGAAGAGATGCAAAGTTGCTTATATTCAATAAAATGAAAATGCACGAAGAGAACCATAATGATTGGTTAATTGTTTGCAGGCAAGGACTCTGAGGTCTTAAACCCACATATTTCCATGCGTTTCCTTCTTTGTGATGCTTCCTTTACTGCTGCAGTCTTCAGTTGTTTATTAGTCTTTCTGCCTTAGTTTTTTTTATTTATTTTTTTTAAATAAAGGTTAAGCTCTGTCAGTTTGAGATCAGGTGATACACTTGGCTATTGCAGATTCTTCTACTCACTTGTATTAAAAGATTCTTGGATTGTTTTCACAGTAAAGATGGAAAATGACCCAAAACATAATGTGAATTGCCATCTAATCATCCCGATTTTCTGGAATGGTGCAGAATTAATGGCAGCTTGCTTCAAAAGCTCTGGACATATTGTGTTTTTCCAGAAGAATTATTGAGGAGATGTTCTGGATGCAGTGCAGAAAAAAAACAGAGAAAAAGGTGGAGGAAGTTTAAACCATTTCTTCCCTTGATCATCGTGGGTGTGAGATAACAGGCAAATAAAATAGATGAGCTTGGAATAATGATGAGGATGCAGCCTGCTGGTATCGGAAAGACAATATCATCTTTTTTTTTTTTTTCCACTGAAACATGACTGCAGGGACATCACTGACACTGCTTTACTCAGATTTAAAACTGTAGGGACATCACTGACACCATGAACGTCAATCAGTTTTAGGACTGCATGGGCAGACAGAGACTGCAGACTGAGAGGTAAGAGTGAAGGAGGAGAGATTACAGTGCTTCATAACACATGGTGTAATCCTGGACATATCACTGAGAAGGAGCATCTCTGGACCCCAGATGTTGAACTGTTGGCTATGAGTTTCCACCCATGTTGTCCATTGAGAGAGTTAGCACGTGTTAGCTGCCAACGCTCTGAGTGACATCATCAGCTAAATTGATGTCAAGATACAAAAACAGCACCCCAATCCATAGATGGCGATCTCTGAAGATTTATGCCTCACCTTCCTCTCTGCTACACTTTAACGTTCTAAATGTTTTGTAAGCTGATTTTTCTCTTTTCTTTTGTCATCTATCTATAACAATAGTATATCTTTGAAAGTAATTTACACTGCAGCATTATAATTTCCCTTAAATAAAATATTATTGAATCGAAGCAAATTGATTGATTTCGCCTCGTCTGACAGTATATTACTGTACACTTCAGAATTCTCCCAGCTGCTTCTGTCCTTTGTCACATCATAAAACAGAATGAACTTTGTCAGCATGTTTTCATGACTCTAGGGGAAAAATATTCTGTTAGTCAGAATAAAAATAAAACTGCAAAGCGTAAACCACTTTTGAAATGTACAGAGCTTCACAGCTGTCCAGTTTGCTGCTTGACATGATAGTTTTGGTGACAGTGTAACTGGCCAACCTGAAAAAAATACTGAGGAACTCTAAGGGGTCATTTCTTCCCCTTGCGTTGTGGCATGGCTTTGGACATTCTTCATTCAACAAGTCAAGTCAGTTTTATATATCAAGCTAGTTTAAAGCAACCGTAGAAACAAAGAATGCTATTCACAGAATTAAGGCACAACAATAGTAAAATATGATGACCCCCTTCCCCTCCTGAGCTTGATCACGACATAAGAACACTGGTCCATTTAAATGAGTCTGAGCTCTAACCTTAACCTCAACCCAGTTTTGCATGCACATGTATTGAATGCCACTGAAAACAATGCAGACTCATTGGAATGGATGTTTTGAAGGCCTTTTTTCTCACGACGCTTTTGGTGTACGTCCCCAGTTACTTGGAAACAAATCCAGGCTTTATGTCATTATTCAAGCCAGTTGCCCACCTGTCTCTTATTCCCTTGTTACTTTTACTGTCCATCCATCCATTTTCTATACTCACTTAATCTGTCGGTTGGGTCGCGGGGGGTGGAGCCTATCCCAGCGGTCATTGGGTTACACCCTGGGGTACACCCTGGACAGGTCACCAGTTCATCACAGAGACAAACAACCACACACACACACACACACACACACACACACACACACACACACACACACACACACACACACACACACACACACACACACACACACACACACACACACACACACACACACACACACACATTCACTCACTCCTTAGGACAATTTTAGAGACACCAATTAACCTTTTTGGATGGTGGGAGGAAGCCGGAGTAACGCATACACTGGGAGAACATGTACGCTCCACACAGCCGGGAGTTGAACCTGGAACCCTCTCGCTGCGAGGCAACGATGCCACGATGCCACACCACCGTGCAGCCCTACTTTTAATGTCATGTTAGAATTATATTTATGAAGCTTTGAGACTATTCCTGTACACTGGGCGCACTGCTGCATATTTTTCAGAGTGAGCAGAGGAGTTGCAATGACCTCAAGGCGAGCCACGACAGCCTTGCATAGCATTGCGATTATCCTAATGCTTCTGGATAGAATCGCTGGCACAGAGCAAGTTTTGGTTTGTCCTCTGGAACAAAGGTTTTACCTAAAATTCTTTACTTCCCTTCAGTTTCCTATCTTGTTTAATCCTTATTATTATCCTAATTAATCCTTATCCTTTTTACTAACTGATATCACACCCTTTTTAGATTTTAGAAAAAAGATGATTTATTTAATTTTCATCCATCTTCCACTCTATCATTGTCTGTCTTTCACTCACACTTTTTTTTTTCTTGTCTGTGTTCCTCAGAATGTATGAATGCATTTGCCTTGGTAGTTCACCCTCCAACGGAACAGGAGAACTTGTTGTTCAGCTTCCAACTGGTTGGAGAAGAAACGGTTAAAGGCACCTGGCTCCGTACACTTTGCCGTCATGTTGCCAACACGATCTGCCGGGCTGATGCGGTGAGAAGTCATACACTTACACACACAAATGGAAGAAAATGAGTAATCTGCCGTTTACCCATCATCCCATTTCCCAGACGGACTAACTTTTGATTCCTCCCTTTGACTCCATTCTGCATGTCTTAATACCTCTGACCATATATGTGCGCAGGGGAATTAAGGTAACAAAATGACACCTCTTTGCCACGGGGTACGATTTTAAGCCAACGCCAATTAAGTATGATATGTGACACTGCTCTATCATATCTTAAAATATTTAGCTTTGAACAATTTCCAGGTTATAGGAAGGAGGATTGAGAAAATACAAGCTGATTGAGCTTTAATTACACAAATGAGATGAGCCTTTTAACTAGCAGGAAAAATAACTAATAGTTCAAGAAACTTTTTTGACTAGAAAGTAAAACTTGTTAATTCAGCCGTGATCTCTTTATCCTTCATTGTGCCAGAAGAGGAAACATTTAGAAAATGGGAATTTTAGTGTCATTCTGTGTTGGTCCAAATAAACAAGCTTTCCCACTGATATGAAAAATCTTTTTGAACAGGTTACATTCTAAAGCTGTCACAAACAAGTTAACTCTACAGTCTGTTAGTCTGAAGAAAGCACATCTTGATGATTTACAGAAAATAGTTTGTATGTGAAGGGGGAAAAAGATTTTCCACTGCACAAGTTAAAAATGCTCTCTAGTATGTAGATGTGTGTGCATGTTTCCTTGTGATCCAAGAAAATATTTTATGTTCAGAACTTCATAACAGAGTTATCACAAGATGTATACTCTTGGTTAGTATCTGAAGCAGGGGAGCCAGGTTCCACTTTGGAAAAAATTTACTGAAAGGAACTAATTGAAATTTGAAACCAAGTAATCCCTAATCACAAAGATTATCCTAAATTCCACACATTTCAAAAACATGGTAGTGGAAAAGTGAGAAAGAAAAAGGACCAGCTTGTACTTCTGAGTAGCGAGTACTTGTACTGTGTCTTGGCAGCCATACTTGAAATATGTTGCTTGAGTGGATTCTTCTCTTATTTTTGATACTTTTCAACATCTGTTATGATGAGTTGCCTTGCCAACGCAAGAGTTGTTTACTAACGGTCGCAGGTAATTTAGCTTTCCAAATGCCAAAAAGCCCGAAATAAGACACCAAATCTCCAACATTTTGAAGAGGAAATGCTGTGGAAATATCGGGCAGGAGCTTGACAGGAAAATAGGTGGAAGAAGACATGCGAACGGATCTTCTTTCGATTTTGATGGAAAATATTAGATAGCTTGAAAACACATTGACAAGCTTGGCGTGCCCGGGAGGACATACTGTATTGCACACTGCCCTGCAGTCACTGTTAAAAAGCCTTATGGCTCTGAGGACAAACGATCTCCTGAACCTCTCTGTCCTGTAGCACAGTGAGATGAGCCTCTCGCTGCAGCTACTTCTCTATCCTGTCTGGATGTTGTGGAGGGATGTTTGTTATTGTCCATAATAACATACAGCTTCGTCCTCATCTGCTGTTCCAGTTCTGAGAGGGTCCAGTCCCCTGCCCTACCACTTTGTCCAAATGCCCACAGTTTTTGTCTGTCGTGCCACTCCCCCAGCATATGACAGTGTGATAAAACATGCACAGTATTTCACTGCAGACATGAGCCTGTGCTGTCTCAGAACAAAGGCTCTAACCCTTCCTATGCATTGCATCTGTATTGGGAGACCACTTCAGTTTTTCATCCAGTACTACCCCCAGGTATTTGTAGCTTTGTACTTTATCTCCTCTCCATCAATGGAGACTGGCTGGCATGGTAATTAAGATCTCTTGAAGTCCACCATCAGCTTCTTGGTCTTGGCGGTGTTCAGGAGAAGACAGTTCCTTTTACTCCAGTCAGTGAAGGCTTCCACAAGGTCCCTGCACTTCCCGTTCTGTCAGCTGTGCACACATGCCACAATAGTTGTATCATCAGAATATTTCTATATGTGATTGTACATAATGTCCTATGTGTAGAGCGTGAAAAGTAAATGAGCTAAGACAGTTTCCCATGGAGCCCCGGTACTTCATTCTAGTTTCTCACAAACACAACTCCCCATTCTGACATACTACAGTCTAGCAGTCAAATGGTCTGTAATCCACAACGTCAGGGAGTGAGCCACCCCCATACCTAAAAACCTCTGTCAGTATGGGAGGTCATATGGTATTAAATGTGCTGGAGAAGTCAAAGAACATGATCCTCGCATATAAACCAGGCACATCCAGATAGTCAAATGCCCGGTGCAGCATGTACAGAATTGCGTCCTCAGCAACCTGCAGTCTGTCTCATGTAACAGACAAAGAGCCACTCCAAGGTCTTTATTATGTGGTTTGTCAAAGGCCCTTGATGTGTCACTGGTGATCCCTGGTTTATTATTAGGATAGCACTGTATAGTCCTCTCTGGAATCACATTGTCCCTACAGAAGTTAATGTAGTCTCTGATGGTGTTGACCCTCCTGACCATATCTATGTCATTTCCCTCCTCCTCCAGCAGTGCACCCCAGTCTGTGTCATCAAAGCAGTCTCTCAGTGTATCCCTTAACTCTGGTGACCACTTCTTGAAAGATCTGGCTGTACCAGGAAGCCTCTGTGCACAAGGTCTGTATGTAGGCTGGAGACAGGCAGTGCTGTGGTCAGATCTGCCCAGTGGTGGAAAAGATACAGCCCTGTAAGCTTCCTTCACGTTAGCATAGAATAGATCTAGTCCTACATGCACGTGTTGGACAGTCCACATACTGTACAAAGCCAGTCAGGCAGGAGGATAGAGAGACGTGATTGAAATTCCCTGTGATTGGAATGAATACTTCAGGGTGCTGGGTCTGTATCCTTGCAACATTGTCACGGATGAAGTCACATGCTGTTGTAGGTGCCACCATTGGTGGAATGTAGACAACAATACCAAACTATGTAAAGACACAGACAGACAGGACGGCATACCCTCTTTCTTAACAGTCCCATTCTGGGGGTTAACCTATCTCAGATTTAAAAATGGGATTAAACCCTGCCTCCTGCTCGTCCTTGGTTTTCAATCTGCTTCCACGGCTGTGTAGCAGGGTGTATCCACATATGAGTCCTGTGTGTTGTTGTTCAGCCAGTGCTCAGATAGACACATCAACAAGTTCTCCTGCTCTCCTTGTATAGCCATTAGTTCATCACAAGTACCTCCAGCTTGTCACACTTGTTTTAGCAGCAAGTTAATATTGAGATTGATGTTATCTTGGACATGCTAAAGTGAAGGAGAGGATCTCTACCTGGGACATTGAACTGCTAGCTTTAAGTTTATGTTCATACCATCTATCAAGAGAGCTCTTATGGAGACTATATTGTTGCCATGACTGAGTGTATGAAAATTACATCAACTTTTGTGAGGAGAGTATTGTTCCTACAAGGACAGTAAGGTGCTTCCCCAACAACAAACCCTGGATCCCCATTGACCTGAAGAAGCTGATAAAGAGAGGGAAAACGGAACAACAGAGTGCAAGGAGGTGTGCAGGAAAAAATTGAAAAAAAGGTCTAGCAAAATAATATGAGAGATGTGTGGTCAGGAATGAAATGTATGCTGTATGTATGCACTGGCACAGGTACTGGCACACTTATCTTCAGTGATAATGTAGCTGCTGATGGTAGTGAATTCTGAGGTGTATAGAAACCTCTTATCTGCTTAAGTTCCAGTAAATGCCTCCAAACTCATAGGACAGCACTTCATCCTGCAACAAGATAACAATCCCAAAACATAATCGTAAAGCAACACAAGAATTTCTCAAAGTTGAAAAAAAAGGGGGAATTCTTAAATGGCCAACCAGTACCCGATTTAAATCCAATTGAGCATGCCTTTCATATTATGAAGAGGAAACATAAAGGGACAAGGCCCTGGAACAAGCAGACGCACATCAAGACATGCTGAAACCTCCTCTGCCTCCCCCTCCAGCCTATGTGTCTCTAGCGGTGAGACTGCAGGTCCTGATGGTGTCAGCCCAAGTGTCCTGGAGACCTGTGCAGAACAGCTATGTGAGATTCTGCAATACCTCTTCAACCTTAGCCTGAGTCAATAGAAAGTTTCAGTGCTATGAGAGATATCCTGCCTTTTTCCATTACCTAAAAGAAATCTGCTCTCCATGGCCACTGACTAGTTGCGCCAACATCCCATATCATAGAAGTCCTTGAGAGACTGTTATTGGCACACCTAAATAAGCAAATGAAAACCTTTCAGGACCTACCACAGTTTGCTTATTGTCCTGGGGTTGGTGTTGAAGATGCCATCATCTACCTCCTTCAGCAAGCCTGCTCTCATCTGGACAAAGCAAGCAGCACTGTGAAGGTTAAGTTATTTGATTTCTCTAGTGCTTTTAATACAATTCAGTCTGCACTGTTATGTAAGAACCTGCACAAAATGCAGGTAAACATCCTCACAACCACCTGGATTATTGACTACCTGACAAACAGACCACAGTTTGTTAGACTGAATGGTTGTGTATCTGAGAAGGTGGTCAGCAGCACAGGAGCACCACATGGGACTGTACTCTGACAGTTTCTTTTCTCTCTGTACACCTCAAACTTCAAAACAGAAATACACCTCAAACAGAAATACTCGACTTTGCAGTTGTTTGGTGTATCAGTGACTGACAAGAGGCTGTCTACAAGAAAAGAACATGATAGACTGTACTTCTTGAAGCTAAGGTCCTTCAAGTCTGCACCATGATGTTGTAGTTGAAGTCTGTTGTGGAGAGTGCAATCTGCTTTGCAGCATCTGTTGGGGCAGTAGCATCAGATCCAGTGATTTAAAGAAACTGAACAAACCGGTCAAGGCTAGTTCTGTGCTGGTGACTGCTCTGGAGCCCTTTGAGCTGAATGTTAAAGGAAGAATGCTGCACAAGTTGGTTAACATAAAGAAAAACTCTGATCATCCTCATCATAACACTTTGTTGAAACAACAGTGTGATCTGTAATTTATGTCACTGTCACACATACAGGGAGCAATGGCATGGTGGCTGTAGTATTCAAAGCAGTAGAGGGTAATGTTGTCTGCTGGTCTACCTGGCACCACACACGCTTTTTTCCCCATTGGGTCAGCACTACAATGTTGATAACAAGATGTAACTCTGCTTGTTAAACCCCCCCTGCAGGGTGAAGGGCAGAGGGATGTTAACTCTATGCAAATTTAGGTACACATCCCATCACATCTCAGCTTTTTTTGTTTTTACAAGAATACTGTTTCTGTCTGTACTGACTACATGTGTTCAAGTAAAGATTTATTATACTAAGTTTGAATTTTTGTTTTTCTTGTTACCAGGAGGATCTCATTCAATGCACAGACCCAGACTCATTGCAGGTCAGCACAAAGGATATGGACAGCACACTCAGTAAAGCATCCAGAGCCATCAAAAAGACTTCTAAAAAGGTAACAGCAGTTTGGCATGAGAAATATAGTACGTTGTACAAATAGTTGTGAATGTTGCTTTGAATGATGAGTCGATAACTGTGCACAGCTGAATATTGTATGGCAGACCCAAAGGACACAGCCTTGTCTCAGAATGACCACAGTACAAAACAACTGTAACACAAATGGTGACTGTTGAAGAAGGGGAAACATTTGCTTCACACCACTCTTTTAAACCACAGCAACCTGTTCTTGGTTATTGGGAACAGCTTATAAATTAAAAGAAAATCTCATTTTCATTTTGAAAATTAAATGTGTTCATTGCAAAGCCAACAAAACAGTAATATATTGAGGACTGACATTTTTTCAATGTGTGTGTGTTAGGTAACAAGAGCATTTTCCTTCAGTAAGACCCCAAAACGTGTGATCCAGAGAGCGTTCATGGCCAACAACACTCCAGATGAGAAAACCCAGAGGCTAAGTTGTGAAAACCGTGTCTGCAGCAGCTCCACATTAACTGTAAGTCTGTCTGTTTAGTTGCCTGTTGGAGGAAATTATTAGCTAATTTCAGGGAGAATAACAATTTGACATAAAGCAAAGTAGTTCATTTTGTTCTATTTAACTGAGATCCAACAAACAATTGTATCTCATTAATTAGTACGTACTTCCTTGTGTCAAGCACCCAAAACGGGACAGTTCTGGTTTGATGATACTAAATAAAAAACGTAGTTGAATGCATTGAATGAATTCCAGCACAGTGGTAAAATTATACATACTATTAGATATAGATATTCAGCGAACCTAATGCTGAGTTAAATGTTTCTTGTTCGTTACATCCCAAGAATACACATTTGGTAGCTATGAACAAAAATCTGGAAGACTTCTTAATGGATAATTCATAATGATTCAAAATGGGTAGTTCATTTAAATAAGTTGGTTTCCTTGCATGGACTCAACTTCTAAGCACGGTTCACATACCGAACTATGAAAAGGCAATTCCAATCTGGCTTTATTTGTTCCACAAGTTCTGATGTGTACTTTAGGCCATTTTCTGTCCAGACTAAATTAAATATGACAAACTTGCAGATTAGCTTAAGCCTGAAAAAAACAAAAAAACCCAATAAACTGATAATTCCTTTATCCCGCCTTTCATAGTTTACTGACTAGCAGAGGATACTGCACCACTTCCGAGGTTAAATTATTTTCCATGTATGTTCTGATTGAACAAACAAGATATTTGGTGAATTATCAATCCCAGAAAAAAAAAGCCACACCAAATGTTGTACTCAGTCTCACTGCGCCTGCATGACATACCACCACCTAACCTGCCTTCCTAGCATGGTTCGCCCATTGCTGCAATAAATTGACAAATAATTTTAAAGATGTTGTAGAATAATATTTGAAATTCAAACTCTTTATTCTATGTCGTAATTTTCTCTGTGTGTTTAATCTTAATGCTTTTTGTTTTCTGTTTCTATCTTAATTTTCTAATATTTAAACCCCTGCTCCCTATGTGCCTTCCTTCTGTTATTTACTCTAGATGTCTCGATCTGCCTCTACATTGAGTTTGAGTGATTCTGCTAAAACAGGTGCCACGGTTCAGCGCTCAAACTCCCTGGACCATCCTCCTATCAGAATCAGGGTCCCTGTCTGTTTTCGCACCCCCTCTACCTCAGCTCAAAGCCTTGCCAATAGCTCCTCCTCTTATACTGCTACTGAGCTCAGCCAAAGCCTCAACCTCAACTCTGACACCCAAGAAACCAAGTCCATCTCTCATTCACAACCAGTACAACCTCATTTGAGCCTCCCTATTCCCCAAAACACCACCTCTATAACCCATCCCACATCCACCTCCATTCCAGCTGTCCACAACATTTCAAATCAGTTAACACACCCTTATCCTGCGCCTGTTAATGTCAAAACCAGGATCTTTTTGGAATCATGCAGGGATCCTCAAGTACCCTTGGACCCATGCAAAGTTCTCCTGTCCAGTCCTCTCAAAGAGACTCTGCTCTAAACCATCAATTAACTCATTGCTGAAATCTCATGTGAGCAAACGTGATTGTTATATCTTCTCATCTTTTGTTGACTTCAATCCTATTTCTAACTTGAAATTAAACATCACTAAGTGCTGCCTACACCACATTTGCCTTTTAATATCCAATTTTCACTGGTGCATTTCTCGTCCCAAATCAGCTCCTTAGAAGCGCAGACCCTGCCACAATGACAGATCAAAAAAAAGGGATCTCCAGAAATGAAGTTCTTGCTAGATATTGGCATATGTAAACACGGCTGAGATTTCAAGGGTTGATTTGGAGTAGGGGTTTTGTTGAAATTACCTGGGCTACTAACTGCTGCTGGTGGTAATGGCTTCAAATATTCACAAGGTGGCTGGTATTGAAAGTGGGCTGTAATCAGAAATGTGTGGTTGAACAGAAGTCTTTTGTCTTTCCAGGTTGAAGCCAACTTTTGTGTATGGGGGATTAGACTTCAAAGTTATGCTATCTTGCACAGACTATTTTGTTTTCCTGTCAGACTTTTTGCATGTTAACACTGCACAAGCCAATGATGATCATTTCCTGGTTGTAAGTTAAAATTGGGATTATTAATAATTAATTAACCCTACATTACCCCCGATATGTTGTGTGTATGTGTGAGATCGTAAGGAAAACTGCCGCATATACATACATACATACATGTATACATGTTTTTTTTTTTATTACTCACACATTTATTGTATTCCTTTTCTTTTTCTGTGTTTCCAGTCGCATCACTCTCCCTCCATGGCCAATTTGCCATCCATGTTTGAGAGGAAATACTACACATTCAGTCGTTCAACCACCCACCTCTTCTGATATACCAAAGTATGAGAGACCGTCAGTGTGGGATTTCACCTCGTTTGCCCACGCAAGAGATTAGATGACACGCATCTGTGTGAATAAAGATAAAGCTTGTAGTAAAGTATAACAAACCTTTATTTGACTGTGTCGGATCTCAGCACAGACTTTGCAGAGTCAAGGAAAGTGTGTTTTGCAGCAGCTGGAAAACTGCATGGTTGGCAGACATACTGATATTTTCCAGTATCAGAATTGTCCAGCTTCCTATCTAAAGCATTGTCAGAGTAGTATAAAAAACAATTGTTTATAATCTTGCTATATCTAGCTATTATCTTGCTAAGATACTCTTCGTGTATTGAGCTAAAATGGTCCATGCTGTAGACAACTATGTCTGTGTGTTTATTCTGACGAAGAACTTCTGGCATCTGTTCAAATATGCACTTTCATTGAATGAAGCATGTATCATAAGTGGGACAGTACTGTGCCATGTTTGGGGCTGAAGGTGTCTAATGCCACCGACTGTGGTGAAGTTTTCTTTACCTTAAAAAATATTAAATAAAGGATACCCTCTTTTTTTGTTTTGCTTTATTTCACATTTTGTTGATTGATGGCTTATCTTGACAAACGTTGGTTTCTGTTTCATCACTTAAATTTTGTGTTTACACTTCCCTGTTCAGCTTCTCAGCATTTGTTGCCATTTTTTCCTCTTGCTGAAGTCTGGACACTAACTTCGGAGTACACATCATGTTAGTTTGAATGTAACCTATTCCCATGTTACTTGTAGTTAGTTTTATTTCATTGTGCTTTGGCAATATGACTTCACAAGGTTTTTCTCTTTCTCAAATTAATGCTGTTGAACTCTGTGCTTTATGCAGTTGTTAAAGTTACAGGCTTTATCCCTTGACTGTTATAGCTTTTTAATTAACTATCTTTGTGAGGAACCTGTATATTAGCTGATATTTAATATTTCACTGTAGTGGGGTCGACTTAAATTCACGTGATATGATTATATAATTTATTTCAATTAACCCACCTTCTTATCATACCCTTATGATTACGTTTTTAAAACATTTTTCAGATTTGGTTGACATCCTCTTCCTCTCTGTATGAAGAACATGTTTATGAAGTCTGCAATGTGTGTTTGTTTTAGAAGGGATGCTGTATCTCTGTACATATTTATTCTTTCTGAATGCAAAGAGACTTTTTAAATGACTATTTGTTTATTCCAATTTTACACTTGTAATGTCTTTCATATTCTTGCTACTAATCTCTTTCTAGTTATTTTATTTCGATAATAAACACACTTAAAAATGTACTGGAAGATTTTCTTCAATCACAACGTGTAGTTAGAATTTCTTGAAGGTACACGTCAGGCTATGGCGTAGGGGTCCATGTCGTCGAAATCACAGAAGCATAAACTATGCTTTATTTGTCTCCTATTACCAGGAATCAGGGTATCATTCGTTCTTTCCATTTTCAATTGCCAACCAAAAATCAAATAATGAAAAATTGACTGGTTATTTTGTTTTTCATTATAACACCAAAAGCTAAAAAAAAAAATGCCTGTTTTTTTCATATTTCACTTTTAGGCTCAGATGAAAAATATGAAATGGAAAAACGGGCACCAGGACAGAATTTGATTTTAATATTTAATTGGTCGGGTTTATGTGACCCGGAAGTTTGGTAAGGCTGCTGAGCCTGGGAGGCTGCACAAGTGCCCAACAATCAGCTCACGAGCTATAGCACAATCAGTCAGCTCACCGGCACCCATCGAGCACGAAGACTATATAGTATTTTTGTAAATAAACTGGTTAGTTGAGCTACTTGAAATTTTTATTTGCAAGTTACTGCTATCGTTAGCTTAGCTAGTTTGTTGATACAAAATGCATATTTTTTTCAGTATTGTGTTAGCTACTTTCAAGAGTGACTGGAGAAATTGCAGGCTAATTATTGGGATAATGATGATTTCATATTGCATATCATTATTCAGTCGGCTGCCTTCAAGGCTGACAGCAGAAATTAGTGCCTTGCAGGCTGATTATTATTATTATTATTCCCCATTCCTTTCTTACTATAGAACTCTATGGGAGTGTTGCCACTCTCTTTTTACACCACTCTGGACATATATACATAGACGCCGCATTGACTGCTGCCGCTCACTAGAGGGGCGTGCCTACAAGGGCGGCCATCTTGGTACAGTGCCACTCGCTCCTACATTACATCTATGGAGGAATGGTGTTTTTACACAATAAAAATGATCATAAATCACTCAGTTGTAAAGCTACTTTCACGAGGTTTGTTTGTCAAACGTCAAACAGACAGACAGACATGGAAAAAATGAAAATAACCCAGAAAAGATCAGCTGTATTCAGATCTTTATTTAAAGAACAAATAAGATATTCAAATTAGTATTTCCATTTTACCCGAGTAGCATTCCTGTCTTTCGGCTCTTCATTTATGAGGTTTTTCTTGTCAGATCCTCGAGAAGAGTGTGAACATTTTTTCTCACCCTTCGCTCCCGGAGCATGCAGTTCCTCTTCTTGTGCTCCAGACTCTCCACTCCATCACGAAGTCTGGCCGGCGTAAACCGTCCGACACGACGAAGACTTCCAGACTTACAAAGTTATCAAATTCACCAAATAAGTTAAAATAAATGATATCACTCATGTTTTTGTCTGTCTTGCCGTTGTGATAAATAAACAGTGAAATAACGTTGAGTCTCCATTGCCACGGTCACCAAGTAGCGTTTGAGCCAGTGCGATAGTTTAGATCTGTCATCAGGGAAATTGACCGGAATGTTTTTCCGAAGTGTCCATTATCACCTTTTAACCTACACCCTCCAGCTCTCATGATGGTCTCATGTGTTTGAAGAATATTACACGCAAATACTCACAACATTAGAATGAGGTTCAGCTTCAGGGAAATGCTGAGGCAAGTCCACTGGAAGACAACCAGCATATTTAAAGCGTCCAAGCACCCTGTATCATAGCTACATGCGTGATGTTTTTAACAAATCAATGTGTTTGGAAATTGGTCCAAAATTCAGCAAATAATTCTACTTTAAGATTGAGGAGTACCTCTTTCCTTCGGAAATTCATGCACCGCTGCCACTGCTGGCCCTGTACCAAGCGGCGCCGATTTTTGATAAGATACAACCGCCTTAACAGTAGATGTAAGCGTAATTAAGCTCCCTCAATTGGACTTGAAACACTAGATTTTCAACATTTTCTTGGAGCTTCCACTTGAGTTTGAAGATCCTGTTTGTTATTTACAATGAGTTTTCCTCATTGCATGTTTATACGTCATACTCATTTGATGTAGGTGTTGGTTTAGAGGTTTCTGGAGTTCCTTTGACAAAAAGTGCTCTGTCTTTTTTCTTTCCCCTATTAACCAGAGCAACTGAAATAAGTTAACTTAAATAGGCATTATGAAGATAATAAAATTAGTTCTGAAATATGTGCTAAATAGGAAAACTAAGTAACATGGTTTTTTACGCTTAAGGTGGAATTTTGGATGTGGAGCTGAACGAAGATATGACTATAATCCAAAAGAGCTACTTCGCACCATGGACAAAGTCTGCACGCAGGCCAAAGAAGTCCATTGTTCAAACGATTGTAGTAGGTTTTGGTTTATTTATCCATTGCAAGCAAACAAAGAAACTTTAACTTTAACTGCATCCTTCTGCTTCTCTTGCGCTATTAAAGAAAAAAGACATGCACCCACCACGGTAGGGCTGTAGCGTTACTCTAATGTCACAATCCAATATGATACACGATATTCAGCCTTCGATACGATTTAATGCACTTACATAATTTTCTGAAAGATTTTAAAGGGAGTGTGATTTGACATGAAATGTCGCTGATTGTTCTGGTGGTCTGTCCTTTGAACCGGAAGGACAACACTGCCAGACAAACAAACATGTCACTAACGTGTCTTCAGCGTACGCAGACTTATGCTTATGTTGTGAATTGTCGACAGCATATCCAGTATCACGTCAAATCCATGTCCTGCATCAAAATATTCTTTAATAGCAGCACATATGTTGTCACTAGCAGTGCCCATATTTTGAAAACATGTAAACCATGTCCTTCCCAAAGGACTTTGCCATCCCTCTAAATAGCTGATTATAAAAAAGATTAATTAGTGTCTTTTAAAATGATTCATAGGTTTTATCCCTGTAAGTTATTTCTACGCAGATACAAAAAGGATATTGACATGGACTGCTCACTCTGCACACAATCTGAGGAGTATGTCTGTAATTTGTTCTAGTTCTTTTTCATATGTTTTCTGGCAAGGTGCCTGTACATTCATTTCCCAGAAAATTTTATCTGGTTTCTCTCTTACATATGTAAACGTACTGTTTGGGTTCCTCTCCTATCCTGCAAACAAAGATTAATATAAAACTGAATACCATATACACAAATCCAAATTCTCTAATCACAAACCATATTTTTTAATTTTTGAAAAGGAGCTCAAACAATACATTACAACAATCCAACACTATAAACAGAAAAGCCATCAAAACTACTGAGCTATACACTTTATATAACTTATTTATTAACTAATTTATCACTGTTTTGTATAATGTGACCCCCTGGCATTGTATTGTATTATATCAATGTTTTGTGTTTTCACTAATTGTAACGTCTGACTTTTTAATAAAGTTTGCTTAAAAAAAAGAAAAGGAAAAAAAAGCTATACTTTATCGGGAAACAAAATATCGATATATATCGCAGTATCGATAAAATTGCTCAGCCCTACACCATGGTGCATGCTAGTCCTACATCTGCCTATCTTCTTGTGGCTGGCTGAAGCCTCAAATTCCCCACATTACTAAGAAAACCTAACTAAGTAGATAACAGCAAAATTTCATAAAAACAAACATCTTAAGTAACAAACGAGATTGGCTGAGCTCCTTGTCCTATCTCTGAAGCTGAGCCCAGCCTCGCTCCGAAGGAAAACCATTTCAGCCACTTGTATCCGCATTCTCGTTCTTATGTTCATGATCCAGATCTCGTTACAATAGGTGAGGGTTGTAAAAATTTGTCTATCCATCTCTTGCTCCAACCTGCCATCACTCGTGAATGAGGTACCCAGGTACTTAAACTCCTCTGCCTGAGCCAAGGACACGTTCCCAGCCCGAAGAGAGCATTCCACTTTTTCAAGTTGAGAACCATGGCCTCAGTTTTGAGAGCTGACTCAAAACTGACTTTCATCCCGGCCGCTTCACACTCAGCTAAGAATCACTCCAGTGCATACTGATGGTCCTGGCTTGAAGAAGCCAACAGAAACATATCATCCGCAAAAAGCAGAGACGCGATCCTGAGTTTCCAAAACTAGACACCCACCTCTCCACGACTACACCTTGAGATCCTGTCCATGAAAATCAAAAACAGGATCGGTAACAAGGAGCAGCCCTGATGGAGTCCAAGACCATTTTAAACAAGTTGAACTTAGTGCCAAGAATGCTGACACAGCTCTTGCTTTAGTTATACAGGGACCAGATAGCTTGTAAAAGCATCTCAGGTCCCCCATACTCTGTCAGCACCCCCCACAGAATCCCTCAGGGAACACATTTTCCAAGTCTCCAAAACACATTTAGACTGGATGGTCAAACTCTCATGATCTCCTCAGTAACTCTGCAAGGATAAAGATCTGGTCCACTGTGCGAAAGCCACACTGCTCCTCCTGAACCAGAGTTTCAACAGACGGATTGAGCCTCCTCTCCAACACCCTGAAGTAAACTTTCCTGGGGAGGCTGAGTAGTGTGATCCCCTTGTAGTTGGAACACACTCTCAGATCCCTTTTCTTAAAAATGGGAACCATCACCCTGGTCTGCCACTCCATAGACATTGACCCAGACCTCCATGCGACATTGAAGAGGCATGACAGCCAAGACACCCCCACCATGTCTAGAGCCTGTAGCAGTTTTAATGTAAACAAAAGAAACTTGTGCTAAAGAAAAAAGGATCAAACTCAGTGAATAATTCCCTATAATCTCTGTATAGACCAGTGAGGAGTGCTGTCCAACATGTCATTGGGGTCATCAGGTGTGAACCTCCTTTCATCAGTGTTTCGTCTAGTTGGGCCCACGACACCTCCAGGAAGCTAGACAGTGATCACTGGCGTCCCAGAGTCACTCCCCTAATGCGAGCCATCACTGCTCCTCAAACCACAACAACCATAATGTTCCACAACCCCAAGCTACCCCAGCCTCTCCCCAACTGCACACTAATCATAGCGGGGTGGGGATACAAACCCTGGTTCCGGTACAGGGTAGAAATAGAAGAGGTAAAGATAAGTAGGAATGGGATTCAAATCCTGGTTTAGGTAGGGGGTAATAAAAGTATAGAGTGTGCCAGAGGTGGAGGCAGGACGAGACACAATTGCAGACAAACTCACCTAAACAGTCCTACAATCACTAAAAATGCCAGCAAAAACAAGACCATACAGGCCATCTCACCTAAAATGGCCGCATGGTTTCAAAAGGCTCACATGGGCCACACCCTCCACTTAAATATATCCTGGATTTTTTCCTTCTTCCAAGAGTCTGTTTACTCTAAGTGCTCCCCCTGCTGGGCCCCCAACTACTATTGCTTCTTCTGATCCAAATCCACTGACTAGACCTTACTGCCTCATCTGACATTTCCTTCACTACTTTCCTTACACTTTGTCCACTTACACCCAACACCCAAATCCTCTACATCCTCCTTCCACTGGACATATCTTAACTTTCCATCCTTGCTGCGCTGCTTCTGCCCCTAACTCCACATACCTAAGCTTTTTCCTTTCATATGCTTCCCCCACTAATTCCTCTCAAGGAACAGTCAACTCTATGAAATAGACTCTCATTCTACTCCTAGACCACAAGACTATATCGGGCCTTAGATTCTAGAGGCTATTTCCTGAGGAACAACAAGCTTTCCTCCTAAATCTACCTGCATCTTCCAATCACAAGCATCCTCTAAGCTGCCTTGCCTCCTTCTTGTCTTATTAACTTTCTCCCCTTCTTCCCCTTAGATCCTCCTAAATTTACTTGCCTTTGTTTATCTTCAGTACCTGCAGCTAAGCTTCTTAATACTTGTTTATGCCACCACGTATACCGGCCTTGTGACAGACTAACATAGCTGGTCTCCATATTAAGTTTTAGGTTCTGGGGAGTTGGCAATACATCATATGTTACCCCTATTAAAAATCTAATACTCCTTTCATCCATACTACACAGCTCTTTCCAACTAAGCTTTTTCTTCTCAACACTTTCCCAATTCAACCACTGTCCCTGTTTAGCCTGAGCCACTGCCTTTGTACCCCTTAACATTTCCTCCCGTCTATGAACCTGCTCAACAACTAGCTCTTTCTTCTCCTTGGGACCTGCTCTATTCCACACCGGTTTGCCTGGGTCAAGGCCCAAGCCTCCAAGACCTATTTGAACGTTACCCACAATCTCTGTATGTCTAAGAGTTGCTTCTGCATCCTGAGCTGCCATTCTTGGTTTCCATTTCCTTCCCTTGGTTGGGTTTGGAACGACCTTACTAACTACCACATATTTACTCCCAGCTAACAGGAGCTCTGTCCTAACTTTAGTACATTTAAACTCCTCTACTAGACTAGATACTGGGAGCTGGAGTATGCCTTTCCCATACACTATCACAGTACTTAAGTATCTAGGAACACCTAGCCACTTCCTAATGTAAAAGCTAACTAAGCTTTCCATTTTTCTGCAACAGATAATGGAATTTCATACACAGACAGTGGCCACATCAACATAGGAAACAATCCAAACTGTAGACACCACAGCTTCAACTTTCCTGGAAGCCCTGATTTATCTATTCTATATGTAATGTTTATTTTGTCGTCTTTATATAAAGTTCAACTACGGCCAAGACATTGTTGAGTGGTTCTTTCAAGCTGAAGTTATGACATATTTTTGGCGACGAGGATAAACTTTTTGTTTTGGACATGTTGTCTCCGTTTTGTTGTGTTTTTAGCTGAGCTAGGCTAAGGAGTGCTAGTTAGCTGGCTAAGTGGCTGGTACGAGTGACCCACGGACAGGACAACAGTGGAGGGGAGATACGATCCGTTGCAGAGGTGCAGTGCAGGGACGACAGGCACAGTGTCGGCGTCTCCGGAGGAGCCGCTCAAGGAGGAGAGAGAAGCACCGGAGGCTGCAGAGGAGCTGCGTGGGGACCGGGAGCCTCGCACTCAAATGGCTACATACGGGACTGTCGGTGAATTTGTGGAGGGAAACGAGGACTGGACGAAGTATGAGTAAAGGTTGGGACACTTTTCTTCTGCTGATGAGATCACGGAGGTGGCTAAAAAGTACTCTATTCTCCTGAGTGCGTGTGGAGCAAAGACCTTTAAGCTGACAAGGAATTGGAACTGGGAGATATCCCATATGATGAACTGGTCAGTCTCATGGCGAACCACCAACTTCGTAGCTGAGTTACGGCAGCTGTCAGAGCATTGTGATTTTGTGACAGTGCCAAATGGGTGGAGTGTTTTCGCTGTGGGGGTGCACACTGTGCAAATGATTGCAAATTTAAAGATGCTGTCTGCCATGCTTGTAATAAAAAGAGGCATTTAGCCAAGAAGTGCAGAAGTTCAAAGGGGAAGGGGAAGCTTGGGCTAGGAAAACTACATTAGGCTCAGGCAACCACTCACCACCTAGATGAAGAGGGTGTGTGTTCCTTCAACATGTTTGGGGTGGAAACGGATGAGGAACCACCTAAACTCTATAATGCCACAGTCAATGTTAGAGGGCAGGACATTACGTTTGAGATTGATTCAGGAGCTACTGCATCCGTCATCAGTGAGAAGGCATACAGGAGAACATGGGGGTCTAACCAGCCTCCTCTCAGACAATCAAAGCTCAGATGCAGGACCTACACAGGGCAGCCCATTCCCCACTTAGGAGTGATCTTTGTGGACATTTCAGCAGAGGGTAAAAAGGCAAAAGCCAGGGTGGTGGTTGCTAAAGGCAGAAGGCCCAGTCTTTTGGCTTTGAAAAATCCGACTAAACTGGCATGACATAAAGTATGTGCACATAACAGACGACATTCTGAAGCAGTACAGTGAGGTGTTCAAGGATGAACTGAGCACACTGAAGGACGTGACAGTAAAGCTCCATGTCAACCCTGAGGCCACGCCTCGGTTTTTCAAGCCCAGGTGAGTGCCCTATGCAATGAAGGGCAAAGTTGAGGAAGAGCTAGAGCGTTTGCAGAAGCTGGGTATCATCGAGCCTGTCCAGTTTTCAAGGTGGGAGGCGCCTATTGTTCCAGTGTTGAAAGAGGACAAAACTGCACGGATATGCAGGAACTATAAGCTCACGGTGAATCAGGTCTCCAAGCTGGAGAAGTATCTGTTGCCACGCATAGATGACCTGTTTGCAACCCTGGCAAGAGGGAAGCTATTCACAAAAGCTTGACATGAGCCAGGCGTACCAACAGCTGCTGCTTAATGAGGATTCAAAAGAGTATGTTACAATCAATACACACAAGGGATTATTCAAGTATAATCGCCTGGTGTTTGGAGTGGCGTCCAGTCCCGCCATTTTCCAGCGAACAATGGACACTCTGCTGCAGGGGATTTCACATGCAGCAGTCTACCTGGACGATATTTTGATCACAGGAGCCACATAGGTGGAGCATCTGGCTAACTTGGAACAGGTGCTGAAGAGGTTCTTAGACACAGGGCTGCGATTAAAGCGCAGCAAATGTGTGTTCCTAGCACCAAGTGTGACCTACATGTGACACAAGATCACACCTGAGAAGCTCTGTCCAGTGGAAGATAAAGTGAGAGCTATTAAGGAGGCCCCAAACCCCAAGTGTGTCACTGAACTTAGATAATTTTTGGGCATGGTAAATTATTATGGCAAAATCCTGCCCAACCAGCTTGTATAGGTTTTGGCCCCACTGTACAAGCTGCTTCCCAACGACACTAAGTGGCAGTGGTGTGAGGAGCAGAAGGGAGCTTTTAAGGAAGTGAAAAAGCTCCTCCATTCAGGAACGCTCCTAGTCCACTATGACCCAGATAAGGAGATAACCCTTTCCTGCGACATTTCACCATATGGCGTTGGGCAGTCCTTTCGCATGTTATGGAAGATGGGTTAGAGAAGCCAGTCGGTTTTGTTTCATGTACGCTGACAGCAGCAGAGAAGGGATATTCACAGCTGGACAAGGAGGGCCTAGCCATCGTTTTTGCTGTGAAGCACTTTCATCAGTACCTCTGAGGTCATGCATTTAAAATCTATACGAACCATAAACCACTCATGAGCCTTTTCAGTGAAACCAAGTGCATCCCGCCGCTAGTGTTAGCCAGGATACAGTGCTGGGCACTCACACTGTCAGCCTACCAGTACACTATAATGTACAGAGTGGGTAAGGATAATGCAAACGCTGATTGCCACCATTACCTGAAACACCTACTGTTACATATGTACCTCCAGAGACTGTTTTCTCATTGCAGAGGCTGCATAAAGCAGTGGACAGAGAGGGACCCAGTCCTGTACCAAGTCAGAACTTTTCTTTTATAGGGCTGGCCCAGTGTGGTGGAAGGAGAGGAGTTGAGGCCTTATGCTAAACGCAAAACAAAACTGAGTCTGCAGGATGGCTGCATCTTCTGGGGTGCGAGGGTCATCGTGTCGCCCTCAGGCCATGCACAGATTATGGAAGAATTAGACGATACTCATCCAGGTGTATCTCGGATGAAAAGCCTTGCAAGATCCTATGTCTGGTGGCCGAGACTGGATCTGGAGAACAAGGTGAAATTGTGCACACAGTGTCAAACCAATCAGAACATGCCTCAACCTGTTCCCTTGCACCCATGGGAGTGGCCAGACGGCCCCTGGTCTAGACTGCATGTGAACTTTGCTAGTCCTTTTATGGGGCAAATGTTTCTTATAATGGTGGATGCACTCTAAATGGAGGCCCACATCATGAGCAACATCACAGCTCCCACAACCATTGACAAACTCAGGCAAGTGTTTGCAGTCCTGACAAACTGGTCTCTGATAATGGCCTGACATTCACCAGCGAGCTGTTCAGTGAATTCATGCAGAAGCACATACGGACAGCTCCTTTCCACCCAGCCTCAAATGGGTTAGCAGAGTGGGCTGTTCAGACAGTGACAGTGTCCTGTTTAAATACTGCCTCACGCCACAGACTACAACTGGACGCACTCCAGCAGAGATACTGATGGGGCGTAGGCCTAAATCGAGACTGGACCTGCTGCGTCCAGACATGAAGGCAAAAGTGGAGGAAAAGCAGGAAAAACAGAAAGAAAGGCATGATCAACATGCATGTGAGAGACCCTTGAAACCAGATGACTATGTGTCTATGTGAGGAACTTCAGCAGCAATAGCAACTAGAAGTGACTACTAGAAGTAACTGCTCAAGATCTGAATATGTATTTCTGAGATACTCTTCCACCTCTGACTTTATTGCCTTAAGCTGCCCTCCCTTTTCCTGGTTAAACAACTCTTTAACAAACTTGAACGGGTCCTTGTAAAACGCAGTTCTTACATATTTTATCTTCTCTCTCTTTTTCCTAAGATTTTCATTCCTACTGAGTATTGCTAGCCTGCTTCTCAATTCTTCCTGCAGAACCACAATCCCCTAGAGGTGCTCTCATATCCCAAAGTTGAAGGCAATCTGACTGACAAATTAGGTGCTCCGGTTACAGCGGCGGAGGTACAGGAGGCGATTGGGCAGCTGCAGAGCGGCAAGTCCCCTGGCCCAGATGGGTTTGTAGTAGAATTTTATAAGGCATATTCAACACTAATAATCCCACATTTGGTTAATGTCTACAACGAATCCTTTAATAATGGCAGATTGCCTCCAACCCTATCAGAAGCCAACATCTCTCTTTTATTAAAAAAAAGACAAGGACCCCCTTGAATGTAGTAACTATAGGTAACATATTTGCTTCTTTCAAGGACCTTTTTAATAAAAAATTTCGCCCTCTCATTGATAAGTGCAAGCTAGATCTGACTCACTGGTCTTCCCTCCCTCTTTCCCTAACTGGCAGAGTTAACCTGGTTAAGATGGTGATTCTCCCCAAATTTATCTATTTGTTCCAACATATTCCAGTTTTTATTACACAGTCCTACTTTCAACAGCTAGACCAGACAATTTCGTCATTTCTGTGGTTGAATAAACTGCCTCGTATTAGAAAAGCTGTTCTTCAACTCTCCAAAAAACAGGGCGGTCTGGCACTACCCAATCCTATCCAATATTATTGGGCATGCAATATGAACAAAATCAGTCACTGGCTTGACAGAGGAGCCGACGTAGGCCCATCATGGGCTCTGATAGAGCTATGGTCCTCAAAGTTCTCGTTACTCTCCCTTCTTACCACGCGGCTCCCCCTCAAGACCCATAACGTCTCGCAGAACCCTGTTATTACTAATTTGCTGAAGATCTGGAATCAATTTCGTAAACACTGTGGCTTGAATGGACCTTCAACTCTGGCCCCTGTTGTTAAAAATCATCTATTCCTACCCTCCTTGTCTGACCCTACCTTTACCATCTGGCGAAACACAGGTTTATTACATGTCAAAGACCTTTACAAAGAAAATATATTTACTGATTTTACAGAGCTCGCAGCCAGGTTTGAATGACCTCGGTCTCACTTTTTTCGTTTCCTTCAAGTCAGGCACTTTGTCCAAACTGCTTACCCACATTTCCCTAACCATCCGCCTGGATCTCTGATTGACTCCCTGCTCACCCTCGATCCTGTTCAGAAGCGCTCAATCTCTGTGATTTATAATTCCATTTCCTCCTTTAACCCTGACCAAACAACTCGTCTGAAGCAGACCTGGGAGCATGAGATAGGAGCTCCAGTCTCAGGCGACCAATGGAACCAAATGCTTAGGCTAGTTCATACATCCTCTATGTGTGCCAGGCACAGATTATTACAATGTAAAGTTCTTTTCAGAGTGCACTACACAAACGTCCGACTGGCGAAGATATACCCAGGCACCAGTGACAGTTATAATAAACACACTAAACATAAGAAAGATCAGACCATACCTAACCCAACAAGCCACCCAACTCCTGGTGCAGGCCATGGTCATCTCCCGCCTTGACTATTGCAATGCTCTCCTAACTAGTCTCCCAGCCTGTACTATGAAACCTCTGCAGATGGTCCAGAACGCGGCGGCGCGTCTGGTCTTCGATCAGCCTAAAAGAGCACACGTCACCCCTCTGTTCATTGAACTCCACTGGCTGCCCTTAGCCATCCGCATCAAATTCAAGTCACTCATGTTAGCCTACAAAGTGCTTAATGGAACGGCACCCATCTACTTGAATGCTCTTGCAAAGGCTTATGTCACAACTCGGTCCCTCCGTTCGTCCCAGGATTGTTGTCTAGCAGTGCCTACACCACGCCTAAGACAATCCAAACTCTTTTCATGTGTCGTCCCATGATGGTGGAATGACCTACGAGCGCTACCAGAACAGGGGCGTCCCTGTCTATCTTCAAGAAACTCTTGAAAACCCAGCTCTTCAGAGAGCACCTCCTATCCTAGCACTTACCTTGTATTTACCTTTCCCCTCTATCTTTGCACTTTATCTTTCTGCACTTCCTTCTATGCCTGCACCCTATCTCTACTCTGTCACCTCTGACAGAGTCGGACTAGTGGGTTCCTTCTATGTAGTTTATTGTTAGCTTTTTATATAGCTTGTTATATCTTCATTTGTAAGTCGCTTTGGATAAAAGCGTCTGTTAAATACATAAACATAAACATAAACATAAACATAAACATAAACATAAACATAAACATAATATATGTAAGCAGTCGCCTGCTAACCACACACATATGTTTTGGTCCTGTTCGAACCTCACCAGTTTCTGGTGCCAAATGTTTGATACACTTGCAACAGTGCTTCAAGTGGATCTTAGCCCTGAACCTTACACGGCCCTATTTGGCTCTCCTCCACCTAGGACACCTAATCTCCCTGCGTCGAAACGCCGGATACTGGACTTTACCACTCTATTGGCCAGACGCCTTATTTTGTTTAAATGGAAACACGTTCTTCCACCTTCACACAATAGCTGGCTTAGAGAGGTCCTCACTCATATCAAACTTGAGAAGGTTATATTCTCTCTGACAGGTTCTGATAATGTCTTTAACAAAACCTGGCAGCCTTTCTTAGAATATCTAAACAGAACTACTATTCACCCAGAAAGTGACTAGATGCCACCTTACTACTTCATATCTACCTTTCTGTCTTATTTTGTTATTTTATTTAGCTTTATTTGATTGATTTATTTATTTTCTCTAAGTATGTTATGGTTTATATCTTTTAAAATTTTTTTTATTTATTTATTTTTTAAAAATCAGTGGGTGGGAAGGGCTTGTGGAGTAAGTTTACCGGGCCCCAAAAGTTATAGAATAAAAAGGCATGCTGTCGAAAAATTGAGGTATGCTGTCGACAGTTAAGGCATGCTGATGAAGGCGTGCTGTCGAAAATTAAGGCATGCTGTCGACAATTAAGGCATGCTGACGAAGGATAATATATGGAAAAGTACCAACGTTTAGCTCTGTGTAAGGACGAGTCAGGCGTTAGGGTCATGGAAAGTACCTAAGGTCAGTGTCGAGTCACGCATCAATGCAAACATTGTAAAACAGGAAAAATGGATGTAGAGGGGAAGTCAGGAGTAGGGGGAAGGACTATTGCATGAATAGAGGTTTTAAAAAAAGACATGACTAAGGGACCTGCCACGGGTAAGCTAATTGATTAAAACATAATGGTGGAAGATTGGGGAAAACACGCCATACGAAAGGAGGGGCCTGGGGAGGAGCGTCCACAGGCCCAACTTGTATAAAAGACGGGACTTTCAGAAGAGTTTTCAGACTTAGCCCGGGCTACTTCTCATGTATGGTCGAATTGTAACTCTGCAATAAAACCATCATTGGACCGCGAACCAGCTGAATCTGTCTCATCTTTGACATTCCGTGACTTCTCATCTTTAACTACTGAGTATAGCACATTAGGTAATTTGGACTCCACAAAAGTCATAACAATTGGCGAGCCAGCTTTCCAGGAGGAAGTGACGACACCGGAAGGCCTCGGGCGCTGGTTGGAGGCCAGGAACCCCAAAAGGGCCCACATATCCACCAAGAACAGGTGAGATACCAATTCCTTTTTATTTTTTCCAAATTTATGGGGATCCAGCCTCCACCTAAGCTCCAGTGGTCAGAAGGTATTAAAACACTATCCTAAAACAACCTAGTAACATTGAATGTGCATACGGCTTTGCTTTGCGGTAAGACGTATTGCATCACTTCCTGTTGCTTTGTGTGTGTGCACTGTGACAGTTCTCGCTCTCCTTGAACTACTAATAATCACCTTATTTCTCCCTATAATTTACACATCTTGCATAGTTAACTCTATCCCATACTTGTTATATTCTAACGCTCACTCTTACAGATCTTTAGTCTTTATTTTTCACTTTTTAGCGGTGTATCTGGTTCTCTAGCTTAGCATGGCTACCAGTTCTCTTCCTCTATCTCCTGCTTTCACCTGCTCCGTGTGTCAGATGTTTAGTTACTCCTCTGCCTCCTTTAGTGGTAATGGTACATGTAACAAATGTAGTCTTTTTGTAGTTTTGGAGGCAAGGCTTTCTGAATTGGAAACTCGGCTCTGCACTGTTGAAAACCACCCGATAGCGAGCCAGGCCCCTTTAGTCAGTGCGGAGCCACCTAGCGTAGCTTGCTCTGTTAGTCGTCCCCGAGCAGATCCCGAGCAGCCGGGACTTAAGAGTGGCTGGGTGACTGTCAGGAAGAGGAGTCATAGTCCTAAAGTCAAGCCCGTGGTTCACCATCAACCTGTCCACGTTTCTAATAGATTTTCCCCACTCAGCGACACACCCGCTGAGGAGAAAACCCTGGTAATTGGCAGCTCTATAGTCAGAAACGTGGCATTAGAGACACCAGCGACCATAGTCAAATGCATTCCAGGGGCCAGAGCGGGCGACATAGAATCCTATTTAAAACTGCTGGCTAAGGATAAACGTAAATACGGTAAAATAGTTATTCACGTCGGCGGTAATGACACCCGGTTACGCCAATCGGAGGTCACTAAAATTAATGTTGCATCGGTGTGTAATTTTGCCAAAACAATGTCGGACTCCGTAGTTTTCTCTGGACCCCTGCCAAATCTGACCAGTGATGACATGTTTAGCCGCATGTCCTCATTCAATCGCTGGTTGTCTAGATGGTGTCCAGCAAACAACGTGGGCTACATAGATAATTGGCAATCTTTCTGGAGAAAACCTGGTCTGATGAGGAGAGACGGCATCCATCCCACTTTGGAAGGAGCGGCTCTCATTTCTAGAAATATGGACGAATTTATTAGTCATCCAAAAACATGACATCCCAGGGTTGAGACCAGGATGCAGAGTTGTAGTCTTACACACTTCTCTGCGGCTTCCCACCTGATGCTGCCCCCCCCTCAATCAAAAAACACAAAAGGAGCAAATCCTCTTGTGCAAAAAAAATTTAAAACAAAAACTTTAACTGAACAAAAACATCAAACTATTAAATGTGGTTTGCTGAATATTAGATCTCTCCCTTTGAAGTCTCTGTTAGTGAATGATTTGATTTGTGATCATCATATTGATATATTTTGTCTTACAGAAACCTGGCTGCAGCAGGAGGATCATGTTAGCATTAATGAATCAACTCCCTCTGACTATTTAAATGTTCATGTTCCTAGAACCACAGGCAGAGGAGGAGGAGTGGCAGCTATCTTCAGATCAGGGTTACTAATCAGTCCTAGACCCAAGATTAGTTTTAGCTCTTTTGAATCTCTGATTCTCAGTTTTTCCCACCCAAAGTGGAAATCACAAAAATCTCTTGTGTTTGTTGTTGTGTATCGTCCACCTGGCCCTTATTCTGAGTTTCTGTCTGAATTCTCAGAGTTTTTATCCCAGTTAGTGCTGAGTACAGATAAAGTCATTGTAGTGGGTGACTTTAATATTCATGTAGATGTTGAAAATGACAGCCTAAATATTAACTTTAATTCTATATTAGACTCTATTGGATTTTCTCAAAGTGTTCACAGACCTACTCACTGCCTTAATCATACCCTTGACCTTGTGCTGACTTATGGCATTGAGAGTGAACAGTTAACAGTGTTCCCTCATAACCCTGTCTTGTCTGACCATTTTTTAATAACTTTTGAATTTACATTACTTGACTACACGGTTTCTGAGAAGAATTCTACATATAGAAGGTGTCTGTCAGAGAATGCTGTAACCAGATTTAAAGAGTTGATTTCATCATCCTTTTCTTCACTGCCATGTGCTGATATGACACAGGACAGCTACCTAAATTTTACTCCAGTAGAACTTGACTCTCTTGTTGACAGCACTACAGCTTCAATGCGTACAACACTGGACAATGTTGCCCCTCTGAAAAGGAAGGTAATCAGTCAGAAGAGGTTGGCTCCTTGGTATAATTCACAGCTGCGTGCGTTAAAGCAGACTGCAAGAAAGCTGGAGAGACAGTGGCGTTCCTCTAATTTAGAAGAGTCTCAATTAGTCTGGAAAGATAGTTTAATAACGTATAAGAAAGCACTTCGTAAAGCTAGAACTGCGTATTATTCATTATTGATAGAAGAGAATAAGAATAATCCCAGGTTTCTTTTCAGCACTGTTGCCAGACTGACAAAGACTCCGAGCTCTGTTGAGCCATGTATTCCTTTAACTCTCAGCAGTGATGATTTCATGAGATTCTTCATCAATAAAATTGTTTCTATCAGAGAGAAGATTAATGGAATCCTTCCCATTATTATCACTGATGTATCATCAAGTAGAGCAGCTTTAGAAGTATCTTTCGAACCTGAATTGTATTTAGACAGCTTCTGTCCAGTTGATCTTTCTGAGCTAACAACAGCAATAGTCTCTTCTAAACCATCAACTTGTATGTTAGACCCAATCCCAACCAGACTGTTCAAGGAGGTTTTCCCCTTAATTGACACTTCCATATTGGATTTGATCAATCGGTCTTTGTTGATAGGATATGTACCTCAGACTTTTAAGGTTGCTGTAATTAAACCTTTACTTAAAAAACCTACTCTTGATTCAGAAGTGTTGGCTAATTATCGACCTATATCCAATCTCCCTTTTTTGTCCAAAGTTCTTGAAAAAATAGTTGCAGTTCAACTTTGTGATCATTTACATAGAAATAATCTGTTTGAAGAGTTTCAGTCAGGATTCAGAGTGCATCATAGCACAGAAACGGCACTGGTGAAAGTTACCAATGATCTCCTGTTAGCTTCTGATAGCGGACTTGTTTCTGTGCTTGTCCTGTTGGATCTCAGTGCTGCATTTGATACGATCGATCACAGCATTCTGTTACAGAGACTTGAACATGTTATTGGGATTAAAGGAACTGCATTAGGCTGGTTTAAGTCATATTTATCTGATAGATTCCAGTTTGTTCTTGTAAATGAGGAATCTTCCTCACACGTTGGAGTAAGTCATGGAGTTCCTCAGGGTTCTGTGCTTGGACCGATTCTTTTTACTTTATACATGCTTCCATTAGGTAACATTATCAGACAGCATGGCATAAATTTCCATTGTTATGCTGATGATACTCAGCTGTACTTATCTATGAAACCAGATGAAACCTACAGGTTGGTCAGGCTACAAGCCTGTCTTAAAGACATAAAGACCTGGATGACTCAGAACTGTCTGCTTTTAAATTCAGACAAAACTGAAGTTGTTCTCTTTGGACCTGAGCGCTTCAGGGAGAAATTGTCTAGTTATATAGTTACTCTAGATGGTATTTCCTTGGCTTCTAGTTCTACAGTGAGGAACCTTGGAGTTATTTTTGACCAGAATTTATCATTTGACGCACATATAAAACTGGTTTCTAGGACTGCCTTCTTTCACCTTCGTAATATTGCCAAAATCAGGAACATCCTGTCTCAAGGTGATGCAGAGAAACTAGTTCATGCATTTGTTACTTCAAGATTGGACTACTGTAATTCCTTATTATTGGGCTGTCCCACATATTCTCTGAAAAGCCTCCAGCTGATCCAAAATGCTGCAGCCAGAGTTCTGATGAGAACTAACAGGAGAGATCATGTTTCTCCAGTTTTAGCTTCTCTTCATTGGCTCCCTGTTAAATTCAGAATAGAATTTAAGATTCTTCTCCTCACATATAAAGCTCTTACTGACCGAACTCCATCATATCTTAAAGATCTCATTGTACAATATTTTCCTAACAGAGCACTTCGCTCCCAAACTGCAGGTTTACTTGTTGTTCCCAGAGTTTCTAAAAGTAGAATGGGAGGTAGAGCCTTCAGTTATCAGGCCCCTCTCTTGTGGAATAAGCTGCCAGTAAATGTCCGGGAAGCAGACACCCTTTCCACTTTTAAGATTAGGCTTAAAACTTTTCTTTTCGATAAAGCTTATAGTTAGGGATGGCTCAGGTAATCCTGAAACATCCCATAGTTAAGCTGCTATAGGCTTAGACTGCTGGGGGACCTCATCTGTCACACCTTTCCTCACTTTGCTCTCTTTTTCCCCCTGTTTAATTTCAAAATTGATTTTATGTACATGTGACATTATTGTGGTTATTAACCTATGTTTCCCTGTTCCAACAGATATCCTTTGAATGGCGTTATGGTGTTTTTCCCCCCTCTTTTCCCTCTTTTCTGTCTTCTCAAACCCCAGCTGGTCGAGGCGGATGGCCACCCTTCCTGAGTCTGGTTCTGCCAGAGGTTTCTTCCTGTTAAAAGGGAGTCGTTCCTTTCCACAGTTGCCACAGGCACGCTCAGGACGGGAGATTGGACTGAAGACACATTTCGGTGCAATCTGTTGGTTTCCTTAGCTAGGATATTAATTTTTTTAATTAGCTCTATATGAATTAATTGGATTATGATTACAATGAATTGAATTCCAATTGGCTTGAATTGGACTATATTACTTAAGTGCCTTGAGATGACAATTGTTGTAATCTGGCGCTATATAAATAAAATTGAATTGAATTGAATTGAATACGAGCAGAAGTAACAGCTGGTGATCGGTCCACGTATGAATGATTGTGTGAAAATATGACAAGTGTGGGATGGATAAGCTCCAACAATGCATATTTAACCTGTTGATTTGTCTATGGGCTGTTATGTCACTTACAGGTCTTGGAGTTGTAAGTTATGTGCTGGTGAGGTATATGAAGGGTGAAGAAGGAAGGTCTAATCAGACAGCCTCACTGACTGTCTGATCAAGAAGGTTGCAGTAAGTCAGTAAAGAAAGCAACAAGAAGACGAGAATAATCGTGTTTTTGTCTATGTTTTTGATGAAATAATTATATTTGTGACTAAGATGCTAAGGTAAAGCATAAGGATAAAAGTACCGCCTGTGGAGACGTCAACCACCGTGCCTTCTCGAGGAGTGGTCCAAGGCAGGGAAAAAACTGTAGAAAACAGTAAAGTACAGCGAGTACAAAAAGGTAACTGTTGAAGGAAGAGACTTTCAGTTAACAAAAGGATTGATGTTTTCCAGAAAAGTGTTGTAAAATGTACCTATGTTATTGTTAATGTGTAATTAATTAACAAAGTTAAAGTATAATTGGAATAGTTGCTAAAAGTGCAAACTAGGCATAGATGAAAGGTGTCAATGTTGTAAGAATAGTGCATAAGCATAAATAAATAAGATATGGTCGCTAGAAACGTCGTGGTGTAACGAATTGACTCACGATAGGTGATATTATCTCTAAAAGTTCCAATTAAGCATAAAGCAGTGAAAATAATTATTAGTAGAATAACAAAATTTTAACAAAAATTGGGAAATACCAAAGTGCAGATATCAGCTCTGCATTGAGTAGAGCAGGGGCAGTGGGAAAGAAAGCAGGTGTAAGAAAGTAGGTGATAGAAGAAAAAGTTAATAAGTAACCACACTACCCCGGAGATTGCTGTGAACTGCCATAAAACATGGGAGCCAACAAAAGTAAGCAGAAAAATGAGATAACGCCTGCAAAACTAGTCATGGTCACCCATCCAACAAACGGGGGCAAAATTCTCCGATGTATGAAAAGTTGGCACAGGATAACATCTGGTAAAAATCGATGGCCTCTCGAAGGCAGCTTTGATCCAAGATGTTGTGATGAGGTGGAGGAAAAGTTAAGAAATAAAGACAAAAAGTACGATCTAACACACATGAAGAAAAAACAGAAGAATGCTGAGCAGAGAGACATCCTGCAGTATTTCAGAGTAGAGGCCAGCAGAAACCCCATGATAAATAAAAACACAAGCCCCAGACCACCACCTTACAACCCTGGTAGAGCGGGACAATTTGTGCAGCTAGAGCAGAACAGAGCAGGGGGAATAATTACAGGAACAATAAAGATTATAGTAAACGAGGAAGAGGAAGAAGAAGAAGTTAGGCCACCCAGACACAGGGAGGCAGGTGCCTCATCATCATCTCGTCACCACTCAGAAAATAGGCCACGCAGGCAGAGGGAGACAAGTGAATCATCATCTCATCAGTATGCAGATGAGGGAACACATAAGAAATCAACACACAAGACACAGAGGGAGGTAGATGTAGAGGCAGAACCTAGGAAAACAGGATCGGGGAAGGATAGTGGCAACTGGAAAAAGAAAACAATGTTGGAAGAAGAAAAAGACCAAGCAATGGTCGACCGACTAATGACAGAGAGTCAACAGGGTGCGACCGGGCCAATACGGGAAAAGTCCGAAGAAAAGGAAGAGGGATCAGAATATTCGATTGGCAAAGGTGAGGCCGGGGACTCACAGGATGAAGACGAAGAGTCAGTCACACTAACAGACGATGAAGATGAAGACGAGGAATACGAACAGGAACATGAGAACCTGAAAAGTCAGCAGGCGTGCGGCAAAGAATGTTCACCACCCCCACGCTCTAAGACCACAGAGACAACTTATGATCTTGACTTACTGATGGAGACAGGAAACAAAAGTGAGAGGATGGAGTTGCGCAATCGAAGACGTCAGCAGAACTCACAGCGACAACCCCCCTCTGGAATGCACCCACTGCTGGCCAAAGGACCCAATAACAGCTTCAGGTATGTGCCATGGTCATTTATGGATATGATGACACTTGCAAGTAAACTAACTCCTTTAACAGACGGAGCTGACAAATGGATCGAGAAGCTTGAAGAACTCACTGGAGGACTTAAGCTGGCGGGTGGCGACATCAAGGCACTGCTGATAAAGACAGCAGGACAGGCAGCCGCCACAGAAGTATTCAGGATGGCTGGATATATCAGGTTGGCTACCACACACAAATATGATGCGATAACTTTCGACCTGATACGACCGCAGGTGTGGCAGGCCCTACGAGAAAAGTTCCCTTCACGCATGGATCCAGCTAAATTGGAGAAAGAATGTTTGAAGGATAGTGACAGCCCTTCACAGTTCCTGCATAACTATCAGAGAATGTGGAAGGCGGAGACGGGAAGTGAGTGGGACAGTAATGAATCAACAAAAGCTCTGTTTATGTTGTATGTGAAAAACGCCATGCCAAAAGAAGTACAAGATAAGTTGAATGCAGTGGTGGGACTGATGAAAATGGACTGGCCAGTTTTCTCTGAGCATATAATACACTATGTGAAGGCACACAGGGCTGAGAAACAGGTCCTGGATGATCAGAGTAAGATGCTGGCTACTAAACTGACTCAGCTACAAATAGGTGAACTGGCAAAGCAGAAGAAGGAGAGGGAGAGACCAAAGCCTCAAGCAGCAGTAAGTGTGGCCGCTCCAGTGGAAGGAGGACCAACAGAAGGAGGGGTAATACAGGCACCCGTCATTACACCCACCATGTCATCACCTCATGTTCAACCAACATCTGCTGTGCCTAATGTTTATCCCACAGCTCCACCTGCAGGTCAATTCCAGAATCAGCAGATCCCTCCAATCCATGTGCACCTCAACCAAGGGGGAGGCATCCAGCAGCCTGCAGCAGGAAGAGGATGTGGTGGCCCTTCCATGCGAGGTAGATGGAGGAGGCCCCAAGGACCGTCTGGGGGACCCCCACCTGGGCAATATCAACCACAGCCACAGGTAGCCTCAACGGCACCCTCATTCCAATCAAGACTGCAGTGCTGGGGGTGCGGACAGACGGGACACATGCAGAGGAACTGCCCGATCAACCCATGGCCAGAGCCCCAACAACCGGGTTCAGGACCCCCAAGCACTGGGACAGGTGCTAATCCTCAGAACAATGGACCATGGATGGGTCCAGCAGCACATTGGCAATAGGGAGGCCCAGAGAAACCTGAAGGGGAGGTGATTTTACCAATTTTAACACAACACCCGCATGCTGAACCCACAATAGATGTAACTGTATATAACCAGCATCACCAGTTCATGATAGACACAGGAGCCACATACTCCTGTATAGGAAAAGACGGAGCCAGCCTTCCCCTCTCAGCTTCGAAGATTCGAACAGTAGGTTTCTCTGGGAAAACACAAATAATACCAATGACTGAACCGGTTCCGTTGAAAATAGGAGAAAAGACAATTTATTCTTCTCTTTTATATTCAGCAGATACACCAATTAATCTCCTGGGAAGAGATGTGTTGTGTAAGCTTAATGCAAAAATCAAATGTACTCCTGATGGCATCTATTTTGAGGTGACAGACGACCAGTCGGATAAATCTGATAACATGTCTGTTCCTATGATGCCACTAACAACTCCTACAGGATCTCCACAGATGCCAACTAACAACCCAGAGGCCCAAGTTTTCTGGATGAAGCTGACAACACCGGACTCTTTTCTTCGTCATGAATGGGAAGCATGGAGACCACTGGTAATGAATCACTATGACATGGCTAAAGAGCCAACACTCCCACTCCATTGCACCATGTTTTACAACAAAGATCAAGTTCACGAGGACTATGAGAAAAGTTGGGATGAAAACATCAACAACAAAGCACTGATTGTCCAGTACGAAGACATCATAGTAGGACCTCAAGGGGCAGCTGCAGCTGTGAAGTTTGCAGGAAAAGATGTCAGTGACTGGTTTCAAGTCCCCAACTCCACACCTCACGTCACTCTTTTGATTGCTGACAAGTATGAATCACATGACTTGGGCCCCATGGTTCAAGCCGCAAGACAAATCAAAGATTGGACTCCCACAGACTGCCACCAGATTAGTGTCTCCGCAGATGGACAATTTTTCAAAATCACTTTCACATATGCAGATGAGGTGATAGCAGAAAGGGTTAAGGTATCCAGAGACAGAGTTGGGCTTATGGTGACAACTGAAGAACACTTGACACTATTAGAACAAGTCCCATCCCAAGTATGGTCCCAACACAAGACAGATGTAGGGATAGTGAAATCAGCTGAACCACAGCGATTCCACTTGAAACCAGGCATCAGATTGCCGTATCAAAAGCAATATCCCCTCAGACAGGAAGCCATAGACGGTATAAATCCCATCATAACAGGATTAGTGGAGGCAGGGGTCCTGATAAAAACGAACAGTGCATGCAATACCCCCATCTTTCCCATAAGGAAACCAAATGGTGATGAATACAGACTAGTGCATGATTTAAGGCTAATCAATGCTATTGTTGCAGAAGAAGTGCCCATCGTGCCTGATCCACACACATTGTTGTCCAACATACCACCAAGCACAAAATGGTTCACGGTGATAGACCTGTGCTCTGCATTCTTCAGTGTACCAGTGCATCCAGATTCCCAATATTTGTTTGCATTCACATTCAAGGGTCAACAATACACCTACACTCGCTTGCCACAAGGATTTGTACACTCTCCCTCCATCTTCAATCGCATTCTTGCACATGATCTCAGTCACTTGGACATACAGTCCACCACCTTAATGTATGTGGATGACATTTTGATTTGCTCTGACTCAAAAGAACAGTGCGAGAAAATTCCATCGCTGTATTGACAGCTCTGGCGGAAGGAGGACACAAAGTGAGTAAGAAGAAGCTGCAGTTCTGCCAAACAACGGTTGAGTATTTGGGCAGACAGCTAAGTGGGGACAAAAGACAAATTGCACCGTCCCAGCTTGAAGCCATCAGTAAAACGCCTAAACCTCAAACTGTTGGTCACATGTTGTCTTTCCTTGGTATGGCAGGTTACAGCAGGCCCTGGATTTGTGATTACGCTCTCAAAACGGCACCATTAAGAGCTTTGATCCGTGCAGCGGGACAAGGACAACAGTTGACCCAGCTGCAATGGACTGATGAGGCAGAAGGGGCTTTCCAACTGCTGAAAAATGATCTCCAGACTGCCCCAGCTCTAGCCAATCCAGATTATGGCAAACCATTCCATCTGTATGTGGCAGAAAAGCAAGGGTATGCGTGCGCAGTATTGATGCAAGAAACCCCAACAGGTAAACAACCAATTTCGTACTACAGCACAAAATTAGATGGTGTGGAAGAAGGGCTGCCACCCTGTTACCAGGGACTGGCAGCGACCGCTTTTGCATACAAGAAGGCCTCTGTCATTACTATGGGCCAT
Organism: Leuresthes tenuis; assembly: GCF_036924035.1. NCBI lineage: Eukaryota > Metazoa > Chordata > Actinopteri > Atheriniformes > Atherinopsidae > Leuresthes > Leuresthes tenuis. Next base: position 35,221,180 of record NW_027325361.1, on the reverse strand, counting down.
CCAATATTCTTGTACACTTCACATCAGCTGCATGCAATGCTCACAAGCCCACGCTTTGTGATAACCCAAGCACGACGAACGGGTTATGAGATCCTGCTTTCAGGACCTGACTTGACGGTACTGCGATGCACTACCATAAACCCGGCCACAAGAATGGTATTGCCAACAGAAGGTGAGCCCCATGATTGTATCAAGGAGACGGACACCTTCATGAAAGTCAGGGATGATTTATTCAATCACCCTATTCCGTCTGACCTGACCTTGTTCATTGATGGCTCATGTGTCAGGGGCGAGACAGGGAACAAGGCTGGGTATGGAATCGTCCAGCTTAATCCTGATGGCTCCTTCACCAAACTACTATCAGTGAGTCTGGACCAGCCTTGTTCTGCCCAATTAGCTGAGATTAAAGCACTGACAGCAGCCTGTAAATTAGCAGCTGACAAAAGGGCAACAATCTACACAGATAGTGGATATGGCTATGGAGTGTGCCATATAAACGCCAGTATCTGGAAGCAAAGAGAGTTTGTGCGTACTGATGGCACCCCTGTGGCACATGGACAACCAGTGATCGAACTAATACAGGCCATACAACTTCCAACCTCGTTAGCCATAGTTAAATGTGCAGCACATCAAAACAACACCTCACCCATTGCGGTAGGCAACAATTTGGCAGATGAGGCAGCCAAAGAAGCGACAGGACAGGTAGTGCAGGGACCAATTCTGTTTGAGGAAGATTGTGCACCTATAACAAACCTAGCATCATTGATAGAAGCACAAAACAATGTCTCGGAAGCAGAAAAACGCCTGTGGGTTCAAAGGGGAGCTGTTCGAACTTCACACCCCCATCTGGGGTTGTGGCGGGGATTCCGCGTGCATTTTGTTTTGCCACTATCATTGTTCTAGGGCCCAAGTTATCAGAAAGCTGCAAGCTGTGTGGTGGTCGCCATACATGACACCGGTGGTTGATAGAGAACTTGCCATGTGTCCTCACTGTCCAAAGTACAATGTCCGCAAAATGTTTACCCAGCCTTTGGCTCACATTCCCATGCCAGATGGTCCTTTTCGACATCTGGTTATGGATTATGTGGATATGATTGATCGGGTACAAAGAAAAAAGATACATGCTGGTTGTTGTTTGCAGGTTCAGTAGGTGGATCGAGGCCTGCCCCACCTCCAAGGCTGATCACAAGGCTGCAGCAAAATTTCTGTGTAGAGAGGTGTTTCCCAGGTTTGGCATGCCAGACACCATCTCATCTGATAATGGTCCGCATTTTGTTTCACAGGTGATACAAGAAATGTTCAAAATCCTGGGTATCAAGCAGAAGTATGGATGTGTTTATCACCCACAGTCTCAGGGGTCTGTGGAGCGAGCCAATGGTGTCTTGAAAACCAAAATAGCTAAAATCATGGCTGATTGCAATGGCAAACTAACATGGGTAGACGCACTTCCCCTGGCATTGATGGCAATGCGCTCCCAAACTAACCGACTAACGCATCTAACTCCTCATGAGATGCTTACAGGGCGTCCTATGCCTCTCCCACAAACTAGAGGACCACTGGAGGGGCCTGCCATGGCTCAGCTGGAACGTGAGTTGGGAGATTATTTACGTGCATTAACTCAAATCCACAGACTTGTGTTCCAACAGGTGAAAGAAGCCCACGGCAAAGACGAGACACACATTCCCCTTGACGTTCGTGACGTCCAAATTGGTGACCTGGTGTTCATACGGGTGTTTAGGCGACAGTGGAACGAACCACGTAGGGAGGGACCCTTTAAGGTTGTGCTCATTACTCCCACTTCTTTGAAGGTTGAAGGTAAGCCCTTCTGGTTCCACAAGAATCACTGCACCCGCTATAGGCCACCAGACCCACCTGGACACTTTCCAGAACCGTCGGGGTCTGAGCATGCTGAAAGGGCGGCGCACAGCCTCCCTCAGGACACCGGTTCCAGTCCGTCACTGACCTCCTCAAGTTCTGAATCACTATCACCACATGGTCAGAGGAGGTCAGCCCGTTTTTGTCAGCCCGTCGGCACAGACCGCAATCCAGTGACTCAGAGCATTCACATGCTGCTGAGACGCCTGACAGGCCCAGTAACCCTCTTACTGACGCAGGTGCTCCTGCAAGTCAGGTGGTGCCTCAAGACGGCACACCAGCACCTGAAGAGCACCATTCGCAACACACACAGGGTTCTGATGGCGGTGTGGCACGTTCATCAGATGGCCCGCCACATGCATGCCCATCGCCACTTCCACCGCAAGAGGAAGTACCAGGCCCGTCTGACCCACAAACTTTCACATATCTGCCCACGCCGGGAGCGGACTGGTTTACCTCTGATTCAGATTAGCTGCATGTTGGTGTTAACCCTCTGTGGGTTAACAACGGGGGAAATTATAGTAACCACCACTGCTAATCCTCACACAGTCACCCCGCGACACATATTAGACACATGCGCTTTGGCAATGACCACATTAGCCACTAACAGAGATAATAGATAGTGATAATGGGGAAATTAAATACATAATGCATGTCAAAGCAGATATATATGATTATGTGTTAACAGAAGAAATAGGGGCCGAGTCAATGGGTAAGCATTGGCTGGGATATCCCCAAAACGCGGACTGCAGTGGGGAGGGGACGGTGACCATTCAGGTAAGATGCACCAAGACAATGTGTAAAAACGCACAAACAGGACAGAGCATGTCAGTAGAAGAAGCCAGAATCAACGTAAGATTGATGAATAAAAGACAAAGACGGGATTTGAACAAATTAAGAACAGCACATTGGAACACAAATTTGTTCCAACAATGGATACAGTATTCAATAACGAATTGGAGGAGGTTACGCAGAGAGCATCTGCAGTGATGACGGATGCGGAGGGATTGGTGAGATGCAGCAGATTAACATGGTACCCGAAACTAACCACAGGAAATGCCACAGGAACCATCAAAATATGTGAGACCAGTCCGAAAGCCCGAATACAATGTAAGCAAATAGTACCAAACGGGGGACATGTGATTTATGAACAAAATTCGTCGTATATAGCCCAGTACAGACTGCTGGATTTGGGAAAGGGAACAGAACCATTGGGAGATATCTTTTGGACTTGTGAGAGTAACGCCACTATGTTGCCACACCTACCGGCCAATTGGACGGGCATATGTGCTCCAATAATGTTAACAGGACATTTATCCTTAATTACGCAAGAATCAAATGAAACTAAAATACACCTTAGGAGCAAACGAAGTGCTCCTGGCTCCAACCCAGATAAGGACTGGGATGTTTGGAAAGCATGGGATTGGAGAGCATCCAATGAAGTTTATATTACCTGGGATCAGATCCCCTTGGGTGTTCCTGATGATAACACTGCTATAGGAGAAGCCTGGATAGAGTCTGGGAGGGGATTAGGCTCGGTTCCGTTTGCAGGAACTATAGCAAACGCCCAATACATAGCTAGAAACAGTCGGTGGGTCAATCTCCTTTGGTTTAATCAACAGAGATTTATGAATTTCACTGTCAAAGGGGTGGCGCTAGTGCGGGAACAATTACATGCAACGTCATTAATGACCTTACAAAATACATTTGTGATAGAAACACGCATGGCAGAGGATCAGGGAGTTTGTGATGTAATTGGGGAAGAATGTTGCACCTTGATTCCAATGCACACAGGCGCCAACGGTAGTTTGACAGGAGTCCTGAAAGAAATTAAGCTGCTGCGAGATGAACATGTGAAAAATTCCAATTGGAATACGCAAATTACAAGCTTTTGGGACTGGCTAGGTAAATTAGGATGGCTAAAATACCTAAAAATGGCTGGAATAGTACTGGCCGGAATTGTGTTGGTGGTGCTGCTGGTGATCTGCTGTGTCATACATTTGCTCCGCCTCCTAGTATCACGTCTTTTTGTTAGCATAACTGGACAATTCCCTGTAGTGCTGCTGCAAAGCCACCCAGACGTGGAAGAACGTATAGGGCTGTATGAAATATAGGACAATAGGTAGGAAGGTAGATGGTCGCCGCCTGCTCCCCACAAGGTACGTGTTGTAAATACTTACATACATGTTGTAAATATTCACGTACATGTTGTCGATCGTCATATATACAAAGGAAGGCAAGTCTCTCGTATACATGTTATACTTATATAACCACTAAAACCTACCATGTCTCCATCACAGACTGTTGGAAATGGCGGAAGCTTTCTTTACCCGACCACATGTGGCCGTGGATGATTGGTTTGGTCACAGTTCTAGCAGAGGGGACTACACACACACACCCGTAGGAACACACCCACCCCTAGCTGCCAACCCATTTGTTCCAAATAGGCACCTTGGTGACTCCCAGCAGGACGAAAGACACTTCGACCCGCCGTCAGGGGGGCCTGAGTGGAGCCAGTCCCAGACACCTCCAAGGGGGAATCCAGCGAGACCAGCAGCAGATCTATCCGACATCCAGTGGCCACCAGCTTTCCGCAGACCTCCGTCCAACCCGCAAAGTCCAGACGATCCAGAGGATCGAGGGCATCCTTCGGAGATCCACATCAACCAACCAGCAGTTGCGATCCAGCCGATGGCAAGACCTCCATCTGTCAGACCGACCTATCTTCAAGTCGGCCCGGGTGATAGGGCTCATATCTCAGCATTCCTGACCCGGCCTTTCGATCAGTACATACAACTCAGTGATCTTCGGGGTGAGATTGGGACCATGACAAAAACAGTCTACTCTGCGCTGCGAGCAGGTTTCACTCCTATGGCCCGCAAACAGATCCAGAAAGTCAGAAGCTCCGCTCATAGAGGCAAGTACAAACAGAACCTGACTAGGGCGAGGGCAGAGCAAGAGCGACTGACTCAGCAATTGGTCCTTGCCCAACAGACAGCCAACTCTCTGCAAAGGCAGATGGATCGGACCCAGGCTGATTATGATCGGGCTCAGCTAACCCTAACGCATCTGCGACAAGCCAATGCCTCTCTTCTCACATTTTGTCAACACAGACTGCGGCGACAAACCACTGCAGTCAATGGAATAGAAGCCATGCTGAGAAGGGGGGTGGGGGAACCCACCTTACCCCAGGAAGGACCGGCTGGAGGATTAAGACAATAGAAATGGGACTATCTGAAAGAGGATGTATAACATATTACGATGGATTAAAGGAATGAAAGTAATTAAGGCAAAGGTAGTAAATACAGATATACACTTAGTGCTTGGTTATGGATAAAGGGAATAATGATTAATATTAGTAAATCGGTAACCTTGCTGTGTAGGCATGGTTCAATGATGTATTCACAAGTGCATACGCACTGTGAATAAGTATATTGCTACATAGCACTATGTTGTGATGCTCTATAGCAATATACATACGGAAGTAGCGTGGGTGTGAACCCTCGGTTGTAAGCTTAGCCTGCGTCACAGGCACAGGCCTGATGGGTGCTTTTAAATTGGTACAATTTAAGCATTGTCCTAGTGGCAATGAAGCTAGTGAAAACAATAATTAAAAATCTTTCTATAAAAAAAGTTTCAGAGGATTAACCCTCATACGTGTGCCAAGGGTTCGCCCTTAGAACAAACCAAAGGTAACTGGCTGCGTGAGCAGAAATGGACATGGTTTGGTGTGTGCTGTTGCAACTATCATTATGTCACAAGTATATTTACCCTGCATGTTCACGTGTGATTTTTATGGTACGATTAGTTTAGTGTTGACATGTTGTACTGCTGATGTTGCCACCTGGCGAGGGCTTTACCTCTCACACTTTACAGGTGAGAGGATGTTTCCCTGGCCATGTCTGCAAGGTTCAACTAGGAGCCGTCAGGGACGATCACGAGAGCCATCTGGATGGGCCAGTCCCAGGATGGATTTTAAGGTGAAGTCGTACAGCTGTCCTTACAGCTGGAACTTCATCTTCTCGTGATCCTCACTGTGGGATACATATGTGCTTACTACTTACTGTTGGTGTGGTGTTTTTACCTCTATCATATAACCAGTGTGCTGTACTTCATTACTCTGTGTGTGCACGATATCTACTGGAACGTGGTTTTCTTTGATGGGTGGTCCTTATCAGGACCACAGGGGGGAAATGTGGAGTAAGTTTACCGGGCCCCAAAAGTTATAGAATAAAAAGGCATGCTGTTGAAAAATTGAGGCATGCTGTCGACAGTTAAGGCATGCTGACGAAGGCGTGCTGTCGAAAATTAAGGCATGCTGTCGACAATTAAGGCATGCTGACGAAGGATAATATATGGAAAAGTACCAACGTTTAGCTCTGTGTAAGGACGAGTCAGGCGTTAGGGTCATGGAAAGTACCTAAGGTCAGTGTCGAGTCACGCATCAATGCAAACATTGTAAAACAGGAAAAAATGGATGTAGAGGGGAAGTCAGGAGTAGGGGGAAGGACTATTGCATGAATAGAAGTTTTAAAAAAAGACATGACTAAGGGCCCTGCCACGGGTAAGCTAATTGATTAAAACATAATGGTCGAAGATTGGGGAAAACACGCCATACGAAAGGAGGGGCCCGGGGAGGAGCGTCCACAGGCCCAACTTGTATAAAAGACGGGACTTTCAGAAGAGTTTTCAGACTTAGCCCGGGCTACTTCTCATGTATGGTCGAATTGTAACTCTGCAATAAAACCATCATTGGACCGCGAACCAGCTGAATCTGTCTCATCTTTGACATTCCGTGACTTCTCATCTTTAACTACAGAGTATAGCACATTAGGTAATTTGGACTCCACAAAAGTCACAACAGGCTAAGGGATTATTGTGGTTCATAGAAGCCGCTCTGGCTCAGTTTAAGTTCATTGTTGTTTTAATATACATTGTGTAGGACAATCTACTGCTATTTTAGACTTCCGAAATTTTTGTACACACTTTATATATGAAGTACTGTTGTATGTGAACGAAAAAAACTAATAAAAAGATGTGTAAAAAAAAAAAAAAAAAAAAAGAAAAAAGAAAGCCCTTCTTAAAGCTAGAACGACTTATTATTCATCAAGAGTCTGAGCTCTGCTGAGCCATGTATTTCTTTAACTCTCAGTAGTGATGATTGCATGTCACGTCACCAATGTATCATCACGTACAGCAGCTTTAGAAGTATCTTTAGAACCTAATTTGTATTTAGATGGTTTCTGTACAGTTGATCTCTCTGAGCTAACAACAGCAACAGTCTTGTCTAAACCATCAGCTTGTATTTTAGACCCAATCCCAACCAGACTGTTCAAGGATTTCCCCCCAATCAACACTCCCATATTGGATTTGATCAATCTGTCTTTGTTGATAGGATATGTACCTCAGACTTTTAAAGTTGCTGTAATTAAACCTTTATATAAAAAACTTACTCTTGATTCAGAAGTGTAAGCTAATTATCAACCTATATCTAATCTCCCTTTGTTGTCTAAAGTTCTTGAAAAAAATAGTTGCAGCTCAACAGAGTTTTTCCCAACAGAGCACTTCGCTCAAACTGCAGTTTACTTTTGGTCCCAGCCCATCGCCGCATGGTGGACCCTTCTCGTCACCTCCCAAATCTCCGCGAATTCTGGCATCTCCGGGGCAGGCCTCCGCCGGAAAACGTTCAGGATGTCGCCAGAGACTCCCGGTCTCTCTCATGAGTTGACTCCCCTTACCAAGCAGTCGGCAAAGGCCGCGAATAGGCTCTGGAGAACCTGTAGCTCCGCTGGGTCCATGCTGGCAGAATCCTTCTGTCACGGAGCGTGTTGTGGAAGGGAGGACCCAGATGCAGAGTTGATTTATTTACAAAATGAGAACAAAAGGCCCGGCTGAGCCGGATCCAAGAAATCTTAACAGTGGAATAAATAAACAAGACAAGACTATGGCTGTGGAACAGAACAAAACAAGACAATGGCTATGGAAAATACGGCAAAACCTGACCTGACAAAACCTGAACAAACATGAACCTGAAGCATGGAGTGAGGTAAGGATTCTGCATAGCACTGAGGGAAACCTGGAAACTAAATACTGTGGGGAGGTGATTGGTGATAGAGTGCAGCTGTGAAACAAAAACACAAAAACAGGTGACTTGATTGAACCTAATGTGACAGGGGAAAAACATGACAAGAAATTAACCTAAAACCTGAAAACAAGTTCAGACAAAAACAAAACTCAAAATGTGACATGACAGACATTATGTACATTTGACATTATTGTTTTCATTAACTTGTGTTTTTTTTCTTTCTCAGCAGGTATCCTTTGAATATCCCTCTTTTCTGTCCTCTCAAACCCCAGCTGGTCGAGATAGATGGCCACCCTTCCCGAGTCTGGTTCTGCCAGAGGTTTTTTCCTTTCAAAGGGAGTCGTTTCTCTCCACAGTTGCCTCATTGCTCCTGACAATGGGAAAGGCAGAAGCTAAACAAGAGGATGAACAATTAGCAGGTAAATTAATTGCCTTATAAACAGAGAGAAATGTTTGGTAAAAAAGATCCTGGACTCTACTAACCAGAGGCTGGATACAACGAGGGCAGTACGGGACCAGCATTCAGTTCACCCAGAAGGAGGTTGACAACATTAAAATCAATAATGCAAACCAAGTTGATAACGACCATGACCTCCAAGGGGACATAATGAAAATATGCGACAGTCTTCTAGTACTCACAGACAAAGTAGAGTATCTCGAAGGGCAATCAGGAAGAAATCTCTTGGTAATAGATGGCATTGTAGAGCCACCAGGAGAAACTTGGACAGAGGCAGAGGAGAAAATAAAAAAGATCTTTACAGATCAGCTGCAGTTACAGAGAAGCATTGAGGTAGGGAGAACAAATCAGACTGGGAAACCAGCGATGGGAGAGCGACCCAGACCCATAGTGGTAAAATTCTTAAGACACAAAGACAGATCTGCAGTACTTCAAAGAGCCAAAAACCTGAAAGGAACTAAAATCTTCATTAATGAGGACTACACGGACTCAGTCAAACAAAAAAGAAAATAACTCATGCCGAAGTTGAGAGCAGAGCGAGAGAAAGAAGACATTGCCTTTCTCAGATATGACAAACTAGTCATCTACCCTCGCAGCAGCACTCCAAAGCTGTCTATAGACACTTAATGGCATGGCATGGCATAATTAGAGTTTTTATCTCAGATCTCTTTCATATACCCTACGGCAGAAGCTTTTACAAAAAAACACAAATTACTGAACAAAGGACTAAAAATGAAACATGTAAACATAAATAGCATCAGGAACAAAGTACATAAAGTAAATTAAATTCTCTATAATGATAATATACAAATACTAGCAATAATAGAAACACATTTAGACTTCACATTTGAAGACAGTGCTTTAAATATCAAGGGATACAACATATACAGAAGAGACAGAAATGCATTTGGTGGTGGGATCGCACTCTACATACAAGAATGCATACCTACCAAAATTAGAGAAGACCTGATGAAATTTGAAATTGAAGTACTTTGGTTGCAAATACACCTGCCTCACCTGAAACCGATTTTAGTGGGCTGCTGCTACAGACCGCCAAGTGCCAACACTAGGTACTTAAAAATATGTCAGATGGTAGACTACATCAGTGTTATTGGTAAGGAAATATATTTAACAGGTGACTTTAATATGGATTGGCTCTCGCAAAACTGTTCACAAAAAAACAAACTGTTTATCACGATTTATGTTCTGGTTCATGTCTTGTCTCGTCATTTTCTGTTTTATTTTGAAATCACTAACTTTACCCTCTCATTTCAGGTATCTTGCCCTTCCACCCGTGTCAGGTGTCTGATTGTCTTCCCTGATTCCCAAGTGTTTCCACCGTTCCCCTTGTGTACCTCATGTGTTCAAATAGTCTGCGTTTCCCTTGTCTTGTGCCAGTATGTTGTTTCATAGTTCCTAGCGGAGCGGTTTTGGGTTTTCGTTTATTGAAAGATTTTGTGCTGCCGTTAAAGGCGAGTTTTAAGTTTACGGTTAAAGTTTAATAGTGCCTCTGTTTTGGAAGAGTGCGTCCTTTGTTTAAATCCGCCTCATTAGGAGAGTGTGTCTTTGTTTTGTTAAAGTTAAAGAGCCATTTGTTTTCCTCCCAGAGTGGAGCGGTTTATGTTTGTAACTTTCATAGCTGCACTCGTTCTCACCCATAGTTACTGGGGAGAGTGCTTAGGACTTTCACAGCCTGTTCCTTTGCTCTGCTTGGAGATCTTCATCCTCCCTTGCCTTGCTGTGCTCTGTTTATTTAATAAACACTCTTTGCATCTGAAAAGACCCTGCATCTGTGTCCTGAGTCCCTGAGGCCCTGACAGTACATACTGGCCAGTGAGGACGCAGCAGGGTCGTGTCACGCCCGTAGTGTGAAGTTTCCCAGTATGGAGCCCACAGTCTACCACACTCTCCTGAGCTGACACAGCCCTCCCCTTTTGCCTCCCCAGTGTCTGCTCCAGTGTTGCCGTCCCCAAAGCTCTCCGCCACGTCCAAACCGGCCGCCGCCGCCACCTCCACCTCACCATTCTGGGAAAAAAATCCTAGCACGTTCAGTGTGACTATCAACCGAGTTATGTTGGGGTCTTAATCCGACAGCGAGTAACCCGATCCGCTCCAATTTTTTGTCAAACTAGGGTTATACATGAACTTCTTATTATAATTTAGCCATTAATCCGATTCTTTACAGTGTCATGTAACCCCACTGAGTGTGTCCGTCTGGGCAGTGTCGTGTCTGATGTGGTGGTCAGTGACATAGGAGCTCCGCAGGGAACTGTGCTTTCTCCCTTTCTCTTTACCTTGTACACCAATGATTTCCTGTACAACTCTGAGTCATGTCACCTACAGAAGTTTTCTGATGACTCAGCTGTTGTCGGGTGTGTAAGAGAGGGATAGCAGGGGGAGTACGGGACACTGGTGGACAACTTTGTGGAGTGGTCTGAACAGAATCAGCTGAGACTGAACGTTGGCAGACCAGAGAGATGGTAATTGATTTCAGGAGGAAGAAGACGCCTTCACAGCCACTAAGGATCAGGAGGGAGGAAGCTGAGATCCTTCAACGTGTTGATATTTTATCAGTGTTGTTGCCGGCGCCATTTTCTTTGCTGCTGTGTTGGGGCAGCAGCATCACTAGCCAGCGACACTAACAGACTGGACAAAATCATTAAGAAAGCTAGTTCTGCACTTGGTCTCAGGTTGGAATAAACTGTCATACTTTATGGATAATAAACAGCATCCTCTTCATCACACCGTGGTCAGACAGCGGAGCACCTTCTCACACAGGCTGCTTCAGCTCTACTGTAGAAGAGAAAGATACAGGAAATCATTCCTGCCACATGCCATCACACTGTCATTATTTCTCTATATAGAAATAATATATATTTTTTGAACACGCATATCGTAAGTCTCACTCCACAACGTCATCTCTAACTCAAATGACAGATGACTGGCTGAAGGAAATAGATAAAAAGAAACTAGTTGGTGTGGTTATGCTTGATTTCTCAACTGCATTTGACCTTATTGACCACAATTTATTGTTGAAAAAACTTGAATGTTATGGGTTTGAGGTCTTTGTCCTTTCTAAGGAGTTACCTAATGGATAGAACACAGTTTTCTTTAATGGGTATTTTTCTGAAGAGAATGTTGTGTTATGTGGAGTACCACAGAGGAGTTATTTGGGACCGTTACTTGTTCTAAAAATGCTAACATAGGAATGTATGCAGATGACTCAACTGTATATGCCTCTGCACTAAGCAACGGTGAGCTAAATGCAGTTCAGAAAGAAGAGTTAAAAGTAGTTGTGAACTGGGTTAACTGGAACAAACTTATTTTGAATGTATCTAAAACCTACTGTATGGTAATTGTCTCGCACTACAACATTAGCAAAAATCCTCAGTTAGATCTGAAAATGAAAGATGTATCAATCAGTTGCAGGAGACCAAGCTGCTGGGAGTTATGATGACAAACTTACATGGAAAACACACAACAAAGTGGTTAATAAAATGGGAAGTGGCATCTCTGTCATCAGAAGATGCAAGGCATATTTATCACCAAAATTAACTAAACTAATAATACAGGCTTTAATTCTCTCAAATCCTGACTACTGCCCAGTGGTCTGGTCAAATGCCACAACAGATATAATTGATAAACATGAAAAAAGTACAAAATAGAGCAATTCGCATTGTCCTGGGTTGTGATCTCAGAACTAATGTACTCAAAATCCGTAGAAATCTTGGTTGGTTGATGGCTGGTGATAGATTGCTTTATTCATTACTGATATTTGTAAGAAAAGTATCAAGAACAAAAAACCCACAAGTTCTATACAAAAAACTACACTATAGTTCAAACAATCATAGCTATACAATGAGACATGCAGCCAGTGGAAAGTTGTCACTGCCAAAAATAAAGATGAACTACAGTAAGAGAACAGTAATGTACAGAACCATGCATGCTTGGAATCTACTCCCCAAACACCTTGAACAAACTATTAGCGCAAAAGGAAGCGGTCGGGCTGGCATGTGAGTTGCCCGCTGGTCTGCGTAACTGCTCTGTTTTGACTATGACATTATCTATCGACCAGGCTCCCAGAACTGCACGGCTGATTGCATCTCATGCCTTCCCTTGCCTGTGCCTTCTGACTCTATTCCAGATGCAGAACCTGAGATGGTGGCACAGATTTCTGCTACCCTGAGCTCCCTTCAAGTGGCCGACTTTGACTGAAAGTGGTCGGCCTCCCTCCATTAAATCAGTAAGAGATGTACTGGCTCCATATAACAAGATCAGAGATGAGCTCTCAGTAAAGGATAACTACTTCCTCTGAGGCTCAAGACTCATTGTACCACTCTCCTTACGACACACTCTAATCACGCTTGCACATGAGAGTCATCAAGGGATCGTCTGCACAAAGCAACGCCTACGCAACCTCTACTGGTGGCCTAAAATGGACTCATAAGTACAGTCTTGCATCGCTTCATGTGTACTTTGTACTGTACAACCAGTCCCACTGCCTGATGGGCTATGGAAGAAACATGGCCTTGACATTGTTGGACCCTTTCACACAGCAGTTTCTGCCTGCAGGACTATTATTCCAAGAGGCCTGAGCTGGCCTTTTCACATACTGCCACTACTGTGGATATTATTCACTTCCTGACATCTGTTTTCTCTCGTCATGGTAACCCAGAGAACATTGTTATGGTCCTTTGTTCACTTCTGAAGCTTTTATCTCATTTCTGTACAACCGAGGAATCTCCCATAGTAGAACATCAGTCTACTTTCCAGCTGCTAAGGGAGCTATCGAGAGATTCCCTCATGCCCTGAGAAGCTCCATTCAGACCGCCATTCAACAGGTAAAACCATGTACTGAGACTGTTATGAATTGGCTCCAGGTGTATCGTGCAACGCTGCATGCTACAACTTCCACCTCACCATATGAAATCCTTTATGGCAGGAAAATGCTCACCAAATTGGATATTCTTCCAAGTTGGATGTCTGCTTGTCACGCAGTTCATCAGACTACAGACATCAGAATACAATGCAGTGTTACACTGATGCCAAATGTGGCGCGTGCATGGCTTCTTTTCAGCCAGGGGAGAGAGTGGGGATAAGGAAGCCTCATCATGTCCCTAAAGCTCATCCCAGATTCACTTTCCCTGTAACCGTGACAAAGAGAATAGGTTCAAACTCTTTCTAACTGAGTGATGGAAAGACTTGGAATGCCTCCCATCTTGCTCACACTCCACACTCCTGTGGCTGGACAAGACTGTGACACATCTGGACTGCTACTGGTGTTAGTCCTTCCCCCTTTCTTAAACAGCCACATGCTAGACCAGTGTTTCTCAATTCCGGTCCTCATGACCCACTGCCCTGCACGTTTTCGATGTTTCCCTCCTCCACCACACCTGATTCAAATGAATGGCTCCTTATCAGGCCACTGCAGAGCTGGATGATGAGCTGATCATTTGAATCAGGTGTGGTGAAGGAGGGAAACATCGGAAACGTGCAGGGCAGTGGGTCATGAGGACCGGAATTGAGAAACACTGTGCTAGACACAAGAGCAAGTGGCATAAGGACTATGTCATGTCATAGGTTGACCAACAGAAAGCTGAGATGATTGCAATAACTGGATTATTACAGCTAAGACAGTTTACAAGGTCCAAAGTATTACTGTTATGCACTAGACATTAGTGAAGTTTAGGTCTCCTTGCTTATTTTGCTAAATCTTCTGTCAGGAACCTTGGGTTAACTTTACTACAACTCAGCTTTCACTTGAGATGCTCTTGTCAAATCTCTGGTTTGCTCTTTTTTTATTACTTAAGAAAAAGTTAAATCCACGAACCCTGAAAAAAATCGAGTGATGTCCCAAACCCAACAAGAAGTTGGCCATTTTGGTTTAAAGATTTTCATTTTACAAATACACTGTTCAAACAAATTAGGGGAGCACTAAAATAACACTTCCAAAATCTCAATGAATGAAATATTCCAGCTGAAAATCGTTATTCATAACATAGTGGAATGTGTTGAGAACAAAATAACATAAAAATGATCAATGTAAATCAAAATTATTATCCCATGGAGGTCTGGATTTGGAATCATACTCAAAATAAAAGTGGAAAATCACATTACAGGCTGATCAAACTTCAGTGGAAATTCCTCAAGATAAGTCAAAATGAGGCTCAGTGTGTGTGACCTTCACCTGCCTGTATGACCTTCCTACAACGCCTGGGCATGCTCCTGATGAGGTGGCAGATGTTTTCCTGGGGGATCTCCTCCCAGACCTGGATTAAAGGATCAGTCAACTCCTGGACAGTCTGTGTGTGGCGTTGGTGGATGGAATGACATATGATGTCCCAGATTTGGATTCAGGTATGGGGAACGGGCAGCCAGTCCATAGCCACTATGGTGGCCCTGAGTATCAAAACACAACAGCATTTCAGAAAACGCGATGACATTTCAGAAAACACGACAACATTTAAAAAAACAACAACATTTCAGAAAAGAACGACATTTCAGAAAACGCGACAACATTTAAGAGAACACGACATTTCAGAAAACACAACAACATTTCAGAAAACACAAAAACATTTCAGATTACGGAAAGGGTAGGGACCATGTGGACAACACTTCTTGTTTGTGATTGAACAAACCCAAGTCTGGCGACATGTAATTTCGTGTTACTCTCAGCAGCGTCCTTGTGGGTGAGTTTGAAAGGATGGAAAAGGAGCTTGAACTGATAAGAGAGTATTTTAACAAAGGACATACATATGATGTAATTCGCGATATGCTCTTGACCCATCATGACATCAAAATGTCCCCTGGGAATCTGAAGAGAGAACTGAAAGATTTAGGAGGAGACGGGGCGGCTACTCATCGCCAACTGAAGTCTGAAGGGCCATTGTATCAGAGCTGCACGGACTTGGACAGCTGTTTGGGTACAGAACAATGTGGCTGACCTTAAAACAGAAACATGGCCTGTGTGTCAAAAGGGAGACGGTATTGCAGATGCTTCGTGAACTCAATCCACACAGAACCTTGTCGTGGACACGTCATAGTTTCATTAAGCTTGATTTATACTCTTCCAGAACGTTGACGATGTTGACGTGACGTCCTCATTGAGCATTCGACTCTGCAATTCACCATGTCGGTAGGGAGGTGTGGCTGTTATGTTTGTGTGGTTTCAGGCCGAATCCTTGCTTTTTCTTCCGGTCACAGTTAACAACAGTAAACAATGGCAACCGAGGTGGAGCCGTTGCAGTTGGAGCTTATCAATATTGAAGAACAAATGCTTAAATTTCAAATGTCGAAGCACAAGCGGCAGAGAGGACGTTCGCGGGGGTGGTCAGTACGACTGGCTGAAGCTGGGAACTGGTGTGAATTTACAACCTGGATGAACAAATGCAATTTAGATAATTTCGAATGTCAACGAGCTTTTTCGCTGTATATACAGCCATTAAGACCGGAAAAGGCAACTGCTGGAAATTACGTTCTGAGCGGACCAATCACATCACCTGCGTCTACGCGACATGTAGTTAGAATTTTTTGGAGGTGCACGTCAGGCTACGGCAGAGGGGTCAACGAAATGACGTTAAAGCATAAACTACAACTTAGATGCACGTACCATTCCATGCGTCCCAATTATTTGTGGTATGTAGACGGATGAGATAAATCAAAACCGTTTGACATGGCGATATCTGGCTGCATAGACGGTTCTCCCGCACAATCATGCGGCTTAAATGTGGACCCACAAACAACAACCCTGTACAACAATTTCATTGACTGCATTAGACATGGTGGCATTATTCCCATGAGACTGCGCACAGTCTGTGAAACAGAAAATGTGACAATGGCCACCATCCAGTGCGCTCTTCGCCATCATCACAGAGATTCCTACTATACTATGCCAGAAGCTACATGGGTCTTCTGTGAGTAACCAGCGCATAGAGTCCTGGTGGTCAATATTCAGAAAACAGAGGTATGTAACATACTTTGCTTATATGTTTTAGGCAACCTCAAGTGCGCACTTTCTATTTAAAGTAGGCTATTTGCTTTTACCGGTTGTGGAGGAAGTATTTAGATCCAAAACTATGCCAGACTGCAATAATATGTTAGTCATGTTTTGAAAATGTTACAAAAGTAACAATAAGCTAAATATACATGTAGGCTTGTAGAAACCAAGATAATGTAATAAAGTCCAATAATGTAATGACATGCCAATAACGTAATAACATTTAAACAGCAGTGAAGCACTGCCGCAGACCCCCCACTTGGCCAAACTGATGGTCGCCATGAGTCAGAGACATCCCAGCCAAAGCCAATCAGAGCCCCCACGTACGTTATTACATTATTGGTTGCGATAAGCCTACTTATCAAAATATTGTGGGGTGTAGTTATGAAGGAGCATTAAATGTGAAAACAAAAGTAGTTGCCTACATCATAGATGTGTACAAGAGTTTATTTAATTTTGTCCTAACAAAACATCCTGTTTATTTAAAGAGGTCAGTTCTGGATGGATCTATTTGCTGATGTAAGAGAACAGAGTCACTTCAATGCCACCTATGAGCATGAATGCATTCACCTCTGGAACAGGCATAGAATCCGGCCCTTCCGGCTTGCCTTTTGTCCTGATGGAATTCCTTATGAGCTGTATTCACTACCTCATAGGTATATTGTTTGCATCGTGTAGTTAAACTTAAAAAAAAAATGTAAAAGAAAGCTCTCTATTACTATACTGATATGTTTTAATTAAGAATGAATTTCTGGCACAATGGTCCATAAACCAAATCTCTTGACCTTTTTAGGGTTATCTTCAAGTGTTTTAAAAATGACCATGCTGCAAAACTAACTAATGGTTTACAGGTTTGGATCACAAGACTGTGGCTTTGCTGTGAAAGATGCATCACTTGACATTTTTCAAGATTTTTCAGGAAGAAGATCCATGTGCTTCCATGATTATATTCAGCAGGCAATGCAACAAGAACTTCAAGAGCCAGACACCTGGGAGGCAGCATCACAGCTGTTCATTATGCTGAAGGGAATAGCTGGGCTGTAAATGGGACAGTACCTTCACAATGGAACAGCCAGATCCTTCACCGGAGTATGTACTAATCTGAATGCTTAAGGGAAGGACAGTGGAACTGTCAAAGAAATATACAGTACAATTTCTGGACCATTTTGAATGAAGATGTTTTAAAATTGTTTTAAAATGTTATGACAGAGCTAAGAAATCTCCGGAAAACAAGTATTTCAAGTTTTATATTTTTATGTTCATTAAAACCTCTTTATAAACGTCTTTATAATCCCGCACCACTCATTAAAATAAACATTTGGAATGACTGTAAACCAGTAAAAAAAAAAAATTTCAGCATTTGTGTCTTTTATGGAATTAAACCCAAACTTGGACTGCTTAAGTTGGTCCTTCAGTTTACTTTCTTCCTGTGTGGCTTACTGTTCTCTTTTCAGAGCTTCATAGTCATCATGGAGCTGTTGTATTGCAATTTGAGTTGGTGCATCTCTTTTCTGGACACAAACATTCATCTACAACACAAAAAGGAGATAAATTAACTCATCTGCAACACATCAGCTTTCAAACATGCAGACACGCACACAACACACAGACTATCTGTCTGTTTCTATCACTCTACTCACCTGACGACCAACTGTTGTGGAGAAAAGAGTAGTCTGACTCGTCGTGGTCAGCCTCTTATGGGGAATTTATTGAACAGACCGTCACAGAGACATGTACATTTCAGCATGCATGGAAGTTCCCAATGACCTCGTCTTTGTGACATCGTCTTATACCTTTCTATATCATTCAGTGTATACGTGGCACAAACCCAATCTCTATTTTTGGCGACTGCTGTCTGAGGACGCTACTGCAGCTTCGTCATAATCTAGACAGGGTTCATTCTGACCTCAACAACATGTTATTCGAGCAGTGTCAAGACATAATATGTAAAACTTCACCTACAGAAGTTTTCTGATGACTCAGCTGTTGTCGGGTGTGTAAGAGAGGGATAGCAGGGGGAGTACGGGACACTGGTGGACAACTTTGTGGAGTGGTCTGAACAGAATCAGCTGAGACTGAACGTTGGCAGACCAGAGAGATGGTAATTGATTTCAGGAGGAAGAAGACGCCTTCACAGCCACTAAGGATCAGGAGGGAGGAAGCTGAGATCCTTCAACGTGTTGATATTTTATCAGTGTTGTTGCCGGCGCCATTTTCTTTGCTGCTGTGTTGGGGCAGCAGCATCACTAGCCAGCGACACTAACAGACTGGACAAAATCATTAAGAAAGCTAGTTCTGCACTTGGTCTCAGGTTGGAATAAACTGTCATACTTTATGGATAATAAACAGCATCCTCTTCATCACACCGTGGTCAGACAGCGGAGCACCTTCTCACACAGGCTGCTTCAGCTCTACTGTAGAAGAGAAAGATACAGGAAATCATTCCTGCCACATGCCATCACACTGTCATTATTTCTCTATATAGAAATAATATATATTTTTTGAACACGCATATCGTAAGTCTCACTCCACAACGTCATCTCTAACTCAAATGACAGATGACTGGCTGAAGGAAATAGATAAAAAGAAACTAGTTGGTGTGGTTATGCTTGATTTCTCAACTGCATTTGACCTTATTGACCACAATTTATTGTTGAAAAAACTTGAATGTTATGGGTTTGAGGTCTTTGTCCTTTCTAAGGAGTTACCTAATGGATAGAACACAGTTTTCTTTAATGGGTATTTTTCTGAAGAGAATGTTGTGTTATGTGGAGTACCACAGAGGAGTTATTTGGGACCGTTACTTGTTCTAAAAATGCTAACATAGGAATGTATGCAGATGACTCAACTGTATATGCCTCTGCACTAAGCAACGGTGAGCTAAATGCAGTTCAGAAAGAAGAGTTAAAAGTAGTTGTGAACTGGGTTAACTGGAACAAACTTATTTTGAATGTATCTAAAACCTACTGTATGGTAATTGTCTCGCACTACAACATTAGCAAAAATCCTCAGTTAGATCTGAAAATGAAAGATGTATCAATCAGTTGCAGGAGACCAAGCTGCTGGGAGTTATGATGACAAACTTACATGGAAAACACACAACAAAGTGGTTAATAAAATGGGAAGTGGCATCTCTGTCATCAGAAGATGCAAGGCATATTTATCACCAAAATTAACTAAACTAATAATACAGGCTTTAATTCTCTCAAATCCTGACTACTGCCCAGTGGTCTGGTCAAATGCCACAACAGATATAATTGATAAACATGAAAAAAGTACAAAATAGAGCAATTCGCATTGTCCTGGGTTGTGATCTCAGAACTAATGTACTCAAAATCCGTAGAAATCTTGGTTGGTTGATGGCTGGTGATAGATTGCTTTATTCATTACTGATATTTGTAAGAAAAGTATCAAGAACAAAAAACCCACAAGTTCTATACAAAAAACTACACTATAGTTCAAACAATCATAGCTATACAATGAGACATGCAGCCAGTGGAAAGTTGTCACTGCCAAAAATAAAGATGAACTACAGTAAGAGAACAGTAATGTACAGAACCATGCATGCTTGGAATCTACTCCCCAAACACCTTGAACAAACTATTAGCGCAAAAGGAAGCGGTCGGGCTGGCATGTGAGTTGCCCGCTGGTCTGCGTAACTGCTCTGTTTTGACTATGACATTATCTATCGACCAGGCTCCCAGAACTGCACGGCTGATTGCATCTCATGCCTTCCCTTGCCTGTGCCTTCTGACTCTATTCCAGATGCAGAACCTGAGATGGTGGCACAGATTTCTGCTACCCTGAGCTCCCTTCAAGTGGCCGACTTTGACTGAAAGTGGTCGGCCTCCCTCCATTAAATCAGTAAGAGATGTACTGGCTCCATATAACAAGATCAGAGATGAGCTCTCAGTAAAGGATAACTACTTCCTCTGAGGCTCAAGACTCATTGTACCACTCTCCTTACGACACACTCTAATCACGCTTGCACATGAGAGTCATCAAGGGATCGTCTGCACAAAGCAACGCCTACGCAACCTCTACTGGTGGCCTAAAATGGACTCATAAGTACAGTCTTGCATCGCTTCATGTGTACTTTGTACTGTACAACCAGTCCCACTGCCTGATGGGCTATGGAAGAAACATGGCCTTGACATTGTTGGACCCTTTCACACAGCAGTTTCTGCCTGCAGGACTATTATTCCAAGAGGCCTGAGCTGGCCTTTTCACATACTGCCACTACTGTGGATATTATTCACTTCCTGACATCTGTTTTCTCTCGTCATGGTAACCCAGAGAACATTGTTATGGTCCTTTGTTCACTTCTGAAGCTTTTATCTCATTTCTGTACAACCGAGGAATCTCCCATAGTAGAACATCAGTCTACTTTCCAGCTGCTAAGGGAGCTATCGAGAGATTCCCTCATGCCCTGAGAAGCTCCATTCAGACCGCCATTCAACAGGTAAAACCATGTACTGAGACTGTTATGAATTGGCTCCAGGTGTATCGTGCAACGCTGCATGCTACAACTTCCACCTCACCATATGAAATCCTTTATGGCAGGAAAATGCTCACCAAATTGGATATTCTTCCAAGTTGGATGTCTGCTTGTCACGCAGTTCATCAGACTACAGACATCAGAATACAATGCAGTGTTACACTGATGCCAAATGTGGCGCGTGCATGGCTTCTTTTCAGCCAGGGGAGAGAGTGGGGATAAGGAAGCCTCATCATGTCCCTAAAGCTCATCCCAGATTCACTTTCCCTGTAACCGTGACAAAGAGAATAGGTTCAAACTCTTTCTAACTGAGTGATGGAAAGACTTGGAATGCCTCCCATCTTGCTCACACTCCACACTCCTGTGGCTGGACAAGACTGTGACACATCTGGACTGCTACTGGTGTTAGTCCTTCCCCCTTTCTTAAACAGCCACATGCTAGACCAGTGTTTCTCAATTCCGGTCCTCATGACCCACTGCCCTGCACGTTTTCGATGTTTCCCTCCTCCACCACACCTGATTCAAATGAATGGCTCCTTATCAGGCCACTGCAGAGCTGGATGATGAGCTGATCATTTGAATCAGGTGTGGTGAAGGAGGGAAACATCGGAAACGTGCAGGGCAGTGGGTCATGAGGACCGGAATTGAGAAACACTGTGCTAGACACAAGAGCAAGTGGCATAAGGACTATGTCATGTCATAGGTTGACCAACAGAAAGCTGAGATGATTGCAATAACTGGATTATTACAGCTAAGACAGTTTACAAGGTCCAAAGTATTACTGTTATGCACTAGACATTAGTGAAGTTTAGGTCTCCTTGCTTATTTTGCTAAATCTTCTGTCAGGAACCTTGGGTTAACTTTACTACAACTCAGCTTTCACTTGAGATGCTCTTGTCAAATCTCTGGTTTGCTCTTTTTTTATTACTTAAGAAAAAGTTAAATCCACGAACCCTGAAAAAAATCGAGTGATGTCCCAAACCCAACAAGAAGTTGGCCATTTTGGTTTAAAGATTTTCATTTTACAAATACACTGTTCAAACAAATTAGGGGAGCACTAAAATAACACTTCCAAAATCTCAATGAATGAAATATTCCAGCTGAAAATCGTTATTCATAACATAGTGGAATGTGTTGAGAACAAAATAACATAAAAATGATCAATGTAAATCAAAATTATTATCCCATGGAGGTCTGGATTTGGAATCATACTCAAAATAAAAGTGGAAAATCACATTACAGGCTGATCAAACTTCAGTGGAAATTCCTCAAGATAAGTCAAAATGAGGCTCAGTGTGTGTGACCTTCACCTGCCTGTATGACCTTCCTACAACGCCTGGGCATGCTCCTGATGAGGTGGCAGATGTTTTCCTGGGGGATCTCCTCCCAGACCTGGATTAAAGGATCAGTCAACTCCTGGACAGTCTGTGTGTGGCGTTGGTGGATGGAATGACATATGATGTCCCAGATTTGGATTCAGGTATGGGGAACGGGCAGCCAGTCCATAGCCACTATGGTGGCCCTGAGTATCAAAACACAACAGCATTTCAGAAAACGCGATGACATTTCAGAAAACACGACAACATTTAAAAAAACAACAACATTTCAGAAAAGAACGACATTTCAGAAAACGCGACAACATTTAAGAGAACACGACATTTCAGAAAACACAACAACATTTCAGAAAACACAAAAACATTTCAGATTACGGAAAGGGTAGGGACCATGTGGACAACACTTCTTGTTTGTGATTGAACAAACCCAAGTCTGGCGACATGTAATTTCGTGTTACTCTCAGCAGCGTCCTTGTGGGTGAGTTTGAAAGGATGGAAAAGGAGCTTGAACTGATAAGAGAGTATTTTAACAAAGGACATACATATGATGTAATTCGCGATATGCTCTTGACCCATCATGACATCAAAATGTCCCCTGGGAATCTGAAGAGAGAACTGAAAGATTTAGGAGGAGACGGGGCGGCTACTCATCGCCAACTGAAGTCTGAAGGGCCATTGTATCAGAGCTGCACGGACTTGGACAGCTGTTTGGGTACAGAACAATGTGGCTGACCTTAAAACAGAAACATGGCCTGTGTGTCAAAAGGGAGACGGTATTGCAGATGCTTCGTGAACTCAATCCACACAGAACCTTGTCGTGGACACGTCATAGTTTCATTAAGCTTGATTTATACTCTTCCAGAACGTTGACGATGTTGACGTGACGTCCTCATTGAGCATTCGACTCTGCAATTCACCATGTCGGTAGGGAGGTGTGGCTGTTATGTTTGTGTGGTTTCAGGCCGAATCCTTGCTTTTTCTTCCGGTCACAGTTAACAACAGTAAACAATGGCAACCGAGGTGGAGCCGTTGCAGTTGGAGCTTATCAATATTGAAGAACAAATGCTTAAATTTCAAATGTCGAAGCACAAGCGGCAGAGAGGACGTTCGCGGGGGTGGTCAGTACGACTGGCTGAAGCTGGGAACTGGTGTGAATTTACAACCTGGATGAACAAATGCAATTTAGATAATTTCGAATGTCAACGAGCTTTTTCGCTGTATATACAGCCATTAAGACCGGAAAAGGCAACTGCTGGAAATTACGTTCTGAGCGGACCAATCACATCACCTGCGTCTACGCGACATGTAGTTAGAATTTTTTGGAGGTGCACGTCAGGCTACGGCAGAGGGGTCAACGAAATGACGTTAAAGCATAAACTACAACTTAGATGCACGTACCATTCCATGCGTCCCAATTATTTGTGGTATGTAGACGGATGAGATAAATCAAAACCGTTTGACATGGCGATATCTGGCTGCATAGACGGTTCTCCCGCACAATCATGCGGCTTAAATGTGGACCCACAAACAACAACCCTGTACAACAATTTCATTGACTGCATTAGACATGGTGGCATTATTCCCATGAGACTGCGCACAGTCTGTGAAACAGAAAATGTGACAATGGCCACCATCCAGTGCGCTCTTCGCCATCATCACAGAGATTCCTACTATACTATGCCAGAAGCTACATGGGTCTTCTGTGAGTAACCAGCGCATAGAGTCCTGGTGGTCAATATTCAGAAAACAGAGGTATGTAACATACTTTGCTTATATGTTTTAGGCAACCTCAAGTGCGCACTTTCTATTTAAAGTAGGCTATTTGCTTTTACCGGTTGTGGAGGAAGTATTTAGATCCAAAACTATGCCAGACTGCAATAATATGTTAGTCATGTTTTGAAAATGTTACAAAAGTAACAATAAGCTAAATATACATGTAGGCTTGTAGAAACCAAGATAATGTAATAAAGTCCAATAATGTAATGACATGCCAATAACGTAATAACATTTAAACAGCAGTGAAGCACTGCCGCAGACCCCCCACTTGGCCAAACTGATGGTCGCCATGAGTCAGAGACATCCCAGCCAAAGCCAATCAGAGCCCCCACGTACGTTATTACATTATTGGTTGCGATAAGCCTACTTATCAAAATATTGTGGGGTGTAGTTATGAAGGAGCATTAAATGTGAAAACAAAAGTAGTTGCCTACATCATAGATGTGTACAAGAGTTTATTTAATTTTGTCCTAACAAAACATCCTGTTTATTTAAAGAGGTCAGTTCTGGATGGATCTATTTGCTGATGTAAGAGAACAGAGTCACTTCAATGCCACCTATGAGCATGAATGCATTCACCTCTGGAACAGGCATAGAATCCGGCCCTTCCGGCTTGCCTTTTGTCCTGATGGAATTCCTTATGAGCTGTATTCACTACCTCATAGGTATATTGTTTGCATCGTGTAGTTAAACTTAAAAAAAAAATGTAAAAGAAAGCTCTCTATTACTATACTGATATGTTTTAATTAAGAATGAATTTCTGGCACAATGGTCCATAAACCAAATCT
The DNA here is from genome assembly GCF_036924035.1 of Leuresthes tenuis. Classification (NCBI taxonomy): domain Eukaryota; kingdom Metazoa; phylum Chordata; class Actinopteri; order Atheriniformes; family Atherinopsidae; genus Leuresthes; species Leuresthes tenuis. The sequence continues at coordinate 35,196,371 of NW_027325361.1, read as the reverse complement.
CTTGACCTTTTTAGGGTTATCTTCAAGTGTTTTAAAAATGACCATGCTGCAAAACTAACTAATGGTTTACAGGTTTGGATCACAAGACTGTGGCTTTGCTGTGAAAGATGCATCACTTGACATTTTTCAAGATTTTTCAGGAAGAAGATCCATGTGCTTCCATGATTATATTCAGCAGGCAATGCAACAAGAACTTCAAGAGCCAGACACCTGGGAGGCAGCATCACAGCTGTTCATTATGCTGAAGGGAATAGCTGGGCTGTAAATGGGACAGTACCTTCACAATGGAACAGCCAGATCCTTCACCGGAGTATGTACTAATCTGAATGCTTAAGGGAAGGACAGTGGAACTGTCAAAGAAATATACAGTACAATTTCTGGACCATTTTGAATGAAGATGTTTTAAAATTGTTTTAAAATGTTATGACAGAGCTAAGAAATCTCCGGAAAACAAGTATTTCAAGTTTTATATTTTTATGTTCATTAAAACCTCTTTATAAACGTCTTTATAATCCCGCACCACTCATTAAAATAAACATTTGGAATGACTGTAAACCAGTAAAAAAAAAAAATTTCAGCATTTGTGTCTTTTATGGAATTAAACCCAAACTTGGACTGCTTAAGTTGGTCCTTCAGTTTACTTTCTTCCTGTGTGGCTTACTGTTCTCTTTTCAGAGCTTCATAGTCATCATGGAGCTGTTGTATTGCAATTTGAGTTGGTGCATCTCTTTTCTGGACACAAACATTCATCTACAACACAAAAAGGAGATAAATTAACTCATCTGCAACACATCAGCTTTCAAACATGCAGACACGCACACAACACACAGACTATCTGTCTGTTTCTATCACTCTACTCACCTGACGACCAACTGTTGTGGAGAAAAGAGTAGTCTGACTCGTCGTGGTCAGCCTCTTATGGGGAATTTATTGAACAGACCGTCACAGAGACATGTACATTTCAGCATGCATGGAAGTTCCCAATGACCTCGTCTTTGTGACATCGTCTTATACCTTTCTATATCATTCAGTGTATACGTGGCACAAACCCAATCTCTATTTTTGGCGACTGCTGTCTGAGGACGCTACTGCAGCTTCGTCATAATCTAGACAGGGTTCATTCTGACCTCAACAACATGTTATTCGAGCAGTGTCAAGACATAATATGTAAAACTTCCTAATCGTGCTCAATATCCACTCACGAGGCAGAGGAGAGTGTGAGTAGGACAACAGAAGGCTTTGTAGTAAAAGGAGTGCTGGTTGAGACGGATAGCGTGTGTAATACTCAATATTTCCAGTACTGAAGGCAGACAAGTCCAAGTACAGGTTAGCACATGATTTGTGTATAATAAACGCGATTGTCCAGGATTGGCCAGCAGAGGTGCCAAATCCTTACACACACCTCACCAACATGCCTCCTGATGCAAATGATTGATTTGTGTTCTGCATTTTTCAACGTTCCTCTGGCAGAAGAATCTCAGTATTTGTTTGCGTTCACATATAGAGGTAAGAAGTACACTTACACCAGACTTCCCCAAGGTTTTAAACATAGCCCTGGAGGGCCTCCAATTGAACGACACACTACTACGCTATGTAGATGATATTTTACTGTGCTCACCAACTCTAGAGGATTGCCATCAAGATTCCATAAAAATCCCCCAGAGGCTGGCAGAGGGAGGATACAAAGTTTCAATCACGTCGGGGTCACCATTATGTTGTGGAGAAAAGAGTAGTCAGACTCGTCGTGGTCAGCCTCTCATGGGGAAGTTATTGAACAGACCGTCACAGAGACATGTACATTTCAGCCAATCAACACAAACTCACTAAATTGTATGACTTGTGCATACCTTCAGAAGAATCTACACATGATCCCATATGATTTTCAGCCTGTACCAAGAAACCTAAACTAGCCATGCAGCTAATGTTAGTACTCAATAACAAAAGCTGAACTTAACGTTACAACAGAGAGCCAACGTTAAACTTTACAAACGTTAAGTAAAAGACAGACAAATTTGTTGGGCAGTTAGTTAGGCTATGTCCAATTGAATCAAATATTGTCTTATTACCTGTGGTAAATTAACACGCAGTCCTAACTCATTATCCAGCTCATGTTGGCAAACACAAACACACCTGACACGAAGAGGGCGCTGCACAGAAAAAAAGCCTTTAGGACCTTTGGTCTAACCTTTTAATGGCCTGGAGCCATTATCTTTTTCTCTTTTGGCAAACGGATGAGATCCCCTTGGGATATAACACAATTTCCATCTATCCTTTTGCCGGTTTATACAGTTACAGCACAACAACTCCTTGTCATTTTCTTTTGCTGCTTGACTCTGATGTAAACAATGACAAATATTGTGCTCTCTGCCCCCTGACTGTACGTGCATTTCTGTGATGACGTTGAACAGAAACCCGACACAGGAAATGAATTGTCGTCAGACTTGGATTCGTCCAATCACAAACCACAAGTGTTGTCCCCCATGGTCCCTACCTTTCCGTAATCTGAAATGTTGTTGTGTTTTCTGAAATGTCTTCAAGTTTCCTGAAATGTCATCGTGTTTTCTGAAATATTGTCGTGTTTTCTGAAATGTCTTCATGTTTTCTGGAATGTCTTCGTGTTTTCTGAAATATATTTGTGTTTTCTGAAATGTCGTCGCCTTTTCTGAAATGTTGTTGTGTTTTGACACTCAGTGCCACATCAATGCCTTCATCATGCAGGAACTGCTGACACACTTCAGCCACATGAGGCCTAGTATTGTCATGCATCGGAAGGAACCCAGGGCCAACTGCACCACCATATGGTCTCACAATGGGTCTGAGGTTCTCATCCCAGTACCTAATGGCAGTCAGGGTACATCTGGCTAGCACATGAAGGGCTGTTGGCCCTCCAAAGAAATGCCTCCCCACACCATTACTGACCCACTGCCAAACCGGTCAAGCTAGAGGATGTTGCAATCAGCAGGACATTCTCCACGGCGTCTCCAGACTCTGTCTGTCACATGTGCTCAGTGTGAACCTGCTCTCATTCGTGAAGAGCACAGGGCGCCAATGGCAAACTGCAAATCTTGGTGTTCTCTGGTAACTTATGTGGGTTGTAGACACCACTTCATGCTACCTCTAGGGGTGAGAGCGCTGACAAAATGCAAAAGTGACCAAAACATCAGCCAGAAAGGATGAGAACAGAGAAATGGTATGTAATCACCACCTGCAGAACCACTCCTTTATGGGGATTGTCTTGCAAATTGCCTTTGATTTCCACCTGTTGTCTGTTCCATTTGCACAACAGCAGGTGAAATTGATTCACAATCAGTGTTGCTTCTGTAATAGGTAGGAAAATGCTATATTTAGTTTTTATGTAAACTGGCACACCCTTTATTTTTCTTGCAAAAACAAGACTTTGAATACAGACAAGCCTAGACACAGGCAAGGGAATCATACAGTCCTCTCTCCATGCAGCATGCAGTGTTGCACATGAACAGAACCTCCCACAACCCTCCGGACCTGATCCAATAAGGTATGTAAAATTCCTGGATTTACCACACCAACATTTAAAACTCAGTGCAACAGGGTACTTGTTAAAACAATGTGTGGTCACCATGAACTTTTAACAGCAAAAAAACAAAAACAAAACTGCTTTTCTTTTAAAGGTCTTGCAGTGTAATGCTCTTAGCAACAAGAGCAACACTGGTCCACCACACAACAGGAATGACTATTAGTTTTGCAGTTACTGCACTTTTAAGGATGAACTATTGGAAAAACGGGGCTGAAGTGTTTTAAAATTGGGTGTGGTCCGTTTAATCAACTTCTTCCATGCGTGAAGCATCATCGTCACCGTCGCCTTCTAGGGGAGGCATCTCCTCTGGGATCGATGTAGTGGTGGTGTCCTCGGCAGGAACTTCGTCGTCGTCGATACCCAGGCCAAGTTTGATCATTCTGTAGATGCGGTTGGAGTGGGTCTGTGGGTCGTCCAGGGAGAAGCCAGGGAGAGAGCAGGGCGGTTTCGAACAGCAGGATGACGAGGTCCTTCACAGCTTTATCGTTCTTGTCTCCACAATTGGGTGGTCGGGGTTGATTTCCAAGTGCTTCTTGGCCATCATGTATACCATGGTGGAGTTGTCCCTGAGTGCCTGGGCCTTCATGATCCTCTCCATGTTGGCTGTCCAGCCGTAAGTGCTTGTCACAATGCAGCAGGGAGAGGACACCAATCGGTTGGATACTGTCACCTTTTCTACTTTCTTGTCGAGGATCTCCTTCATGAGTTTGCAGAGATTCTCATACTTTGCCTTGTCCTCCTCCATCTTTTTCTCCTCCTCCTCATCCTCTGGCAGCTCCAGACCCTCTTTGGTGACAGAGATCAAAGTCTTGCCATCAAACTCTTTCAACTGCTGGATACAGTACTCGTCAATGGGCTCGGTCATGTACAGGACCTCAAAGTCACGCTTGCGGACACGCTCGACGAAGGCAGAGTTGGCCACCTGATCCTTGCTCCCGTCAGTACTGTAGTAGATGGACTTCTGGTTTTCCTTCATGCGGGTCAGGTACTCTGTGAGGGAGGTCATCTCATCTCCAGACTGGGAGCTGTGGTAGCGCAGCAGTTCAGACAGCTTCTTGTGGTTTTGAGAGTCCTCGTGGATGCCAAGCTTGATGTTCTTTGAGAAACCCTTATAGAACTTCTCGTAGTTGTCCTTGTCCTCGGCCAGTTCTGCAAACAGCTCCAGACACTTCTTGACGATGTTTTTGTGGATGACTTTCAGGATCTTGCTCTGCTGCAACATCTCTCTGGAGATGTTGAGGGGCAGGTCTTCAGAGTCCACAACACCACGGATAAAGTTCAGGTACTCTGGGATGAGCTCTTCACCGTTGTCCATGATGAACACTCTCCTGACGTAAAGCTTGATGTTATTCTTCTTTTTCTTGTTCTCAAAGAGGTCAAAAGGTGCACGCCGAGGAACAAAGAGCAGGGCCCGGAACTCCAGCTGGCCTTCTACTGAAAAGTGCTTGACAGCCAGGTGATCCTCCCAGTCATTGGTCAGACTCTTGTAGAACTCGCCATACTCCTCATTTGTGATGTCATCAGGGTTCCTGGTCCAGATGGGCTTGGTCTTGTTCAGCTCCTCCTGGTCGATGTACTTCTCCTTGATCTTCTTTTTCTTCTTCTTGTCCTTGTCTTTGGAGTCCTCTTCATCATCTGAGCCTACATCCTCAATCTTTGGCTTGTCCTCACCCTCAAAAAGACTGAAACGCCTTGGCACAGTAGCTAAGAACCGACCAGTGACTGTAAATGCTGCTCAGCCTGACAGTAGTGACTCCACTAAGCAAACCCAAGTTGACACTGAATTACAGGCTAATCGTGCTGCTATTAGAGAACTGACTGCACAAGTTTCCTCCCTGACCAAACACTTGGCCCAAATGGTGACGCCTACTGACAGTGCAGCCTCAGGTGACCCCTGCTCAACTGCAGCCCGTCCTCAGCCACCAACATCTGAAGCCCAAGGCAGATGCAGCAACTGTGTCCAGCAGAGTAAGGTGAGCTGCCCCCACTGCTTTATATGTGGCCAAGCTGGACATCGCGCTATCGGCTGTCTTCAAAGAAGGATGTCGGGAAACGGGCCAAGATCACTGGAGAGGGGCAGCCAGTGATCGTGACAGCTAAGGGGGCCCCAGCACGAACCAGCCACTCTAAAACAGCCAGTTCTGTAAAAGCAAACATACAGTGTCAATCACTAACGAGAAAGCACTTGGCACAGCTCATAGGAAAGCGATACATGGTTTCATGTGCTATTAATGGAGTCCCTCTTAAAATGCTGCTTGACTTAGGGGCTCAAGTGACGATGGTGGGGAGAACATGGATGGAAGAAGCACTCCCCAATGTCCAAATCCAACCACTTGGTACCCTCCTTCTCGGTGAATCTCTGGAGATTTCTGCAGCCAATGGCACAGATGTCCCCTTTGATGGATGGGCAGATGTTGAACTCCAGGTTGGTAGCAAGAACTATGGACATGTCACCATCCACGTGCCAATGTTAATCAGCAAGAACTGCCTTAGTTCTCCTCTTCTGGGCAGTAATGTGATAGCTGAGATAATCAAAGAACAGAGAGAGGGTGCTGATATTTCTGTGTTGCTCAAAGAAGCTTTAAGTTTCAGTGACAGTGCAGTGGAAGCCCTAGTTTCTGCCCTCCAGGTTTTGACCCCAGATGACACAGATGAGTACAGTGTGAGGACAGGGAAGAGAGGTGTAACTATCCGTGCAGGGCAAATCTGCGAGGTGAGGTGTAGAATCGGGGAATGGCCAGAGGGCGGGGCTATGCTTTTTCAACCCAACTTAGTGAGTAATTGTCCTGAGGGTTTGGAATTGTTTCCAGCGGTCGTAGATGTTCCAAGTGGGTTCACCATAATTGTCAAAATTCCTGTACAGAACGCCACTAAACATGACATCTATCTCACAAAGAGAACAGTTTTAGGAACACTGGAGGAAGTTATTGAAATAAAACCAGTTAACTGTTTTCCAGGTAGCTCAGAGCCAATGTCCCGTTCCACCGTGAACACATCCTCAGCTCAGGTAGCACCGACAAACAGAAAAATGAGTGGCAAATGCATGACAAAAGACACAACAACACAGCAATGGCACCCACCTGTTGATGTATCACACCTGCAGGAGCATGAGCAAAAGGTAGTCAGAGACATGTTATATGAGGAGTCAGATGTCTTTGCTAAAAACGATTCTGACATTGGCTGCGTCCCAAGCTTGCAGCTAAAAATTAATCTAAAGGATGACACCCCAGTCCAAACATCCTACAACTCAGTTCCCAAGCCCTTATACAAAGAGGTAAAGGAATATGTCCAAAATCTGCTTGATCATGACTGGATCAAAAAGTCCATCTCATCCTACTCGTCCCCAGTGGTTTGTGTCAGAAAAAAAGACAAGAGTCTACGTCTGTGTGTTGACTTTCGGGGCTTGAACAGAAAAACCATCCCTGACCGCCACCCTCTTCCACGCATCCAAGATCTGTTGGATAGTCTGGGGGTTACTCCTGGTTCTCAATACTCGACCAAGGCAGTGCATACCACCAAGGTTTTGTAGAGGAGAGTTCCCAACATTTGACCGCCTTTAGCACACCTTGGGGACTTTACGAGTGGATACGCCTCCCATTTGGCCTTACAAATGCCCCCGCCGCGTTCCAGAGGTGCATGGAGGGAGTCCTTGAAGGTCCAAGGGATGAATGCTGTTCTCCATACTTGGATGATGTACTCTGCTTTTCTAAGACCTTTCACGACCATGTTGAGGACTTGAGGAGGGTGCTCTGCCGCCTGCGAGAGCATGGTATTAAGCTACGTCCAAAAAAATGCCAACTGTTCAAAAGTCAGGTCAGGTATTTAGGGCGCTTAGTGACTCGTGAAGGTGTCCAGATAGAACCTAAAGATCTTGAGGCAGTTCAGCTTTTGAAAGATAGAGAACCAAAGAACGTAGGTGAGGTCAGGGCTCTCCTAGGTTTTCTAGGTTATTACAGAACATTCATACAGGACTTTTCTAGGATAGCCAGGCCACTGTTTAAGCTAATAGAGAATCCTAGTGAGTCCAGCCAGAGAGCCACCCCAGTGAGACCGAACAAGACTCAGTTAAAGAGCCCAAAGAATGGTCAGCTTTCATCCAAAACAGCTGTCCAGTGGACACAAGAACACAGTGCTGTAGTGTCGTGCCTCGTTGACATGCTAACCAGTCCACCCATTTTGGCCTATCCAGACTATAACTTGCCCTTTGTCCTTCACACTGACGCCTCAAATGAAGGTTTGGGAACAGTACTCTACCAGCAACAGGGAAACAAACTCTGTGTTATTGCTCTCTGCCCCCTATATATGGAGTTCCTGGCGTTGAAGTGGGCAATCTGTGATAAATTTAGAGATTACCTCTATTATGCCCCACCTTCACTGTATACATGGATAACAATCCCCTTACCTATGTTTTGAGTACGACCAGGTTAAATGCAGTTGGACATCGTTGGGTGGGTGAATTAGCTGATTTTCATTTCACCATTAGGTATCGGCCAGGCAAGTCAAATGCAGATGCTGACACTCTATCACGAACCCCAGTGCATATCGACAACCACTTAAAAGAATACACAGAGACAATGCCCCCTGATGTAGTCGCTGCCATTTGGCAGGGGGACAAAGCTGTAAAGGACAATGATGTGTCATGGGTGGCCGCGTTACAGTTACAGTCTGATGTGGATGGCACAGCTCCTGAAGGCATTCCAGTTATCACTCCAGAATGTGTTAGAGCTGCTCAAAAGGAAGATGCTCCCATCTGTGAAGTGATTCACCAAAAGAAAATAGGATGGAAACCCCAGGATAAAGGAAAAAGACAAATGGGACCAGAGACACACCGACTGATAGATGAATGGAACAGACTCAAACTTGATGAGGGAATACTATGCAGGCAGACAGGACAGCGGAAACAGTTGGTTCTTCCCAGTAAGCTGAAGGCAACTGTGCTAAATGACATGGGACATGTTGGTGCAGACAAAGTCACCCATTTGGCTCGAGAAAGATTTTATTGGCCATTTATGCAACGCGACATTGAAAACTATGTCATATGCCAGTGCAGGTGTATAAAGCAGAAACGGCCTAACGTCCCTGAGAGAGCACCTATGGGTTCAATCACAACCAGTGCCCACTCTCTGCGTGGAAGCAGAGCTGCAAAATCATTAACCCTCAGTACCTGATCTCCTGAACTGGAGGATGTACTCACTCTACCATGGAGGATGCCACCTGCTGTAAGTGGTCTAGCTGATGTCGAAGTGGTAAGGTTCCTTGGTGGCAGACCAATGTCTCTTCCTAGAGGTGCTGAAGGTGGGTTGATGTGTGCATCTCTGTCCGATAATTGTGGCGGTGGCAAGTGAGTTTCTCCGTTCATCTGCGATGGTGGTGTGGGAATGTCTGGATGGTTGTGGTCAGGGTGAGGCGGAGTGGAGCATCGCTCTTCATGGGCTGTTGCCTCTGCTGCTTTAGGCGTGGTCTGGACAGCTCCACTTCCTTCGATGTCTGTGGACAGCAGGTCACTCAGAAGGTCGTTTAGGAGGAGGAGTTGGCTCATACCTTCATCCTCCATGGTGCTCAATTTCTTGCTTCGGAGGTAGTCAACAATCAAGTCATACAGTTCTGGTTCACTGACGTCATCAACGTCGGGAGTGGTGCTTCCATCATCAATCCAGCTCACACTTCCGAACTGGACAGGTTGATTTCAAAGAAGTGTGATTGATTTGGAGTTACATTGTGTTATTTAGGTGTTCCCTTTGTTTTTTTGAGCAGTGTATATTTTAATTAACTCCTCATAGAGGCCTCAAAATTTGGCCCATATGGTCGAAAGACGTGTGATTAAAAGTTATTAAAAGATTAGTTATAAACCATTCGGTCTTGGCATGGCAGCACCCCAAACTTTGATGTTTCGCCATGAAACAGGAAGTTGGTATATCTACCATATTTTACATCCAATCTGTACCAAATGTCATACTCAACCCCTCAGCAGATTTACGTCAATATATTCTTGCCACAGTGACTGCTTGAATTGTAAGGAGTCACCTATTCATATGAAGTGATCTTTGACCTATTAGTTTAAACCTTTTAAACACTTCAACTTCAAATGTAGTCAGACAACACATAACACATTAATGATGCTTCATATAAAAAAATGTACGCTTTTGCTGGAGGGAGATGTGAAAATATCGATATCAAGTCATTATTACAAAAGTCATTATAAATCGCTAATGTCTTATCTGAGCAGCACCAAAGTTACAGAGTATAGTCTCCTTCGAGCCCTGATCAGATTTATGTGAATATACCCTGCCACCACCATAGGAGGAAGTGATAGTTTTTAGTTCATGACTTACATTTACCCCTCACACTTAAAAGTGCTTTGGAAAACACTTATGCCTTTCATGATGGTACTTTATTAAAATGATGAATTTTGTGCAAATGGATCCACAGCAAATTTTGACTTTTTGCCATGAAACAGGAAGTGGATATTCTTCAAAGTCCAATACGATTTCCAGTCTGCACCAGCCTTCACTTGTTGCATGACAGCTCCTGATCATATGTACATGTTGATATTTTCTAATCATTATAGTCCCACACACTTAAAACAGAATTAAACAGGAAGTGGTTAAATACCTAACAAGTCTAAGTCTAAAAGTGGAGGCTGACAAAGCAGCTCTGAGTAAGCACAAAGCTGCATTAAAGAAAAAAGGAAGAGGAAGCTCTAAAAAACAAAAGGAAAAACTACATTTGGAAATGGAGTTCGCAGTAACTATAGTAAAACTGTGTTTTTTAAAGTCAATTCATCACTGTGTGGCTCAAGACGATATGATGAAATCAGGGTGCGATTTGTGAAAAAAAACAGAAACATTTTTTTAACATAATTTTGAGAAACATTTGATTCAGAAAAATTATCACACGACAGTGTGAAAACATGAAAACTGTTGATTCTTGTGTAGATAAACCTTACAGTTAGGCTAAATAATGTAGGCGGTAAGCCTATTTTGAATGTGAACTTAACCACTGCATTTGCAAAAATATTTTCTCAAATTATTGTTTTTAAATTTGCCAAATGAAAATGTAATTTTAATTATTTCCCGATATCAGTTCAACAGAGAACATTAAATACCACAATGTGCTGTCAACATGTTTTTTTTTTGTTGTAATGGTTAATTGGGTAGACTATAGGTCAGACTATGAAAACAGTCTGCTCTGATGACGCGCTTGACCCTCTCGCCATTTAGCAAAGCGACCCGGCTCAATGCAGCCCCCAACCATAGTTTCGAGTGCCGAGGGATTAGCAAGTGACCCCTCGGCCTGGGAGCTCTCCTTAGCCAGGGAGATGCTGTTGTCCACCATCCGATCAGCAATGTCATATCTTGTTTTGCTCACCATCCCCACCGGTGGGCAAATTGCACCCTGGACGAAATTAATTCATATGTTGAAAAGGGATGTCAACTAAAACCACATACTAACACTTTTGTCCCAAAGCAAGGAGAAGACAAGGAGTACCTTGTTGCTGCATTAATCTCAGATTGAGGTATGACCAAAACAAGAACAACTGCGGATGGATGGGATCTCAATAAAGGTGGATGCTTCAGCTCAGGTGAAAGAACCAGTTGTACAAAATCAATCAAGACCAATGAGTCTTTAAACCCTGGAGATGACCAAACTCTCAAAATGATGTTGTTACCATCATGCAAAAACAAAATGATATCAACGCCATTCTGGTTCAGCAAAACTTTTCTTCTGTTCTTCTATCAGTAAATATCCTGATTTTGATGGAAACCTTCTTCAGAACACTTTTTTATTGAAGCCTTTGAAAATGGAGTGGAAGTTAAAATAGATCATTAGAGTGATTGTCTGCATGTTCTTGAGCAATACACAAGGGGGAAGCCAAGAGACTTGATGCACAGTTATCAACGTTTTTCACCAGAGCAAGGTTAACAGAGCTAAGGGTTTTCCTGCTGAACACTTAAAATAAACATAAAATTGCTTCTGTGTATATGGAACAGATTATTTCCTGGACTCCTAATTAAAGATGAAGATGTAAATGAGCCTCAGTATTTTTTAGTCTTTCTTTGAAGATGCTCAAATGGAGCTAATTGTAAACGAAAGGAGCATTTACTTGAAACCTCCATATAAATTACATGAGAAATGGAGAGCTGTTACATGTGGACTACTAGAGCAAAGTGGTTAAAGAGCTGTGTTTACTGTTCTTGTTGGCTTTATTGAAAACAGGTTAAATTAGCCCCAGATCCATTGTTTGGCAAAATTCAAGATATACCAGTGTAAACCAACCCTTACATTTCAAATACCACAAAAACATCTTTGCTACTAACATTATGCATTAAAGGGAGTCAAAGCTGAATGTGCAGAAAACAAGACCAAGTCCTCTTTCATCCAAAGCTGTTTTGTTCACAAAGCAATCATTTATTGGATAATTGTTCACAGTTTAAAGCCAAAATACAGAGAGATAGAATAGAATTAATTAGGGAAAAAATGATTTGTTTTGGTTGTCTGAAAGTGGGTCAGACAAGCAATTGTATGTTGTCAAAAGTACCCAGGGGTCCTAAATATAGAGTGACAGGATGATGATTTATTCACAGAAAAAATCCAACAGCATGTTAAACCTCAAGTTAGTATCTCAACTGCAACAACTCAAACCTGTGGCCATATCAGCACCAGTTGTGAAGACGGCTTATTTTTTCTGTTGTTGCTGTTGAAGTCAAGCCCCAGAAGAGTAATAAAACTGTGCACACTTATGCCTTTTTGGGTCCTGGAAGTTCAGGCATATTCTGCATAGAAACCCTGGCAATGAAACTGAACCTTCAACTCTTAGACAGAAGATTGTCAATGCTCAAGTTATATCTGGTTTGGACGTGTCTAGTATGGAAACAAATTATTTCATAGAGTTGCCTGATATTTTGACACAAACGACAATACCTGTGTCAACAATAAATACTCACCATCAGCAAAACATTGATCAGTGGCCTCATCTGAATGGTTTTAAGCTCCATGATTTCCTTTTTGGAGCAGATGCCGCAAAGGGGCTGAAAACATGGGAGTTGATTAAAAGGCAGTGGACTTTGCAGTCAGGACAAAGGTTGGCTGGGTCATAAATGGTCTATTTCATGTGGGGAACAACAGCAAGAGTAAGAGTGACTGTTCAGCTGTTAACAGCCATCAGAATTTCAATTGAACATATTAAAGAAATGCTAGTTAAAGAGTATAGTCATGGTTTAATTGAAAATCATTAGAAGAGCAGACTGAAAAGTTGGGAGAAGATCTTAAGTTCATGGACATTGTTGGCAGCTCAATCAAATTAATATGAAATCATTATCACATTGATTTACATATCAAGGAAGAAAGTGCCAACCTGCCAAATAATTGCTGTGTTGTAGAGAAGCACCTCTAGAGCCTTTATAGGAAATTTGGTAAAGACGGCCATTAGAAGGAGGAATATGCTGAATTCTTTGACGTGACATGACAGATCAATGATATGCTGGAGGTTGTGCCTTCAGAGGAGTTAAAACAAAGTGATGGGAAAGTGTGGCATATCCCTCACCATGGGGTTTATTACTGAAGGATAGGCAAGCTGAGAATGGTTTTTGATTGTGGAGCAACACATAAAGGAACATCACTGAACTATCAGCTTCTGAAAGGACCTGATCTTATCAAGTAATTTGTTGGTGTCCTTATTAGGTTTAGACAAGAACCTATTGCAATGATGGCTGATATTGATGCTTTGTTTCACCAAGTTCATGTTTCTCATAAGCACATTAACTTTCTATGTTTTCTGTGGTGGCGTCATGGTGACACTGCTCAGCCTTTACTGGATTATAGAATGAAATGGCATTTGCTTGGAGCTGCATCATCACCAAGCTGTGCAAGTTACACATTGTGAATAACTGCATTTGATAATGTACAACAATTCCCTATTGAAGTGGTCAGTACAGTAAAAAGTAACTTGTGTGGATGACCGTCTGAAATCCCTGGCTTCAGAGGATGATGCAGTGTAGATAATAAAATAATTTACTGCTCTATGTAAAAAAGGATTAAAACTTTAAAAAAATGTCAGCAATAGTTACACTGTGCTTATGTCAATTCTAGAGGAAATGAGAGCAAAAGAAATAAAGGAACTGGGTGGGCTCAAATCATTTCACTCCCACCTTCCCATTCCACACCCGCTCATACTCACTCCTAAGGACAATTTTAGAGACACCTATTAACCTAACATGCATGTTTTTGGATGGTGGGAGGAAGCCGGAGTACCTGGAGGGAACCCACGCATACACAGGGAGAACATGCAAACTCCACACAGGAAGGCCCCAGGCAGGGATTGAACCTGGAGCCCTCTTGCTGTGAGGTGATGGTACCACACCACCGTGCGTTACTACAATCAAATTGTAGTAACGCGCCACTTCAAATTCTCAGTAATGCCAACGGCGTTGCAACAATGGGAAAAGTAATTAATTAGATTACTCGTTACTGAAAAAAATAATGCCGTTAATAACGCTGTTATATTCTAACGCCGTTATTACCAACACTGTTTGTCATATACTCACCTCTGTGTTCTCTCCAGATCCTGCACAAGCACCATCTGTTGTTCTGAGTTTGAAGCTCCAGGGGTTGATGTCCACGTCATCTTTTTCCACATTCTTCCATCACCTTCTGAGTTTTATTAAACATCGAAAAACTTGTGTCCAGCTAATTCTTTGGGTTCTAAAAATTATCAGAGTTCTTACACCCTTAGGCTGTAAATCTCAAAGACCATCTTAATTTCAGCAATGCATTCAGTCAGAGTGAGAGAGGTTACTCAGGTTTGAGCATTAAAAGCTCAAAAAGCTCACCATGGAAAGGCTCCAGATCAGGCTCGTAGGATTCTCAGGACTACGAAGAGGAAGAAGAGGGAGATGAGTCAACAGCAGGAGTGACAGCTGCTTAGGTGTTAATGAAGAAACTTTAACAGTTAGTTGGGCAACTTGTTGTAAGAGTGATTGGTTTGTATTCAACTAGAGACTGAAGAAAATGTTCATTTTGTCTCAAAAGTTGTCCCTGTCGAGTGAGAGCTTGTTGGATCTATTATCTTTTTGGTCAGATCATTTTGTTAAGATTGGTTTACAGGTTGGACCACGGAAAACAGGGAGGAGAAGGTAAGTGGATGGTAACTGATAACATGGATATGTGAGATTATATTATATTTCCAAAAGAAATTATTGGGCTGACGGGTAAGCAACAAGACAGGGCTGTGGCAGTGGCTGTGGTGCTGCGGAGTGGCTAATTCCTTGGCAGGTGCTGATGATTTTGATACTGGATCAGGACGATTGAAACTGTGACTGTGATTTGGCAGTAGTAGCAGGAGAAAAGAATAACAATTAATTTCAGCTGGAGTTGAATGCTGTACAACATGGGTCTCAAACTTGCAGCAGGACTATAAAGTTGTATTGTGTTGTATTTGTGTTATGGAAAGCCTAACTCTCTCAGACAAACCTCTACCAATTCCCAGCATAGAAGGCACACATAGATGCGGGCACACCATTCAGTGGTGAGAAGTATGCTGATGCCACTGTAAATCTACAGGAGGAATTTGATCACATATTTGCAGACTTCAAGACACACAGAGCCACTTTTCAAATTTTTGCTGACCCCTTCTCCTTCGATGTGCAAGATCCCCCTCCTGTGCGTTAAATGGAGCTAATTGATCTGCAGTCCAATTCTGAACTCAAAGCCATGTTCAGAGAGGTTTTGAGAGAATTGCCCTCCCACCTTCCCTGAACTTTCCAGGATTTTCAAGCGGACTGTGTGTCTTTTTTGCAGCACATATCTGTGTGAAAAGCTCTCCTCCACATGAACTTTCAAGTCAAAGTACAGGTCCAAAGTTATTGATGAGCATCTTCGAGCCATAGTGAGGGTCTCAATTGCTTCCTCCCTCAAGCCAAATGTGTCTGAGCTGTGTGGGAGGAAGCACTGTCAGGTCACTGGCAGCATGGAGTAGGTTAGAGAAGTTCATGTAATGAGTTCTGAATGTTATTGATATATAAAAAACATTGGATAAGTTGTACTTTTTTTTTAGCCTCACCCAGACTCTACCTCCAGTAGCCCCCAGGCAAATTGAGTTTGAGACCCCTGCTGTACAATAAGCTCAAAGTGGCTTCCTCTGTAAGGCAAGAAATAAGTGTCTATCCAAACAAAATAACTTGACTTAAGCGTGAACAGAGTTTATTTACAGGTGATTGTTGTTAGAAGCCAAAGAGAGGATCCAGGTAATCGTGGAACTCAGAGAGGAGGGAGATGGTTAGTGAGGATCCAATTAAGTTGTTCGTCCAGACAAAGGTAATGATCTGCTCTTACTGAGTCCAGGTGGGAATCCAGAGTGGAGGGGGAGGATGCTGGCTGTGGTGCAGTGGTTCTGAGTCAGCAGCAGGGTGAGCAGCTAGCTGCAAGAGAAAAAAGCCCTGATTGAATAAACTGGTCAAAAAGTGTAAGATACAAACGAATGGATCTATTTGTAATAAGGGCCTTGTAATTCACTAACAATCAGACACAGCAAATGTGTTGTCTTTACAAACCAGGTCATATGAGTCCTGATGAGTGAAAATATTTACCGTTTATTGTCTCTACTTTGATAAATAAACTCCTTCAGGAGTTTACTTCACTCTTCTGTTTAACAAAGGTACATTCAAAGTTATTTTTACTATTATTTAGTTTAGAAAACAATATCAACTAAAGTTGCAAGCAGCGATGATCGGGCCCGAGCACGAGTACGTCCACACAGCGGGGTAGATGCTGGATGCCAGCCGACGCGCATCACACAGTAACCTGCCCAAGTTTGAAGCTGTTACCGTAACATCTGTAGGAGGAGTTCGATCATATGCGAGGTGTGGAATCAAAGTGACATTTCCAACCACCAGCTGCCGCTATAGGTGAGTGTCAGTATGCGTATATGTATGCAATCAGGGCAGAGTACCGGGCAAGCCTATGAAGTTTGGTGCATACAATGTATGCACAAGTTATGAGTGACTTTGTGTTTTGTGGTGTGCAGTAGCGAGTCATCAAAGTTTGAGGGTGTGCCATGGCCACACCCTTCAGACTTTCTCCTAACATTTAATCTTACATGGCTGAAGAGTAACCTGACCAAGTTTGAAGCCGTTACCATTACATTTGAGGTGGAGTTCGACCATATGCGAGGTGTGGAAACAGGCAAAACGGCACCAATTTGCATCTTCCGCTCAAAATGGCCGACTTCCCGTGGACCTGGCACCATGACGTCAAGAGGCTATTTTGTGCGCCTGGGCATGACGAAGGCGTGTACCGAATTTCGTCCGCCTACGCAAAACTAACCCCAACGGCACAGGTATTTAGAAAATTTGTAGGGGGCGCTACAGGGCTATTTTGCTCCACCCATGGACACAACGCCTCTAAAACGTATAGGCCACTAGGCCTGATGCCAAAATTGGCATGGGAAACCACCAAAAAGTGAAAAATGCGCAAAGAATAATAATAACGCCTTCAGATACAATAGGGCCTTTGCTACTTACAGCTCGGGTCCTAATAAAAACCTGTGATAACTCACAGTAGGCAGCTATCACAACAGGCACCACAGGATCTCTGTAAAAAGCTCTTATTCCAGATGATGAAAGCATATGTCCTGGGCAACACAACTGTCACAGCTATACCAATAACAATATCAAGATTACATGGGAGAACAGCGCATGTACTCAGAAAGTTTATAAAAAGTAACACGGTCCACAGTCTGCTTCAATGACAACTCAGAATTCCAGCACTCATGAATGCATAGTCCAGTTAAATAAAAAGCAAAAGTCAACACCAACACATTTCAGCAATTAGCCCTCAAAGGTTATCACTGAAAGAGTGAAAGATTCATTTTTGATGACATCTATGATGTCAATACCTCACTCTGTCAAAGAGAATTGACATTGCTGAAAGATAGAGGATGTGCTGAGATAGATAGCTACTCTGAGACCTTTCAGTATGCTAGCTGCCTTGGGGGAAAGCACTGAAGGTAGAGTTTCATAAATGGACAAACAGAGTTTCAGCTACACTACTTTCACACACTCACTGACATGCACACACACGTGCGAGCACACACACACACGCACGCACACGCACACATCCACGCACACACACACACACAAACACACACACAAAGTCTTTTATACCAATTACAGTGCACCTGCATACCAAATTAATGTTACAGCCGAATCAATCACAAATGCAGGCATTTTCATTTCCATTAATTTCACTGTAGATTAAAGCTGACCCACTTTTGCTAACTGAGCCTGATTTGGACAGGATAGATGGGGGAATGAGGACAATCCAGATTAATGGTTATTATACATCCACATGAAAGGACCATTAAGGCTTCTCTGAAAACAGGTTCACAACTGCATTTGTGTTTTCAGTCCAAAAGTCTCTCTCAAGCTCTCACACAAACTGTAGCCTGCAGAATTTAGCTGTACAATATGCAAATGAAAGTGTTATATTTCTCCAATCAATAAAGCATGTAAACATAAATCAGATATTGAAATGTGAACATTCTTTGTTCTCAATAAAACCTTTGATTTACAATTTGTTAGTAGTATTATCATGTATTCCATGCTTACGTTTTTACAGTTTTTTTGCCTGTACTTTGTATTTCATTAACAAACTTTAAACTGGTCTTGAGTGACGGAGTGGTGGAGATCTGCAACAAAAACAAATTGTAAGCCCACAGTTCTTTTAAAAGGTATTTATGATAATCTTTGGAAATGATCAGACATATCCAGATTTTCTTGTAATCCAAATTAAATCTGCATGTGTCTGATAATAAATACCAGAATCAGTCAGTATTTATCAAAGTTCAGAACAAAGAACAAGATCATTTTACGACATGGGGGGGGGGGGGGGGGGGGTTTAACTCCTTCCATTAGCTTGAGGTTGTAAAACAAATCTGTCTCTTCAAGCAAATCCAGATACATCCCCTGTCACCCTGGAATGCACTCACATTAACACACTCTAGGTATAAAGAATATCTACCATGTAGGTAGAAGTCTACTTCTTTTTCATCTACAGTCTGTGTAAGGTCTGGTCAGGTCAGGCAGTCCCAAAGTAAGTGCAGTCTGTAGTGCTATTTTAAGATCAACAAAGGCCTTCTCTGCAATTCCAATTTGCTTTGTCAAGTGGTTTTAATCTTTTACCATGCAGTAATGCACTTAATATAGCTTCCACAACTGCTTAGTTAGAAATAAACGTTGTACAATATGAACACATACCAAAAAACAATATCACTTGTTTTTTAGTTTGTTTTGGAATGTTTTGAATTGCTGCAACTTTTTTGTGTGAAACAGGTTTGCCCACTCCTGTTATCACATGACCCAGAAATGTCACTTTTTGTTGCACAAATTGAGGTTTTGAGAGCCTTGTGGCCTCACTCTGCTGAATGTTTTAGCAGTGCCAAGCTGTTGAGCTCGAATATTAGTATTTATGAAAGTTCAGAACAAAGAAAGGTACCTTTATGACATGCAGCTGTAGAGGGAAGGATTTAACCTCTTCCGTTAGCTTGAGGTTGTAAAGCAAATCTGCGTCTTAAAGCAAATCTAGATACCTCCCCTGTCACATGTGAATACACTCACACGCTAGGTAAACATGCATCAAGGAAATCTACTATGTTGGTAGAAAAGTATATAAAACAATTAAATTACAATGAATAACTAATACAATTTTGGTGTCAGGGATTTCAGGGTTTGTGATTGCCCCACCAAGCAGACCAAGGCCTCAGTAGCAGTTATTCTAAATATTGCAAGTTTTTTTTTTTTCTAAAACTTACATGTGTTTCTTAAGTGTTAATTAAAGTAATAAACATTGAAGAAAAATTGTCACTCGTATACTATTTAAGGTAGTATGATTAAGTACCTAAACTAAATAAGAATAAAAAAAAAATACTATCCAATCAGAAACAGCTACATTCAGCACACAGGTGTAAAATAGCATGTAAATATAAATTTAGCAAGGAAAACATCTTCATGTGTTTAGTTCTGTATATGCCTCAATTTGACCACTTAAACTGACTAAAAGATCTATTCAAAGAAAAAAAAAGTATATTTAGCTTACTCTTGAAAACATTTACATATAAAATGTTGTTCATTATTTTGATAATCTTCAAAAAACAAAAGTTTTTATGCATTATTGTAATTAATCTAACTGCATTACATTTTAAATTAATAAGTATTTGATAGATGCAAATAGTAAAGTTACAGTGCAAGAAAAAGGAATCTTGAACTAAAATATGTTTAATGGTACATTTTGTGGATTATTTCAACTAATTAACGGTATAACACGGAAGCCTGTAATAGATTTTTTTTTTAAAGTTGAAATAGTCTGACATGTTTTAATGTGGATAATTTCTGCAACTGAAATGTGTTTAAAGCCTTGGGCTACCACACTAAAATTTTTTACAAGATATTTTATACTTATTTTAATCCCTAAATTTTGAATGCAATGGTTTGATACAGATATCTGTGTTCTGTATGGATGAATGTAAAGGTTGCTTTGGTTTTAACCTTTGTAGTGTTGACATACACATGATGTTTTCAAACTGTCTTGAAAAACTTTTTAAAAGAACCTTGTGCTCACCTCAAAATAGATTTTATGGGCTACACTATGTGCTAGATTAAAATGTATGTGCTTTTTATTGTCCACCCTGTTGTAGAAGCTTGTACAACAAGGACAGATACCCACCGTTGTCAAAAACAAATAAAGTTAAGGTAATATTGAAAAGAATGTATCTGAATTCTGAAGATACCTGAGACATGGAGGCATTTGAAAGAATAATGTAAAAATATTTGATTCAGCATATGTTTCTTAAACTTGATGACTTTTATAAAATGTGACACCTTCAAAAACTGGACTAGACCACAATCTACAAAACTGGAAACGTCACTGGATGGCAGAATATTACACAGATATGCTTGTTGGCCTATTCTACTGCATTGTGGGAATTTGATATACCTGGCTGAGATGCAGATAATTCCGTCCCACTTGGCTGGCATGGCTCGGCTCAGGGTCGACTGGCACAGTCCCAATCGGTTGGCTAGCTCCCTCTGGAATGCCCCGGTTGCTTAAACCCCTGTGTGCACATCACCTGTGGCACAAGCAGCGCATGGCTCCTCGCTGTCTTGTGTTCCACCGCCGACCGCAGCTCTGTACACAGTTCCAGGAGGATTGCCCTCAAAACGGCTGATGAGCCAGTTGTCATCATGTGCCAGTAAATCCTCTCTGTCTCTTAACACACGATCTCTTCCAATTGCACCATTTACAATGTCTTCCAATATCGCTAAAGCAGCCCTTGTTTTTAATAGTATGCATTGCACCGCTTTGCACAAGCTTTTATATCCACTCGTGTAATTGCAGACAAATGAGTGTGTTAATTGTTTATCAGTGATAATTGTTCATGTGTTTCAGATGTAAAAATCAGTCAGTCTGAGGACAAATTTATTTATTATAACAGTTTCCCAACATCACCTCTAAGTCGCCAAAGAATCAACAGCTGTAGAAAAGTGCGTACGACAGCCCTGAAGATGGTGTGAGGCATCGTACATTTCTATGTTCATTTCTCTCTTGATACATCTGATCGTTGACGTGAGAAAGTGCGTACATGCCTTTTGTACATGAGGCCCCAGGTCTTCCCTGGATACTGATGGAGAATTACCGATCACTTGCAAACAAAATGGACTAGCTTGGAGTTCTTAGGAGAACACAAAGAATATTGTGAAAGCAGTTTTTTGTGTTTCACTGAGACATGGCTGCAGGAGCATATATCAACTCTTTTCCACCTAGCTTTAAGACGATTCAAGCCAACGGCGACATTAGGACCAGCAGCAAAAACAAAGGTGGAGGTATTGCAGTGCATGTTAACAACAGTTGGTTGTAGCCTACTGATGTATCCATCTGTGGATGAATGTGTGTTAGAAAGCACGTAGTTATCTGTAGCCTTAAGACATGCTGTATGAGTGTGTCTGAATGGGTGAATGTGGCATGTAGTGTTAGAAACGCTTTGAGTGGTCAGTTAGCCTGGAAAAGTGCTATACAAGTACAGTCTATATACCATTTTCACCTGTAACAGCTTCAACTCTTCTGGGCAAGCTTTCCACGAGGTTTATGAGTGTGTTTTCAGGAATTTTTGACCATTCTTCCAGAAGCACATTTGTGAGGTCAGACACTGATGTTGGACAGAGGGCCTGACTCACAGTCTTCCCTCTAATCCATCCTAAAGGTGTTCTATCGGGTTGAGGTCAGGACTCTGTGCAGGACAGTCAAGTTCTTCCACACCAAACTCACTCATCTATGTCTTTATGGACCTTGCTTTGGACCTTGTCATGTTGGAACAGGAAGGAGCCATCCCCAAATGTTTCCACAAAGTTGGGAGCATGAAATTGTCTAAAATCTCTCGGTATGCTGAAGCATTCACAGTTCCTTTCACTGGAACTAAGGGGCCAAGCCCAGCTCCTGAAAAACAACCCCAAACAATCCCCCCTCCACCAAACTTTACACTTGGCACAATACAGTCAGACAAGTACCGTTCTCCTGGCAACTGCCAAACCCAGACTCGTCCATTAGATTGCTAGATGGAGAAGCGTGATTCTTCCCTCCAGAGAACACGTCTCCACTGCTCTAGAGCCCAGTGGCGACGTGCTTTACACCACTGCATCTGGCGCTTTGCATTTCATTTGGTGATGTATGGCTTTGATGCAGCTGCTCAGCCATGGAATCCCATTCCACAAAGCTCTCTATGCATTGTTCTTAAGCTAATCTAAAGGCCACATGAAGTTTGGAGGTCTATAGCGATTGACTCCAGAAAGTTGGCGACCTCTGTGAACTATGCACCTCAGCACAAGCTGACCTTACTCTAGCATTTTACGTGGCCTACCACTTGGTGGCTGAGTTGCTGTCGTTCTCAATCGCTTCCACTTTGTTATAATACCACTGACAGTTGACTGTGAAATATTTAGTAGCGAGGAAATTTCACGACTGGACCTGTTGTACATATGGCATCCTATCACGGTACCACGCTGGAATTCACTGAGCTGCTGAGAGCAACCCATTCTTTCACAAATGTTTGTAGAAGCAGTCTGCATGCCTAGGTGCTTGAATTTATACACCTGTGGCCATGGAAGTGATTGGAACACCTCAATTTAGTTATTTGGATGGGTGAGTGAATACTTTTGGCAATATAGTGTACATTATATAGATTTATTTGTGTAAGCAGAAACACAATCTTAAGAAATTAAGCTCTGTGAAATTGGCCGTTGGTGCTTTGCCTTCATGGTCATTCCTATTTCACTGTACATTTTCTGTATAACATGTAAACTCAAAATCTCTCAAATATGAACATTTTCACTGCACATTCCCCCTCTCTTTCATCTAGTCTAAGCAGCCTCAGGTGGTTATTATCACACAATTATACACAGTACAAACAAGTATATAAATAGATTTGAAAATAAAAATAACTTGCATGTGGCGTTTTACATTTTTGTTATCATTTCTATCTGCATGTTTAATAGAAAGTTAAGTGTCTTTTTTTTCTAGCTGTGAGACCATTATTCTCATTGAATCTCTGGAGTGCAGCACAATACTGTGCCACTCATACTGTTTACTCCAGGGATCTGTTAAAGCCAGCTAAGCCATGGACAATTTAGTTAAATCTCGTGAAAACCACACAGAGAATGTAGAGAATAAGTGAAGAAGAAGAAAAAGAAAGATGGGCTAAGACAAAAGAGGCTTATGGGGAAAAACAGATATGAACCGTTTCTCTCCTCTCCTTTCATTATGGGTAATTTAAGGTCCCTGGCTATCAAGATGGAAGAGCTAACCATGCTAGCCCCAAGTCAGACAGAGTATCAGGAGTAGTTTAATGTGCTTCACCAAGACATGGCTGCGCTAGCATATTTCTAATGACAACATCAAGGGCGCCCAGACTTTCAAGGCCAACAGGAACTGCACCAAGAGTGATAAGAGGAAGGAAGCAGCACCCTCCTCCTATTTAGAAATTTGGGTAACCCCTCTTTTATTATCATTGTATGCAGCTGGATTAAGACCATAGGAGTTGTTCTAATGTTATTATGGTACATGTCTACAAACTACAGTATTCATTATCACCTTGGGTGACTTAAACCACATTACATTTTCCACCTTCACCCATTACGTGAGCTGTACCCCCAAAGCAGAGAGGCCTTAGATCTTCTGTATACAAACAATCACGGAACATTCAAGATAAAGACCCTGGGGATCAGCAAAAAGACTTTTCTCTCCTTACACCACATACTTCAACTACTGCACAGAGACTTTCCACTTTCAGAAGTTCTCTGATGATTCTGTTGTCATTTGATGCGCTAGAGAGGGTGATGAGGCTGAGTACAGGGCTGTAGAGAACAACTTTGTGACAAGGTGTGAGCCCATCCATCTGAATGTGGAGCACATGCAGCTTAATGTGGTAAACAACAAGGTCAAAAGATAAAGAGAGATTGCAAATACCTCAGTGTACACACTGATGGCATGAGGCAGTGCACAGGGCAGTGGATGCAGTGTTGGAATCGGGCTCTCTGATGGTTGTGCTTGAGCGGATGTTGCTGAAAATAAGGACAATATTTTTCAACACCACATACCCACAGAAATATCGCCAGCAATAGATTTATCCCACAGCAATGCACGACCGAATGCTAGAGGAAATCATATCAAGCTCTTTACCTCCGACCTCTGACACTCATTCATTCACATGTGAGCAATACTTTTTTTGTTCATAAAACAGTTTAATTATCACATAAACCAAACATTTCTGTCAACATGAAAAACCTTCTTAATATACTATTTTTTTTGTTTTCATTTATTATTTTATCTATCATTATTATTTTCCTGTTTCAGCGTGTGTATTTGTGTTGTGGGTGGGTTTGTTATTTTGCATTTATGATGGAGCACTGTAAATGAAAAAGCTCCCCTCAGTGATTGATAAAGTACATTTGAATCTAAAAATAAATAAATAGCGAAACAGATTAACTATTAGTGGGAACTTTGTCTCCATCATCCCTCTTTTGTTAAATATCCTAAAGTCAGTAAATTAACAAATTAAAGTTATTGATTGCAATACATCAGACTTAAATCAATAACAGAGTTAATTGGAAAAATGACAAAAAATAAGACAAAAAAGATGTTATCGTGAACAAGTGCCTGCCAATACCACCACTTTTAATAGTAAACAAGAAACAGTAACTTATTTATTTGTCCATTTTCCTTACCCTCCATTAACATTTTAAGATAAAATTCTCCATTTCTGTAAGTCACACTAATTGACACATAATCTGAGTGTCTGTGGTAGTTTTTCATGCATATCGATTAGCTAAATGATGACTATGTGAGACACAAGTTCAAGGGTAAGAGTGAGTGACAGGAACAGCAACATAGCAGAGACAACTCTTTAAGTCAAGACTCGGCAAATCACCTACATCTCAGGGAGAAGGGACACTCTTTTGAGGACAATAATGTACGCATTCTGGACAGAGAAGACAGATGGTTTGAGAGAGGAGTCAAGGAAGCCATCTATGTTAAACTGGAAAAACATCTTTAAACAGATACTGAAACTCCCCACCACCTTGCTTAGAAGTGAAACAGCTTTTCAGATAAGAGGTGAAACATCTTCAAGGTCCAAGAAGAAGTCCAGTTGCCCTAATTCAAGCTCTTAGGATGATCTAAGTTCCACCCTACCTTTCACCGAAAGCAGCTTTGAGAAGATTCAACCCCTTTGTGATGCTGATGAGGAAGGGAAAATGGAGGGATTTTAGGAACTATGCTAACAGGACAAAAATAACTATCAGAAGAAGCAACATGATGCTGTTAATTAACGTTAATTAATGCCTTCACAGACATGGGATATGCCATAGCTTTGATTAATTGATTTTCTGTTTTTAACAGTTGATCACGAGCTAAGTAACCTACTGCTACTATGTTTGTTTGTTCATTAATGTGACTGCAGCAGTTCTGACACCCTGGTGAATGCCTATTCAAATCTGATATAAACTGTTGCAGTTGCTGTCTACTTGTCTGAAAGGGGCTTTACAAATAAACCAGTTAATTTCTTCTGTATACATACAAACAGAGTATAGCTGTGTGGGAAAGTCTCCACACGTGTACACAAGAATATGGAAAAGTTAGCATTAAAGCTCTTGTGCACTTGATAAATGAGACTTTCCCCTCTTCCCCCAAAATCTGTGTCTGCCTATGAAAGGTCAGTTCATGTAGACACAAACACATACTTGCTGTCAAAGAATATGTGACCTCTGGTGGTCAAAAGAGTAACTGCATGTGAACTGTAAAAGTATCATCCATGAAGTATTTTTGCCCAAACCAGAATGGTTTTCTAACTCTGCTCATGTAATTTTGATTTCTGACCTTAAGCAAGTCATGTTTTATGTCAAAGCCAACCAGAAAGTACCAATGTTTTGTTGAAACATATTGACTTAACAAGTAAACAAGGCAACCAGCAAAAATGTGATACCTATTAAAAGGGTATGTGTTCTATGTCTTGCCTTTGCTGGACACAGAAAAACCGTATGCATGCACAAGGAGAGCATGCTCCTCACAGACAAGTTCCAGCTAAAATTTGACCCAGGAACCATCCTGCTGTGAGGCAATATTTCCTCTTCTTAATCACAATAATGACAATAATAACATGATATTATTTAACATGATATTCAATTCTAAATTAAATTAAATACAAATTAAGAAAAATAAGTGGTTTTCTTTTCTTTAACCATACCTTTTGCTTGTTACAAATGCCTGAAATTTAGATGCAGGTATGTAACATTTCCATACTTTTGTATTTTAAGGCACTTGTTTTATAAATACTTATGTTTTTGGTGCACTATTTATAACACCATAATCATATATGTGTTATTATTATTATTTTTGGTTGTTGTTTGGTATTTATTTCAACATATAACTTTTTAAAAGACTACTAAAGCCTGCTTTCCTCCCTATTAAGACAGTGGACGTAAGTCTCCTATTATCGTGTTTCTTTAAGAACATGGTGTGGCGAGGGCGGGGCGGGACACGGGTGTCAGTTTCCTGTAAGTTCCCTGTAAGGCCACTAGGCGTGTCTCTGCTCCATGAAAGCTTTGGATAGAGAGTGGGTGCTGAAGGAGGAGGGGGAGTGGAAGCAAAACCGAGAGAGAGAGAACGGTGTTTTATCAGCCAAGTGCAACTGAATCGTGAGGAGCGGACGATACGATGGGGGGAAAAATCCCTCTCCTGTTTCTTTTCTCCAACATCAGCTTCATTAAGATGTAGACCGATGCGTGTCCAACGACCCGGAGCATTATGGTCTCTTCTCTCACAGGGGGA
This sequence comes from Leuresthes tenuis, assembly GCF_036924035.1. Classification (NCBI taxonomy): domain Eukaryota; kingdom Metazoa; phylum Chordata; class Actinopteri; order Atheriniformes; family Atherinopsidae; genus Leuresthes; species Leuresthes tenuis. The sequence goes on along the minus strand of NW_027325361.1, from coordinate 35,169,451 downwards.
TCTTATTCTTTTCATAGTTCTAAATTTAAAAAGGAAAATAAAAACATTTCGGATTAATGGTGCACTTGTTTTGAGCTAGAGTGGGTTCCTTAATTTGTTTTCCGTGCGTGTACAATTTTTGGATTGTGTCTAACCCGAGTTTCTACCTTCTGGAGTCAAAAGTGCGCCAGTCTTATGTCCAAAGCTTGAGCGTCTGGATTTTTTCTTCACGGCAGGAGGGAATAAGTGGCTTTTGGGAGGAATTGACCTTATCCTAACGCACAGAGGAATATTGCCCAAGGTGGGAGAAAACAGTGGATGGGATGCCTCTGAAGGTAAATACGCGCTCAGAGTAAATTCACCAAGCTTCACGAGACATAAAGAACATTTGGTTTGGGGAAATTTACCGTTGAAATGATGCCGCTATCGATGCAGTGGGAGTGATGTTGAGTTCTTGATTCACGGCAGAATTACTCTGAAGATGTGATGATGGTGGAAGTTATGCGATTGAGACAATCACTGCCTTCAAAAAAATCCATATGCCTTAGTTTTATAGGCACAGTGGAACAGTTTTATAATGAAATGATCTGTGTTTTGAAGAGTGTCCTGTGATAAGAAAAAAAATCTTCTGTCTGCCACTTTTGACTCACTCCTTTCCAAGTGCTTGGGCGCACTGGGTCGCGCACATTCGCTAAAGAGAATGCGCAAAATGGTCTGATTATAAAATAAGGCTTTGCCTTAAAAGGTACAGTTTAACAATCAATTGCATTACTATCATAGCTTGCTGTGGACTGGAATACAATTCGAAAAGATAATCATCATCCGTCCGCTGGCTCTTTACTACCTGCAGGTGGTTTGTGCCTGTGTAAATCTAATGCCACTGCTCAGCTTCTGTTCAGGAAAGATTTTTATCCCCATTCTTCTTTAAATACGTGCGCGTTTACATTTTGATGCTGATGCTTTGGAATACATAGTACTGGAGCTGACTCCCTCTTCCTTTCTCTAATCTAATGAACGTTAACCTCTTTTTAGGCAGAATTTGGGATATTAGGAGTGTGTGTGTGTGTGTGTGTGTGGGGGGGGGGGGGGGGGGGGGGGCAGTCAGTGTGTGTGTGTGTGTGTATGCTGAATGGGTTCACTCTATTCTCTTTCCGATCAAGCAAGGGGGGAAAGAGAAAGAAAGTTACGCCTGTCGGCCGCAGTCGGGTAGAACTGGATATCACAAAAACTGCAGTAACCGGAGCGTTTGCTTGTATGTCATGACTAATAACATTATCTCATCACACATACACCGGTACAAACCACGTTTTGATTAAGTGGCGTAGTTACTTAGCAATGCTTCTCGAGCTATGTAGGTATAAAAATGGGCCTGCAGATCAGCCTAATTAAGCCCGACTGATCATGCATATTTCCATTACTTAGATGTTGATAAGAATTTAATAAAACAAACCTTAACATGCATGTGGACAGGAGCACCAGGGGAAAATTATATCAGAGATCTGAACCTGTAACCCTCTTGCTGTGAGAAGACTGCACCAATTTGCTTCCCCACAGCTGAAATGTTTAGATGAAGAACAGGAGCCATGAAAACACATTATGGGATGGCTATTTCAATCAGTAGATGACAATGGCATGATCTGCCGGTGACCTTTTTAATGAACAATTTTTAATGAACACATTTTTTTCAATTTCTCACTTATGCAATGTTCAGTTTATGCAAGTGTGTGTGCATGAATGTTGGGGATGGGGGTGTGAGAACAGTCAGTTCACACTTTATCCCAAGGGTTCTGATCTGCATAGCAGAGCACTCAAAGAAAACTACTACTCACTGCTCATCATTGACTTCCTCCTCTCTCCCATCACATAAAGCTCTCCTGGTCAACCCATTCTGTTTTCCTCTCCTCGTTTTTTTCTACTTCTCTGTGCAAAGGAGGGAGCAAGTTTTTAAATAGTAATTTCCCTGTTGACTAATAAAGTTGCTTCTTAAATAGTTGATTATCTTTTTCTTTGGCAGTGTTCTGTATTTGAAGCTGGTTTTTGGAAGCTACAATGGGACGTCGTGCATTATGCAAAATTACTTGAATGGCTGATATACCATGACAACAGTAAACTATTCCCCTTCAGATCCAGCAGTTTTATAAATACCAAAAATGACCCTTTTGTGTTGGATAGTGGTCAGAAGTTGGATTCTTATGCATTTACAGCTGATAAATGCTGGCCAACATTAAGTCACAAGCTTTTGCAATATCATTGACAGCTCAGTTTCACTCCCAACTAATCATATACAGCTGTTTTGTCAGGACCCCTGGGGTTGGATTGTAATGCACTTTTGCCATTCACTACCTTTATGTAGTCATGATTATGTAAAAGGGTTTGTGTTTCTAACTAACTTCTAACTTTTAAACAACTAGTTTTGGTGTCTAAACCCAAGGGCTTAACCATGGTTTAGACATTGGGGGGGTCCAAGAAAAACAAAATTGTTAAGTGCATTATCTACAATTCTTTATTTATATATGAAAAATTGGACATTTAGAACATAGTTTAGAGGACTACATTGACCATGTAAGTTCACATCTAAAGGAATAGTGTAATTTCTCCGAGACAGTGACTGCCCCCCCACTTTGTTTTGGTTAGTTGCTTACTGTTTACTGACCTTAAACACACCTACCAATTACAATTATGCTCTTCCAGTAGTTCTGTAGCAAATAGGACAGCTTCCAATGGAAAACGACCAAATACCCAAAGCATGTTTATGGAAATATTTTAATAAGGACAACTAATGATGTAACAAAGTACAGACTTTTCCTTTAACAAAAAATGTGCTGAGGACTTTTAAGTCCAGGTTCATTTCTATTGTGTCAATGTCTCAAAATGTGCATTAACAATGAAAAGTCTAATAGTCTAATGTTATTTTTGTTTTAAGTTTTTTTATTTTGAAAGGGGGCGGAAGTTTATTTTGTTGATTCTGTGTTGGATTTCCTGTTCTGGTACAATCTGCTCTGTTGAGCTTGGCGCGGTTGAGCAGTGGCTCCGTCAAAAGTAGAAGTCCAACGTAAAGCTAACGAGAGCCGCTGCTGAGACGGCGGCGCGCCCGGTGGCGCGCACGGTGGGTCACTCTCATTGGCTAGAGTGTTAGCATCAACAACGGCGACCGCGGCGCAGCCGTTACCACGGTAACACACGGATATAAATTGAAAATAAATAAGACATAACAAGAGACCGATCCCTTGACAGGGTTCATAAAAGGAGAACATGCATTTTACATATTTTCTTCTGTATATTGGGGGGACAGGTTGGTATTTTCTCAATATTGGGGGGGACACGACCCCCCCAAAGAATGCGTGGTTACGCCATAGTCTAAACCTAACCAAAATGTAAGATTACCTAATTTAAGAGTCTCAGGTGAGCCTCCAAGTCATGTCTAGCATTTATTTGACCTATTCCATCACCAGCCCAATTCCTCCTTATATCGACTATGTCACCTAGTTACAACAAAAATAAGCCTGCATGTTGTCAGAATGCTTGCCTCCATCATCAAATATTGCTGCTGTCACTGTATCATTGGCAGAGACGCTAAAGGCCACCTTGTGTGTATCTCAGAGAAGTTATAACAAATGGCAATATTTGATACATTGTAAATGAGAGTTTGTTGTAATGCTTACTTCTCATCACAATGTGACATCAAGAGTAGAGTATTTGAATATGTAAATTCACATTTATTGTCAAACGCATTACATACTATTCAAAATCTTCTCACAGTGGGTGTTTGGAGATAAGATTGGCATGTTGGTTGGCTTTATCCAGGAAATAAAGCTTCTTTCTTTCTTCTGATATGTTTTATTTTCCTTTCTTATGAAAAAAATTCTGTCTTGCTTTTTTTTTTCATACACTTTTGGATCAATAGTCTAGATACTCTGCTGACTGCTATACATGTCAACATCTAACCTCACTGTAATCAGGCCATGAGGAAACAATTACAGTAGTTTAAATATGCATCTGTCTTCACTGAAACAGCAGAAAATAAATTAGTTATTGGCAGGGATACTGGGAGGACACAAGTGTTTTTAGTCAGCTAGCCTGTCTTTGATTTGAGGGGAAATTGGGTGAGTTTTCCAATTTCTCTCTTTTCAGGAGTTGTTGTTGCTTGCTTTGTCTCTTTAAGCAGTACTATATTTACTGGGACAAAAAAGAGAAACTGGTTCAATGACAGACAAGTAAGAAAAAAATAAGAAGAACTGTAATGTAGCTAAAATCTACTGTAGGATATGACACTTTCTGTTATCATCTCAGTTTGTACCTCCTGTCACTAAGTGGTTCAATAAGCTTTAAAGTGCACTAGAAGTAGTCACTGTTACTGGCTCCAGAACATTTATAGCTCTAGAAAAATCCCATTGAACAAGTGTAAAATATTCTCATCAAATACGAAGTCAGAGAATCCTACCCAAAAGGTTCTGATGTCATCAGCTTATTTATGTATTTTGGGTAATTGTGCTGGTGTTTTATCTCAAAATATTTCCATAAAGAAATAGATATAGTCTTCAAAAAACAATGTTGAAACTCACCTGGACATTTGTTTCATCAATGATTTGGAGTGTTATATGTTGAACAAATTTTTTTTCCCATCAAAAAGGAAGCAGTATGCATTTGGCAGACACTTTCGTCCAGAACGACAAAAACTAGTCGGGTAAGGGGGTCTTGCCTAAAGACCCCTACTAGAGGTAGTACCTTTCATGCAGGTAATCTAATTTTGCAATGCAAGCCTCTTTTAATCAGTTTTTCATTTACTGCAATTATTGCTTGCTCCTTAGTGAAGACCCTCAAATAACCCTGGTTTCTATTCTTTTTAGTCAATAATGAAACATAACCTGTTTTTCTTAGAGGTTTACTAGTATGTGGATGCTCTGTGCTATAGAGAGTATTGTTAAGAGCAAAAAGTCTCTTAAGACAATAAACATAGCCATGCTCTTGTGTCTCTTAACAATAGTTGTTTTAAACGCTATAGGAAAATGGTTTTCATTCCTGTAATTAAAAAAACTTGAAAGCAGATATTATAAATGCTGCAAGCAGCAGAAAAAAAGATACACAAAAGCACATTTTTGTACCATTTCAGTGTGAGAAACTTTATGTTTATTGCCCTGAATAACATAATGTGCTGGGAGAAGCTACACTTTTTGAAACTATCCAACTGATTATCTTCCATCTGCTTACGAATGAGTCTGTTTGACTGCTGTATTTTTTATCTTCCTGCTGCATTCATATTCAAAGTGCCATGAAGTGCAATGCCGCTGACTATTTCTAAGTAGGAACTCTAAAATATCTCTAGCCCTAGAGAGAAAAAGCTTAACTTCTCTCATGAATACTGAATCAACCTCTCATTAAAGTGATTATGATGACAAGTGTTCCAAGTATTCCTCTTCACTTCCACCATCTTGTACATATATGGTCAATTTTGGATCAAAGGATACCAAAATATGGAGCCCATAGTTGGAAAAGTGGACTTTGTCAACAGTCAGATGATGTCTTGGCTATGTCTGCTTCTCATCTACACTCTGTTTAGGCACTCCACAAAGACAGGGATGGGAAAATTGAGGCGGATGTGAGAAATATGTGGAGCAGGATATTCCAAGAGCATTTTAACATGGTATTGAATTGGCTCTTATATTGCCATGTATACTGAAAACCAAAAGGTGGGAACTTTTAGTATACTACTGGTAGCAAAAGGATGTTTGATATGGAGGTTTAAAGTGGTTTCATGCCACAGTGCTCTTTCTAAGAATGTAGGTTTTGTCCAAATGCTTCGGTTTCTTTTCAGAGCCCAAATATATGCAGGTTAGGTTAGTTTGTAATTTTAAATGACTGATAGGTTGTAAGTGGTTACCTGCCTCTTTGGTTTAGCATAGTATTGGACTAACGACCTATACAAGGTATAGTTCAGCTTGCTCAAGCTTTCCATGATCTTGAGTGTATTTTTTGTAATTATTCCTGAGAAACACAAATCTTTTGCATTCAGTGAGAGTGATTGATGTAAATATAAAAACTAAATGCAGCAATGGATTATAAAATAATTTTATGGTTGTTAAAAGTACAAAAAATATCCTTTGATACGTCGTCATTTTATCTGATTTTCTCAGTGCTGAGCGAATAGGAGGAATAATAGCAAGTAGCACGACATCAATCCGATTGCTTTTCAAAGCACTCACCATTGTCTGCCCTGCAAATGACTCATGATATATAGGTTTATATTTAGTAATGGGGAATCTCTTGTTTTTAATAATTTGCTGTGTGAACGTTGCTGATTGAGCTGAGAAGGGATAGTTATGATTTTGTATTTGCATGGATTACATTACGTGATGTATAAAATAAACAGTTTTGCTTTCCCCACGAAGCCGTGCCCACATGTGTTGGTTCTTGTAGCTGTTCAACTTAGCAGTTTGAGACAGACCTTTTGGACTTCAGAGGTCAGTAATCTCCTTGGGAATGAGGCCACAGGGGAATTTTTTCTTGTCACTATATAGTTTTGAGTTATGAAAAGAAGCACCCGGACAAGTTTTTCATTCCTAAACATTGCAAACTGTGAACAAATAATTGTTATGGTAATGGTTCATATATTAATATTTTATTTATTTGGTTTTAATAATGTTTTGTTTATTAGGTTAATAGTATTTATTCAATTCAGTTCAGTTTTATTTATATAGCGCCAAGTCACAACAAAGTCGTCTCAAGGCACTTCAAAGATACAGTCCAATTGAAGCCAATTAGAATGCAATTAATTCCAATAACAATCATAATACAATAAAATTTAGTATTTAGTGTACCCACATTTAATTTATTTTGTATTTATTTATTTTTTAATGATGCCTCATGTACGTGTTGTAGTGATTTATATAAATTATTGATTAATTTACTTAGCTTTTCAAATCAATGATTAGTGATTTCAGGGGAGATATGTGGGAGGAAAACTATATTTAATTCACACCATACCGTCTATCTCTGTGTCATGCCTAAGAGGGATCAGTTTAGGGAGGATGCAGACTTGGCACCAGCCTGTTTTTAGCCATGTACTTACAAACATTATCCAAATGTGTAAGAAGGGTCCAACAATCTATTGTCTTTTGAATCCTTGTATGCTGCTACGTGATATGTATCTCCACTGTAGATGTCAATAAAATTCCCCTAAAAGGCTGAAAAGATGAGGCAAACTACTAAAACAAATCACAAAATATGGACCTTGAGAGTAAGTATAAGAGTATGAGAGTAGTACCACGATGTCAGAGACCAGTCAATAGAATAAACTTTAGGAATCAGGTAAAACAGCAAATAGAATATTTAAACATTGAGCTGAAGAATTTACAACTAGACATACCACATATAGTGAGAAATGAATTTCAAACTATTACATTACATTTTGAATTTTCCTTTACTCTGGTTTTTCATCGTCGTCTTTGGTACTTCCTGTTTTATTTTGTAAGAACTTCTCCCTTGGTTGGTTAATTGTGAGAATGCTATTAAGCATGCATACTTTAAGCAAATTAAACCATTTTTGCACAAAACGTTCAGCTCTTTCTGGAGATTGTGGCTATTGCTTTTGGTGTTTCTAACTCTTATAGTTTTTAAACTCCTTGCCTTAGGTCTGGGTGCCCGGCCATGTCTCTGTCTGATAAGTGCAGTGAGTCTGAGTTTGTGTGTGTGTGTGTGTGTGTCTGTTTGTCTCCGTGTCTCTCTGGGTATCTATGGGGGTGGGAGGGTTGGTATGTTTTATCATTGTTGTTTTTAGCCTCTGTGAGGCACTTTGTCTTGCTTTTAAAGCATGAAAGGTGCAATATAAATACAATTTGAATTGATTTGATGATTTAAAATATTAAGGTTTCAGTGCAAATTTTTCTCTTTAAAAATAATGGTAAATCCTTTCAAATCATTAAAAAAGCTTCCTCTTCTTTCAAACTTAACTACTTCAGCATACTTTCAGCTAGAGACACCGTTAAAACTTTAAAATGTTCACGAGACATTCAGCTATTACTGAATAATGCAGCTTTTTAGAAATATTCAGCCGATTTTGAACTATCACACAGAAAAAAAGTTTTTAACTTGTCAACTGTTTCTAAAATCTTGAAGCGACAGAAATGATTTTAGCATTGAAATATAGGAAAATGTGTCCCCTTTTAGCCAATGCAACTTTCATAGCCTTCAGAACTTCACTTTTTTAATTAGAAGCCTCTAAATCACAGCAGTACCTTCCAACTGCCAGTCCTTTTTGCATTTTTCTTCTCTTTTCTGTAGTTTTCTGCCTTCATCCAGCTCCAGCTCCTTTCAATAATATCTTTCAGGCCTTTTGAGGCTTCAGAAGATAACTCTTTGCTAACTTTTCACTATTTTCAGCTTTTTTAGCATGGTCAGCTATCCCCATTCAGCTTTTCAGCATTCTCACTACTATTTCGCAGGAACAGCTTTTTCTAGTTCCATTTTCTTAGTTTAAGTACTCCTGCATACTTCAACAATTTTGGTCTCAAAACGTTCAGCTCATTCAGGAGATGGGTGCAAAGACTTTTGGTATTTCTAACTTTTATACTTTTTAAAATATTTAACTTTTATTCAAATTTTCCCATCCATCAACTTAATGGAAAGTGCTTTCAACTCTTCCTCCTCTTCAACCTACTTCTGTATACTTTCAGCTAGAGACACCATTCAAACTTTAGACGAGTCACAAGACATTCAGCTATTACCAAATTGTTAAGCTTTCTCAAATATTAAGCCAAGTTTGAAATATGATCGTTTCAAAAACATGAACATTTTGGCTCCGTCTTGGTTTTTATGAATGGGTAGCCAGCAGAGTGACACACTGATCATTTTCATCTTTTTCTGATATTCAACTAAATTTTCAAACAAATTCCTCTAACTTTCATACAGTTTAACGTACAGAAACAAATTATACCTTAAAATGTAGGAAAATTTGCCCTTTGCCAATGTAACTACAAAAGAGCTCACATTTACAGAATTTCAGCTATGAGCCTTGAAGCGAGAGAAGCTTTTCAAATTCTCTCACTGACTCCAATGGAAAGTTTGGTCTGACACAGCAGACAGCTTCAAGTGTGTTAAACTCGCTGCCGTTTCAAAAAATCTTTCACTCCATTGAAATAAAAACTACATTACCGCATTCCCCTAACCCGTTTGGTGCTCAAAGCCTTCAAATTATTTTCCTCACTCTTATAGTTTTCTCACAGGAGGTCATAGTATTCCTTCAGCCATTTTCTGCTCCTCCTTGTCCAATTCTGCTGGGTGTGAGCTCGTTAAGCCACAGCTGCTTTCAAACATTCCTATAACTGTGAGGACATCTCTCTTCCACTCCTCTGCTACATATTACACTGCAGCCATTTTAACTATTACTCACTTGACCTTTGACCTTCTGATGGACATGGCTTTGAACTGTTTCCTATCACTAAAGCCATGTCACACTGAGGGACACAGTGTCACATTAGCTACTTTGAATTAAACCATTTCTTTCTTTCTCTGTTTCCCATTTAAGATCAGTGTTCTGGTGATCCATTTAACCTTTGACCTCTTTCATGAGAACTGTTCATCTCTGTGTTGAAATGCTCTTCAGTTGTCATTTCTGCACTTTTAAAATTCAATTTAAGGTTTCAATTAAGATGGTATATTCATTCCATTTCACCCTTTTAGAATGATTTAGAAAAAATTTCAAGACTTTTCACTTATTTTTATTCTGCTTGAAATCCTTTTGGGTTTTTTAAACCTTCAGCTTTTCATTGCAGATACTTCTGCCATTTTTTCAGCCATTTAAACAATTTTTTTTCCATCAGCTTTGAATCGTTTCACTAATTTCTTTTTCAGCTTCAAGCTCCTTCCTTTTATTTCGCATTTTTCTTCTCTTTTCTGTAATTTTCAGCCTTCATTTTCTGGTATCAGCTATCCACATTCAGCTCATAAGCATTCTCACTGCTTTACACCCTGGTTTAAGTTGCTGATTATACTCATGTTTATACTCAGTGCTCTATTATTGCCCTAAATCGGCCAAGCACATTGAATACTGAACAGAGGTCATGAAAGTTAATGTGTCACAATCTGTATCTTAGGTTTTGTCACGTTTGTGTTTTTGTCTTGCCATTTCCTCACGTACCTCAGTCTCTCTCTGGTCTGGTCATCAGTTCCACTCCCTTCACCTGTGTTTATTGTCATCAGCTGCACTCACTCACCAATCACCCTCCATAGTATTTAGACTCCCAGTTTTCATTCACTCATTGTCATATCCTCACCGTCACTTATGTTGTAGAAATCAGGTTTGTACTTGTCACCATCACCTATGCTGCGTTATCAGGTTTTGTCAGGTTTTTGTCATAATCCAAGTTAAGTTATTTTTCATTGTCTTGGACTACGGTCACAATGCAGTTGCAAGTGACCTGAATCAGATTTTTTTCGCTCACATGTGACCCATATATATTTGCTTTTGACAATGTGAACAGCACAAGTCGCATTGAATCTGACATTTTCAAATCGGAATCCGGCCACTTTTAAATGTGGTACTGAATCAGATACATATCTGATTTTTTATTTTATTTTTTTTGTCTGAACTGCCAGGACGCATTTAATGCGACTTTGACGTCTCCCTGGGGAAGTTTGATATAGTCAGGCATGAGAACCTGGTGCACAGCTTTGCAGAAGTCATGCACAATAGCGCAAACGGAGGACTTTGCGATGCTAAACAGGTTGGCCAAGGTTGCAACCCAATATAGTCCCACTCGCTTTCTCAATGTGATGGATCTCCTGAACGACGTGTCTCCTCTTGAAAGTCTTGGGGAGAGGCGCTGCCAAATGTGATTAAAGGCATTCCTTGACATTCTAAAGTTCTGGAAGAATTCCTGCTCCGTGTAACCAGTCACAACCTGGTCCCATCACGCTCCGATGCCGCATCCAAATACCTCTCTGTGCGGATGTTGCGGTTATTGCTCCGCATAGAGCCATCATTAACATCTTCCTGTTCTTCCTTTACAGTTTAGTTATAGAACCTTTGTTATGCAGGCTAGGAGACAAGCTGCATTGTTTTTCCTTACCTGGTACTGTGATAATATGCCCTTAGTTGTAAGTGCTTATGCTGATGATGTATTGTTTTAGTAGAGAGCAAACAGACATTGAGGCTCTGAAACAAAGCCTAAATATCTATATGAAATCATCTTCAGGAAAGGTAAATTGGCACGGGATTGGGGAGGGAAGATGCGTCCTACTTTGCCTGGGAATTTAATGTGGGGAGGGAGTGGCTTGAAAGTTCTTGGGGTACTGTTGGGCACTGAGGAGTTTCAGAAACAAAATTGGGATGGAGTGATAGATAAAGTATGTGCAAGGTTGTCTAAATGGAAATAGTTGCTACCCCAGTTGTCTTAAAGAGGGTGTGTCTTGATTACTAATAACTTAGTTGCTTCGATGCTATGGCATAAGCTGATAGTTCTCTGTCCCCCTAAAGACCTAATTTGAGAGAATACAGCAGAGGATCTTGGACTTTTTTTGCAGTGGTAAACACTGTATTTTTGGATCTACACTTTTTTTTACCTGTAGCAGAAGGGAGTCAAGGCCTTGTTGACTTTTTGTCCAGGACGGCAGCATTCAGATTGTAGACAACTCAGAGACTTTATCATTGTGGCATGAGGTGGTAGGATACAGCAAAGTGTCTCTTGTGGAGGGCTGAAAGACTGGGATATGATAAACAGCTTTTTCTACTACAAAAGGAAGCTGTGGATTGGGTTTTTCAACATTTTATACTTCTGTCCTGGAAGCTCAGCAAGTTCTGAAAGACAGGGAACCTGCTGCCATTCCAGGTCTGTGGATATTTGAAGAGTCACTTTTCCACAATTGCTTGATTAATGCAAGCATTCTCACATCGGCCTCCATAAGATCAGCCTTGAGAGAAGCAGGCAGTGTGAAGCTGGGACATTTGACCTCACCTGCGGATGTGTTGTGCCATAATATAAATCTCAGACCAAGATTGCTGTCCAGAGTTGTGGAGGACATTTTGAGGTCCCTTCCAGAAAGCTGGAGGTGTTTCTTGTCTGCTTCAGCAGGCATTTGGGATCCATAAGAACCGTACAAGTTTCCATCTCTGACTATTGACTATCCCAGTCTTCCACATTGAGAGGAAAATAAGCTTTCTTTCACGGCTCCGGTCCTTGAAAGACTTAAAGGCATCGAGGTGGGTTGAGTTTTTTGGAGCAGGCTCTACTCCAACAGGACACTGGCGGTCGTTGTACAAACTGCCTGTTGAGAAACAGGCGGCAGACCTCCAGTGGAAGATTGTACATGGTGCCATAGTTACAAGCAGATACAAGGTACATATTGATCCTACTCAAAACATAAAGCGTGGCAGAGCCGGATTAAAAAATACTTAAACTGTGATTTAACGATAAACAAGACTATGAAAACGAGAGCAGACTATGAATAAATAACTTGGAAACAAGACGATGGCAAGACTCACACATTATCAAGAGCTGGCTTGACAATGCTGAAACATCTGAGGACTGCAGGACAATGGAAAACTATTGACGAATTGAGCAAAGAAATAAGAATCACTTCTCTTTGTTTTAGAGAGAGACTGTTGAGAGACGTTAAATGATCAGATTTAACAGATTTTTTATTTATTTATTGTCATGCACATATAGATATACATACATGTAAAGTTGCCCTCTGCTTTTAACCCATCCAGGTTGGCAACTGTTGAACATGCACAGGGTCACACACTCAGAGATAGGTGCCATACACTGGAGAGGTGGGCAGCCAATCACAGTACTGGGGGAGCATGGTACAGTGCCTTGCTCAAGGGCACCTTGGCAAGGAGGTGGACTGACACCCCTCCATCTGTCAGTTTCACCAATTTTTGAGTGGTGAGAGTGGGAATCAAACCAATCTTCCGGTTACTGGATGACCCACTCTAACCACTGAGTCACGGCCACCCTAAAAATAGCCTTCCTGGGGCCTCATGTACAAAGACTTGGATTTCCTAGTGAAACATGACATACGCTTAATGCCCTCCTATGCACAAATTTATCCGGATGTATGAATCTGTACGTACGCATGAATCCAAGCACATTTCCTTTGCTTATCAATGTGGAATTGAGCGCAAGTGTCTGAGTACCCGACTCCTCCCTGTCCACGCCCCTACTTAAATTTGTAAATCATATTTAAATTAGCCTTGCACCGGCGATTCCCCTCTCTGCACGATCAGAAAATAAAGAAAAAAGGCAGGCAGGGAAAAAATAAGAACTTCACGGAAAGTGAGATGGAGGTGCTACTTTCTGAAGTGGAGGTGCACAATAATGTGCTCTTTGGCATGCTGTCCTCCGGCATAAGCAGTAAACGTAAGAGGAGTGGGTGGGAGAGCGTGTGCAAGGCTGTCAATACTATGAGGTCTGAGAAACGCACACAAGCAGATGTGAAGAAGAAGTGGTCTGACATTACGGTGGATGTGAAGCAGAGACTGGCTGCCCACCGCCGAAGTGTGGCCAAAACATGCGGGGGGACAGGAGAAGAGAGGCCAACCCTGTTTGAAAAGAGAGTTGGCGCAACTATGGGTGACACTGTTCTCTCAGGGGTGGTGGGAGCACACCTTGGTGACTCTGATTACCCCCAAGGTAAAGACCTATGTTTTTGTGTAACTCACAACAAATGTGTTCATACAGTAACCTTGTGCAGAAGACACTCTTTAGTTATTGTCCTTGATGACTCACGAACTTCCGAAATATAGACAGCTTATTAAATGTCCGACCAGACAGGAGAATATTCTGGATCACTGTTACACCACAGTCAGGGATGTTTAACACGCCGTCCCCCGTGCTGCACTGGGCCACTCCGACCATGTCATGGTTCACCTGATTCCTGCTTACAAGCAGAAGCTAAAGTTCTGCAAACCTTATAGTGACGACATCAAGGAAGTGGACCAGTGAGGCTGTGGAGTATCTCCAGGCGTGTTTGGACTCTACTCACTGAGATGTGTTCTGGGCTGCTACCAATAGTCTGGATGAGTACACAGAGGCTGTGACATCATACATCAGCTTCTGTGAGGACTGCTGTGTTCCACCACGCACCAGAGTGAGTTACAACAACGACAAACCCTGGTTCACAGCCAAACTCAGAAGGTTAAGGTTGGGTTGGAAAAGGAAGAGGCCTTCAGGAGTGGGGACAAATACAGATTCAAAGAGGCAAAGCACAAGTTTAGCAAGGTGGTGAAAGAGGCTAAACGACTGTACTCTGAGAAGCACCAACACCAGCCAACAACTCTGCATCTGTCTGGAAAGGGCTCAGGCAGATCACCAACTACAAGTCTAAAGCCCCCCCACTCCATGAACGACCAACACTTAGTCAACGACCTGAACGAGTTTGACTGTCGTTTGACAGGCAGTCCTGTAACCATCCCCTATGACACCTCTCAACAGCTCCAGCTTCATATCAACTCCACCTCCCCCACCTCAACAGGGGCCTGGGCACCTCTACCAATACCCACCTTAAAGACCCACCTCTCCTCCCCTCCACCCACCTCAGTGATGACTCTTTCCATACATGAGAGAGACGTCAACAAACTCTTCAGGAGACAGAACCCCCGGAAAGCTGCTGGACCAGATTCTGTCTCTCCATCCACCTTGAAGCATTGCGCTGATCAGCTGTCTCCAGTGTTCACAGACATTTTTAACACTTCGTTGGAGACCTGTCACGTGTCAACCTGATTTAAGACCTCTATCATTCCTGTTCCCAAGAAGCCAAGGTCCACAGGACTTCAGACCCGTTGCCCTGACCTCTGTGGTTATGAAGTCCTTTGAGCGCCTTGTGCTTTCACACCTGAAAGAGATCACTGACCCCCTCCTGGACCCCCTAAAGTTTGCCTACAGAGCCAACAGATCTGTAGACGATGCAGTAAACCTGACCCTTCACTACATCCTCCAGCACCTGGATTCCGCAGGTACCTACACCAGGATCCTGTTTGTGGATTTCAGCTCTGCCTTCAACACAATCATCTCGGCTCTGCTTCAGGAGAAGCTGTCCCAGCTGAGTGTGCCTGACTCCACCTGCAGGTGGATTACAAACTTTCTGTCTGACAGGAAGCAGCATGTGAAGCTGAGAAAACACGTCTCCGACTCACAGCTCATCAGCACTGGTTCCCCCAGGGCTGTGTTCTTTCTCCTCTGCTCTTCTCTCTGTACACCAACAGCTGCACCTCTAGTCATCAGTCCGTCAAGCTCCTGAAGTTCACGGACGGCACCACTCTCATCGGACTTATCTCTGATGGTGACGAGTTCGCCTACAGGTGGGAGGCTGACAATCTGGCAATCTGGTGCAGGGAGAACAACCTGGAGCTCAATGCTCTAAAGACAGTGGAGATGGTTGTGGACTTCAGGAAGAACTCAGCCTCAGCTACCCCCATCACCCTCTGTGACTCCACAATTAACACTGTGGAATCTTTCCGCTTTATGAGAACTATCATCTCCTAGGACCTAAAGTGGGAGCTGAACATCAGCAAATGGTAAATGGACTTGTACTTGTATAGCGCTTTTCTAGTCTAACTGACCACTCAAAGCGCTTCACTACATGCCGCATTCACCCCACTCACACAGCACGTCTTAATCTTAAGATTTTTTTCTAATCATCCAATGATACACTGGGGGGGCAACGTGTCTTGCCCAAGGACGCTTCGACATGTATCCTGGGGAAGCCAGAGTCGAACCACCGACCTTCCGATTGGTGGGTGACTGCTCTTCCTCCTGAGCTACAGCGCACCATGTGAATAGAATAATTATGTACAGAATGAATGAACTCCCGCTTCTTCCAAAATTAAGCCGGGAGCGAGAGAGCTGTAAACTGCGAATTAGGTATCATGAGTCCTGAATCACACTTTCTTTCCACTCCCACCTCAATAACATTACCCGGACTGCATACTTCCATTTACGTAATATCAATCGTCTCCGCCTCTCTCACTCCTCACACCACTGCTATCCTGGTCCACAGACTCGTCACCTCCCGCATCGATTATTGTAACTCACTCCTTTTCGGTGCCCCTCACAAATCCCTTCATAAGCTTCAACTGGTCCAAAATTCTGCAGCCTGCATCAAAACCAGAACACCCTCGTTTCACCGTATCACCCCTGTCCTCCAGCAGTTTCACTGACTCACGGTCAAATTCAGAATTACTTTTAAAATCTTTTCTTCACATTTAATGTGAAGCTTTCAGTCGCTCTGCTCCCCAACTCTGGAACTCACTCCCACCAGACTTCCGCAATATTGACTCTTTACCCAACTTCAAATCAAATCTCAAAAACCCAAAGCCTCATTGTTCTTTTTAACTTGTGTTACTTTATTTATTGAGTTTTTAATGTGTTGTAAAGCGTCCTTGAGTTTTAAGAAAGGCGCTTTTTTAAATAAAATGTATTATTATTATTAGTTGCAGTCATCGAGCGCCTGGCCATGTTGAGACTTTTTTCATTTATTTTTTAAGCCATTTTCATATTAAACCATTTCTTCTTTATTTCGGTGACATTATGAACTATAGGTGACACGGAATTACCAGCACTCGTAATTGCTTCTGTTGTGGAGCAAAGAGTAGTCGACTCACCTTTGCAGCCTTTTATGGGGAATTTATTGATCAGAATGACACAGAGACATGTACATGGCAGCATGCATGGAAATTCCCAATTACCTTAATTTTTGAGATCTTCTTACACCTCTTTTCTTCGCTTTAGCAGGTCCCGTAATTCCACTGCTGAAACTGCTAAAAATGATCTCTGAAAGCAGAACTTCAATCTCAGAGCCCGTAAAGTTGTTCTTTTTGCGCTTTGATGCCATTCTCATGACTCAACATTCAACACTTCCTGGCATAGGAGATAAGAAGCGTAGCCTTATATGGTATTACTTTGAGTGTGGAGTGCAAATTTACTATCCTCATGCATGTGCACTTAAATACTCATGGGTGGCATACATTATTTATGCAGGTCGTTTACATACTTTTTCCGAGGTTAAGAGCGTTTCTTGAATCTGATGTGGCATGTTCGTACGAGACTTTTATACGAAAAAAGTGAGAGACATTTAGAATACAAATACAAAAATGTTCTTGCAATGAGGCCCATTGTGTGTTCTGCCAAGCGGAGGAAACTCTACAACGTCTCTAGCTGAAATGTTCCAGATTAGTTCCACTGTTCTCTTTGCTGAAGGGGTGGCTCCATGGGATAGAATTTAGAGGACAAGCTTTTTTATTTTTGGTCCTAAATATGCTGCAGTGCAGCATAGTGCCATTTGTTAAGTTAATTGTTTTATTGGTCAGGCCAAGATGAGCATCTGGCTAACAAGGCGAAACAAAGTGAAGGGGCTAGAATCTTTAGATGTGGGGTTAATGATCAGAGGTCTGGTCACAGCCCATATCCGAATAGTTTACTTTTTATAAAATCATTTCAGAATTGGAAGATGTTTTGGTCAATGAATCACCTATATGCATTTGGGTGGTGGGTATTCTCTTCTCTTCTCCACTGTACTGTACTTTGCTTTATTGTCCTGTAATCTACTCTACTCTCTCGCACTCATGACCATTACATTTACTGTGCACATGAAAGTCCATGTGTTGCATATCACATCTTGTTTGCCATAAGCAAAGGAAAAAAAAAAAGAACAAGATTTTGAAATACTTCAATATATTCAATGGACCTTTAAAGTAAGGTGATTTAATTTAAAAGTACTTTTTTTAAATAATTACACTCAGAGCTGTGACAAAATTATTTAAATCTAAACTTTTTATGAAAGAATGCTGTTCTCACAACATTACTATGTTTTCCGTTCTCTGTCCTCCTATTTCTTTTAAACTGATTTTATTCCTGGTTTCATTCTAGATGGATTAGATTGTTTAAAGCAGGATTAAATAGTCATTTTTGTGACACACATTGTCAAATATTTAGCAAAATGGTAAACTCTTGGTAAATCTGGTTGAGGTATAAGAAAAAGTCAGCATTAAAACTCCTAATGTTACACAAGTCAGAATTACATTGTACAGATATCTGTTAGTCAAACTGCCTGAACATTAGTAACACTTGTTTTCAAAGGGGACAACCTCAGTACTCCAAGACACTTAACGTAAACAAGCCAAAATTATATGTCACAGAATCTAAAAGCCATGAAACCAAAATTTAGACTGGAGGCCTCTTTCTTCTGTTTGTCATCTTTAAACGTAACCAGATGTAGCATATGTTTGAAAGAGTCAAATGACTAAGAGAGATAAACAACTAAAATGGAAAGTGTGAAGTTTGAATTTCAGTGTTTATGTGTCACAATTTATGTACATAAATCAATGTTTTTATCTTATTATTTCTTTTGTTTTTCTACTGGACCTTGAATGTGTATGTGGCAGCTTTCTGGAGGCAGCATAGCTATTTGCATGTGTCTCTGTCCTGAAGGGATACGCCACAATGTAATGTATCCATAGTGGTGCGAGGAAAGCTATGTTCACACTGTTTCCCCATTGACCCTCCTGGCAACCACACGCAAAATATCTGCCTGGTGAACCAAACAGAAAGAGAAAGCTTGCTTCATCCACCAACCACAATGATAATTCCAGTCACTTTCCACTTTATCCATACTACAGTGCTCACGACACTAGCCTGCTTAATATGGACGCCTACTGCATCACTAAGTGAAAATATCCATGTTTTGATCCTGCTCAGTTTAGATGATGGAATTCAAATTAATGCGACACATTGATGCTTATGCAGTTATCTCTCCTTTGAGCTTATTGTTGCATATATAAAGAGCATACATGTAAGTAGATGTGAAATTTCATGTTAGATAGTCACAGTCGTATAGAATAAAATTGTAGATGGACTATAGAGTAGGCATATGGAGACTTTTGTACCAGGAGAATAGAAGGAAAAAGGGGGACTGCTGAGGAGAGGATGAGGAACAGCACAAATCCACTCTGTACTCTCCTTACCTTACTATTCCCGATTCCCCATGTGTTTATTTGTGTGCTTGTGTGTGATGTTTGTGAAGTGCCCAATGCCATAGGCTCACAGCACACAAATCTAGACTGACAGACTTTCTTTCTTTTGCACTGCATGCTGGGAGTTTGGTAGTTGTGCGTGTGGTGAGTTAATGAAAATCAGGAGTGTATTTTAAATCCATTTCCACGTTTATATTGAGGATTATATTATAGTGTAATTGATATTTACTGTTGTATAGATTAATTTGGTATGTCTAAAGCCATCTTACTCTCAAGGGTGGCGTCTGCAGAGTTCCTTTCTCTAAAACATGATATTTGGGTCCAGCCAGTTTATGCATCGAGGATGAATAAAAGTGATGTGAGTTTTTTCAAGGCTGAGCGTTTTGTGAATGACCTTATTGAAAGCAGTGTCTCATTGAATGGCCTTCCTGTCGGGTCACTATGTCAGTTGTTCCCCCATTTATTCCCAATGAAGCGTCGGAGAGAGAGCTCCAGCGAAACTCGCAAGTGGTTTCTGATTTGTGTGTTTGGGCTGCAAAAATGAAAAAACTGAAGCATGTAATCTCTGAGGAGACAAGTATTCATGGTTTTAAAGTCACCTTCACAAATGCTGGACGTGTCATTGAGAGTTAAACATGGAGAGGGTCACTACATGCTGTGCGCCAGTACAGGCTGCATGAAATGCTTTGAATGCTGGGATGTTGGCAACAAATGGGCAGATTTCCCTCATAAGATGTTGGAGGAACGGGCTGAACTGTCAAACCTGCCCACCAACACCTCCGCAAGTGCTGATGCTGCACCGGGGGAGATCTCCTCCCCACCAGCTGGTGTTGATGTTGTGGAGGGATGTAGAAGTTGGTCAGGAAATACAAGTAAGGAGAGTAAGACTCATATGGTGAATGGTATTTGTTTCTGACATGGGTTTAAATACTGGTACTGTTATGTCTATTGCTGAAACTCCTTCTGGTGAAGATGACATGGATTATGACATTCTTGAAAATAATAAACAATAATTAGTTTTTTTCCTACATGAAAAAGCCAAGGGGACTTTTGTTAGATCAAAGCTAATTAGTATTAGGGACATGGATGCTCCCACTTCCTTTTTCTTTAATGTGGAGAGATCGGTTTCAAAGCAGATAGTGTGTCTCCATCACCCTGGTGACCAACCCTGCTACTAATACAACATGCTGTGGATTTCAACGGAGACCTCTTCAGGAAGGAGAAAACTATTTGAGACTGTATAGTTAAGCTTCTGCAAGGGCCTCCTCAACTTGGTGCTGCTGACAGGAGCGTACTGGATGCCACCATTTCCATAGAGGAATTAACTGCTTCTGTAAATCAGATGGTTCCTTGAAGGGAGCTCTAGGGAGCTTTGGTCCAAGGGAGCTTTACCAGACTTCAGGATATGGATGCACCAACATCCTTCTTCTTTAGCAAAGGGACACTTCCTGCTTCCTGTTGACATGGAGTTATTTCATTGCTACCTTGAAAGGCAGATTTAGCCCTTTTAAAGAACTGAAGACCAGTAGCTCTTTTCTACACCGGCAATAAGGTTATTTATAAACAGACCTAAAAATTTTATTGAACTCATGGTTGGTCTGGATCAATCTTATTGTTTTCCAGATAGATCAATGATGGGTGATTTATTTCTAATGAGAGACATATATTTTTGATGTTTGTAAATGATATGATAATGTGGGCATTATATCTATTGATCAGGAGGATGCTTTTTGATTGTGTAGATCATGCTTTTCTTTTCTCAGTATTGCAAGCTTTTGGTGTTGGGGAGGGATTCTTGTTCTGGTTAAAGTTGTTGAACTATGGTGCATGTTGCGTTATAAAAGTGGGAGGAGGGTTGAACTGTCCTGTTGAGCTGTGTAGGTTGAGGAGTAAGCTGAGGGGTCTCTCTTTACCAGAGCTGGTTCAGAGCCCTCTAATTGTTGTATCAGCATACGCTGATAATGTTAATGTGTTTATTCAGGATGAGAAATATGCTCAGGAATTAAAGGAAAGCCTGCTATTGTATGAAAGAGCTTTTTCAGCCAAGGTCAACTGGAGTATGAGTGAGGCTTCTCTGGTGGATGGGTGGACTTTCTGAAGCAACCTTTGCCCCTCTGGGAGTTTAAGGTGGGAGAAAAAAGGCATTAAACTGGGGATTATAGGATTATATCTAGGAAGTGAAGATTTTCAGAGACAAAACTGTGAGGAAGTGCTGGAGAAGGTGGAAGCTAAGCTGTCTCAATGGAAATGGCTGCTACCCCAGCTGTCCTACAGGGGAAGAGCTCTGATTGTCAATTATCTGGTCACCTCATCTCTCTGGCACAGACTCATTGTGTTGGTTCCACACTCAGTACTCGTGGAAGAAGATCAGAAGGTTTTGGAGAATTTCTTCTTGTCTGGTCAGCACTTGCTTAGAGCATCTGTACTTTATTAATCCTTGTCCTCTCTCTATCACTGTGAGATAGACATTCTTTCCAGAATTGCGGCCTTCAGGTTACAGACTGCACAAAGACTTTTGTTTGTCTTTGGGCCCAAGTACTTGGTAGGAAAAATACAGACACTGATTCTGATAATTTTGTGAATTAATTTGCTAACTAATTGCTAGGTTAGTGATATGGAAGAGCAGAAAGAATCAAATGGCAGATCTAAGCTGAACTGATGTGGCACATCTGAAGGGTTTGGTTTAGATTCACCTAAAAGAAGCGCATGCTTTCTACAGTCTGGCCGGCAATTTCATCTCCTTCAAGGCTCTATGGAGGATCAGACAGGTTTTATGTTCTCTTAATGGAGATGATTTCCTGGCCCTTAATTTTTAATTGAATGTATTAGTAGCTTTTGACATGTTTTCTAAGTATGTGCATGTATAGCTACTAGGGAAGAACTGCAATATAGAATGTATATCACATATTGATATTTGATTATTTTTCATTATAGCGTAAGTAAAAGTGATGCTAAAAGTCTTTCTTTCTTTCTTGTTCACATTATTCAGTATAAACTAGGGCTGTAAAGTCCTAGTCCGTTCTGGGTTGACCAAAATTCTGATTGGTCGTTTTTTGCAGTGTTAGTTTCATCCATCAATCCATCCATTCATTATCTACCGCTTCTCTGGGGGTCGCGGGGGCAGCAGCTTGAGCAAAGAAACCCAGACGTCCCTGTCCCATCCTAACCAGATGCCCGAGCCACCCCATCTGGCTCCTCTGAATGCGGAGGAGCAGCGGTTCTACTCCGAGCCCCTCCCGGATGACTGAGCTTCTCACCCTATCTCTAAGGGAGAGCCCAGACACCCCGAGGAGGAAGCCCATTTCGGCCGCTTTTATTCGCGATCTCGTTCTTTCAGTCATTACCAACAACTCGTGATCATAGGTGAGGGTAGGAACGTAGATTGACCAGTAAATAGAGAGCTTCGCCTTCTGGCTCAGCTCCTTCTTCACAACGACGGGTCGGTGCAGAGCCTGCAACACTGTGGATGCTACACCGATCTGTCCGTCAAACTCATGCGCCATTCGTCCCTCACTGTGAACAAGACCCCGAGATACTTGAACTCCTCCACTTGGGGAAGTAACTGTAATTTCATACAGTCTATGGTAAAGTTCATCAGGAGGAAAGTACCACGTGCTAATGGGGGTGTTTTCAGAGCACACCTGTTTCACAGTTAACAGTCTGTCTTCAGAGAACACCCCTTTATTTTCCCATTTTTTGGATTAGCCCAACTCACAAGAGACAGGTAGACTGAACGGCCGGTGGTTTGCTGAATATTTATTTTTATTTTGAGCATTTAATTTACAGTGAGTCCTCATCTACCCTCCATGCCAAAGACACATTGGCAGTGTGGCAGAATTTTACCAAAATAGATGGCGGGAAAAAAGTCCAGTGCAAAATTTGCAAACAACAGTTTGCATATCACAGCTCGACTACAAACATGGCGTATCATCTAAAATGGTAATATTTCAATATTATAGGCTATTAATATCGTATTAAACATATTTAAACATTTTAGTCTAATAATCGTTTATTCGTGTCACAACTGCAGGCGCACCCGCGCACAACAATGGCAGCATCCCTTTATTTTTCAGTAATGCACAGCTTTATTTCATTTGCACTTGTCTCGATCTGGGATATTTAGTTAAGATCATTTTCCCTGAATTGCCTTTTGTGTTTAATTGCCTTCTTGTACTGATATCAGTATATTTTCGGTAATCATGGGCTATTATATTGCGTCAGAGTCGAGTTTTCCGTCAGACTCGAGTTTGCGGGGGGATGTTGGTAAGGTCAATAACTGAGATGCTGGCTGACATTTATATACACATTTAGACATGGAAATTATGTCATCTCCATATGAATAACAGAGTACATTTCAGTCTGTGTTCTCGAAGAATCCTGGCAGATGGTCTTCAGCTCTCTAAGGCCAAGTCCGTATAGTCACAGGTTGCAGCTGAACAATAGGTTTATAGTTGGAGTTAGCGAGAACCTCACTGTGATAGAATTTTCAAAATGGAGGATGGAGTGAGGAGTTGTTTACACCTATATTTATTTGCTTGGAATAAATCCACCTTTTGTACTTTCACTTGAAAAACTATTGGAAGATTGGAAGTGTAGCAGAGAGGGTAACATGATTGAAATTTTCAGAAAACAGCATAAATTCGTTGAGATGTTGTGCTGCCTGGAAATTACTTAGGTGATGACATCACAGACAGTGTCTGCAGTAGTTCACAATAAGATATAAACCTATTACATATATTACTCAGATAACACTAAAATTTCTTGGACATAAACTCACAGCTAACAGTTTCAAATCCACTTTATTTATCTCCAAGAGGTAATTTAAAAGTACAGAGAGAAACATTAATGTCTCAGTTCCAGATCCGTGCACAACTCTTCAAGTAAACAACTTTTCAGTTGGCGTGGTAATTTATCTTAACAGTTGTTGAAATCAGTATGGGGAGAATTCATTCAAGCAGTGCTGCTTCTAATTCAGCACAGAGAAATCTTTAAAAAAAAATGTTCAGTGGAAAATCTGCAAAAATACCAATTATACACAATATGCTCCACTGCAACTTGCTGCCCTATGGTCCCTGAGAGTCTAGAACCATTAGGATGTCTATGAACATAAAATAATCAAATAATCTGTTTTTATGAATATTTGTAACTTTTATAGATAATACCAATTAATACTATATTTAAAAAATCTGAAAATGCCTGAGGCACCATATAAACATGAAAACAGGATTACTTTTGTGTTGCATTAGGCTCTAATAGATGAATAATGATAACTACAAAGTTGAATTAGATGCCACTAAAATGGCTGTTAATGGTGCTGTTAGAGAACCTTGGAATTGCAACAGTCACGGCCCTTTAGGTGTCTTTTAGGGGCCCCTCTCTCTCTCTCTCTCTCTCTGATTGGTGCAACTCAGTACACCTGGCCAGTGTTCTGTGAGGTGCTGATTACAGCTCTGTCTCTTTGGTCTCTCTTGCTCCTTCAGGACAGCAGCGTATTTTAGTTGTGTTGGCATTACCTTTTGGTTCTTAAGTTTCGCACCTTTCAACACACTTGCAGCTCATTTTCTACTTACAACATCACTGCGCTACTGACAACTGAGTGCCACAGCTCACATTTCTTATTAAATTATATAGCTGGCAAACTGGCCAGGGACAAAATGGAGCGTGTGTAGCCGGAACAGGTCTGCAGGACATATGCTGCTTGTGTATAGTATTCTGCGTTCAATCACACGGGACACTCCCTAGATCTCACATTCAGGTTTATTTCTGTACGATGGTGACATGAAAGACAATGTGAGTGAAATGGTCATCTCCTCTCCATATAATTCCTCTCTCAGTCAGGAACAATTCAAACCCACTTATGCCATCACATTTCTCCACATGGCTAACCACACAAGTAAACATTTCTAACATGGAGGCTGTGCAACCCCATACATACCTGAAGGTCGGTGACATGAAAGATATGAAAGACATAACTCCTAACACACACACAAAAAAATACATTGAGCATGTAGGCTATGACATGGAGGACACACAGTAACTGGGACACTAGTAACACTGAGCAGCACTAGTGAGCCTGATTACCAACAAAGACTCTAAGACAATCTGGACAAGTCTGGAAGTCCTGCAGGTCCTTAAGAGGCCAGCTCTAATGAGCGCAGACGAGCAGCAGGTGTGCTTCCAGGAACATTGCAGACTCCGCCCTGGACTTCCTGGATACCTGCTCATCCCCGCCTGGAACTCAGAACACAACTACAATACCACAACCAAGTGCTTTCATGACAGTGGAGCCACACGGTTTTCTTACCGTGTTTTATCATATTTAATTTAATCTATGTTATACAGCAGGAAGGTTGTATCAACCAGCATATGCTTGTGGCACTTAAGGAATAAAACTTTATTTTCTTCTGCAAAAAGACTGAGTGGGACTGGATGATTAAAGCAGCATGTGTAGGCCGTGACTAACGGCTAGGATGCTTCTTCTGCAGTAACACCTGGAAAGTTACCCTACACACCTGTTCGAAAGTAATTTATTTGTGTTGTTCTTTCTTTGTAGCATTCAGAATTCTGTAAAAACTTTTTCTTGAATTGTTCATGAATTTGTTTGTACACTCACAGCAGCTCTTTACCATTTTAACAGTTTTTTTCCCATGTGGATGCATTGATGTGACTGCTCTATATTTGCCTCCCATTGTGTAATGATATCACATACATTGCCTTCTCTCAACTTTCCACATACACTCAATCTCAAATTACAAATGAACACATATATTTAGACTTTCCTACGGTTTATGTGTTGAACAGTTTCAATGAAGTGCTTGTGAGCTGAGGTTCTTGTTGGATGTTTTGGCAACAGCTTAAATTCATGATGAATTTTGCAATGTCTGTTTTACGATTTCAATATACTTCTGTGACCTTTTTGTGTTGGGGACTTTTATTTTTAAACTCCAGTGTAGTAGGTGGTGGTTTTGCACCTTAGTGCTGGCACATGCCATAAAAAACAAATCACAAAATTGGGGCCAACATAGCTGGAGTAGCCTGGTCGATGTGTAAAACAATAAAAGTGGCATTACACTGTAGGCGTAAAGAGATTTCATGAAAGGATCAGAAAGCAATGACAGTACTTTATAGGAGGACTTTTGTATTAAGAGAGGGAGAGACACTGTTTGTTACGTAGGCGTTTGATATTGAAGACTAATAATGAATATAGAGTATACTGTGGCTTGTGTGACTTCCATGTGCATTTGTAGAGTGTGGCTGATGGAGTCAATTATCGTAAGTAACCAGAGCACATCTGTTGTGTAACCAGTAGTTTAGACAAAGGCTACATTAGTGACACAAAGGTACAACTGTAAAAAAGCTGACCTATTTTTTGAATGTTTGTTTGGAGAAAAATATATATAGATAACCAAAGATATACAAGATAAGAGTCTTTAAGTTTTTATGATTTTTTTTTTTTTACGTTTTTACACAATTACCATTTTGACAGAGCTGTCGTTAGTGAGGGTGTGATCCAAGAAGTATATCAATTATTCTGGCTATTGAGTAATCCAACAATTATTATGTTAACTAGTTGATTGGACAAGAAATTATTTTGCCTTGTTGAAGAAAATTCAAATAGTTAATTATTAAACATGGTTTTTAAAATCACCTGTGACTAAATTTTTGTTTTGATTTTCATTGTATTTCCATGTAAAGGGACCGTGAAACGTTATTTCATACATGCAGCTTATATGCAGCTTACATACGTTTTGGGTTAAGGGACTTTTCTGCAGTCTTCAGTGGTATTCATTTATATAGGTGTTGGATTTAGATTGACACATCAATACATACACTATAATGCCAAAGGTATTCACTCATCTGCCTTTACACAAATATGAATTTAAGTGACATCCCATTCTTAATCCATAGGGTTTAATATGACGTCAGCCCACCCTTTGCACCTGTAACAGCTTCAACTCTTCTGGGAAAAGCTTTCCACAAAGTTTAGAAGTGTGTTTATGGGAATTTTTGACCATTCTTCCAGAAGCGCATTTGTGAGGTCAGACACTGATGTTGGACAGAAGGCCTGGCTCGCAGTCTCTGCTCTAATTCTTCCCAAAGGTGTTCTATCGGGTTGAGGTCAGGACTCTGTGCAGAGCAGTCAAGTTCTTCCACACCAAACTCGGGCATCTATGTCTTTATGGACCTTGCTTTGTGCACAATCATGTTGGAACAGGAAGGGGCCATCCCCAAACTGTTTCCAGAAAGTTGGGAGCATGAAATTGTCCAAAATATTTCGATATGCTGAAGCATTCAGAGTTCTTTTCACTGGAACTAAGGGGCCAAGCCCAGCTCCTGAAAAACAACCCCAAACAATCCCCCCTCCACCAAACTTTACACTTGGCACAATGCAGTCAGACAAGTACCGTTCCCCTAGCAACCGCCAAACCCAGAGTCATCGATCAGATTGCAAGATGGAGAAGCGTTATTCGTCACTCCAGAGAACGCGTCTCCACTGCTCTAGAGTCCAGTGGCGGCGTGCTTTACACCACTGCATCCAACACTTTGCATTGCACTTGGTGATGTATGGCTTGGATGCAGCTGCTCGGCCATGGAAACCCATTCCACAAAGCTCTCTACGCACTGTTCTTGAGCTAATCTGAAGGCCACATGAAGTTCGGAGGTCTGCAGCGATTGACTCTGCAGAAAGTTGGCGACCTCTGCGCACTATGTGCCTCAGCATCTGCTGCTCCAAATCTGTCATCTTATGTGGCTGAGTTGCTGTCGTTCCCAATCACTTCCACTTTGTTATAATACCACTGACAGTTGACTGTGGAATATTTAGTAGCGAGGAAATTTCACGACTGGACCTGTTGCACAGGTGGCATCCTATCATGGTTCCACGCTGGAATTCACTGAACTCCTGAGAACGACCCATTCGTTCACATTTAAAAACCCTTTGGTTATGCACATTTTTCAGTTACTTTATTGTATCTTTTAAAAAAAAAAGTGGAACTAAACCTGCAAGAGCTATTCCTACCACTTAGTTTAGGTATATATACTGATAAAAGGTAATAACATATCACCTTTTATAGATATATACCCAAATGTGTATGCTATTACTTTTTCATTTTTACCAGTGCATCTCAACAATTTGTTAAGGAACATTGAATCTTCCTCTTATTGTCTCATGGAAACTTAAAAAAAAAAAGAATAAATAAAAAAAATGCAAAAACACTTTTTTTCAGAGCATACCTGTTACAACCCCATCGTTATGGTCTAGGAGGGAGAGGATGGGAAGAATGAAGGAAATCAAACAGAGCAGTATGGTAACAGTGATAAACTTTTTTTTATAAATGGAGTTAACATAAAGAGGTGGCCACGCCACTATTTTCACAAGAACCAATAAGAAGAGTCACAACCCAGGACCGACGTATATGAAGATGAGAGAAAAACACAAGAAGAACCAAGAGAAAAATCCCTTCCATAGCCTACAGGCCCACACTACTCACGGATAAGCAGCAACCTCCTCACTGCTCCTGCTGCCACAACACACACAGGTGGCAGCAAACTTCACAATGCTCCCCAAACTCACCAAACTGCTACACCAAAGGGCTTTCTCCACACCTTGGGATGAGCCAGCCTCAAACACCTAAATGTCACCTTGCTCCTTTCTCTTAATTCCACAAGAAAATCCTGACTCACCTTTACACTGTTTTACACTCATTATGCCCAGGTGCAGACCGGGGAAAAGGAGCAGCAGCTTGGACCTGGAAAAGAGAGAGCACCACACACGCACACACATATATCCACCCATTTCCATGTCTTGTTTTTTTTTTTGTAGAAAATCTTAGAGGGTTAATGTTTCACCTTCATTCACACATCGTGAGTCAGTAGACTGTTGCATTCCTTCACATTCATTAAAAATAACAAATCACCTTAGAAAATAATTAACAGTAATAAAAGAATGATAATAAATAAAAGAAAGAAATATAATCATAAGGATAATAAGGAGGAAAAAGAGGAAGAAATATTTTCCTTATCTTTCTACCATTTTTTTTATTTGTGTAAAAAGTGTTCAGTATCAACTACAGAATTGCTCAGATGTTACCACAGGGTCTGGTGTTAAAATAAATTTAAATGCATGGAAGTATACTTGATCATTATATCAGAAATGTATTTACTTTATATTCCAAATAAAAATAGACTGATTTAAGGCAAACTGTTAAATTAAGAAAGGAAAACTCATTCATTACCCAACTTTTGTAATATGCTATCATTATGCCCAAAATGTGGCTAAAATCCATGTTTCCTTTTTTGACATAATCAAGAGGAACCATGAAGCATTCTGAAATTTCCATGAAATAAAAGGGGTCTTAGTTGGCAATCCTTTTGTGTTATTGAACAAATAGCAAAACTGCTCACTTGGTATTGGCTACTAGACCATATTAATGCAACATAAGTGGATTACAGAAATGTAGTCTTTCATTTATAAGAGAATTTGATATTTCTGAGCATGACTTAAACAGCAATTGTATTTAACTGCACAACTTAAATTAAGAGAACAGTTTTATAATATACTGATGTAAATGCTCTGAGATTGGGTTATTTCAATATTTGGGAACCACTGTCTCAGAGATTGTAGTAACTCTAAAAGACACATGCATAGAAAACAAGGCTCTATTAAAAAAGGATAGTAGTTCTAAAGCTAATATTCAAAACATGCAGAACTACATTTGACTCTATTTTTTTCAGTGTTTGATCAAGTGTTTTGTAAGTGCGTCTTAGCTTTCATGACATAATTTTCTCCTATTAGGTAAAGTTTTTGGGTCAACAAAATCAAATCTTTTCATTAAAAACTGTTTGATACACTTCAGTTTGATCCCTTTATCTCCCGTTTTTTTCTCTTTTGTTGTTCTTGTTAAAGTATGACTGCTGCTGATGTTGTAAACTTATGTACATCTGGTTCTTTCATGCCTCTCTGCTACTTACCACTACTATTCAGACTAGCTTGTCCACGCATGTGTGCATGTGGTAGATAGGAGAGTACTGTAGGTTGTGCAAATTCATATAAATATGAATGGTTTCTTGTTCACAGTGTGCAGCTAGACATTCTTGTAGAATAAAAGTAGGATCTCATCCTCGTGAAATACACTCCTTAGAAGTGAAAAAAAAGAACTGGGAAATGACTAGCCTTCATTTTCTACATGAACATGAAGCATGAACATGCACGCAAGCATAGACATTTAATCCATACATATATAAGGATGTAGATTTCATCTTTTTTTTCTCTTTGTTATTCTGAATCAACATCAATAATCGAGGGTCATTTAAGTTCTATTTTTGTCCATCAGCCAGCATTGCATATTTGACACCCATAAATCTTACTTACAATTAACACTTTAATTCTGTGAACTTCTGTGAACTGAAGTCTTTATTCTCCAGCTAGTATATATATATATATATATATATATATATATATATATATATATAGCCGTTTTCCGAAAAGTGATCTCCATTCACTGGCTTGTAGTATCACATTGACAGTAGGGTACACCAACAAGCCATAATATTAAATCAACTGAATACATAAAACTGTATGTATTAATAAGATTTACAGAAAACTCTGTTTCCCTAAATTGCCATTGAATCTTGGTTTAACGTTGTGGTTGATTTTTAAAAAAATGTAACTCTTGGACTTGTCAGTTTACCAGGGAATGGCTATGGAAAACCTAAGCGCTCTCCTCAGTAACTAAGCGGAGGAAGAGCGCAGCTATGAAAGTTACAAACTTAAAACTCTCCAAACTGAGAGGAAAACAGAAAAGCTATGAACATTAAACAAAACAAAGACACACTCTCAAAACGAGGCGGAGTAAAACAAAAGACGCACTCTTAAGAAAACAGAGGCTCTATGAACTTTAACGATAACCTTAAAACTCTCCTTTAACAGAGGTGACTATGAAAAGTTACAAAAAAAACAAGGCTGTGAAACTTACCGTTTAGAATAAATGAACTAAGGCTATGGGTAAGAATAATCTATAAAACAAAATAGCACTGCAGGAGGATCGCTCACTGCAGGCTCGTGGAAACTATGGATCGAGGTGAACTGTGGCTCAAGAAACAAGACAAAGGGCTGGTAATGATGCTCATGTGGTGAAACATACTGGCACAAGACAAGGGAAACACAGACTATTTGAACAAATGAGGGACCAAGGGGAACACCTGGGAATCAGGGAAGACAATGAGACGCTTGACACGGGAGGAAGGATACCTGAAACGAGAGGAGACAGTTAGTGCTTTTTCAAAATAAAACAGGAAATGAGGAGACAAGACATGGAACAGAACATAAACCGTGACAGGACTAACCAGGCATGCCATGCTGATAGACCCCTAATTTTTCAATGTTGAATAATATAATCAGTTGTCATGTGATATAAATGAAATTATCTTAATTTAATGATTGTCTGTGCATTAGAGTTTAAGACAATTTAAATTTTACACAAGATATGTAGAATGCTAGAAAAGTCTAAATAATGGCTACTGAATGGACAATATCATTACTTTTCATCATGTGAATGCTAACTTTTGCTTATTTTGTGTTGCAGGGGACAGACTGTGAACGTCACTCTACATAACCCAACTATAACCACCCTAATCACTGCACTGCTACTCCTGTTTCTGTTGCTGAATGCACACTTCAAAATGATGGAAACCCTTATCACAGACTGCCTGACCCTCTGAGAAGTTATGCTCCAAGATGAAAGTGTTCTTCTCTACTACAAAGGTTTTTGACTGGACCTTTCTGAGGAGTATTTTCCATTTCATTGTGAGGAATGTTTGTCAGATTTCCCTTCATGAAGCAAGAGAAAAAACTTTCCTGTGGATAGTTTGCACTGCTTGAGAAAAGGATCACCAGCAATCACAAGCCTCATCTGCGCTGGAGTCACCCAGTCTCTTATGCCTGTGTGTGATTGTGATTTTGATGTGATTTTTGCTTAATGTGTTGATGCTTTATGGTGTAAGTGAGAAAAAGAGAAAGGATTTTTTTTTATCTGATAAGGACAAGAGAGGACAAAGCAAACAAGTCAAACTCAAGAATGGCAGTCATGTCCCAGTGGAGGCAATGTTCAATGACTGGCTGTTATCTTCTTCAAACTGCCAAGAGCCGGGGCAAAAGCATGGAATATTTACGACTTCGAGGGTCCTTGACCATTGGCTGGTGGATCTCCACGCTAATATGGCTGGGACTGCTGCTTTTGCTTGCATGTCCAGTTGTCGTGTTGGCTCAAAAACTTGATGAGAATGACCCAGTGGTTACCACTGCCAATGGTAAGCTACGTGGTATCAAGAAGGAACTCAACAATGAGATACTTGGTCCTGTAGTACAGTTTTTGGGTGTCCCATATGCTTCTCCACCAACTGGTGAACGCCGCTTTCAACCTCCTGAGCCACCAGCACCGTGGTCGGATATCCGCAATGCCACACACTTTGCCCCAGTGTGTCCTCAGAGCATCATGGAGGGCCGCCTCCCAGATGTCATGCTGCCAGTTTGGTTTACCAATAGCATTGATGTGGTGTCGACTTATGTCCAGGACCAAAGTGAGGACTGCCTCTATCTTAACATCTATGTTCCCACTGAGGATGGTGAGTTAGCCTGCAGGCTCAGGGTAGAATGGGTGTGGGTAGAATGGGAGGTAGGGTGGACAGAATTAACCCACAAACGTCTTGTGTTACTGGAAAACACAAAATTTGTGTAACTGGAGTGTGATGTTATCAGTGTGAGAGTGCACCCCCCTCTCTGTCCCTGTATGTTTGCCCGTAGATGGAAAGCATGACCTTGTGCATGTTTATTGTGCATGATACTGCTTATAATTCTTGACTGTGTGAAACTGATTTGTGAAAGAAAAAAAAAGCAACATCCACATTTTAGTTTTTTTCCAATTCCCAGTTTGACCTTTCCATCTCCTCTAAACTCTCTCCTTGTTGCTTCTCCAACAGATTTTCTTTCCTTGCTCATTCCTTGCTTTTCTCTCTTCTTTCCTTTTTTGCCTTCTACTGCAGCACCCTTCCTCTCTCATCTCTCATGTCTGTATCTCATCATAATGTATTGTGCTCTGCCACAAAAGCTACAGTTCATTAAACAAGACAGTCGTCATGATCATCACCAATTGATTTGGCTGACTGAATGACCGGCTGGCTGACTGATAGACTGAATACTACTCTGATTGAGCTGGTGTGATTCATTCTTTCCCTCTATCTTTATTTCACCTTACCTTATGTTCTAAATCTGTTTCAGTCAATCAGCTTTGTGTAATATGATGTCTGTCAGTGTATGAGTGTGTGTGCATGCCAGCTCCAGTGTGCATTGTGCGTCCAGGGGTCCATGTTATTCTTTAGTTTTCTATTCATTTTACAGTCAAAAGAATATCCAAGGAATGTGCCAGGAAACCGGGCAAGAAAATATGTAGACAAGGAGGTATGTATAAACTGAATGTAACCTATACAATGCACAGAAAGAAGAAGGAAAAGAGAACTCTGTGGTTCAGCATGCAGTGTAGAGAGGAGTCACAACACTGAGGTTCACAAATGATCAGGTCATGACTTAAAACATCTGCTGGTTTTTAGATTGCTAAGATTAAGAAACAGGACCTTTTAACACTAAATATAGATTCATTTAAAAACATTTAATAAAAAATTATGTTGGAAATAAAAAAATAAAAAAATCAGAGCCATTATTATTGTAACTTAACAAATCTATTGATTTTCAGAGTATAGTGTAAGTTAAGGAACAAGGAAGACCTTTTTTAGATTTGTTATACTTTATAAAGCCCCACTCACGTCTTGCAGATGACAACAAATAGATACATGCTTATAAAACCTTGAATTCTACTTGTAATTTGTAGAGCTTCTGATAATAGAATTACAGCAAGTAATGTTGCAATACATGCCTTTGTACTGATATGTCCCCTCGTTGGCGGAAGATTTGATTGGCTGCCAGATCTGAGGCCAGAGGGTTTCAAGTAATAATAGTTGATGTGTGGCAAGATAGCAGTAAATTAGACAAGACACACTGTTACAAACACACATACACACTCTCACAACGATGTAGCAGAGTTAAAAAAGATGAGCTCAGGCTGGACTTTGACTGTGTAATCTCCATTAAAAGAAAGCAGAGCTGTGTTCAAGTTGGCTTGGGCTACTGTATCAACCACTGTTTTATCAAGATAATGCCCTCCGCCTCCTCCCTGTCTTTTTTCCTCTGTCTCTCAGCCTCTCTCTCCCTGGATGGAGGCATATGTTGGAGTGCTAGTGCAAGTGTGAGTTAGAGAGGGGGAAAGATGCTGACAGTGTCCTTCATAAGGTCTGGGTGTTAATGTCATTGTCTTGGCAGCAGTTCACATTATCACTTATTATATATGCTTATTTTTTACAACACATATATATGAACATACTAACCTCAATGTTTTTCTTGTCTTTTCGTCTCATCACTCGTATTCTTTCCTTTAAAAGTGTTGCATATACAAATACAGAGAGGGGACATTCACTTTAACTGAGAGATTACAGAAGCTTATGTCACAAGTACTTATGCCATTAGTCACAGAATGGAAATCATCATTTAGAAACCAAACCCAGACAATTGGTTAAGGATTTTCTTTTTAAATTTATAGAATATAGAGATTAGGTCTTGAAGAAAATAAAATGAATAAATAGAAATAAGTAATTGACACAATAATCAAAAACAGGCAGACCTGAGTCATTTTGGAGTTGAGGCTGTTCTGCTTGGGTTTGTGTCTTAATGTTAAATGTTACATTTACTACCTATGGCTGTGCACTGAAAAAAGATCTCCTTTTGAACTGTCGGGGAAGAAGTTCTCATCTTTATACACAGTAGTCACATATTTTAAGTCTCTACATGCTTTTTTTTTGGTACAGTATCTAATATTTAGGTATGTCAGTATGCACCTGAAATACGAAATGAAAGAGACAGTATTCACATGAGCTATAATACTCAAAATATTGTCAGTAGAACAACTGAAGTTCACTTGCAATGAATATAATGTTCAAGACATCAGAGTCAATACACTGTACAAATATATGACAAAATGTTGATTTTGAAAACTCGGGTTTGGGGGGGGGGGGGGGGGGGGGGGACAACAGCATTTGAACATGTCTGAATGCCTATTTTGGAATTTCCTATTTAGATATACTGTTCTAAAAGCTGTTGGGCCACATAGATTTTAGGAAGCTCTTTCAGGAATCACTTTTGTATCTCATGACTCCTACAAAGACTTCAAATCAGGGAGTAAGGAGTGCGTGCATTCGCTGACTTACTGGAGACTTGCCGGTCTGAGTAATTAGTTCTGCAGAACTACATTGGTTGTTTTGGTAACAAAAGGATTTGGAGGATCTAGTTTGAATCTTGTGATATGTTTATGTTTTATGGATACTTTAAGAACTTCGATCATAATCAAAGCACACTAGTACATGATTTAGTCAATGGTGCATTAGAAGACAAATCATAGGGAGTGTCAAGGTAATTTCATAGCGAGATGTTATCAGATGCAATTTAGAACTGAGTTGGATATGAAGAAATATATTCTCCTTAGCGGCTGTAGCTCAGGAGGAAGAGCAGCCATCCATCAATTGGAAGGTCTGTGGTTCAACTCTGGCTTCCCCAGGCTACATGTTGAAGCATCCTTGGGCAAGACACTGAACTTACCGATGTATGAATGGTTAGAAAGCATGTAGTTATGTGTAGACTTAAGATGTGCTGTATGTGTGTGAATGTGGCATGTAGTGTTAGAAGTCCTTTGAGTGGTATACAAGTACAGTCCATTTATCAGAAAGTGTGGTGAAAACTCACCATCAGTCAAATTGGACCTACCTTATAATGTATTTATAAAGGGGGCACATTCACAGCCACTTCAGTTTTTAGTTTTTATTTACATCCGATGGTATATGCCAGCAAAGAATCTTTTTCAAAAGGCTAGCAAACATATTACTGGAAATGTAGAACCCTAGATTTGATTTATTTTTATAGAAAATGATTTGTTAACAAAATGTCCTGTGACATGGAGATGCATTAAGCAATATATAAAAATGTTGTACTTCCTTTGGCAACCAGGAACTGGTATACCAATTATATATAGTTCAGGTTTTAAGACAAGTAATATGATTAGCCTCGGGCTGCATGGTGGTTAGCACTGTCAACTCACAGCAAGAGGGTTCCTGGTTCAAATCCCAGCTGGGGCCTTTCTGTGTGGAGTTTGCATGTTCTCCCCATGTATGCATGGGTTCTCCCTGGGTAGTCTGGCTTCCTCCCACTGCCCAAAAACATGTATGTTAGGTTAATTGGTGACTCTAAATTGACCACAGGAGTGAGGTGGAGGGTTGTTGAAATATTATTTTATTTTATACTGGCAGACCTGGATGTGACCATTGTTTTGCCACAGCCGCAGGCAACAAGGTGGTCACAGTGCAAGGATAAAGAAGAAAAATACAAAAAATAACAAATCAAGAAAAATTACCAGTAGGGGAAAAGTAGTTGACTATCACAACAAATTCTTCATTGTCTCTAATGTATCCTCAGCATACAGTTTAAGTTGGACAAATTTTCTGAATGAGTGAAAGATCAGTGAAGAAAATAAATTGAAACCAAGCATTGAGCATACAAAATGTTTAGTTATAAAGCAGGGTATATTTTGAATAATGTTTTATCTAAAAAAGAATATTATTTTTGAGATATGTATGAGAAATTTATAAATATAGCATTTAACCTATACTGTAACTTCTTTTGCCTTTTCTTTTCATTAGCCATACCAAAAGAATAAAATCAAAATGTTAAAAGCAGTACTGGGGTGCAGGTTATGTGATGGTATAATGCAACTTTACAATTTATTCATAATAGTTAAAACTGTCACACTTAGTATTCTGTACTGACTATTGACTTTAATCACAACAAGAAAGCTAAATTATTAGCGAAGAAAACTAATTTAGAGAACTGGGAATAAGGAAATTAGATCCATAAACTGATTGATAATAGAGCTTGTGAACTGGCAGAATGTCTCTACATTGCTAAGAACAGAAAGCTGAAATAATCCATCCTAAAGTTAATATCACTCTGTAAAAGTTTTTTCCAGTGCCTTCCACAGTACATTGTAACAGAACCATAATTAAACTATTCTCTGATTCTCTAAAATTAAATATAATCTAATTTATTACTAATTTGAAATTGATGCACAGTACTGTATGACAGACACTTTTGTTTAAAATAATGAAAATATAAATTGGTGTGCATGGGGTGTGCCTATTTCAAGGTTGATCAAACAGCTTTGTACTAAAATGGAAATGGAAATTGGAACACAAATTACACTCAATAACATCTCCTGTTATAATCGAATGACCTAGCCTGAGTCTGCTCTGTTTAACACTCACTTACCACTCGAGCTGAAACATCACCATACATCAAACTGATTACTTAACTGGGATTTTATTATAAATTAGGTTTCAGAATTGACCAACTTCAGACTGGTAATAAATTAAAGAAACACCAACAAGAAAACAGATTTTGTAGTTGGGGTATAAAACATTAGATAAATTACTGACAGAGCACTATTATTAATTTCTTTCTGAAGTCAACTATATAATTACCGATGAACGATGGCTGTTTTTCTTTTTTAAAAAGAGCAAAATATTTGACTTTCACTCACGAGATACAGTAAATGTAGTATGACAAAAGTTGTGAATAGAGATGAAGATCTGAAATGGTAATGTGACCTAATGATATTTTTTTTTTTTTACACTTAAGCTGTCCTGAAGACAGTGATAGGGTTGTGCTATGCGAGTGTCTGAATTAAGGCTGCAGAGTTGTGTGGTTTGAATGCCAGTTGGAGCCTTTCTGTGTGGAATTTGCATGTTCTCCTTTTTATTCTTTATTAAATTAGTAACAATATCTAATCATTTAAGAAAAATGGAGTCTTTGATAGCACATTTTTGTCATTTTCTGTGGTGGATTTCATAGCAAAACCATCTAATTTAAATAAGTCAACAGCTTAAAAGATTGCTGTGCTATGAATCTACAGGAATATTTTAAATGCTATAAAATGCTGTCTTTTAAAAAAAAAATTTTATTAGTTCAGTATGGATTCAGTCTCCCCACCCTCTCACTGACTAAGATGAAAGGGCAAGGTGCTTGAATTTTTGGTTAAACAGTCCAAATGAACAAAGTGGAGCATCTTTCTATTCGGTTTGAATGCATTTAACATGAATGTGCAACCTGCAGATGAAAAACAAAAGCTTGCACTGCATAAGCTTAATTTTACAAACAGTAATTCTAGGTCAAGATAAGTATAGTACTTTCAGTAGGACTTATAAAAACATATAAGACGTCTCATAGTCAAATGAATATAGTATGAATTTGACAGTCATAGTGGTAAAAGCATTCATTAAAGGTTTAGTAGGCACAGTGCTCTCTGAATAACCTGTTTGTTACTTGGCTGGGTCAATGTCAAATAAAGAGAAAGATATGACTGAGACTGGTTGTATGAATTGTTTTCCAGCCTTTTGTTTTTCTAAGTAGGTACATACACAATGGTATCTACTCACCTAAACTCAAACTTGCACACACAAATGCACACGGCACATGGAAGCTAGTCGGCTCAAGGTGACAGCATTGATAACTGCTCATACATATTCATAGAACTTGCATCACAATAAATAAATAAGCAGCCTGTTTCTTTTATTTATTTATATGCTCTTACTTGCTAAAATATCAAATGAAGGACATACAAAATCCAGGCATAAGCTTTTGTTGTTGTACAAAGATGCAGGGTTACAAACATTACCAGAGTTTTTAGGATTCATCTTACAAAAGCATAGATTTCCTTTCTCATTTACCTAATTTCTGCTTCATTACCAAAGCTCTAGCAGGAATGCATTTTGCCTCATGCATATTTAAGCCTAAGCACATTGTGAGCAATAGAGAAACTAACAACATGATAAAAAGAAACAACTTTTCAAATAGTTTCCATTTCACTCCTAGTCATTATTTATAGGAACTATTTCCAAACTGGTCTTAGAGCTCTGTAATGCATACAGCTATTTACAGTCATGATGGAAAGAAAGCTGTAAACTAAATATAGGCATCGATGTGAGCATTTGCCCAAGAACAATTGGAGAAAAATAATGAAAAAAACTAAATAAATAATGACCTTGTTTCTTTTGTACCACAATTTTGTTTTGATCATTGTAATTGTGAGATGAATAATGTCTGTCTGAATGAGCAATATGCTGTAAAAGACTCAATCCTTGATCTGAAAAAAATGAGATAAAGGGGGAAACCAATAGTGTAAACATAGGATCAGTGAGAATGATAGAATATATTGTTGTTGCATGCAAGAAAATGGTTACCTCTTATGCAGAGATTTTTCTCTGCCAAATAAATCACATTATTTGACTAAAAAGAGAGATAAGAGCAGAGTTGGGGTGGCTGTAGCTCAGGAGGAAGATCAGACGCTGGTCAATCGGAAGGTTGGTGGTTTGACTCCAGGCTTCTCCGGGCCACATGTCGAAGTGTCCTTGGGCAAGACACTGAAGCACACATTGCCTACCAATACGTCCATTGGTGTATGAATGTGTGTTAATGATAAAAACAAAAAGCACTGTGTAGCGTACTGTGCGAGTGAATGGGTGAATGTGACAAGTAGTGTGAAAGTGCTTTGAGTGGTCAGATTGACAAGAAAAGCGCGATACAAGTACAGTCCATTCACCATTTATGATGGGACATCTTGAGGGGCTCAGAGTAAATGATTGTTTTCAGTTTTATTTTTTTATTTCTGTTATTCAGACCTGCTCATTTGTTTAAGAAAGCTTTTACCATTACATCAATTCAAGGTAAACAAAAGAAACTTGTGCTAAAGAAAAAAGGATCAAACTCAGTGAATAATTTCCTATAATCTCTGTATAGACCAGTGAGCAGTGCTGACCAACATGTCATTGGGGTCATCAGGTGGGAAACTCATTTCATCTGTGTTTCGTCTAGTTGGGCCCATGACACCTCCAGGAGGCTAGACAGTGATCACTGGCGTCCCAGAGTCACTCCCCTAACGCCAGCCTTCACTGCTCCTCACACCACAACAACCATCTTTTTTTTTTTTCCACAACCACAAGCCTGTCATCAACTGCATACCAGTCATAGAGGGATGGGGGTTCAAACCCTGATTCGGGTACAGGGTAGAAATAGAAGAGGTAAAGATAAGTAAGAACGGTTCAGGTAGGGGGTAATGAATGTATAGAGGGCCAGAGGTGGAGGCAGGACAAGACACATTAGCAGATTTAGCAGACAAACTCACCTAAACAGTCCTACAGTCACTAAAAATGCCAGCAAAAACAAGGCCATACAGGCCAACTCACCTAAAATGGCCTCCTGGTTTCAAAAGGCTCACATGGGCCACACCCTCCATTTAAATACATACTAGATTTCTTCCTTGCTTCTTCCAAGAGTCTGTTTACCCTAAGTGCTCCCCCTGCTGGGCCCCTAGATACTATTGCTTCTTCTGATCCAAATCCAATGACTGAACTTTACTGCCTCATCTGACACTTCATTATTTTCCTCACACTCTGTCCACTTACACCCAACTCCCTCAACAATGAGACAACAGACTTTGCAACAAATCATCTACATCCTACTTCCACTGGACATATCCTAACTTTCCACCCTAACATCCTTTCATATGCTTCTGCCACTAATTAATAAGGAACAGTCAGCTCTATGAAATAAACTCTCATCCTACTCCTAGACCACAAGACTATATTGGGCCTTAGATTTGTAGAGACTATTTCCTGGGGAACAACAAGCTTTCCTCCTAAATCTACCTGCATCTCCCAAACACAAACATCCTCTAAGCTGCCTTGCCTCCTTATTGTCTTATTAACTTTCTCCCCACCTTACTAACACCACATCCTTACACCCAGCTAACAGGAGCTCTGTCTTTACTTAAGTACATTTAAACTCCTCTACTAGACTAGATATCGGGTTCTGGAGTATGCCTTTCCCATTCAGTGCCATAGTACTTAAGCATTTAGGAACACCTAGCCACTTCCTAATGTAAAAGCTAACTAATCTTTCCATCCATACATCCATTTTCTATACCGACAGTCCGTTAATCGGGTAGCGGGTGGGCTGGAGCCTATCCCAGCAGTCATTGGGCGAAAGGCGGGGTACACCCTGGACAGGTTGCCAGTCCATCGCAGGGCCACATAGAGACAAACGAGACAAACAACCATGCACGCTCACACTCACTCCTACGGACAATTTGGAGTCACCAATTAACCTGACATGCATGTTTTTTGGATGGTGGGAGGAAGCCAGAGTACCTGGAGAGAACCCACGCATACATGGGGAGAACATGCAAACTCCACACAGAAAGGCCCC
Source organism: Leuresthes tenuis (assembly GCF_036924035.1). Classification (NCBI taxonomy): domain Eukaryota; kingdom Metazoa; phylum Chordata; class Actinopteri; order Atheriniformes; family Atherinopsidae; genus Leuresthes; species Leuresthes tenuis. Next base: position 35,128,097 of record NW_027325361.1, on the reverse strand, counting down.
AGGCAGGGATTGAACCTGGAACCCTCTTGCTGTGAGGTGACGGTGCTAACCACCACACCACCGTGCAGCACAACTAATTTTTCCATTTTTTGGAAAGATTTTCTGGTATTCCGGCCTTCTGCACAGTATTATCTATTAAGCTATTATTTTCTAAATAACTAGCTGACTCAGGTCCGAAGACTCTTGCTCCTTTGGAATAAGAACGCCTCAAAAACTTTAGGGGATCAGGTGCACTGCTTGATGCGGCCACACTGCCCTTCTTTTACCACACATCTCTTTCTTCCCTGATGCATTTTAAGGCCTCTAACTGATGTTACTTTCTGCCAGCCACAAGGACAAACCTGGAGCTTATTTCCCTCTAGCCTACCACTTTTATTTTCTCCAGCTACACTCTCTTTGCTCTGAGAACTATTCTGCCCAGTTCTAGCCATAGAGAATTGGTCCGTGCCCTTATCCTTCATCTCCACCTCATAGTCATGTTTGTTCCAGTGTCAGTTGCCATGTAGTCTGCCAGTGAGACATCTTCAGCCCCTGCTTTCACTGACCCAAGGGGTATTCTACTTAATTTGCTTGTAGCTTATGCTGGTTCTAACAAAGCTGCTAGGCCTCGCTACTGCTACCATGGATTGCTAGCCCATGGCAGCACCTTTGGGGTCTTAGCATTAAAGAAAAAAAAAACTTCCAGGTGTTCTTAAAGTGCTGTGTGAAAGGTGATAACATTATCTGAGTTTTTCCTATAAATATACCAATAAAACATCCATCTGTATTCTATACCCAATTAATCCAACTAAGGGTCACGGGGGGTTGGAGCCTATCCCAGCTGTCATTGGGCAGGAGGCAGGGTACAGCCTGGACAGGTCGCCAATCCATCGCAGGGCCACACAGAGACAAATGACCATCCACACTCGCACTCACTCCTTGGGTAAATTTAGAGTCACCGATTAACCTAAAATGTATGGCTCTTGTTAAATAGCAATATGGTAAAAGGTAAACTGGACTTTGCACATGAAATGCTTTACTCTTGTATTAGTTTCACTCTTCTTTAAGTGAGATTGTGTTAATGCATTGCATAGTTTAATATATGATATGTAGTATAATATTGCCAGCATTGACAAACATACATCCCAATGTACATTGGTGCAATCAAGAAGAGACTCACTGGTACTGATTTACACAAGTATTGTGGACAAGATGTGTTCCAACTTCCAATAAGTTATTCTGCAGATAACAATATTTATGTAATGAGAAATCCACATTGGTGCAATATAGTGCTTGTCCCGTGTTACAAGTGATCATTCTGTCCACCTGCAACAACCTCCAATCTTAAATTGGGTCCCCTGCATTGAATTTGTTGTGAGGGACTGCCAAGTCTCTTTAATATGTTGTGATATTAAATTGAGTATGGAGGAATAGGGCAGGTTGCACGCTGTAATGCTGGCCTTGTTCCCAGATTCTTTGTCCCCTTACAAAAATATTGCTAGTAATTTATAGGCCTTGTTGGCATGTTGAGGTGTTTGAATGTCAGTGTAGTGACAGTAAAATCTGACAATTCATATCTTTGTTGCTAAGATAACATTACTGCAGGTTTAGATTTGTAGATTTCTTATTAGTGAAATCCGCAGGAATAACCTATAAGCAAAAAAGAAACAAAACAAAAGTCCTCTATGAACTTATACAATCCTATAAGTTATATATTCATACCCTTAAACATTGGCCATAATGGGTTTTGTAAAGTGCTGTCCCTACAAGTGGCAGCTATGATGCCATTATATCGATTGCCTTAGATGCATGTAAAAACGTGGAAAGGGCTTGAAATCAAAACTCAAAAATATCATGGTTTGGACTGACATACATTTGTTTTATAACACAACCACTACCTTTATGAACACCATTTTTACATTTCACATACAGTACAACCACTTAAAACATAATTATCATTGTATTATAAGAATATTTTTACTCAAATATTATAAGAATTCTTATAACATTTAAGAAAAAAAAATCTTGGTGGGGCTTGTGTGCCAACAGATTTCCCTGCCTAATCTAAGTCGTAAAATGAGTTGTTGAAAAGGAAAATGAACAGTTCCACAATAATAATTTAATTTCACAGTTTCTAGTTTCACAGAAAAAGTAACAATTTACAGCTATATTAGACTTTATGCTATTAAATACTATATAATACAATCAAGGGATAAATTCACAAGCTGAATCTATACGAATCAACAGTGAGTGAGTGTGTGTGCATGTGTGTGTGTGTGTGTGTGTGTGTGTGTGTGTGTGGGGGGGGGGGGGGTGTCTAAGGTGTGTGTGTTGAGAAGGGAGAATGAAACAGAACTTTTCCTATTAAAATGTAACATATACATTATCTACCTCTTCATTGTGCCTTCTTACAGTAATGCAGTGGCCATCATCTAGTTGCTATGCTATAATTTCTGAACACAGCTAGCATTATGCAGTTTTGTGAACTTTGGATCTATCATGCTTCTTGATCCGTTCAGAGAGGTGCTTTAAGTCAGTTAGTCCAATCTTTGTCCAAGTCGAATCACATTTGTCACTTCTGAAGAGGAGGGGAATAAGTGCATTGGCTGCTCCACAACCTGCCAGCCATGTCTTACGGTTGAACCAGCTCCGACAAAAACTCTGTTTGTAACATTTATCTTTCACCTTGATTTACTGTGAAATGTTGGTTTCAGGCTTGTCGGGTCCCAGCTCCTTAAGAGAAGTTTTTCCTCCATCATCCATCTCGCAAAAGGTTACATAAATAATGATTTCACTGAATTTGGTGGAAGCTGCTCTTGAACTCCAGTTGTCACCGCCATCGCCATCATCTCTCTTCATCGCTGCACGTATTTTTTTCCCCCGTTTCAAAGGACAGAGTCTGGGAGTCGCACGATGAGAAAAAACTATCACTGGCTCCTCATGCAGCTTTAGCAATCCTAAACCTTCAAGCATTTTACGTAGCAGTTGGGGCTAAATTTCCAGCGCTCCACCGGCGTTAAATTTGGTGACATTGATAGGCCAATTATTCATAATTTCCCCCTATCAATCATAACCGGATTGGCTGTTTAGCTGCAGGTCAGAGGCACTTTGCAGATCGCCCCATGAGAGAATGATACATTGTCTGTTAGTGGAAATTCACTGTTTAATGAGTGTCAGTTGGTGGAAATGTTTAGTAATATTCAAATGATTAATATTCAAACATTAATAAACATTTACTTTCTTTGAAAATCACATCTAAAAATGTATTCTATTTATGCAATATTTGAATTTTTTTTTTAAAAACGTAACAATCACATTTGGTATTCGGCCAAGTGTTTGATTTTTATTCGGCTTCGGCAACAAATTTTCAATTCGGGGCATCTCTAGTATATAGAGTTCCAGCTTTTCTTTGCACTGTTCCAGATCCTCATTGTTATTCACATTTGTTTGTGACCCTCAATGGCACACTGAAACGAGTTAAATGTCTCTCTTAATTCAGTGTGTGGATTTATAGACTACCTGCCACAGCTGAGCCTTCATTTGGTGTTCATATATAAAAAAGTTCATATTCTTCCTCTACATTCTGAATCCGAGACTGTATTTGGATGAACATCTCACTACAACCATGATATCATGCTAATGTCCATAATCTGTGCTCTGTCTCACAAGTCCCTGCTAGTTCTGTCACTGACATCCTCACTTCCTTCCCCACTGCTGACAGGTAAGAAGTAACAGCATTACTGAAATGTTAGTAATTTTCAGGTATTTTAATGTACCAACCTCTAGCAAACTCAAGCATTTTACTTATTGGACTGTGACAATGTTTTTAAGAGATGGACAGACTTACCAATTGCAAGTTCTGTGGTGAGATTAGGCTGTGGTATGACCGCCAATGTAATATCTGTTTATTTATTGTAGAAGTATTGCTACTTAATAAATTTACAAAGGGCAGTACACCCCAGGGCCACACAAGCAGAAAAGTTCAGAGTACAAGTAAATCAAGCCCACTGCTGTCTATAGTACAAATAATTTTGGAGTAATTTTAGGTAAGCAGCATTTTTATGTTACAGTTCCCACTCACCAAGTCTCTCTTCTTTGGTTGCTTTCACACATTAACATAGCAGATTTTTAGTAGAGTATGTGGACACTCTGAGTTACTGTTAATACATGTGGTTCACAATGGGAGACTTTCTGATAGAGAAGTGTTCTCACAGTTGAGGAGGGAGTGTGTGCAGGTGAGCATCTGTCTTGGATTTGGAATGGGCAGGACCTGATGCAGAAATCATGCTTTGAAATAACTGATTTCTTTATATGTTGAAAGTATAAGGTGTGGCTCATAGTTGTGTTGATATCAGTACTGCATAACTATAGTGTGAAGAACATGACTCTGTTTGTGAAGAACATGACTCCAGTGCATGTGTGAAGATGACATCTTGTATAAGTAACCCAGTCACACAGTGAAACAGTGAATAATCATGGAATCATAATTCCATAACCACTGACAAGATTTTTTAGTGATATTTCTCCACATAGGAACACAGTACACCTGCATTTCATGAAGTGGTCATGAAACCATTGTTGCATTACATTTAAAAGGTTTACACATGACTGTAAATCTGTTTTTTAAGCAACTTTACTTGATAATATCATTTTAGGATTCACTCATTATTTTGTTGCTATGTTATACATTTCAAAGAATGTGGTTAGGCATTACAATAGAATGTGTTGAGGTTAGACATTTAAAGATATGCTTTTAGATTAAGCATTAAAAATTAAATGTTTAGATTTACAAAACATAGCTTCTGTTAAACAGACATTGTAACAATCTATCACATCAAAATGTAATTTTCCTAGGTTACTGGGAGTTAAATTTCGCTCCCTTGTCTAAATACACTAAACCTAAAGGAACACCCAAACTGGACATCCTACTCAAATAAATTACACAGTTGGATAGCACAAGAAAGAAAAAATGCAAAATTTGTGTTCACAAGCACAGATGCCAACTAGTCTGTTCTGTGACTACCTCACTTTGCCTGTGAGACTATGCTGGTATGTGTGAGTCCATTCATATATAAAAGTGTAACTTTTTCTGTGGCTGTGCAGATATGCATTATAGTGTTTGCTTATATAGTGCGAGTTTAGAAAAGTGAAAGAATAAGGTAATACTGGAGCAGATGGTATACTGGCTGCTCAACACATAAGACAGAGATATTGCCTTAGCTCAGTAATGAGACAGGGATTGGTTTGAGATCAGTACCGGTGTGGTTCTAAAGTTTTGAAAAAAGTAATTAGTTTTGAATACAAATTTTTTATTGGAATACAACTGAAGTCTCAGGTTTACACATCTTTTATGAGTAGTAGAGAACTTATTGTAAACTAACATCTAATGAAATTACTTGCTTGGCATGAGTGAAGTTCTGTTACTGCAGTGTTTCATGTTTGTGATGTACTGTATATAGTGTAAAGCTGTCTCATTTAAGGAAAACATTTAGTTTGCACACACATACATGACATGTTATGCTGTCAAAGTATCCATTAGTGTGTTTGCCAGGTAGGGGGACTCTTTTAAAAAACCCTTGAAATTATTAGCTTTGTGAGAGGAGGCTTACCACCATGTGATTTTAGGACATAAGTAATTTTCTTTTTTTTAAATTTTTTTATTTTGTAATATTTAATTACCTCTGAGTCCTTGAGTCTATTACTTCTACCCTGTTTTATGAGTATTCACTATTGACCAGATGAGAATTGGTTGTTTTCCAATTTGCTATCTTGTATTTAATCTGTAATATTTATTTGCTGCACTAACATATGCAATATTACACAGCACTTTATTGCCATAATGAGAGGTAAATAGATCTAATTTGTTGTTGTACTCCACCATAAATCACTCAAAGGGTTGCAATCATATTCTCTACAAAGTTGTGCTTGCAGCTCTAGTATTAATGATTGTTTCTCTCTCTCTCACTCTCTCTCTCTTGCTGTTTGCATTTTGTAAAGGTTTTAGGATACTCTTTAAAATATATGGTAATTGTGTCTCACCTGATGGAGAGACACCTAATGCATGACAATGTAGTTAGTTTTGATTATTCACAACTGAACTACAAATGCATTCAATTAAATATTCTTTCCAAACAAAATATACTGATGAGCAGTCCAGGCAGAGGTGGTTAGGTGGTTACTTATTATCATTCATTAAGGTTTAGTATACACAAACAGTATATTTGAAAACAGGGTTATCCAATCCTAAAAAAAAATCATGACATGCTACTGTGAGTGAGAGGGTCTGTAACTCAGACACTGAACTGCTAGCTGTGAGTTTTATTTATTTATTTTATTTTATTTAACCTTTATTTTGACAGGGAGGGTCATAATAATACCATACAGTGAATACGACATGGTAAAAACAATAAAATAAAAATAAAAATATAGAGACATGATGGGAAACAGACTAAAACAGGAACAGGTCTGAACATCCAATACTGTGGTATGAAGTTTACTTTTAAAAGCACCTAGTGAGATGAGTCTGTCAATTTTCAGTGAATCCTGTAATTTATTCCATCGGTATGGGGCATAAAAGGAGAAGGCTGTTTTACCTAATTCTGTATTTGTGTAAGGAAGGTGGGCCTGAGAGTAGGTGAGGAGACCTGTAGTGCGGAAGTTTAAAAGTGAAGTCAGATATGGAGGGAGTGTTCCAAGTAGTGCTTTAAAAATTAATATTAGACAGTTCTGTTCTCTGTGGGCGGTGAGGAATGGCCAAGCTACTTTGCTGTGTGCAGTGATGTGTTGAATATGGATCCTGGTGATAAAACGTAAGACACTATGGAAAATGGCATCTAGGGGTCTCAGTATTGAGGTTGAAGCTTGCATATAAATGACATCACTGAAATCAAGAACAGACATTACAGAGGCATGTGCAATAGTCTTCTTATTAAAAGTTGAAAGGCAAGACTTGTTTCTATATAAAAAATACATTTCTAGGCCTGAGTTTCTTGATGAGATGATCAACATGAGTACGAAACTTCCATACTATCTACCAAAAGACCTGCAGTTGCTGTCGACACTTTGACGTCATTAGTTTAATCGTTGCCAGGGTACAAACAGAACATCCATTACTATGAAAATCTGACCACATTCAAGTGGTAGTACAAACTGGAAAAAAAATCTCAGGAGGCTGAATATGAACTGAGTTATTGAGGTCTGTTCAAAAACAGTTAAAGAAGACAACAGAGTGCAAGGAAATCTGCAAAAAAAAAGCTGGAAAGAAAACCCCAGCAAAACATTGAGCTGAACACGGATTTCTTGTACATACGCTTGTGTACAAGTCTCTTCATGGTCTAGCACCAAAGTACATCTCTGACATGTTAGAGCCATATGAACTAACTCGGACTCTGAGAACCTCAGGGAGGGGTCTCCTGCTGGTGCCCAGAGTCAGGACTAAACAAGGTGAGGCTGTGTTTCAGGTTTATGCTCCTAAAATCTGGAACAGTCATCCAGAAGATGTGAGACCTGCCTCAACTCTGACAATGTTTAAATACAGACTGAAAACAGTTCTATTTAGCTGTGCAAAATAGTGGTGCAACGGATCATCATTGATCTGTGATCCAGTCGGATCAATATCTTCGGTTCGGCACGCACGTGATCCGCGGATTGATTTATGAAAAAAAAAAAAAAGTTGTATGCATGTTCAGTCCACTCACAGCGTGGTCATGGTGAGCGGAGTGAAAACAAAGGCTGCTCAACAACCGCGGCAATTATGCAGCCCCTTGTTGCGCAATCCGACCGGGTTAAAGCCATCACAAACGCTATGGGTGTGTTTATAGGTGCAGACATGAGGCCCAATTCGGTTAAAGGAAGGAAATATGCCTTTTTATGTTGCACTTTAAGTTGTTTTTCATTAATTATGTTAAAAAGAAGATATTATGCCTTGTGCACATTAAGATGATTTTATATATTTTAATATAATAATTTAAAAGTGTTTTTTTTGATGATCTGAAAAATGATCCGATCCGTGACTCTGAGCTACGAAATGATCCGAACTGTTTTTTGATCCGTTGCACTCCTAGTGCATATGACAACTGAAAGTATTTTACCTGCACTCTTCACTTTTAATTTAATTAATTAATGATTATTTTTAATATTTATGGAATGATTTTATTTGCCGTCTTCTGATTTTAGCTGAAGCTGTAAAGCACTTTGAATTGCCTTGTATACGAATTGTGCTCTACAAATAAAACTGACTTGCCTTTCCCAGGTTTAGCTCAGATCAACAATCAGCATGCTTCTCGCTGTCTTAAGCAACATAGACCTCATACGTACCTGTACCTACATCCTCCCTGTCACACCTCTATTATGTCACCCTCCACCTCAGTCATGGATCTTAACACAGCCTTACCAACATCCACCTCCACCTCCACGCCAAGACCTCTTATTTCTCCCCCTACAGCCTATGTGCTCCAGCAGTCAGATTAAGAGGCAGCTGGAGAGTTTGAACCAGGACAAGGCTGCAGGTCCTGAATTGGTGTGCAGAAAGGCTATATGGGATAGTTGGGAGAAAGTTCCAGTGCTGTGGAAGACTTGCCACCTTATTCCTCAGATCAGTTGTCCTAATAAAACCCCTTATAATGAGAGTCGTAGAGAGACTGTGACTGGCTCACCTAAATAAGCAAATAAAGGACATTTCAGGAGTTTGCTACAGTTTGCTTATCGTCCAGTGGTTGATGTTGAAGATGCTGTCATCTACCTGATTCAGCGAGCCCACTCTCACCTAGAAAAATGTTTCCACTGAACAATATTGTGCTTTTTTTTAAACAAAATGTTATCATGTGCCTTTTTTTTTTTTTTACTAGAGGGAGTCTCTGAGCACATTTACATGACACCTGAAAAAGATAAATGTGTTAGTCAGACAAACACTGGACTTTTAAGATATATGTAAACATGTTAGTCCAACCAAAATCATGAAATCGAAAAACTAGAAATAATTCTATGTGCTCCATACATATTCCAAAGTTCAAGGTTCTTGTAAAAATGATATAGCATAAATGTGAATTAATACAGCAAAAGCTCTTTTTATGCAAAACTTCCCTTGTTTCTTTTTGTAAAACTAAATATAGATATTTTGACTGAAAAGTATCCCATTTTGACAACTTTAGAGTCTTAAAATGTTGCCAGATTTGCTTCTGCTCTTATGAAATCTCGATTCTGAAATCTGATTTTTGTAACTTAAAGGCATCTGTGCGGGGAATTTGGCTTTATTTTTATGTACACTGATCTCCCACAGTCCACAGTGCTGCAGTGCCAGATGCTCTTTGGTAAATACATACACTAAATCCCCCTCCAAAGCATGTATATTGGAACAAGGACATGGGTCCAAATAAATGACTAAGTCAAACTCTAAGCATCACTGAACTGTGACCGTAACCCTGTTGTAAATAAGCCTGTTTGCAAGGCATCTTGCACTGTATGCTAACTTACTTTACCCATTTTATATATATGGAGGCTAGAGGGGTGGCTGTAGTTCATGTCGCATGTTGACACGTCCTTGGGCAAGACACTGAACCCCCACGTTGCCTACCGATACATCCATCGGTGTATGAATGTGTGTACATGGAGTAGGAAGCACATAGCTATTCTAATTTCAAAATGTCACTTTCATTCCTTGATGTTTACTACTTTACTTGAGTATTTGGACAGTGCTGCTTTAATGGTTTGCTTATAGGCAGATCATAGAAGACAACAAAGAAAAAGCAAAACTTAGTCTAATATAAAAATACTCCTCTTCAACGATGTGTAATTACCCTCTAGAAGTATGCTGTGGTATATTATTCTATGGAGCCAACCTTCTGCTTGTAGTTTCCTATTTTCTTCTTATTTTGCTTTGTTTTGATTAGAGGTTGCATTGTTTGGAAAGAGAGTGAGAAGACATCAGCAAGTGACAAGGTGTAGGCTTGAGGACAATAACACAAACATATTAAGGCTCTGACAGCAGAACTGCTGACTTCTAAATATTCATTTGTGCTTTACACTTTAACTACTGTGACCAAAAAATAGCTTAGTCTGAAGTCTCTAAAGTAAGGTCTCTTGACTATTTCTTACGTTATTGACAAATTGAGATTTAAAATATTGAAATTGATACAATAGGCATTTGAAAGAATGCATCACCTGCAGACTCAGTCGTACTATTGCTGAAATGGCTATTTTTCTTCATGGCTCTGAAAACTATTTTGTTGAAATCAGAAGTTCATCATTGTAATAACTCTTGAATGTGCGGAATAACCATGCATGACTTTTTTGGTGAGAAAAGTGGAGAATTTTCTGACATAAATGGAAACACTGTAATTAATAAGACCTGACAGCAATTTTTCTACTTTTTTAAACAATACAGAACAGGGAAGAGGTGCCTCAAAATTTCTGACAAATGTTGAGCCAATCAGTGAAATTATGACAGACACTAAGATCAAGCCATGAATCATACCAACATATATTTACTCATCATAGTTGTTTTTTTCATTAGTTTTTTTAATTGTTCAACACTTTTGTGTTCGACCATATACTTTCAAATCAAGTTTTTCGTGCTTATTTATTTCTCCAGAGAAATGTATTTGAGTGCCAACACTTTTAAGCACCTTGACCCCTGTGCTGCAAAGCTTTAATGTTTAAGAATTTAAAAGAAGGATATAGGACAGGGAAAAGACGCAGGAAGAGAAGGAATAGGGTCGAGGATCATTGAGGTGGACATGTCTGTTCATTTTTCACATTGTTCATGTGTCTTGGGGTGAAATAATTGAAAACATAAATTCTGCATGGGCCTCTCTCTCCTTTAACAGCAGATATGCTTGTGTACCATGTATGTTGTGGTGTTGGAGTGATTGCATTAGTGATCACATCTTTAATGCGATCACAATTATAGATTTATATTCATATATGTATATATATATATATATATATATATATATATATATATATATATATATATATATATATATATATATACTTGTTATTCTAAATCCAGTAATTAGCTTCACAAGTGTATTGAGTGACTTGCTCTAATTGGACCCTGAAAGCTGCTGTTGGTTAAATATCCAGATGTGCAGCACAAAGATGCTGAAACACACAGATACTCTTCAAAATCTCACATTTTGCATTATTATAGATATGTATGCATCTATATGTATTTTAACACACACACACACAAACTCACACACACATCCACCCACATACACTCTAGCTCACCCTAAGATAAATACTATTCATCGACCAAGTTGATGTACTCAATATTCACTCATTGCCAATAGGACACACACACACACACGCACACACACAAAAAGACACAACAGTTTTGCTTGGAATGCTGTATCGGACATTAGATTGATATTTCAGGGCCACCTGTGTGAGTGTGTCTATGTGTCAGCACACAAGAGACAGCAATAGACACCTCAGCACCTTTTGATGCACAGCACTGTCAATAGCTCATCACTTCCTTCATTAAGTGTATTGGCAATCTGTCAAATAGGCTGTGTGTGCATATTTGTGTGTGTCTGTCCTCTTCTGTCGCTGCTTGTTCTATGACTCTTTGTCTACACTATTTTTGTTCATTTAGGGCCATTTTAACCATTCTGCCACTATGCGTCTGTTAGGACATTTGTAGTCATGTGCACTTTTAAATTTTCACATACAGCTCAATACAATATACTTATATTCATTGATTAACAATGAATTACTATTAACAAGATAAAATCCAATTACAAAGGAGAGACTCACCGATGCTGCAAGCTGTGTTGGCTTCAAACTTCTTTCTCCTCTTGCTGTTATTTCATCTTGCTTTTGGCAAGAAGTATCCGCTCATCTGTCTTTAGACGCATATGTACTTAAGTGACATCCCATTCTTAATCCATAGGGTTTGATATGAAGTTGACCCACCCTTTCTAGCTTTAACTCTCCTGGGCAAACTTTCCACAAGGTTTAGGAGTGTGTTCATGGGAAATTTTGACCATTCTTCCAGAAGCGCATTTGTAAGGTCAGAAGGCTTGGAGAAGGCATGGCTTGCAGTCTTTGCTCTAATTTATCCGAAAGGTGTTCTATCGGGTTCAGGTCAGGACTCTGTGCAGGCCAGTCAAGTTCTTCCACACCAAACTCACTCATCCATGTATTTATGGACCTTGCTTTTTGCACTGGTGGCATGTTGGAACAGGAAGGGGCCATCCCTAAACTGTTTCCACTAAGTTGGGAGCATGAAATTGTCCAAAATCTCTTGGTATGCTGAAGTATTCAGAGTTCTTTTCATTGGAACTAAGGGGCCAAGCCCAGCTCCTGAAAAACAACCCCACACCATAATCCCCCCTCCACCAAGCTTTACACTTGGCACAATGCAGTCACACAAGTACCACTCTCCTGACTGACTCATCCATCAGATTGCCAGATGGAGAAGCATGATTTGTCACTCCATAGAACGCGTCTCTTTGCATTGCACTTGGTGATGTATGGCTTGGATACAGCTGCTCGGCCATGGATAGCCATTCCATGAAGCTCTCTGTTCTTGAGCTAATCTGAAGGCCTTATGAAGTTTGTAGCGATTTACTCTGCAGAAAGTTGGTGACCCCTGCGCACTATACATCTCAGCATCCGCTGACCCCGCTCTGTCATTTTACGTGGCCTACCACTTCGTGGCTGAATTACTGTCTTTCCCAATCGCTTCCACTTTGTTATAATACCACTGACAGTTGACCGTGGAATATTTGTTCCACAGGTTGTTTCACAGGTAGCATCCTATCACGGTACCACGCTGGAATTCACTGAGCTGCTGAGAGCGACCCATTCTTTCCCAAATGTTTGTAGAAGCAGTCTGCATGCCTAGGGGCTTGAATTTATACACCTGTGGCCATGCCAGTGATTGGAACAGCTGAATTTCAAGCTTCTGAGTCGAGTGAAAGCTGAAGTGCCTGGCTACCACTACTCACCCGCAACTTTTTAACGTGTTTCTATGGCACTCCAGCCACATAATGACCGTATTTGTAATTTAACCTGGGATTTTAACCCTCTCCTTTCGTTCGATGATCTTCTCTTGTGCTTCCATCGCTCCGTGTTTCTGCTATAGCTGGCGAACGCCTACCTGCTCAAGACACCGCCTGGCTCCGCACCGTTGCCTCTGTGCTCTATAATGTGGGTCATCAATGTCTTTGTGTGGACTTTGCTGGTTTGGACTGTCCTGTCGCTCTTCTATCTACCCGTTGGAGGACTCCTCCTGTATTTGTGCTCTATAATGTGGGTCATCAATGTCTTTGTGTGGACTTTGCTGGTCTGGACTGTCCTGTCGCTCTTCTATTTACCCGTTGGAGGACTCCTCCTGTATTTGGTCGCTGAGTCTTTCAGGCTCTGCTCATAATGGTCCGGATCTCCACCGGCAGCACTCCACCTCCACCTGGATATCGCCCACCTGCCTCGCCGGAGGTACATCCACCATGGGTCTCGGCAGGGCTTCCACTTTGGCGGCTCCAAGGGGATTACCTCCTTCCGGTACTCCACTCGCCGGACCCCGAGAAACACCGGCCCGACTATTAATCACAGTGTTTTAGCCTGTCTGGCTAGGTTGGCTAACCCTCCTCTCCTCTCAAAGAAAGGGGGTTTTGAGGATGTTCCTCACCGTGCTTCTGCATATTGAAAGCGGATTATAGATAATACGACGCAGTGGACGGAGGCCAGGATAATATGACACAGTCCATGCAATTATTTAATATGTAATTTCAAGAGAACGGTCTACATGCTGAATACACTTTTTAACTAGGCCAAATAATCAGGATTTTGAGATGTTACTCTCCGTTAACAGCGTGGACTGACGAGCTGCATTCAGCTGCAACACAGGGTCTCAAAAAATTATGGGCGTGCCAATCAAACTTGGAACATCGACTCGGCGCATGTGCAAAACCACAAAGTACTTCTCGACAAGTAGCAGAAATCGACAGAACACCGGCATCAACTTCGGTCTCCTGAACATCTGCCCCCTCACGGGCAAAATACATCTCATCCAGGACCGTAAGTTTGACTGTCTGTGTTTAAAGGAGACTTGGAAACTTCCTGGTAACTTTTCCCAGCTAAATGACTACTTCTCCGGGGTTTGTTTAATTTTGTAAACCTCGTGGCTCGGGTCAGGGGGTTGGTCTCGCAGCACGGAGGTGGTCTCGCGATACTTTACCATGAGAAGTAGAAGGACCTTCCAGTCGGTGCCACCTCTCTCCTCTCTAGAATACCTTGCCTGTCAAATTTCTGGACCCACCACCATTATCATTGCTACAGTCCACCATCCCCCTAAGTCATAACAAAGACTTTTTAAACGAATTCTTTGCCCTTCTCACCCACCTCTCACCTTATGTAATCCTGCTGAGGGATTTCAATATACATATGGACAATACTGCTCTTCCCCTTACCATAGATTTCTCTTCATCACTTGACAGTTTTAGCTTCAAACAGTTCTCAGACTTCCCCACACACATAAAAGGTCACACCCTGGACTTAATTTTCTGCTCTGGTCTCACACCCTCCAACTGTGCTACTGATGAACTCCATATTACGGACCACTTCCACCTCTAATTTAATGTCACCCTTTGGACTCTTCTTCCACCCCTGATGATCTTGTCACCCAGTACAACAATGGTCTTACTAACATTCTCAACCCACTTGCTCCTGTCAAATCTCGCTCTTTTTCTTTACTCGGTCTGCTTCTTGGTTCACTCCTAATCTCCACTCCATGAAATCCAAAAATTGACAGCTTGAAAGACTCTATAGGAAATCTGGTCTCTCCTTCCATAAAGACATTTACACAGCTCAGCTTTGTCTCTAGAAGGACTCCAACTCTCATGCTAAAACACAATATTACTCCGGACTTATCTGCTCCAATGCAGGCAACACCAAGACTCTCTTTTCCATATTTAACAGAATCTTTTAACCCCCCGACTCCCTACACCCCCACTTCTACTCCTCTGAAGCCTCTCTCCTCCTGTTTTTCAATGAGAACGTCAGCAAAATCCACCAGTACCTAGGCTCTTCTACCTCTCCCCTCCTCTGAACTTCTTCCGCTCTGTCAACCATTTTCCATCTTTGATCTCCACTCCTCACTGTCCACTGGAATTGTTCCCGCTCTTTTCAAGTCTGCAGCTGTCAGTCCATCTTGAAAACTGGCTCAGACCCCAACGATTTCAATTACCTCTGCCCCATTTCTCACCTTCCTTTCATTTTCAAAATCCTAGAAAAAAATGTTGCTTCCCAACTTCACTCCCATTTCACCAATAACAGCCTTTACGAACAATTCCAGTCTGGTTTCCGCCCCCGCCACAGCACAGAAACAGCCCTCATAAAGATTACCAACGACCTGCTCATGGCAGCTGACTCCCATTTCATTTCATCCTCCTCAATCTCAGTGTGGCCTTTGACACCATTTCTCACCCCATCCTCCTCAATAGACTCTAAACTTTACGCATCACCAGCACCCCCTGCACTGGTTTCACTTCTACCTCACAGGCCGCACTCATTTCATACAGCTCAATTCTTTCTCTTCTCAGCCTTCCACCGTCACTTCAGGTGTTCCCCAGGGCTCTGTCCTGCGTCCCGTCCTCTTCATCATCTACCTCCTTCCACTTGGCAATATCTTCAGAAAATTTGGTATACATATCCATTGCTTTGCGGATGACACCCAGCTCTATCTGTCCAGTAAACCTAACACCACTCTCCCTCCCTCCTCCCTCACCCACTGCCTCTCTGAGATTAAATCCTGGTTTACCTCAAACTTCCTTAAACTCAACAGTGATAAAACTGAACTCCTTGTCGTTGGCACCAAATGCGCCCTATCCAAAGTTGACAGTTTCTCCCTCACCATAGACAGCTCCACAGTGTCTCTCCTCTCCCCAGGTTAAGGGTCTGGGTGTCATCCTCGACAGAAAACTTTCTTTCCACTCCCACCTCAATAACATTACCCCGTCCGCATACTTCCATTTACGTAATATCAATTGTCTCCGCCCCTCTCTCACTCCTCACACCATTCTTGTCACCTCCCGCATCAATTATAGTAACTCACTCCTTTTCGATGCCCCTCACAAATCCCTGCATAAGCTTCAACTGGTCCAAAATGCTGCATATCACCCCTGTCCTCCAGCAGCTTCACTGACTCCCAGTCAAATTCAGAATTTCTTTTAAAACCCTTCTCTACACATTCAAGGCCATCCACAACCTTGCCTCCCCATATCCGTCTGAGCTCCTCTCCATTGTCATCCCCTGTCACTCTCTCAGGTCTTCCTCCTCCCTCCACCTCTGTGTGCCCTTTGCCCATCTCTGCACCATGGGCAGCACAGCTTTCAGTCGCTCTGCTCCCCAACTCTGGAATTCACTCCCACCAGACATCCGCAACATTGACTCCTTACCCCTCTTCAAATCAAAACTCAAAACCCATCTTTTCCAAGCTCCATTCTCCCTCTAGTCTCATTGTTCTTTTTAAACTTGTGTTGTTTTATTTATTGTGCTTTTGATGTGTTGTCAAGTGTCCTTGAATGTTAAGAAAGGCGCTTTTTAAAATAAAACATATTATTATTTATTATCAATTTAATTACTCGGATGGGTGAATGAATACTTTTGGCAATATGGTGTATCTTGAATGTGTGTACTGAAATGGCTGACTTGGATGTGTGAGGGTTTGGATGATCCAATTCCACCTTCCTGGAGGTCACAACAAGAGGAAACTGGCAGTTAGAGATACCCTCAAAGTCAGTTCACACAAGGCCTACTGCTTTATGAAAATAGTCTCTGAAGTGTTATTATTTGTTGTCTTTTTTATCTATTTTCCCTGAGGAGTGACTAAGGCCACCTCAAGCTGCATGAGGGACTCAAGGCCCCAAATTGAGTGACGTGTCATTTTACATTGTTTAAAAATTTAAACTCAAGGTGACACCAGGTGAGTTTCTCTTCACTGATGAAAAGCTGATACTTTCTAAGGGCTTCAAGGTTTTTCTCTTGACAGTGGTATTCACAAAGGAAAATGGGCAGATCCTGCAGTATCTGTCAGTTTGTGAGCATGTACTTAAATTAATAGATAAACAAACAAACTAACAAATAAATGAATTAATAAATAGTGTTGAAATAGACAAGACATTAAGGTAATAACAACAAAGAGGGCAAGGAAAATTATGACAACATGCTTGACTAAGAATTCTTAGAAAAACATAACTATATAGAAATTAGAAATAGTAGAAATAGAAGTATAGAAAAACTATATAGAAACATTTGAAAATGTTAAATTCACAATATAACATTTTGATCGTTAAGCAATTTGATATTTCATAGTTCAGTTACTGGACCTTTGGGAAAGGAATGCCATCTTTTATCTGATATAGGATGCTAGCTGCTCAGTAGTTCTACTTGTTAGCTGTATTTTGCATTTCATAATAGCATACCATCAGAGATACTGTTCTTTAAAACTAAACGCTGATAACAAGTTGACTTTACTTTGCCTAAATGCATTTTAATGAGCCTTGGCCCACAAAAGATGGCAGCTTTTCTGGATCATACTCTGGATCAAGTCTTATTCTTTGCATTATAGAGCTTTTTACATGCATTTGTGTATAGCACAATGTTTAAACAGACATTGATTTCTGGAAGTCTCTCTGAGCCCATGCAGTGAATTCAATGACAGAACATTTTTAGAGTCACAACTGGTCAATTTAGAGTCACCAATGAACCTAACATGCATGATTTTGAGTGGTGGGAGGAAGCTGGAGTACCTGGAGAGAACCCATGCATACATGGGGAGAACATGCTAACTCCACACAGAAGGCTCAAGCCAGGATCTAAACCTGGAACCCTCTAGCTTTCCTCTTCTTGCTGGGAAGTGACAGTGAAACCTTTTAATGAAATTAATCACTGTCAAAGTTTTGTTGGTTGTATGGTTGGTGTTCATCTTCATGAATGCAATGATTTTAATTCAGAAAATAATTCAAATGGAAGAACCAGTGGGTTGTTTGAAAACACACATCATTACAACCAAAATCTTGCATATACCCTTTTTTATCATATGTAAATGTTTGACAGATTAAAGTGGAAACCAGGATTAACTACTTTCAAGGGTAAATATTATAGAAAAATCCCTTTTTCTTGGGCTTGAGAGCATAAATTTCAATGTCTGAAGTTGCTACCAACTCAAAAACACATTTTGGTTTGGTCCTGCTATATCTACAAATTAGATAGTCAGTAAGTTCATATTTACACACGGAACGTGTCACTTTACAAGATTATCCAGCCTTCTTCCTCTTTATCTTAATTTACCTAATTTCATCTTTAATAAAAGCTGCATTTGCTGTACCTCTGAAGTGGGAATTTGTTTTGCTTTGTTGTTAACATCAAATTTCATCAGTCATTACATAGTTCACTGAACAAAATGAATGAATTAGTTTATAATGCTCCAACAGTACTTTATTTAAGGTTTTACATCTTGATAAGGAACTCTGATTTCTTATTAGCATTACTCACTTTTTTACCTGTTGGAAGTTGAACATTTTTATTTCTTGTTTGCCACTGACTGAAGCATTAATACAGCACTAGTAACTACTCTAATGAAAACAAATCCTGTGAAATATTGCCCACACGAGCAACAGTTCGGAATGTTAGCACCCAAAACCAAAACACAGAGGAATGGCATGTCAGGATAGCTGTCATAAAGTTCTTTGGTGTGTGTTTTAACAACTTTGGCCAGCTCCACACGACTTTTGACAAGATCATGTCTAAAATAGGGATTGGTAACCTAACTGCAGATCAGGCAAATATAAGTATTTTGAATAAAATTGAAAATCAGGTATTTTTTAGTTAGGTGTATGGTCTGAGCTCTTAGGCTACGCACTGTGTTCTCTTAACATTCTGTAAAAACATGCTAGCCCTAAGGAACTAAAGACAATTAAAGGAACTTAAAAAAAAATCCTTCAGACTACCATTTTCAGTTTCAGCAATATGGTCCAAGTCAAATTTAATCTGCTGATTCAACGCTATACATCTGTTTGAAAAATGATTCCAACGCTTTAGCTGTAGTCATAAATATCTTACATATGGCATTCCTCTACAGGATTTTACAGAGGTGTCTTCAAGTCTTCATTTGTGCTGTAGGACACAACCTCTTGAGAAACTACAATGAGAAAATTATTTCTCAATTCTTATAAACACTGCTTCCCTCCTCTAATTCTTTCACTTTAGCCTGCCCATTGAACTGGGCATATATGGCTTTGTGTGACTCTGTACAAACAGTAAAAAATATTAATATAGTATAGCCTAAAGGCAAAAATTTAAGACCTATAACAGAGCCCGACAAAGATTAGATTTAGAAATAAGAAACAGGGCGTAGGATGTGCTTTGAAATTACAAGCGACCCTTAAAAGCACTCCATATCAACAAGGTCCGTTTTGGGGATAATCTATCTCGACAATAATTTGTGTAACCCCTGCAGTGGGATGAGGAACTAGGACCCTTGTTAAGTCCCTTTTCTTTGGAGAAAGTTACTGCAGTTTTCTATGACATTAATGGATGTCATCAACACAGCTTTCTAAATATTTCTATAGAAACCTTTACATTTCTAAAACGGGCTCAGTTCAGTAAAGTTTGGTTTTGGTCGGGCTAATAAAATGATTCATTTTTACCTGGTGTCAGTGAATCCTTTTTGAAGCAGTTGAATATGTTAAAATTCTATATTGATCCAGTCACATTCTTGGCACATTTAGAGATGCACAAAATATAGATACAGGACCACAACGAAATGTTATGCTATAAAAGCTAAAATGTCAGTATTGTCCTAATATAAAAGTAAGCTGTATCGAAAGATAAGAGAAAAACTAGACTAGAAACAGAAGGGAAACGACTCAAAGTAGATGGAAGAAAAGTAAAACTGTGAGACAGGGAGACGAGTATGTGTGTGTGTGTGTGTGTGTGTGTGTGTGTGTGTGTGGGGGGGGGGGGGGGGCAGACAAGACGTGAGAGGAAATGCAAAACCCCCTCAGCACAGCTGGGCTTGCTGTCATGTCTGCCTGTCACATGGGATTTGGCTAGAACTACTGGTTCTCTCTGTCTTCTCCAAACAGAAAATAGGCCATATCCTACTCGTCACAGCCACTGCATGACACTGTCACAGCAGAACATGAAAAATGTAAAAAAAAAATCTTATCATGATAACATGATTCAAAGAGAATTATTAATGGTGTAGGGATCGGAAGAGAATACCATCTGTCATGCTGTTGGTGTATCTGGATATAGCTAATTTCTTTGATGGTCTATTGAGCTGTGATATCTTGTTTAAGCAATATTTTCTTAGATGTCACTTTTAGCACTTATCTATATAAATTTTAAATGTGGAGTTGTCAAGGTAGCTAGTCAGTTTAGAATTTAATCAAGTTTCTGAAAATTATTTTAAGAGAGTTTAGAGAATGGATTTAGGAAAGATGGAATTGAACTTAGCCAAAACACAGATTTTGTTGAACTCATCGTTCAATAATAGAACAACTGTCGTTTTTATTTACATATCAAAAAGCACATGGTGGGGTGCTGTTTAGTTCAACTGGTTGAGTAGGTGTCTCAATGCAGCTGGCCCAAGTTCAATTCCCATCCTACATGTCTTCCCCTGCTCTCTTTGCCCTCCTTCTTGTCTATCTACTGTTAAATAAAGGCCACTAGCACCCAAAGAAAACTTTAAAAAAGAAACCTGACACGCTGCCTGAGTGATGGAATCCCCCTAAATCAGTCCAATGATAAACACAATTTGGAATAGAGAGCCAAAGTCAGTGTAATGACTGATGCATGGCATTCACAGTACCCTAAACTACTGAAATTCTCTATGATGCAGGTTGATTCAAAATGTCGCAGCAGTTGATTGGTTTAAAACAAATGGCATGGAATTAATAATTAGTTGAACGTGTCTGAAGACTTTACATGCTCCATCTGTTGAATTTCAGGGTTAGAATAACCCTTAATAACCCTTAATGGTTAGAATAACCTACCGGTTTGAGTGTCAAAAGACAGTTATGTTTTTCATCATCCAGGGAAACAGTAGCAGAGACATTAGTTAGGTATAAAAATCAAATGGTTGGGTTCACAAATTAGAGAAAAAAAAGTTAAGATTCATCATGTGATGTGAAAACACATCAGTACAGAACAAGACATTGCGGCCTCACAATTTTAGAGCCTTTACTGTGAGACTGCTTTGTTTTATTATTGTTATTGTTTTTATGTGGATAAGCATAGCTTCCTGGAGGGAGACTGGCCGGTGCTTGTTATAACTTTGACATTAGATTGATAACACTTTCAATATAGAATATGAGTTAATGTATTATCATTACCTGATAATCATGATCACATTTAACTTTTTCCCTCTTGAGATCTTGTATATATCATATTTGTGGCTGTTAAATATGCTGCTTTCCTTTGGTTTCTGTGGTCTGAAAATCAAAAACTGCCACACATTACTGAGGCTTTTGGAACAAAAATGATCTGTTTGGATTCACCAAATGATAGAAGATGAAGTGACTGATGGTTCAGAAAACAGAAATGTGGTTTCATGACTAATATGGAACAACTCAAGCAGGGAACTGATTCTGAACAAGGGGAAACACAGTTGGAGCGATTCATACAGAAGACACTGACATTTCTTTAAATCATGTTTATTTATCTATTTATTTTTGCACATGTATTGTTGGATTCATAGAGGTACTGTAAGCTTTTAATTTTCATAGTAAAGGGAAAAAAAAAAAAGAAAAATGAACAGATCTGAATTAATGCACTTTTTACATATAAACCAGGTTGGTATTATGATTATATTGTCTTTGTTTTTGTTATCTTTTGCCATTGAAGGTTTTTAACACAATAAAACCATTATGGTGATAAGACATGAGCTCAATAAAACCCTTCCCCGCAGAACTGGCATAGTAACAATGCATGATCCATGCATGAAGTATCCATGCAGACTCATGCTATGGTTAAGCTTTTAATCATTAAATAACCCAACACGCATGTTTTTGAACTGGGAGGCTGTGATAGTTCTTGGAGGGAACCACATGGGGTGGCTTTAGCTCAGGAGGAAGAGTAGTTGGTCAGCGACAGTCTAAACACCTGGAGGCCATCATAGTTCTGATGATTTTAACCATGCAAGTTTGGACTACACTCTCCCCACTTTTCATCAGTTTGTTGGTTGTACCACAAGAGACAGTAAAACACTGGACCTTATGTATGCAAATGTTAAAGATGCATACAGAGCCATGGCTCTACCCCCCTTGGCTGGTCAGATCACAACCTGGTCTTATTAACACCTCACGCTCCACCAACTATCTCTGAGCGCTTTAGACCACAACACCCCAGCATCCTGCAACACATCTTCAACCTGAGCCTGTTGCAGAAAAGAGTACTGATGCTTTGGAAAACATCCTGTTTAGTTCTAGTACCAAAGAAGGCCACCCCATCTGGTCTTAACAACTTTAGACCAGTTGCCCTTGCATCACATGTCATGGAGGTTCTAGAGAAACTGGTTCTGACCCAACTCTGACTAAAGTGAAACCTTCTCTGGACCCTGTTCATTTGACCTACCAGCTTCATGTGTAAGTGGTTGATGCTGTCATCTACCTACTGCAGCGGGCTCAGTCTCACGTAGATGGTAGAGGACTTCTCCAGTGCCTTCAGTAACATCCAACCTGTTCTGTTTAGTGAGAAGCTGCTCAGGGTGAGTGTTGTTGCATCTACTGTCTCCTGGGTTGCTGACTAACAGTCAGACAGGCCTCAGTTTGACTGGCTGGAGAATATCCTGTCTAATGTGGTGGTTAGTAACGTTGGTGCAGCACAGGGTAATGTCCTGTCTCCATTCCTGTTCACTCTGTACACCTCAGATTTTCAGTACTACTCTGAGTCATGCCAGCTGCAGAAGTTCTCTGATGACTCTGCTGTGGTGGGGTGTATCAGGGATGGCCAAGACTCAAGGTACAGGGAACTGGTGGACAAGTTTATGGATTGGTCCTGCAGAAATCATCTACTCCTAATTGTCACCAAGACCAAGGAGATGGTGGTCGACTTTAGGACAAACTGATCTCGGACCAAGCCCATTAACATTATGGATTAAGAGGTTGAAGTTGTGGAGAACTAGGTGTGCACCTTAATAATAGACTGGCCTGTAGGACCGACATGGATGCTGCATACAAAAAGGGGATTAGCAGAATTTAATTCCAGTAGAAGCTTAGAACTTTCAATGCTTGCAGGAAAAATAATAGAGATCTTCTACCAGACTGCGGTAGCAAATGCCATCTATTGTGCTGTGGTCTGCTGGGGGAGCAGCACCAGTGCCAGAGATGCCAACAGGCTCAATACATTGATCAAGAATTTATCAACAAGGCCGGCAGAATCACTAAACAGCAATGAGCAAAAGAACAACAGCAAAAGAGATGTTTGAGTCAGTCAGGAACGGAGCAACTTTCTTATATGTTATTAGACTACCTTTCCAGACTAATTGAGACTCTTCTAAATTAGAAGAACACCATTCTCTCTCCAACTTTCTTGCAGTCTGTTTTAAAGCATGCAGCTGTGAATTATACCAAGGAGTCAACCTCTTCTGACTGATTACCTTTCAGAGGGGCAACATTATCCAGTGATGCACATTGAAATTGTAGTGCTGTCAACAAGAGAGTCAAGTTTTGCTGGAATAAAGTTTAGGTAGCATTCTTCTGTAATATTTGCACATGGTAGTGAAGAAAAGGATGATGGAATTATATCTTTAAATCTGGTAACGATATTCTCTGATATACTTATATGTAGATTTCTTCTCAAACGCTGTATAGTCAAGTAATGTAAACTCAAAAGTTATCAAAAAATGGTCAGATAAAACAGTTATGAGGGATTAGTGTTGTATGTTCAGTTTCAATTCCATAAGTCAGCACAAGATCAAGGGTATGATTAAGGCACTTTCAGAAGCTCCGATAGAATCTAATATAGAATTAAAGTTAATATTTAGGCTGTCATTTTCAACATCTACATGAAAAAGTCACCCACTACAATGACTGTATCTGTACTCAGCACTAACTGGGATGAAAAAAAAAAAAAAAGTGCCAGGTGGACGATACACAACAACAAGTAGAAGAGGTTTTTGTGATTTACACTTTGGGTGGGAAAAACTGTGAATCAGAGATTAAAAAGAGCTAAAACTGTCTCACTTAGTTGGTGTAAGGACCCCGGCTCAGACACTCAGAGGCAGGAGAGACAGACGAAGTGCAAAATGATTGTGGGCAGAAAGTATTATCTTTGTTTATCGGAGGTGGAGATCAGGCGGCAAAGCAGGACAGCATTGTATATACCACTGAACTGAGGAACAATAACACAGGTAAGAATCCCAGCGGCAAAATATCACGCAAAAACAAGGGATGGTTAGACTTGTAGGAAGTCAGCGAAGCTTTACCACATAGAACGCAGAACTCTCTGCCGATGTGAAGGCTAGGTATATATACGAAGATGGAAAGCTGGTGTGTCGGGGCTGTTGCGCTGCGTCCCGCCTCCTGCCTGTAGACTTGGGATGAGGGGGAAATAAAAACAAACAAACAAAAAAAAAACTATGGGGTCCAGGAGTCCCAGCCACGGCTGTGACAGTACCCCCCCTCCGACGACTGCCTTTAGGCGGCCCACTAGGTTTGTCAGGGTGGGCCCTGTAGAAGTCATCAGTGAGAGATGGGTCAAGAATGAACCGGTGTGGGATCCAAGAGTTCCTCTGATCTGGAAAAGGGCGAAACCAACAGGGAGCCAGGTTTTGGTAGTCTACTTGGAGGGGCAGATCTTTGGTGGACAACCACACCATCTGTCGAGGCTGATAGTGTAGTGGTAAGGTTGTCACCTTTCATGTAGGTGATGTGGGTTCAAATTCCCTGCCTGAGCTACCACCTCCAGTAGGAGTTCTTAGGCAAGACCCCCTTACCCTACATACCTACCTGTAAGTTGCTTTGTATAAAAGTGTCTGCTTTTAATTGGATGCAGGGGAACGCCGGCAGTCAGCCAATTGCTGATTTGCAGGGTTTCCTTTTTAACGAGGGGACGGAAGGGAATAACTGGGGTTGAAAACCAAACATGACCATGAAAGGTGACATACCGGTAGCAGATGAGGAGAGAGTGATGGAAGTATTCCACCCACAGTAGCTGAACACTCCAGGGTTACATGCACACACACACCGCAGTGCGGCTTCCAGGTCCTGGTTAGCCTGCTCTGTCTGGCTGTTGGACTGAGGATGGTACCCAGAGGACAGACTGACCCTCGTCCCCAACGCACCACAGACCTGGGAAGAGAACTGTGGCCCACGGTTGGAGGATGCCGTGGAGGTGACATACATGCTGAACAAGTAACTCTGCAGTCTCAAGAGCAGAAGGGAGTTTGGTTAAAGGCAAAAAATGGACAGCCTTTGAAAAACGATCATCAATGGTAAGAATTGTGGAGTTACCTGCAGAGAGAAGTAAACCGGTGACAAAGTCCACTGCGATGTGAGACCACTGTCTAGTGGGGATGGGGAGATGGTTCAGCAAGCCAGCAAGATGTTGGCTTTTCTTCGGGCATAGACGGAGCAAGCTGCTACGAAATGACTGGACTAAGATAACGGGAGCCGGGCCTATAAGAGAGGGTAAAGTTAAATCGGCCTAAGAAAAGTGTCCATCTGGCCTGTCGAGAATTGAGAGGTGAAACGTTGTCAAAATCCAAAAAGAAGTCCAGTTGCTCCTATTCAAGCTGTTATGAGTGTTAGAATAGAACAAGTATGTGATGGAGTTAACTATGGAAAATGTGTAATAAGAAGAAATTGAACGATTTTTAATCGTCCCAGATTGACATTGAATGCTATGAATCTGAGCACCAGCATTTGCAGCCAGCAGTTCTCTCAATGAAACATACACAATAACCTCAAACTACTTTTTCTTTAAAAGAAGTACAATAGAATTGATTAAAATTGGAACAATGATTAAATCAGTGGTACTTTCATTAATATACACTGTTGTCTACTAGCTAATCCTATATATATAATCAAAAGATAATGGTGAGGGCACACGATGGCAGCTGTGACTACAGGCTCAGTAAGTCATGTGTTAACCTGAGAAGCTACAACAATAGGGATGTATATCCTATGTGTTACCTGGAGATATCTAGTCTCTTTGTATGTGCAAGCACTTTTGCCAGCATGTGAAAGCGAATGGCAAAAATGATACACAACAGAAAGACCATGCAGGGCAGAATGTTCAAATCCCTGTCTGGATGTCCAGTTCTGGTTAACAAATACTTCAAAGGTTAAGTAGGGGTGATTAATCTGTCTGATTTCCCAATCCGTTTCGATTACGATTATTGAGGTCCCGATTCAATTACCAGCCGATTTCCAGTTATTAAAGATTTTCCATTTGACAACAGTAACCAAAAATACACCACAAAGTTATTGCAGCATTAAAAAAAGTCAGCTGCTGAATTACTTAACTCTTTTATTGAGTAACTCAAAGCACTTCCTGTGTAGTGTAGTTGTAACTTCAGAAATATTTGTTTTAACTTGGCAAAACTTATTGTAGCTTGACTAGCTTACATACTGTAAAATACAAAAATGAACACAACACATTGTGTTGTGACAAGTTGTACAAAACAACAACAAATGAATGGAAGGCTTATTTCCTTTAGAGGTAGAACCAACTTACTGTAGCTTTAGCCTATATACTGTAGAACACAGTGACAAAATGCAACACACTAACTTGTGAGTAATCAAGTTGTAAGCAAGGCAAATATTTTATTTTGTAATTAATTTTAAGCCTTTTGCTTACCGAATAGGATCTGCTTTTGTTCCAGAACATGACTGGTGGTGGTGCTGCGGTGAAAGAAGGCGGTGATCCGTCAGACTCGACCCAACAGTTGGGCTACAGCGGGTAACTTCAGCGCTCAGCGTTGCCAGACGAGGTTTAGGGTGTGACCGTAACACCGGACATGTTGGTGTTGGTGACAAGAGCCAGGTCGTGTCCATAGCTCTCGTCTGAAGCACGTATGACGTTGGCTTCCACTCACTGTTGACATGATAAGCTGTAATGGTCACATATGAGACGGTGGCTCTGGATGTCCAGGCATCGCAAGTTATTGCTAACCTGAGAGCAGATTTGAGGGACCCTTGCACAAAAAACTTTGTCTCCTTGTAAAGACTGGGAATCGACTTGTGTGTGAAAAAGCTCCGGGATGGTATCACATACCTTGGGTCCATATTGTGGACCATGTAGGGGAAGCCTTGGTTTTCCACCACATTGTATGGCCTCATATCTTTGGCAATGAAATAAGATATTGACGTTGTGATTTTCTTAGCTCGCTCTGAGCCCCGGGCTAATTTTGTCATATCGTGGAGAGTATGCTGATTCAGTGGAATGATGGTCTTCAGGCAGACGACTTTAACCCACCCTGCCTCCTCCAGATGAAAGCGGGAAATGTGGGCACTCAAGTTGCTCGTATTGCCGCAGTACTTCAGTTTAGTGTGGCAATGTCCACAGACAGCGTGCGTTCTATCAACATGTTTAGAGCTCCTGCCATGAAAACCAAAATGAATCCACACGCTTGCTTTGAGCCCAGATAGAGCTGGGTGGATTGGTTGGTTGCTCATTGCTGGTTGTTCCTCCTCATTCATTTCACACACCTCCTCTCACGAGGTCTGGCCGTTACACTGGAACTGGGCATGCTCGCGTGACGTTCAACTTCCGTTGACCGCGGGACAACATTCTTACAAAATAAAATAATGCAAAAAATGATCGATTTTCGATACTTTAATAATCAATTCATACTTGTTCATAACATACTCGTGATTAATTAATAATCGATTTTTTTCACTACCCCTAAAAGTTAGTGTGTGACTTATGTTTAAAGGTACCAGGTTAAATTGTGGTGCATAACCACTCTAAGATTGAATAGGCTTTTAATCATAAAGCTCATCATACATTCACTAGAATAATAGTGATATTCTTTTGATTAGTGTTAAAGTAAGATTGTGTTGTCACATTATTAGTGTGTTAACTTTAAGGGTACTAATCAAAATAATTGTTGGCTCAAGTACCCACTATAGTCATCCTCTTGAGACGTTTATTTCCCCTCAAAAAGTACTTCCCGTTCCAAGACAATGCTTATATTTCATATCTCTTCAGTCCTACTCATCTCAAATAGCCAGGACAAATAAGAACAATTAGATCCGTCTCTTTTCTATACCAGCTTCTTGTTGTCTTTAATGTGACTGCAAACTCAGGTAGTTAGCAAGATCTCGCTCGAATTCTCAGTCAAGAGTCAATTAGCCTGGTGGTTTGCAGATGTAGTAATGTCATACCTGTAGCACAAGAACATATTTGTTAATGATTGTGGGTGTATGTATGTGTGTGTAATGCAAAATGGGTTGACAAGATGAGGTGTTTGGCAAGTATCAATTACCTCAGGGATGGTGAGATTTATGGGGAGTGCAATAGAGAGGCAAGCAATATCAGGTTGTCAAGTTATTAGATAATATTAGATATTAAAATATTAAGATAATATTAAATATTAAATATAAAGTTATTAAATATAATATAAAAGAATGTAACTGTTCTTGCCATCAGTCATGGTGCATGCACATCATGATGTTTGGGTAAAACGTAGTGATTTTCATTGTTACTGGTGGAATACAAGATTTCCATCCAAATGCATGAGCTTGATAAAATGCAAAAGTGCAGAGGTCAGACAAGTGTACAAGTAGAAGACCATATAGCATTTACTTGAATCTCATAGGGATTCTAAGCAACAGTTACCTCAGAGTTGTATGATGGTGTACTTTTTTTCTAAAATCATAGAAAATGTTGCCTCTGTTTTGCTTGGTGATTGTGTTTTCACCAGCCTCCTTCAATTTATGGCCAAAATCCCTAGAATTTCTATAAGAAAAAAAAGAAAAAGACTTGAAGGTGATATCTATTCCTGGTCTTCATTTTTTCCTTCCAGTGCATCAGCCACCTGTGGTGGTCCTCCCTTGGTCCCTTCCTGCTTTGGCAGCTGTCAGACTTATTTATTTGCTGCTGTATGTGTTGATAATGAGCAGTTTCAAACCTCATTGCCCCCTCATTGTAGACTTGGCCTGCTGGAATTGCTGCTTCTTCAGGATGTCACCATCAAAGAATGTACTTGCTCACCGCTGGATACAGGTAGACTTCTTAAGGCCTCTGAGACACATATTTGTTAGGTTAGGTTTCAGAGAGGAAAATGCCTTGGACGTCTTCCTATGTTTCTGTTGCTTTTGTACCATTCAACTTTCATTTGGTTTCTCTTAGCTTTTTAAGAATAGTCTAATAGTGCTGTTTTGGAAACTAGCATTAATGACAGACTTTCAACTATGCATACAGTAGAGAAATAAAGAAAAGGGCCCAACAGTGTTGGGTAACATTACTTTAAATAGTAACTGATTATATTAAAGGAATTTACATACCTATGTTACTTTCTGTGAAAAGTAACTAATTTGGGTTCTTTTGCTTTGCCAATACATAAACGCCCATTTAGATTACTTGAATGGCAAAAACAAACATTAGTTATCAGAAAACACGATCTTTTTCAGATACTTTTTTTCTATTTATTGTAACGAAAAAAAGTATTAGAATAAAAACAATTACCTGTAAATAAACTGACCCAGTTTTGACTGGATCAGGTCTTTCTCCATAATGATGTTGTGTCCACTCTACTACTTTTCTATGATTGGCTGAACAAAGAGACATGGAGTGAGAACATCTACTTAGCCAGCCGAGTGTTAATTTGAATTACATTAAGTCATTGTTATGTATTTTTCATCTTTTATCTTATCAATGTTAATGCTGAAGGATTTCACATCAAGCTGGGGTGCTTAATCTGTCTGTCATATGGAAGCATTAATAAAGAACAATACTGAATTTGTGCAAGCTACCAAAAAATAATGAATCGATAAAGATAATAAAAAAATAATGATAATAATAACTTTAATTTAGGGGCTGATCTGTGGTGTGGTGGTTAGCACCTTCACCACACAGCGAGAGGGTTCCAGGGTGGGGCCTTTCTGTGTGGCGTTTGCATGTTCTCCCCGTGTATGCATGGGCATACCCGGGGAAAAACATCCAAAAACATACATGTTAGGTTAATAAAATTGTCCTTAGGAGTGAGTGTGAGCGTGTGTGGTTGTTTGTCTCTGTGTGGCCCTGTGATGGACTGGCGATCTGTCCAGGGTGTACCCTACCTCTCCCGATGACCGCTGGGATAGGCTCCAGCCCCCCCCGCAACCCGACCGAGGGATTAAGCGGGTATAGAAAATGGATGGAACTTTAATTTATATAGTGCTTTACAAAAACATAAACAAAGAACATGGTCGCAGACCAACAAACAAACAAGCAGAACACAAGATACCACAGATAATATAACAGACAGGGTGAAGTGGAATACTGGTTGAAAGCCATGTGAACAGATGAGTTTTGAGGGTGGTTTTGTAAGTGTCCAGAGACGGGGTATTGCGTATATCGGGCGGAGAGAGTTCCAGAGGGTGGGTGCGGCAAAACCGAAGCCCCAAAGGTGGAGAATCGGGAGCAAGGAATGGAGAGTCAGGGGAGCGCAGTCTGGGAGTTGGTGTGGAGATGGAGGCGATCAGACAGGTACTGGGGGACCAGGCCATGGAGGGACTTGTAAGTGAGGAGTACGATTTTGTATTTTATGCATAACTTTACCAGTGGAGGTAAATGAGGGTGGGGGCGATATGCTGCCAGGCCCTGGTGCGAGTGAGGACCCTGGCAGCTGAGTTCTGGAATGAACTAAATAATGAGCTAAATAATAATGATAATAGCTGCTATAGACAATAAACATTTACCTGTGTATTAATCCAAGTGTAACTATATCTGCCTAGAGGGGCTACTTTCAGTTTATCTACTAGGCATTTGTTTTGCCTAAAGAACTGCACATAATTTGTCACCTTAGATGGTATACCTTCTGCCTTCTAGAGGCTACCTTATACGGTACCACAATTCTCGGTACTCACCCATTATTAGCAAGGGAGAGTACTGAACCCCTGAGAGGCACAATGGCCTTTCATAAGGATTTATGCTTAAATTTAGCCTCTTCATTTTATCTCAGCTTTCACATTATCAGGACTGGAGACTAATTGTTAATAGTTAAATCTTTATTGCTGCAGTTCCTTTAAATTTTTCTTCTCATTTTTCCTCTCTTTCTCTGTGTCTTTCTCTCTGCTTCTTTCCAAATGACACAATGGTTGGGGCGTCTCTTTGTATGACGGTAATGAACTTTTATGATATTGCTATGAACGGAGTCTTTTCACTGCCACTCCGCTGGGCTTGTCACTTTATGACCCTGCCATCTTCAGGGCAATTAGTCAGCAGGGACCTCCCCCAATCTCTCTCTCTCTCTACTCATATGCTGCCCAACTGTCCACCCACCCTTTTCGGACTTTCACAACACAAATATAAATTAGCTGGTTTCAGAATTATTTCCAATGTATGGAGCAATCACAGCATATGAGTTAGTGTTCTTGAAGCATGTTGTAGAATGCTAGGCTCTGAAATGGGACATTTTCTGCTATTGAAAGGAAAAAAAAATAGGAAAACAATAGGTAAATATATCCACTGTATGTTGTAGCTACAGTACTTTATGCTTTCTGTTGAATCCACACTCCTTGAAATCAAAGACAAGAAGTGCAAAATCTTCATCACTAAGTTTGCTTTGGAGCATTTATGAAGATGCCCACATACACCACAACAGAGGAGCACCTAGAAAGAAATAAGCTGGAAATTAGGTTTATTCTAACCACAGAGCTACTGTTTTTTCTCCTATCTGACTCATTCTATTTACTTTGGATACTGTAAATGTTTACATATTTGATTTGCTGTCACTTTTTTAATAGTAACTGGTCACACTCCAGGAGCCCACAGCATAATAACGATATCCTTCAGGTGCATTCATTATTAAGTGATAGCATGAATACCAAGAAACTGCTTTGAAGAGAATGACTTCTACAACATACTGGAGGAAATGTAAAAGTAAGTCTGCCTACATGCACAGTTTCCCTCAGCTGCACAATAATTATAGTTTGTCCTATCTCCTATGAACTACAGTTGAATAGCAGGTACAATAGTTACAGTCACTGGTCAAACAAACATTAATTATACATTGTGTGTAGCTCATAACATTTTTAAACTGGGTGATATATTGGTGAGTGTTTCTTAGACAGAACCTGTTTTGTCTTTGGCGTCAAAGGCTTTCATTTTCTCTGGTATCTCATATGAATACAATGGGTATCTTTTATCATCAGATTTAAATGCAGAGCATAAAAAGTGTTCAATAGGAGTGCCGTTTAACTCAGTGGGATGAGTGGATGGCCCATGTACAGAGGCTCTTTGCCCCTTGGCAACTGTCCTGGATTCGAAGCTGGCCTGTGGCCCTTTGCTGCATGTCGTCCCTCTCTCTCTCTCTCTTTCTCTCTCTCTCTCTCTCTCTCTCTCTCTCTCTCTCTCTCTTTCTCTCTCGTTCCTGTCTCCTGACTCCTGAAACTTTTTATTCACCAGTTATCACTTATTCATCTCTGACACTGCTTTAATTTAATAAATTTTTTGTTTTCTATTAATCTCTTGTTCATTCATCTTGTTTGATATTTTTTGTTATCTCTTTATCAGTTCTGGTAAACAATACTCATTTCATCCATGCATGCTTAATCCTAATTAGGCTCTTGGGTGAGCTTGAGCCTATCCCAGCTGCCAACTGGGTGAATAGCAGGTACACCTTGTACAGGTTGCCATAGCATCATATGGCCAGCATACAACTATGCATGCATACACTCACTTTTAAGGTCAATTTAGAATCACCAACTAACCCAACATGCCTGATTTAGGTCCGCAGGAGGAACCCAGGATACTTGGAGGGAACCACCACAAAGGCCATAGCCGAGATTTGCAATGGGAACCTTTATACTGTATGACAACATGATTAACCACCACACCATCATATAATTCAATTAAATTCAATTCAGTTTTATTTATACAGTGCCAAATTACAACAAATGTCATCAAGGCACTTCAATAATACAGTCCAATTCAAGCCAATTGAGTTCAAGTCATTGTAATCTAAATTCAATCAAATCCAATTACTTGAATTCAAAATTAGTCGAATTCATACATACAGAGCCAATTCAAAAACAATTTCCTAGCTAAGGAAACCAATAGATTGCACCAAAACTTCTCTTCAGTCCAATCTCCCGTCCTGAGCGTGCCTCTGACGACAGGAACGACTCCCTTTTAACAGGAAGAAACCTCTAGCAGAACCAGACTCAGGAATGGTGGCCATCTGCCTCGACCAGCTGGGGCTTGAGAAGACAGAAAAGAGGGGACAACAAACACCATAACACCATTCAATGATGTCTGTTAAGCAACATAAGTTAATGACAACAATAATGCCAAATGTACATAATATCACAAAAGGAAATAAAGAGGGGAAAAAGAGAGCAAAGTAAGGAAAGGTGTGGCATAAGAGGTCCAACAGCAGTCTAGGCCTATAGCAGCAAAACTATCGGATGTTTCAGGATCATCTGAGCCATCCCTAACGATAAGCTTTATCAGTAAGGAAAGTTTTAAGCCTAATCTCAGTAATCTCCAGTAGTCCAATCTTGAAGTAACAAATGCATGGAATATTTTTCTGCATCACTCTGAGACAGGATGTTCCTGATTTTAGCAATATTACAAAGGTGAAAGAAGGCAGTCCTAGAAACCAGTTTTATATGTGCATCAAATGATAAATTCTGGTCAAAAATAACTCCAAAGTAGCCAAGGAAATACCATCTAGAGTAATTATGTAGCTAGTCCTTCATGTTTCATAAGAAGCTTATTGTGTTCATTATGTAACTTGCACTGTTCATTGAAACATTTGCAAAAAAGACAAAACAAACAAAAATAGAAAAGACCTTGACTCTTATTATTTATTAAGTAAACACTTCATTGATGACAGTTGTAGTGTTTACTGTTGGTGTCTAATTATTTTACAAATGGTGTGTTGGTGCTCTGATGCCAAACCTGATATCATACATATTTGAGAGACAACTAAGGTTTAGATGGATGTGCAGTATTTTATGTCCTGGGAATGGTTTGAAGACATTTGTTTGCCCAGACTGACTAGACCTGATCAGGGATATCAAGTACTCTTTTTCTGAACAACTGTTTTGACTTCAATGCTCCAGTAATGACAAATCTCAACCCACGGATCCTGGGATCTATTGCTGACTCTTGACTTATCTGTGGTCTTTCCTTCTTAGCTCAGATATTGATCTACAGCTTAGGCAAATAGTCTGAGCAGGCTCCTTTTACCTTCTCATACTTTCTCCACCTTTTTTTTTTTTAAAAAGTAGTCCAGGAGAAATTCTCTGTCATTGCAGTTAAAAACCAAAATGAACGTTTTGATGAACTTCACTTCTTGATTTGTTTCCCTCTTTCATTGATGTATACACACACACTCAAATTGCTGCTGGAACAACCAGGGGGTCTTGCGTGTAGAGAGGAGTAAGTGTTTATTAAACCGCTAACCCCATGACTAACAAATGACCTGCTTTACCACCTGAGCCACAGACATCTTATTTATTTCTGAACAAGTACAGCTGTGTCACAGTCACTTTATTGCTTCACAAGAGTCAAAAAGGAGTTTAGGTAAGATGTAAGAAAAAAACAAGACAAATAAAAAAGTCATAGTGATGTCACCATACAAAGTTCATGTATATAAGTACATTACGATATACAGATGAGATGGATGATACAAAACAAAGGAAGCGGGTGAGATGGATTGAGATTGATAGTGTTTTAGAGGATTTATATTTTTTGATTACATTATATTATATATATTATTATATTTATTCAACTTTTTTTTTTTACTCCAGTTAAAATGCAAGCACTCATTAAATGTGATTGCAGATGATTGATTGAGCTTCTGCAGTCCTCAAATGTAAAGAGATGTCTATCTTTGTCATAATTTCTCACTTTGCCTCATTAAAATGACTTAATTCATTTGCCAGCTGACAATATCTTCAAGCACTTTTCTCACAATTAACAATTTTAACAGTGTCTGAAAAATCATTAAAAATACTTAGCTAATGAAGCATTAACAGTGAGGATTTCCTGCTTGGAGGAGAGTTTGTGTGAAACTAATGACTTCTAAGAGATAATTAATTTATCCATGGCTACCTGAATAGGCAGAGTTTTAATAAGAAGTGACAAGGAGAACCCAATATAGCAATCCCCTTGAATATATGTGGAAGTAAAATAAACTGTTGGTCAGAGATCATGTCACAAGTAAATACCATTTAGGTGGAACCTTAAGAAAGCGTAATTTAAGTTTCTTATACAGAATAATGATACACTTAGAGAAAATACATTAGTCATAAAAAATGTGTTTACATTCCAAAAAGATGAAAAACATAACAAACATCTTTAATTTCGATTTATAATCCCCCAAAGCACGTTTTCTTTTTTTTAAATTGGAAGAACACTTTCAGTAAAATTGATAAAATTTGTGTTATAAATAAGGAACAGTGGATATAAGTTACAGCAGTAAATCCAACGATGTAAACCTCTGTATGACTGTTCTGAAGTGTAATAAAGCAATAGTTTACACCTTTATACATATTTTTCCAAAGTTTTGCTTGTAGATATTTTACATCTATACCTTTGGGTCTAAAATTGAGAGTATTTCAGCAGTCTTTTATAAATAAATACCATACATGCACACAGAATCTCTCTATGGACATTATGTGTTTCAACAGAAGATCTTTGAAGTACTGCAGTGCACATAGTAAAGGTTTCTTTAAAAGCTAAGGCTTGACAACAAAGAGCACCTGGAAAATGCTACAGCAAAGACACTGAAAAGAAGTCAGCTGTTTAGTCATCAGTCCATAGCCTGTCATGCTGATTGTGAGTTAAAGCAATTACCTCAAGGCCCACATAGCTTTTATCTACACCTCACTTTGAAACCAATTTCTCTCTTTTGTTTGTTACTCAAAGAACATTGGAAATGAAGCTACACTACTGTCACATCTGTTAGTTTAGTTATGTTTTTAGTTCTGGGTTTAGTCTTTAGTTTGGCCACGTTTTCCTCAGTCACACTTGCCCTGGTCATCAGCTTCACCCACATCACCTGTGTTTTGTCCCAGTTGCACTCCATCACCAATCACCCCCCAGTATTTAGTTTCCAGATTTTCTATGTTCCTTTGCCAGATGCTCACTGTCATCCATGCCATTGTCACTCATGTTATCACGTTTGTCTTTGTTATCCTTGTCAGGTTTTTCACAGTTCTAGTCAGGTTTTTGTTTTGTCAAGTTTTACAGAGTTAATCTCAGCCGTGCTTTGTGTTGTTTCTTTTAAATAAATCAAGTTTTACTTTGGGGCTGCACAGTGGTGTGGTGGTTAGCACCGTCACCTCACAGCAAGAGGGTTCCAGGTTCATCTCCCAGCTGGGGCCCTTCTGTGTGGAGTCTGCATGTTCTCCCCGAGTATGCGTGGGTTCTCTCCGGGTACTCCGGCTTCCTCCCACTGTCCAAAAACATGCATGTTAGGTTAATTGGTGACTCTAAATTGTCCTTAGGAGTGAGTGTGAGCATGTGTGGTTGTTTGTCCCATTTGTCTCTGGCGACATGTCCAGGGTATACCCTGCCTCTCACCCAATGACCGCTGGGATAGGCTCCAGACCCACCCTTGACCCGACCAATGGATTAAGCGGGTATAGAAAATGAATGAATGGATGAAGTTTTACTTTGAAATATCTGCATTCAGGTCCTATCTCCACCACGCCACGCAGCCAACCTCATCCAACCTCATCCAACTTGACAACTACATGCTATTTACTTTAATACCCCTCAACGTTTCCTCTGACTATGCACCATCTGCATTTCATGTTGCTTCTGTTTGAATTAAAAAAAAAAGTTCAGCTCGAGTGACAAAACCATGACACCATGCTGAAAAAGCATAGTTCAAGTAAGCTAAGCATAGACACCTGAACTATGTCCATTGCTAGAATAAATATAGTCACTTGACAGTTCAAGCAATTTTTTTAATCATAGCATTTAATCATCATGATTATAATTTATTAGTTGGTCACAGCAGGTCTTTAACTCTGAGTTTAAGGGTGCTTTTACACCAGGATAGAAAATTTCACATCTTCATGTTTGGTTTACTTTCACACTGCACTTTTGAAAGTGGACCAAACCACCTGGACAGCATCACACAGTTAAAACAGCTGCTTGTTTGAGGTGGTATTGCCCGAAACGAGCACTGACAAGGAATGAAAAAAAGCATGAGGAAGAATAAAGCCCAGCTCATCGATTGGACATGACTGGAAATGGAAATCAGCCACCTTGTTCAGAACAAAAACAAACAATTGAGCAACACCAAATTTATGCAGTCTTGGCGTTTTCTGTTGTTACTTTGGTGTCCAAATCTATTTGCTTTTTCATAAGAAGCTGCCCAGTATGAGCAGCACGTAAGACAGTGAGCTATCCAGCATGTTGCTCTGTACGTGAGAGAAATGCAGCAGTACCAAAAAAGAAGGTGGAGAGAGAGAGACAATGACTTGCTGTGGTTACACAGACGCCAAGTGAGGTACGTCACTTCACTCTTTGGTTCACTGGATAGTCTGTTTGCATTTCCCATGCAAAATGAGACCCAGATTTTCAGGTGGACCAGAAGTCTCCGGCTTATAAACTTACTCAGGTGCAACATCTCACTCTTATTACTTTATCCAATGATTCATAAAGACTTGAAAGACAGACTGGAGTCAGTTTTATTGTCAGAATTAATTTATGTATCTCTGATGTGATATAATGGCGAATGATGACTGTTTGGTTGAAATTACACTCCTGGCCTGTACGGGAGTATTGAGTACAGTCTCCATGACATTACAGAAAGTGTTTGTGTAAAAACTACAGCAAGCTGGATGACTTATTGAACTGTTAGAGCACAAACATTTTTGACTAGTTTTCTTTTTTGTAAAACAGAGGTCAGATTTTTTTATTAATATTGAAATTTACTGTGAGGGTTGAGACTGTCTATATTTCATGTGTCATATAATCATGTTTCTTTTTTTAAAATCTATTTTAAGCTTTTGGTTGCAGGGATCAGTTCTGGTCATTTCAAATAATAGAATTTAAGAAGATACATTTCCTGTTCATCCTAATTTGCTCTAGGGCAAAAGTGTGATGTCTCCTCCTTTAAGATTAGGTCATGACATGCATACCCAAACAATTATGGTATATGAACATAAGAAGGGGATGTGTGGTATGGTCACGTTGCATTTCGCATTATCACATCTGATTATCACAATCTTTTAGAATTTGAACTTGAAACTTTCCCCCTGTTTGGCAGAGCTTTTAAGATAAACTAGAGTTAAAATGAAAAATGTCCACCCGATGGAATCAGCAAATCATAAATTCTGTCAAAAAATAAATAAATCAGGGAAAAGATGGCACTGTTCTACACTGTCGTGGCAGCAGGAACTTTCCTATGCATTCCTATGCACAGCACATCCTAGGGCAACTGCTGTGGCGATTTACACTGCTCTGTTGCCGTGGTGA
The DNA here is from genome assembly GCF_036924035.1 of Leuresthes tenuis. Classification (NCBI taxonomy): domain Eukaryota; kingdom Metazoa; phylum Chordata; class Actinopteri; order Atheriniformes; family Atherinopsidae; genus Leuresthes; species Leuresthes tenuis. Next base: position 35,089,517 of record NW_027325361.1, on the reverse strand, counting down.
CAGAGTCACGAAGAAGGAGGATATATGTGTGTATGTGAGGAGTGGATCAGACAAAGGCTCTTGTTACATCAAGATGATAGCAGTCTCATTTTCATCTTCTCTTGCACCCACTCACATTTCCTCTGCATCATTTTCTAATTTTTCCATTGTTTCACCTCTTTCTTTATCATTTTCTGTTTTTTTTCTTAAACTTATACTCTTATAGTTTGTCCTGTCTTTCACTTCACAGTAGCAATACACACTTTGCTAGACCTGTATCTGTCCCATACACTCTGTATACCTGAAGCATTATTCCCTTTTTCAAGGTTTGCACAAACAGAACATTAAACATATCATCATATGAAGGTTATTGTTTTCTTCAGCTCCTAACTTTACAAGTCTGAGTTAGCTTTTTTATTGAAGATTAAAAGCTGGATAAGCCATGCAGTAAGAATTGTCAATACCACGGATGAAGCTTAATACACTGCCTAGTGCTTTATTAAAAGATTTGAATTAGAGACTGAAGAAAAAAAAGGAGCACTGTAGGTCCTGGAGGCTTTAAATGCTCAATGTGTGATTTGAGGGGTATGAAAACCATGGAAGTCTAAGCGGGTAAGATGAGTCAGGAACTATGGCAAAAATAAGATGAACAAAGAAGAGCATGAACTAAAAAGTTGTATATTATAGGAATCTGTTGTCCCTTTTAGTTCTGTTTGTCCTATTATTTTAGAATTAGCAATGACCTGTAACATTTTCACATTAGTGTGCACCAGTCTTGAAAAAAAGTTCACTCTGAGTCTTTCTGCCTTCACTTTGAAAGCAAGATCTTTTCTTTATGTGTTATCCAGCAGTCTGTATAAACATCTATTTCCAGATGAACATCTATGTTATTAAAAACATACTTTTTTTTGTAGAACTAAGACTGAAAGGCACAACAAAAGAATGAAAAAGCTGTGTAATTCTCAATCAACTGCTTTACCATCTTAGAGTTAACAAAAAAAAATGTGTATGTATATATATATATATATATATATATATATATATATATACATGCACACATTAAAGGAGAGAAATTTCTGTATCACCGCTTGAGCTAAGAAAAATTATTTATGAAATATTTCAAAACTATTGTAGGTGAACACAGCATTTTACAATGCAAAGCGAGATCCAGAAATGCTTTTAAGATGTACCAAGGTGATGTTGAAAACTTGCTTGTGGTCTGTGTGTTCTACAGAGTAAAGTATAGGGAGACCATTTGGTTTATCAGCAAACATTTCAAGTAAGTTGTCATCTTTGAAGTCAGCATTAACAGTGAAAAGTACAGTTCTGAAAAATATACTGCTGATTTGCAGACAAAAAGGCTTTTTCAAGAAATGCTTTGCATACTTTGACAAGACAATGCACATATATTATGCACATATTATAAAAGTATGGCTCAACTAAACTGACCCACCTGAAGTTTAAATAGGTCAACTACAATGAAAATTTGTCATATTATGAAATATGACAATGGGGGCCTTACAAATGATTTAAAGTCAGTATAAACAAGATGCGGCTCGAAGGACCAAGTTGTTAGGAAAATTAATAAGAATACTCAGGAATACTGTCTGAAATTCAGAAACATAGGACATTTAATCATGTTGCAACAAGGGAACATCTACATACAGAGGCTGTGATGCAAATGTTCAAGGATACAAAAGAAGCTTTTATAGGATAGAAAGATGGAAGCTTGCATTTTTGCTGATACGAGTCATGAGACATTCCCTTCTGCCATCTGAGAGCAGACAATGGTGACCTCTCCGAATGCAGCTGTTATCTAATGTATTGGTACAAATTTGCAACATGAACAGTTACACAGAAGTAGAAATAATTATGTCGGCATAAAGGATAATCAATTTTCTATCAGAATAGTTTGAATAATCATAACAGAAACAACACTATCTTGTGCATGCAGTAACTACCACATATAACAGTTTCCACATATATACACCCACAAGCGTTTTATCAGCAGTATCTATGAAAGAATATACATTTAGAGCAATTGTGCCCCCTGACTCACAGAGTTAATGATTAAATATACACTTTAGCTGAAAATGGATTTGACATTTTGAGACATCATGACAGAACATTTTGTCTATAATTACACTGATATAATTGTCAGTCTAACAAAGCAAGTAAACAAAGGCAATATGTTTATTAGTTACCATAATGAGGCTATTGAGATCAGCAAATATGTCTTATCTGTTTTTGCTTTTTCACAAGTGATTATTATGCAATAGTAGACTGTATGGAGATGTGATATAAAATCATGCAGTTTGATGTTGCCCTTGAGTTCTACAGGAAGGTATCCTAAAATTATGTTGCCTAAGATTTGACCTTTCAGTCTGAGGAGAGGCCAAGTTGTATTACACAACAATTATTCACCAGAGCAACCCTCTGTCGCTTTGTTGAACTATAACAGATGGACCAACAGTTGCACATTAGATTAAAAAGGACAACAGAGAAAAGAGGCAAAGCGGTCAGGTATGATACATGTTCAAACAGTACACTGTTTCATGAGTTACTGCAGTTCGATTATGTATTTTTTGTGCCCTGGAAAAAAAATGTATCTAAATTATTGCATTTTACAAATTTAGTGCTGTATCAGTTGCTGCAGACATGTTAGAATTTCTTTGTCTTAAATAGCTCTATCCACAGTATGAAATGCTTTTACTTGTCTTGAGCTAAGGGGTAAAGCATTACGTTGATATTCAAATGAATTCAATAGGGAACAGGTGAGAACACGGTCAGACTAAGTGTTTAAATTAGTAACAGATCATACCTTTTTTCTTTCTTTGGAACTCCACCTTTCTATTAACTGTTACGTTTCTATGTAATCATGATGACAAATGTTCCCCAATATTAATGCAGTAGTTATGTTAACCCTAAATAATATTTTCCAAAATCTGAAAAAAATAAAATAAAATTCTTGCAATATAAATCATTGAGGAAAATAAATAAATAAAAGAAAAGGGTTAGGATGATGACACACTCATTGGCAGGTAACAGGTGAACTCTCCCGGTTTACAATATGGACAAAAAGTCACAGGTGACAGGTTCAAATCTGGGGTACTTTGACAAACCTTCTCATGAACATTTCAAACATTACATCATATGTTATTAACAAGCACTTTAAGCCTATAAGGATAGGTGTTGAAGTCCAGAATATGTTCCTGTCGCCATGTCTCAGTAAGATGTACATAGTTGTTGATCATTTTGTCCTCGGGGTTACAGCTTCAGATTTATTTTTAATCAGTTATGGTAGCAAACATTTTATACCTATTTTTGCACAAGTGTTTCTTTGACGAGCAGTGTATGTAATGGCCTGTACTGTATCTTCTTGCAGTTAACATAGTGAAAGAACTTGCATTAAATGGCAGCACAGACCTTTTGCTTGTATTTAAATGTTGTAAATTTTGTTCTTTAAGCTCTGACATCTGAATTTATATTTACATCTTGGCTTTGAGGTGTGATATATTTAATTATTTTACTTGGCACATTGCAATGCTTCCCTGCTCATTAGTCTAACTAAAGATTAGTTAATAGGGATGTGTATATCTCACTTATTATACAACCCAGTAAGCAACTTACTTTTAACTATAGAACTGGCCTATCAACACTCTGCTGATACATTTAAATCAATGAAGGGGTTTGCATGTTGCTGAAATTACTCATTTAACATAATAATTGGATTTGTATTCATTCTTTACAACATGGCCAGTTTATAATTCAAACTCGACTCCTAGTGCACTGGTTCACTGGCACCACAGTAGCTGGTAAATTTACATTTGCCTCTTTATTTTTCTTCAGTAGCTTTAAGGCTGCAAAAAACATATTATTCCTCTGATATTAATCTCATCCCTCACTAACTGAGAATGCCAGCTTCTACGAACTCTTTATTAATATCGTATGGTGATTACACTGACAAAAATAAAACTACATTTAGCAAAGATTATTCTTGCAACACCCTCATAGCATTGATATTATGCGATTAATTCCGTATTTTAAATCAGGAATCCCTTATTTTTTAACCTGAAGTGTCAGAAAGGCAGACTATAATTTGTTAATTACATGATATGACAGTCAGACTTTAGGCTTGCTTAAATTGCTTCTGTGGCAACAGCAAAATTACCTGTAGAACCAATTGTGTGTAAGTATATATGTGTGTGCATAAGAGGGTATAAAAGAGTAAACGGCTTTTCCGATCTGTCAGGGACCCAGGATGTATTCCATCTCAGCCAACATGCTCAAGTCTCAAGTGAAAGCTCACCTACCATTACTTCCTCTGTCAGTAAGCCCAGCTCATATTTTTCACACCGTTATTATTTTTCAGTCTGTTAATATAAACTGGTATGAACAACTTCATCACCCCAGCTATATAGTAATTACCATATTTATCAAAGTAGCAGACAATACTTTAAACCCAGTGAAAAACAAAAGAACACTGAACAAATATGCATCGCTTTCTTGCGATAACAAAGTAATTACAGATATCTAAATAAATGTGTTGCCTTTACAACCAAATATCATAGCTTGTAGAATGGGATATTGACACACACTGAGTAATTCAGACAGTCAAGGCTGTCTGTAAAGCTTTGAATTGCCATTCATTTATGTTTGAAATATGTAAAATTTTATGGATAAGCAATCTGTCATGGGTATGCCGTCTGATGATGATTTTATTGCAGTTTGGATTTAGTGAACAAACAGTACAGAATTTACACAGGATGTTATTTGTACACAAAATGTGTCATAACACAACAAAACTGGGCTATAAGTCCATTAACATTTCATTTTCTGGTGTAATTTTTTTTCTAGCTTTAGATTTACATTAAATATATTCTGACATAAATGGTAAAATGGACTTGTACTTGTATAGCGCTTTTCTAGTCTAACTGACCACTCAAAGCGCTTCACTACATGCTGCATTCACCCCACTCACACACACTCATACAGCACGTCTTAAGATACATAACTACATGCTTTTCTAATCATTCATACAATGTTATTTTGTTTTAAATAGCTAATGATTTAGTTTTAGGCTGTTATCAAGCCTAGTTTATCTTTTCTCAAAGCTGCTCCAGATGTCATATGTTTTAATTTCTTTGCTTAATGTTGCCCTACATTTCACACACATGTTTGTGCTGCATATAACCAAATGGGAAATGTTTTAAATAACTTAAAGGGGAACATATTATGGAAAAAAATATTTATTTTCTTAGGATTATATGTTAGTGTGTCTGAAGTACTCAGCAAGTGTAAAATTCTATCAAAACACAATCCTGGCAATTTCTTTATAGTTCCCCTTTGTTTGAAAATTCCTCATTTAACGAGCAAATCTGATTTTCATTTCAAAATGAGGTCACTCTTTAAGTTCTTCTGCCTTTTTCTTTGCCAAAACTTTCATGAAGTTCTCTATTCCATGACAGAGGGCATCACAGATTATGATTAGACAAGAACTGAGGTGGATGCAGACATCTTTGAGGAACTAAAGCAGCAGCCAGTGGTGCCTGGTGATAAAACAAAGTTTGGCTGGGGCACTTTGGCACTTCAAAGCTCTGCAAAAAACAAAACTCAATAAGCACTACTTGAACATATATTTTGCCCTCCTTCTGGCTAGCAAATTTCTCTTTGACTCTGATTAGAGTCAGTCATCTCAGTAACAAGTCTCTTTTACATGGACAGCATGGTCCATACATCCAGGGTCTCCAGGGTCATGGTGTTTCTGAGAGTTTTTATTCTTTTCAAGGTTGAGAATCACCTCTTAGCTTCTGCTGTAGTCATGGGTGTGGTGATGACAACCTTTAGGAGAGTGACAGTTTCTGAATAGATTTCCAGTTTATTCTCCATGAACAGTTTAAATAATCCATAGCACAAATGGAGGCTTTGGACTCCTTTTTGCTGTAGATGAGACTAAGCTCTGTCTTTAGTTCACTTCCTCTGAGCATGAGGTATGCCTTCAAGGTGCTGCTCAGTGCATCTTCAGGAAGTTTAGCCTTGTGTACACCTCCTTCCAGCAAAGTGTTCTGTAACAAACAAAGATGTTAAGTCTGTAAAATAGGATAGAGCAGGACTACTCTTAAGAATGACAAAAGGAATTTTATATCTGAAAACAATGTAGATCATACAGCTGCTGTAAGTAACAACAGTATGTGCATTAAAATTAAATTACTGCATTCCCATTGTTTTTTGGACTGAGTGCTTTATGCCTCTTTGCAAGCTCACAAAAGGTATGGAGAAAATTTCTGTAAACCACAAAAATAATTTACTAAATGAATAGACAGGGGATAATGAAAGAGAAAGCAAATAATAATCACATTACAGACAGGAATACTACTACTTAATCTTTTGTATGTCCTGCTGTAACTGTTGTAGACTATTTTATATGAACCAAATCTGTGTTCACATATGGCATGATGTGGTGAAAAAGTTCCAGAAAGAACTTAAAATCCAGATTTTCGAGTCGCATGGCTTCTGATTCTGCCTGTCTGACAGTACTGGGGTCAAAGTCACCTGGGTCTCCTTTGCTCTAAAAACAGGGAATAAGATACTCTGAGTCCTCAAAAACAGTATTGATGACATGGCTGTGAGAGTTCCATCTAATGTTGCTGGCTGTTGGCAGTTGATGGGCCACCACTTTATCCAGAACATCTGTTCGTTTGGGTGATCTGGAAAAAAAGCTGGCAACTCCATTAAGGTCAGAAAAAATATTCTCATCTTGGAGATGTGAGAGGTGGCCTTTTGCATGATCAGGTTGAGCTGATGATGACTAGTTGAAGGTGCTTCAACAAAGTATTGAGTAAACACTGTGAATACTTACATCAATGTTTTATTTTTAATAAATTTGCAAAAGTTTCAAACAAACCCGTTTCACTGTTGTTATGGGGTATTGAGTATAGAATTTTGAGGTAAAAGATTAATTTAATCTATTTGTGAATAAGGCTGTAACATAGGATATTGTGGAAAAAGTAGAATGATGTGAATACTTTCTGGATGCACTGTAGATCTTATTAAGAGGAAGAGTTCATGAAGGGCACTTGAAAATTTTGTGTCACGTTTAGATAACACTGTGGGTGTTATTTATGCTATTGAGTAAAAGTTTGTTAATCAGGTTTTAATCTATGAGTCAAGTCTTACTGGAGTTAAATTGACTCTGAAAATGTAATGCTAAGTTCAGTGTAACTTTTACTTTACGATGTGATTGTCTATGAAAAAAAAAAATATTAAGATATAAGTGTGGTATAAAGCAACATAATATATGTCAGTATTTTGCTTTCTACCATTGTCTAATAAAGAAACCAAAAAAAAAAAGTTAGGTTTTACTGTTTGTCCAATGTATTGCCAAATCACAGTAAACCTAATCATTTTTCTGTGGGGGTTGAATCTGCAGCTAAGTTCTTCTTTTTTAAAGTTACCTGATTAAAGTATCTAAAATATTGTACCATTGAGCAACAAAATATTGCAACTGCTACAGAACTGGATGAACTCACAAAATGTAATATTATCCAATCTAATTTGGTTCAGTAGACAAGATGCTACTTCGTAGGGCAGCAAAACATTTTCCCTCTAACAACAGGCATGAGCCCTCACCATCAGTCATGGTTTTATGTGTGTGATGCCTCATATGTGTTGAGCAGGGCTCTTGGGGTTGCCACACTCAACACACTAGCACACAAAGATGCAACAGAGATCAATCGAGTTGGAGAAGCTTGCAGTCTATCTGTAAGAGCTGCGTTCTGCAACGATTTCCTGCTGACATTTTAATGTATCTATAGGACAGGTCGATGAGCATGCCGGGAAGAATTCTATATTTCTGCCTGATGAACTACTTAATCATCTAAGGGATGGTTGGCTGAGTGAGAAAAATCCATACCCATTTTACCTTTTGTCTTTCATTGGCCACTGCCTCTCAGGTCATCAAAAAGATAGACAGAGGAATGAGGAGGAAAGAAAGGGAGAAAGTGAAGCATAATAGTGAGTAAAAAACAATCTCTCGAAGCATAGAATAAGTGAGAGGAGGAAGAGAGGTAGTCGTTAATTATGATTTGCAAGAAATCAAAGTCTCACAGAGCTGTAAATCTAAAATTTATATTACATTCACACCTATTTCATTGTGTTTTGCTGAGGACTGATTAAAAATTATTTCACCGTCTTTATCAGTTAGTTTTTAAAATCAAATATTTGTCTCTGTCATACTTTACAAAAGAGGATTTTAGTGGTCAATGCATGAAAGAAACAGTAAGACTTAAAACATATCATATGGCTCTATCGCTATTCTGTTATTAACTGCATGTCATTCAGAAAAAAAAAGAATACTAACATTCTTTTATGTTGCTCTTTAAACACATGCCATAAAAACACAAATGACTAAGTGTTCTGTATTAGCGTGCCATCCAACACTCTTTCCTACGTCCTTTAAGGATTTTGTGGCTTCTATAAGAAAACACTTGAGAATGATGTCTACTCTGATGTGAAAACGCCCATATGAATGGCAACACCTGCAGCTTGTCAACTTGGTACTTTACAGGACATTGTTAAGGATTGTATTCAAAGGTATGAACAAATTACCTTGAGGTTTTTTTTCAATGGACAACTTGTTGTGGAACATAAATTGATGAGAGACATCCAAAGCAGTGCTATGTTGATTGAACTTGAATATCCCAAGTAGGTTTGATCAGATAGGGAGCTCAGGAGTTTAAAGGGTCAAAACCAAGGTTTTTTTAAATGTTTATCAAACCGTGAAATCATACTACCTTATTTGTTTATAGCACCTTATTAACTTACTGGATACAAAACCCTTCAGAGTTTGACATCTCTTTCACACACACAGACACATTTTCCAATCATAATCCATTCAGTGAGAGAGCGCAGTCAGGTTGAGCAGAGTGATAACACTGAATATGTGACGTCATAATATGAAAATCAACTTATTTCATGTTGTCTTTGCTATCAATATTCAGACTTGTAAAAGAAAATGAAAAAGAAAAAAATTCTAAGCACAATAGATAGTAGTCTTGCTGCTGTCTGTCAGCATTGTTGGATAATATGGGAGATTTCAAGGAAGGCATATTACTGTAACAATCTGAATCATGTCTATCCAGTTCGCCCTTCAAAACCTGATTCATGACTTTGAACATGATCAGTTTACGGTTTCCCAAATTGTTATGCTTTTTGATGGCATATCAGATACAGTAGTCAGTATGAATATCATGACCTAAAAACAATATTTTCGTAAATCACTCTGCAATTACAGCCCATTGCTTTATAATGTAAAGCCGATAAGTCATGTTAAGAGCAAAAAAGAATAACTAAAAAAAAACATCCCTCACAAAGGAATCATTGGGTTGTACGATTTGATTTTTAAAAAATTTTTTGTCACAAATTTGGGGTTGTCTGTGTGATTTGTTTTTTTGTTTGCTTAAACTTTAAGTACCTGGGTAGATGCTTTTCATTTGTAACCGAACCCTTGAAAGTGTCCCTTTTTTGTTGTTGACTAAAATAGAAAAAATTCTAAGCATTCAGCAGGTTTTCCATGATTAGGGCAACTGCTGCAGTCTGTTGCAACTCCACTTTGTCTCTCTCAACCTGCCTCTCCCTGTAACCCTCTTGGTTCACTTTATCTTGTCCTCGTCATTTTTCACTTTCTCACCCTTACGTCTCACAATCTTCTTGTTTTTATTTTTTCCTCCACTTCACTGCCACTTCTTTATCATTGTGTCTTGCTTTCTCTTCTTCTGCACTCTCTCACACTTCATGCATGAAAATATTTGGATACAAGAGCATCCTGATGGCAAATTAATTTTTTTCACTTTTAGAAATATTTGTATGCTCAGGGACCATTCAGAGCCAAACACCAAAGTGCCTGTAAATGGAGCTGATAGGGTAAACTGCACATAACTCACACATGTTTGTGCTGCATATAACCAAATGGGAAATGTTTGAAATAACTTAAAGGGGAACATATAATGGAAAAAAATATTTTTTTTCTTAGGATTATATGTTAGTGTGTCTGAAGTACTCAGCAAGTGTAAAATTCTATCAAAACACAATCCTGGCAATTTCTTTATAGTTTATAGTGAAAATTCCTCATTTAACGAGCAAATCTGATTTTCATTTCAAAATGAGGTCACTCTTTAAGTTCTTCTGCCTTTTTCTTTGCCAAAACTTTCATGAAGTTCTCTATTCCATGACAGAGGGCATCACAGATTATGATTAGACAAGAACTGAGGTGGATGCAGACATCTTTGAGGAACTAAAGCAGCAGCCAGTGGTGCCTGGTGATAAAACAAAGTTTGGCTGGGGCACTTTGGCACTTCAAAGCTCTGCAAAAAACAAAACTCAATAAGCACTACTTGAACATATATTTTGCCCTCCTTCTGGCTAGCAAATTTCTCTTTGACTCTGATTAGAGTCAGTCATCTCAGTAACAAGTCTCTTTTACATGGACAGCATGGTCCATACATTCAGGGTCTCCAGGGTCATGGTGTTTCTGAGAGTTTTTATTCTTTTCAAGGTTGAGAATCACCTCTTAGCTTCTGCTGTAGTCATGGGTGTGGTGATGACATACTCAGGATCAGGCTTCAGCGTCAGACCTCAGATGAAAATGTATAAGGTCTCAGGAAAACCTCTGTCACACTCGCACCAAACAGTCACATGAAAAATAGTCATTGGACCAAAAGTCCAAGAAAATGTCCTCATACCTTTTCGTCTGATAGTCTGACGCTGAAGCCTGACCCTGAGGATGTCCTAAAATGTACATCGTACTCTCCCCTTCCAGACCTACAAGCTACATTAACGTAGCATTGAAGACGTTCTGCATTAAATTAACTCTCTATTTATTTGGGACCACTTCATCCTGTTGTATATCTGCACATTTATAGTATTTATAGCATTCAGCTAGAACTACAGGTATTTTTTAAAACTCTGTGTGTATATATATATATATTCTGTATATATGTCTATATTGTTTATAATTAATACTCTGCACCAACTACACCAAGTCAAATTCCTTGTAAGTGCAAACCGACTTGGCAATAAAGTTGATTCAGTGGATAGATAATATTTGAGGCTAATGTTGCAGCAAAAATCTGTGTATGTGAAGCAATTGCTTCATTGGACTGTTTTAACAACTTGCTTCAGTTCAGTGCTAGACTTACAAAGAAAGTTAGTCACAAAAAAGGATTAGTTCCAAATCTCACTGCCTGAACATTTCATGAGGAAAATGTAAGTATATAAAAAATAATTAATCAGCATTTACTAATTAATTTATCTATGAATTTATTTATTTATTTATTTATGTATTTATCATGTTTTAATTTGGTGTGGACTTATTGCTGTTACTTTTTGAAAGATTAACATTATTGTTGCAAAATCACTTTGTTAACTGAAGCTTTCTAGTTAAACAATTACTTTCCATAATTCAGACAACCCGAGCTGCGTGTATAAGGTGTTTTTAGCACAGCTCTGGTCCTCTCCTTACTCTCAGTGCCACATTTGTGTAATAACATCACATTATCAGCATGTTTCCAATAAAGTTGTTGGTCTCTCCGGGTACTCTGGCTTCCTCCCACTGTCCAAAAACATGCATGTCAAATTAACTGGCGACTCTAAATTGTCCTTAGAAGTGAGTGTGAGCGTGTGTGGTTGTTTGTCTCGTTTGTCTCTGTGTGGCCCTACGATGGACTGGCGTCCTGTCCAGGGTGTACCCTGCCTCTCGCCCGATGACGGCTGGGATAGGCTCCAGCCCCCCGCGACCCGACTGATGGATTAAGCGGGTATATAATAATGGATGGGTCTCTAAGTCCACTTTTTTAATGCAGTATTAACAATAGACATACATTACTACGAGTACATTGTGTACTTCTTCTGCTTGGTCCATTACTGTTGATGAAAAAGCATTGTTTATTAGCATCTCTTGCTAATGTACAGCTACATCATTAAACAATTGCCCCCTTGGATCAGAGAGCAAGAGTTTAGGGTATGACTGGAGGAATAGTTTCATTATGTTTGCATTTACTGCATAAGATTACACACTGGATGCACAGGTTTTATTGACAGGTAACATAAGTTATCACATATAAACTCACTTTTGGTGAGTATCTGACCAGTGACTGACTCAGTGGTTAGAGTGGTTAGAATAACCTTCTGGTTATTGGACGACCCACTCTAACTGAAGTTTATGTCGACGCTCAAGATACTCCTTGCCACAGCCGAGGTGCCCTTGTGCAAGGCACCGTACCCCCATGCTCCCCAGGCACTGTGATTGGTTGCTCCAGATGGCAACTGTCTCATTGAGTGTGAATGTGCATGTGTATATTCAACAGGTGCCCTGGATGGGTCAAATGCGGAGAGTAACTTCTGGCCTGGGAACACCTCTGTATCCCCCAGGAGGAGCGGGGGAGTGTCACTAGACAGAGGGATATCTGGGTTTCCCTTCTGGACCTGTTGTCCTCATGACCTGATCTCATGAGTGGAGGATAATGGATGGACGGATATATTGATGATTTGATAGGGTTAGAAAAAAAAAAACTACTTCAACTGGGTTAGGAAACATTTGTGGTTGGGCTATAAAACACTTGCTTTGAAAATGTGATTGTACTGTCATAAATTCCACTCTTTTCCTCTATATGTAGATGCTCTCATGACCACTTGTTGTTGGTATTTTCTGTGTCTGCTTACCTGAACAAAAGCCACATGGGAATTTTGAGTTGGACAGTCTATCTCATTTCAGTTTTTCTCAGCTGACGTTCTGCTCATCACCTTTTTTTAATACAAAATTGGTGGTAAATAGCCTTTAAAGGGAAGAATAAATTATGTATTTGTTTTTTCCCTTTCCTTTAACATTCTTTACTATAAGAATTACAGTTTTCACTAATTCTTACACATTTACACTAATCAAAAACGTATCCATATTTTACCATTCAGAACCATGTTAGATAGCAGATTAGTTGTTAGCCAACTGTGTCACGATGCTTGTTTTTTAGGGCCATGCATTTCATTCTGTATCTGCTAGCCTTGCCCTCCCACCCTAATAGTTTGACCCCAGGATGCTCAGTTTTTCCTCTTCACACTGAAGCAAATAGCTTCCAAAATTGTCATAATTTCCTCCACAGCCAGTGCTGATTTACAGAGCAAGAGAGAGCATAGCCAAGGATGGACAGATGAAATATTGATGAAAAGCTAAATGTGTGATTTGTAGCACGACATCAAAGGCATCTGCTTCACTGGTGCAGTGAGGGAGAGAAGAAGCAAGGAGAAAAAGGGGAATGGCAGAAACAGACAGAGGAGATACAGAATTAATGTATTCAAACATATTCAGATGCTGGAAAGAAGTGAATGAAAGTAGTAAATGACAATATAATAAGATCATATTGCATTATTGTAGGAAATATTTCACAAGGCAATGCCATCAGAAATAGAAAAGGTTTTTTTTGTCTAGTATATTGTTACATATTGTTGAGTTAGATAAGAGTGCAGTATAAATTGCAGTTTTAATATTTTATGAAATAATACACTGTTCCCTGTAGCATCCTGGTCTGAGTAAATAGTTTTAGTTTAATTCAATTTAACTAAACAGAAAACACCTTTTGTTTAAAGATGGAGACTAAATCTCTGTTGATCATTAGTGTTCATTTTAATGGTATGAAAAATTTCTCTGTATTCTTTATTATTCTCTTACCCTAAGCTTTCTCTTATCCCAGGATATACTTGACTTTCATTTAAAGTAATATAGGAAGCGTAATCTACACAAGTTGATCGATAACTTCACAGGGATCTTTAATTTCACTTTTTAAGCTACATGCAGGAGCATTGCAGTGTTCCTTCTTCCCACCATCAACATATCTCCTCAGCCTCACTTCTACCACTGTGATTAATTGTATGTTGATAGACAGATATTTTATTATTGTTTGAAAAATATGTGCTTGTTTGAATTTGATGTTATAATAGACTGGTGACTTGTCCAAAGCACATATATATTTTGCAAGACGGTACCTGTGATCTTGAGTACTAGATTAAGGTGGTATTAATTCGAACCAGGAACAGCTCTTGAGGCGACAGTGCTAAACAGCACATTTTTGTGCAGCATGAAATATTAAATCTTTTTTGGAAATTATTGATCCTGCATCCTTGGTACTAAAAACAAAATTGAGCCATCTGGCTTATTATCAGAGCTCAATTCAAAAGCTGGGTATTTGATAGTATGAAATTTATGTCTACGAAACTAGCAATTCATACATCTAGTAAGGCAGTATCAGTCCTGTTATTCTATATATGCAAGAACATGCTAAACTACATATGGCCTGTATTATAACAGCTTTGTAGTAGCAGAGTCCAGTTACTGGACTAGCCTGTCCAGTCCAGGCAATTCACCAATTGAAATTAATTGACAAATCATCAGTGTTGGTCAAGTCACTTGGAAATAGTAATTACTTACTGATTACTTCTCCAAGAAAGTAATCCAGTTACTTTACTGATTACTTATTTTCAAAAGTAATTATTTACTTTAATAATGACTTTACTTCGTTTCTTTTTTAAAAACATGATGCACAACCTGAGTATGCTATAAGGCAGTGTTTCTCAATTCCGGTCCTCATGACCCACTGCCCTGCACGTTTTCGATGTTTCCCTCCTCCACCACACCTGATTCAAATGAATGGCTCATTATCAGGCCACTGCAGAGCTTGATGATCAGCTGATCATTTGAAGGAGGTGAAGGAGGGAAACATCGAAAACGTGCAGGGCAGTGGGTCATGAGGACCGGAATTGAGAAACACTGCTATAAGGCAATAGAATTTCCAGCCTAATTTTATTCTTTCTGCATTCTATTCTTTCCATAATTTAGAATTGAATCAAATGAAACTTTTTCAAAACACCTGTCGCCCGAGTTTCACATTCACATTCCTGTGCCGACGCAGAGTGTACAACGGACGCTAAAGTTTTTGGCACTTTTTACCGAGTGAAACTCAAAGTGACCTCGCCTCTCGCCCGATGACTGCTGGGATAGGCTCCAGCCCCCCCACGACCAAATCGACGAGTTAAGCGGGTATACAAAATGGATGGATGGAATGGATGGAACTCAAAGTGATGTTGGTACTTCCAAACATTAAACACTACACGGTTCTGCTCTCTCCTGCGCTGACGTCGCACCGCTCATACGTGATTGTCATGAGACACTCACAAACAAAATCACGGTTTAGTAACAGTAATCTAATTATTGTTTTTGCAATTGTAATCACTGACTTATGCGTTACTTGAAAAAAGTAATCAGATTACAGTAACACATTACTTCTAACGTGTTACTGCCCATCACTGCAAATCATTAACTACGAAATTTGACAAAAAGATCCAGGACTGTGAGCAGCTAGAATCCTGTATCGGACCAAAATATTCTTTGGGGGCAACGCTATACAAACCAAAATTCATATCTTTGTATTTCTCAGCTGAATGGCAATATATAATAAAAAAAGTTTTGTTAACTTGGGTTAATTTTTTTACCTTTAACACAAGTGCTTTAAATTAGAGTTTTTGATTAATCTAAGACCGTAATCAAACAACAATCCTTCTTGGTTTTTCCTCAATACTGTGCCATCAACTTTTTGCCTATAACTAAAATTTACTCATAATTCTTTCATTTTAAGTGAAAGCCATAATATTTCTGTCTCCCACTCACATCAATCACATCAATTTTCATGCTGCTGCTCTTACACTCATTGAACTGTGTGAAGAAAAGAGGGGCTGAGAGAGATTATCTTATAAAGAAAGTAAGGTAATTAAGGCTTGTTCAAATGGTTGCTTACTTTTTTATTAGGTGCTGTTTTGCTAAAAGATTACAATCTTTATAGATCTTAAGGTACTGAAGGTAGTGAATATAAATTACAGCGAGTTTTTTGAATGTTGAGGTATTGCTGCTCACATTAGCCAAGCATATTATAATCATCTCTGTCAGAAACCGGCAGGACACAGGACACAGGCGCAGGATCAATTTCAGAATAAGATAGTTTATTAATATAAACTTTCTTAACAGGTCTCCGAACAGAGAAATAGACGCTATAAAAATTACTAAGGATCTGATCACTATAACTATAGCAGTCACAGATGCCGGTATAAAACTTAATCAAAAGAAACAGTCTCTCCACTCTAGGAGGAAAACGAAAAGTCTATGAAAAGATTAATACTTAGATTTAACAACACTCTTCTAAAGAGGTGAACAAAGAAAACTCTCCTTCTACTGGAGGAACTACAGAATTTAAGAAAGAACAAAAATCAAGCATCCACTCCTATAACAGAGGAGCTACGAAACATTACAACAGAAATCTCTCAAAAGGAGGAAACCAAAAACGACTATTAGTTAAAGCTAAGCTGAGAACTGCACAAAACATTAACCAAAAGAAAACTCTGAAGGAGAAACGCTCGACTTCAGGAGTCCAACAAGGGGTCAAAATACAAGATACCGCAATGGTCAAGAATCTGAAATACTAGGAACAAGCAAGAGGTTTTCGGAGGCTAGGATGAAGACTGTTAGGTACAACACACTGGCAACGAGACAAGGGAAGACAAAGACTATATACACATGAGGATCCAAGGGGAACAGATGGAAATCCTTGGGTAATCAGGGGAGACATATTTATTCAAAATAAAACCGCAAGTGACAAGACAAAGTACAAAAACTAAAAGTGTTCAGGAATCATGACAATCTCATATTATTGATGAGTAGCATACATTAGCGAGCAGCTTATTTGACCACAGAGCATATTCTTCTCTTAGCCTTACTATTGTCAGATATCTTGGTTAATCGTCTGTGAATAAGACCAGCAAATGCATAGCTTAAAGAAATGTATGCATCATCAAAGATTAATGTGTGAGTTAAAACATATTGTTAATGATAATAAATCTACATTATAGACTTATTTATTAATTTATTATATGATTTATAATTTGAATAACAAACATACATAGGTTTCTAACTCAACAAAATGTTTTGGGTAGCAATACCATTGTGGTTCCCTTAATTTACAACACAGTTTCATCATGGTCAGTTGCAAAACAAAAATTGTATTTCAAACATCCACTCACCCATCCATTTTCTATACTGCTTAACCCAATTTTGAGGAGTCACGAGGGGGCTGGAATTTATCCCAGTTGTCATTGGGCGAGAGGCGGAGTACACCCAGGACACATCGCCATTCCATCACAGTATTTCAAACATACCACTGTACAATAAACATACATTCACTGAGGACCTTAAGATAAGAGACAAAGATATCAAAGACACTGATTACAAGAGAGAATAAGGTTAGAAATTGAAAGTGTTTTTAGACAGTTATTGATAATGATGAATGAAATAATTAATTTGAGATCCTCTTTGTAAAACAATCGTTCGACACAGTAGGTGTCTGTGATTGTTCTGATGTAAAGTTGTTGCTGCATTGACTGTTTTGGGTTGGCCTCCTCAGGGTGTGAACACATAAGTTTATATGTAAAGCGCACCAAAGGCAGTTGCTAAGGTAAAGGGCTGTAAAATGTCCATCTTTTATACTGTTATTTTATTCCCAGTATGGAAGGATAACACATTCATCTTTAAGTTCGCATAATTTAGTGAGACAAAACAAACTTAACAAAAAAAACCAAAAAACTTGATATCTAGTAGGCCAAAATATAGAAGTGGAATTTCAAAAGCTAAGATTAAAATCATTGATTTTGTTACGCTACACTACAATGTACTGTCAGACTTAAATAAGATGCTTCAGTGGAAAGTTAGATCCTTAAAAGGACGGACAGAGTGAATTTTGTATTGGGCTGTGTTGCGTTTGTACTCAAGAAAGTTTCCCTTCTGGGGCTCAAAATAAAAGAGGGGATTATTTAACTGAATCAAACAGGTAAATTTACTAAGCTTGACACTTTACAATTAACTGTTGATTGATTCAATATTTACCGACCAGAAAGAAGCATGATGTCTTAAATTTTGAGCTTGACATGGCTGTGATGGCTGCTGTGAGATGGAGGCACAATATCACGCTTTAGACCTTGGCACTGTCAATCTAAAGTGTGGCTCGGGATACATTTCGCTGTGTGTTGCACATGAATAACTATACATGTGACAATTTAAAAATCTGAATATGAATCCAAATCTTGTGTAGTTTAACTTAAAAAGTTAAGCAAATTAATGCTGAGCTAAGCTGTGTTACAGCTGCAAGAAAGAAGCTGATACTGATTTTCATCATCTGCTTGCTTGTGACTCTACAATAACTCACACTCAACTTTAGAAGCTTACCTGTAGAACTGGACACTCCCTGGTGTTATCTAATTTTGGAGTATCTCCCAATTTATACAGCTTCATAAATTTGCCCGTTAGTGTAAAAGGAACATAACAGTTGAATACTTTGCTGTCAAAACTACAATAATTGATCTTTTTATTTCTCAAACACTCTCAACATTTAATTAAAGGAATCAAAAGACATGATGTAGCAAAGTACTGAATGTAACAGTGTATGTTTCCAGGTAAACACCAATATCAGAGGATACTGTATGATCAGACTACTCTGAAAGTAGATATTTTGATATAAAGTAAAAAAAAAAGAAAATAATTCAGATTGTGTGAGCTGTAATATAGAATATTAGGATGAGTGTCTGCTGCAGCTTTTCCCTCTGATTTTAGAAATGCACAAAAATCCATGGCAGTATCAGCAAATAAAGTACAGACTGTGCTCTGCTTGCTTTTCTGTCACTCTCTACTTATTTTCTACCCTTTTACCCTTCACCAACTCTTCTTTTATCCCACCCAAATGCTAATGCAGCCAGAAGGCTCTTTGAAATTGAAATGATTTGAAAATAGAATTGCAGTGGCAAATGAGCTGTGTTTGCTGGTACCCTTGGGGCCAAACAAGCCCTTTGAACGTGTCTTTCCTTCTGTGAGAGGGCCTTGTTATGGGCTGCAGTCTCTCTGGCACCTCCTCCCTTTTCATATTCACCATAGAGCTCCAAACACAGCAAAGATCAAGTTACATCTTATTAGAATAGAGTTTTGATTCATACTTGTTTACAAGCACACAGACTATTCACATAGACTTCCTGCAACACACTTTGAGTTAAGAGTTAAACTTAACCAATTAACTTAACCAACTTAACAATAACAAATTAACGCAACTGTATTTGTCAGCAACTGTTACACCCTGCATTGTACTTTCTTTTTTTCCAGTGATTTTTAAGTTATCTTCTTGTAATGGGTTTTGCTTTGCTCTTAAATCAATTTTGTTTTAGTGCAGAATCAAGCCAATAGAATTCTTCATACTTGATGATCATCTGTCTAGAGCAGTCAATGTTAGAAGCAAATTAAAAAAACAAAAAAACAATACCTCATAATGACAAAGTGAAACAAGTTTTTTTCAAACTTTTGTCAAATTTATTGAAAATAAAAAACAAAAATAAAATATTTACAAAATTTACAGCATTTGCCATGACCCTCAAAAGTGAGCTCAGGTGTATCTTGTTTCCACTGATCATCCTTCAGAAGTTTCTACAACCTGATTGCAGTCCGCCTGTGATAAATTCAGTTGATTGGTCATGATTTGGAAAAGCACACGTAGTTAATAGTTAATACTGCATGTCAGAGCACAAACCAAGACATGAAATCCAAGGACTTGTCTGTAGACCTCTGAGACAGGATTGTATCGAGGCACAGACCTGGGGAAGGCTACAGAAAAATTGCTGCAGTATTGAATATCCCAATGAGCCCAGAGGCCTCCATCATCCGTAATTGGAAGAAGTTTGGAACAACCAGCACTCTTCCTAGAGCTGGCCACCCGTCCACTCTGAGTGATCAGGGTAGAAGGGCCACTCAGACACAGCTCCAGCATTTCTCTGTGGAGAGAGGGGAACCTCCCAGAAGGACAACCATTTCTGCAGCACTCCACCAATCAAGCCTGTATGGTATAATGACCATGAGAAATAAAATTCTTTGATCTGATGAAACCAAGATTGAACTCTTTAGCCTGAATGCCAAGCGTTCTGTCTGGAGGAAACCAGGCACTGCAGCATGACCTGAAAGACTAGTCAGGATTGAGGGAAAGATGAATGCAGCAATGTACAGAGACATCCTTGATGATAACCTTCTTCAGAGTGCTCTGGACCTCGGACTGGGGCAAAGGTTCATCTTCCAACAGGACAACGACCCTAAGCACACAGCCAAGATAACAAAGCAGTGGCTTCAGGACAACTCTGTGAATGTCCACGAGTAGCCCAGTCAGAGCCCAGGCTTGAACTTGATTGAACAGCTGTGCAGAGATCTGAAAATGACTGTGTACTGACACTCCCCATCCAAACTGATGGAGCCTGAGAGGTTCTGCAAATGGGGGACACTGTTCAAAATAGGTGCCAAGCTCATAGCATCATATTCAAAAAGACTTGAGGCTGTAATTGCTGCCAAAGGTGCTTCAACAAAGCATTGAGCAAACACTTGTCAATAATTATGTAAACATTTTACTTTAGTTTTTTATTTTTGATATATAAATATGCAAAATTTTCAAACAAACTTGTTTCACTTTGTCATTATGTGTTATTGTGTGTAGGATTTTGAGGTAAAAGATTAATTTAATCTATTTGGGAATAAGGCTGTAACATAGGACATTGTAGAAAAGTGTCTCATATACTCGAACACTCTCTGCACCACACACCACACCAATAGACTGCATGGGGATGACTGTGAAATCAAGAAAATCTCAAACACTCTCACTCAAAAAAACAAACAAACAAAAAAATTTGGATTTGGTGGATGCATATGAAACAGAAGTGTGGCCTGAGTTAGTGGTGGTCTCCTCTCTGCTACTGCTGCTGCTGCCTCCAGCATCAGTTCCTGGCCCTTTGCCTAGTATGGAAATACCTTTCAGGCTTAATGGATATTTCATTTAATAATCAGTGATTGATCACTGCTGGTAATGATGTACAAGCAGTAAGATTCAGGAATGAAGAATATTCTGAGTCAATAATTAGAAAATGTAGAGCACTGCAGAAAGACAGGCAAATGTGTTGCCAATAGCAGCATGTCCTTAACTCTTCACATGTCAATATGGCATCTCTTTATTTGCCAGTGGCAATTAGCAGCTTGGAGTTGTGTTGTGTAGTCACATCAACCTCACAGAGATAATTAGACACACTTGACCTTTTCTACATGAGGATACTTTTAGACATGGGGCTTAACTAAAAAATGTGGAATCAGGAAATGTAACTGGGCACATTTGACCTCATAATACAATCCTGATACATAGTTGTGCATACACTTGATTTAATAAATGCAATGTTCTGTTACCATTAGAAACCAGTCACCATGTCGACTGTCAGTCAGCTGGCAACTCAAGTCAATTAGCATGAACTTGCTCAGTTGCAAATGCATTTATTTATTTTTATGCTTTACATTTATAGATGAAATAGAGGGACATTTACATTAAAATAAACTACAGGACAATGCATGGATTCTTGGAGTCGAGCATTGAAAAAAAGTATAAAATTAATCTTGAATAGGCATCTGTGTTTTCATCCAGTCTTTGAGCGAATTTGAGGCAACCTTTGTAAATGTTAGTATTAATAATTAATTAAATGGGAAATAAGTACTTCTGCAACAAAAATAATGTTAATAATCAATATGGTGTTAATAATCAAATGAAATTATTCTTTTATCAATCTCTTCACAGTACAAGTAGAAGGTGACTTTCATTCTGTCTAGCTGAAGTGAAATGTTATCATGGAATGTTTTTTGTATCTCTGGCTTCATTATATACGGTAATAACAGTCTTTTCCAGTTCGGGTTTTTTGGCTTTCACTCGGTTGTGCATCAGTACTATACAGTTTTCAGTAACTGTGTAAATCATCGAACAGAATGTCTTCACCCACCACCCACCCACACCCTTTGTGGCTAATGAGCTCAGCACCACAGTTGTCATTGATGTTTTTGCCTCCTTGGGTCCACAACCAACTCCAGAGATATTTGTTAAACACACATAATCCATATGTTAAGAGGACAGTCATTTACCAGGGGCTTTTCCCAAAACTTCTCTGTACCATCCTATGACAATCTTAACTATTGTTCTGATCTTAAAACATGTCCTTACCTCATATTTAATGACACAGATGATTGAACTGTTTGAAATATTGGTCTGAAATATGAGAAGCAGAATGTGGCCTTGAAGTTGTAACATGCTTTAAAGACGTACTGTTTGTAGCCTAAAATCAAAACATGGTTGATTGCCCTCTGTAAATTTTTAAGACTTCTGTCAATGAAGGTAAAAGAGACATCTGGAATTCAGAGACATGCAGCTGCATGCATATGGTTTTCACACTAATTGGTTTTGTCACTATAAAGCCTCATGCTTGTTTTTTAAGATCTCTTTTACATCTTGCACACACAGAAGGGAAAACACTATTTGGCAGATGCTGTTTTACACGTTCTGGCTGTCATGGTAACTCATCAGGCCAAGACCAAGTCACAAGCAATACATTCATCCAGTAAATCGTAGCCTATTTCACCTTTTAACCACTTTTACTGCCCTTTGTCTTGTACTCTGAAGAAAGCAACACAATACCGGTTTGTAGGTGATTCATTGTGGATTGCAATGAAGAAAGCACTTTTGATTTATTTAGACGGTGTGATAAACCTTTAGATAGTCACTTACCTTCTTACTTGAATAGAAAGAAAGCTGTGATAAACATTTGGCTGGAACCTGACATCACCCATAAGTTACAATACTTTCTTTCTCCTGAGTAATACTTAGGCAGCGTTACACAAACATCTTTTCTGCTAAGTATTGCCTCAAAGTCTGAAGTCCAAATTAATTTTTCTTTCTTGTGTGAGAAGGTTTAAAACCTCTGCAATTCCTGTCATGCCATATTTCACAGTGCAGTGTGTGAACAGAGCAGATCTGACAAGTCTCTGCGTGAGGAGAGAAGGCTCGGTTAAAAAACAGTTTGACTCCCTGATAAATGGACTGGCCACTGGCCCATTAGCAGACAACATTGGTCCAATGAGTCAGTTTACAAAAAGAAAAAGAAAAGAAAAAAGCTCCTCTCTCTTTAGATGAGAGACATGCTGTCCTGACACATCCTGAGATGTATATGTTGACACTAGCCAGTGATTACTGGAGTCACTGTGGAGTCACTGTGGAGTCACTGTGGCCAAAGTTAAATCTTCCAATCATGTATGAGCCAAGTCTTGCAAATCCAGCAACATTATGGTTGATGGCAGCAGCCTGGTTATTATAGCTTCAGTCCCATGTTTGTAACATCTTTTCCAGAGGTTAGGTTATACATGTTTCTGATAGACTACAACTCAACAACAAAAGAAATTCAATTATGCTTTAATTACTTTGAATAAATTTTCTGTCACCTCTTTTTGCAATTTAGAGCTTTTTTGGAGTTTTGATATTTCGATCATAATTTAAAAAAAAGAAAAACAATAGCAACCACACAAGCAAAATGGATTGAATTCCCAAGAGCTACTTGTGTCAGTAAAGTTAACAATGAACGAGAACCTTGGACCTGCTTGACAGTTATCAGTCAGACGAGTTGGAAGTCTTTTGTCCATTTTGATAAATCTGTCATTGCCTATTGATCCTGGCCTATTCTGAATTATTAAAACTAAAATATACTTTTTTAGGCTAGTTGGACTTGTGCTACCAACAAGTCCTCCAGTCAATCACCTTGAATACGACCCATAATGCCATTCTCTAAAGTACCGCCTTTACAAGTCGCAGGAGGGAAATACTACTCATATGGAAGGTCGGTGGTTCGACTCTGGCGTCCCGGGCTACATGTCGAAGTGTCCTTGGGCAAGACACTGAACCCCACGTTGCCTACCGATGTGTCCATCGGTGTATGAATGGTTAGAAAGCATGTAGTTATGTGTAGAATTAAGACGTGCTGTATGAGTGTGTGTGAGTGGGTGAATGTGGCATGTAGTGAAGCGCTTTGAGTGGTCAGCTAGACTAGAAAAGCGCTATACAAGTACAGTCCATTGATATGAGTGTTTCCACATGAGAGCAAAACTCATTCCTTTAAGTTTACTTTAAAAAGCCACAAAGTCCTCATAACGATATAACAACATATGGCAACTGCTTTTCACTTTTCAGTTGCATGTAGTTAACGCTACATTTCTTTTTGTAGAAACTCCCGTGTCATTTCCTGCTTGGTTGAACTTTTAACCTAATGTACTCTTTAATTTGTTTAGTTAAATAAGCCTGATCCACATATCATGTCTGAGATGTGAATGCTACTACAGAGCATCACTGAGCTACTGCTTTCAGTCAAATAGATGTGGAAGTGCCCTTGAAGACTGGTAAACTCACTGCAGCACATGATGTACCTTTTCTTTTATCTGTTGCTTTCATTTTTTGATAACACATAACCTAATTCTCCCATATTTGACTCCTTCTTAAAAGAGTATTTTAATACTATTCTAGAAGAACTTTGCAAAGATTTCCCCTTATTTCGCGTTCGGCACTTCAGCGCAGAGCAAAATTTGTCTTTAACCTATGATGTGGAACTTGTCTTAGAGTAATCTCAGTTGATAAATGGCTTTAAAATTGATAAAATGAGAACAAAGGGCTTCATTTATGTTATTTTTGTCTATCTTATTATTTTTTCGGCCTTAATTTCTTGCTTATTTGCACACAAGTCACACATCTTCGCTCACATTCTCTCCTCTTTGTCTATTCACTGTTTTTTCATTGCTTTAAATGGCTCACGGACATTGACGCTGGGAATGTTTGTTTCATTCAGCAAGCGGTAGAAGTAGGGGAGCAGTGGATGAATAAGATTAATAGGGGGAGAACTAGACTAGGAAAAGAACATGTAGGAAAATGAAATTGGTGGATGGAAGAAGAAAGAAATAAGAATGAGAAATGCATCATGGAAATAAGATGAAAGAGACATTAGAGCATTCTTACAGCTTTTTGTTCTCAAATGCATCACACCAATATAGTTTCTGATTTCATAGCTGAGAAAAGCTTTGCAGGTTATTATTTAGATTTGAAAAATTATATTTAAGACTGATTCTTTCCTCAAATTGATTTAAAGAAAATCTGATTTTTTTTTAGCATTTTTAAGAACCTGGGAATTATATGGACACTGTAGCAGATGCTCTCTTGGAATATCTTTTTTTCATAGGTTGTTTTGGTGTATTGTGTTTATGGGATTTTGACTTTCTTGCTGTTCCTTTGGGCTTTGTCGGCACCAGAAGATGCATTTTGTATTGTATTCCACAGGTACTGACGTGCGTGTGTACACACTCCCTTCAGTTACTCATGTCAGAAGGATATAGATATGTGATCTATTATCTATAAATCTATCAACCAGTCAATCATCATATGTTTGGGATCCACAACTGATTCATTAAATCTCAAGCTTGAAGTTAGATTATCATAACATTTAGAGTTAAGACTCCAAGAAAGCAGAGTTGATATAATTTGTTCGACCTGAAGATCAAATAAGGCAAATGTGAATACACTTACTTCACTAGAGTTTAGATGTCTGTAGGTTTTAATTTAACATATTTTAAAACTTTAGAAAGGAAATAGACCAAACATAAAAAGAGGAATAAAAATTATGGTTATGTTATAATCCAGGTTGAGTCAGTTGCATATCCAAGTGACGGATGGTTGGTAATATGACCTGCTCTTGATTTGAATGGCTTCAGTATATATACTATGGTAATTTAAATCTGCAATGCAAAGATGACCATTTGCAAAAGTGGTTCAATTGGAATTTAAATTTAATTTGTTTAGTTAGTTTAAAACAGATATAATGTATATATTATATCACAGAAACCTGCCATTTTCAGAGTGGGTCTGTAGAACATGGTATGGACCCACACTGGCACTTAACTCTGACACAGAAATCTCACTTTGACTCGATGTAAGATCTGAAGCAAACCTCTTTATTTAGTCCAGGGCTCTGCCTCCTAAAATAATTACATATTTATTGTTAAAGTCAGTTTCAGTTAACATTGGTTAATCTTTTACACCCCTTGTGCATACTGTATATATGTTTTTTGTTTGCCATTATTTTCTAGATCTTAGCGTTGGTTATCTAAACATTACAAACATTCATACAGACGCATACAGATTGGCATCTTTAAAGTTGAGCAGTCACCCAGTTTATTCTGTTATTTCATAGGACTTTTATTTTTCAGTCCTTCATGGATATAAGATCAGAGGCTTTGCCTGTAGTATATAAAAGAATATTAGGAGGAGGAGATAGACAGAATTGAGATTTAATCAATTGAGTCTCACTCTTCACCAACAGAACAAAACCATAGCTGTATTATACAGTTAAAATCTTTTTTTGTATACTACAGGCAAAGTGCATGATGATGATCTCAAAATGAATGCATCATCTTCTGTGTGAAAAATCTTTGTTTAGGACTATATAATATTTTACCATGGTTTCATCATTTCTGGACCCAAAAAACAGGACTTATACAGCAGGTAACACATTGAAAAGATTTATTTAAAATAAGCAATGAACACATGGAGGATGAAATATTGATCTGGCTGAAAGCAGTGGCTATGCTGATGGCCTGGAAGCATCTATAAAGAGGGAAAGGCAGAGTTATCATTGGTAGGTAGAGAGTGATTGGAGACAGACTTCAGAGAATTAAGGTGGATACTTGTTACTGGTTGTAGGGAGTATTTCAGCTACAGGGGAGACAATTGGCAGGCAGGCTGGGTTCCAGTACTGGTGGTAATATAGCGGTGGAGAGTGGGCAGGAGGATGAGTTTCCAGAGAGGACAGTGATCTACAGAAATGTGCAAAAAGGGGGAACTAAGGAGACTTTACACTAGATTTCCACGAGATGAGGCAGATGAGTACTGCAGGTGAGTAAATTGTTTCCAAAGACAGAATTGTTGAGGAAAGGCAAGAAACAGGAATTACAAAAGGGCAAGTACAAAAACACAGAGGTCAAGGAACGGTGAATATTTAGTACCATAGCAGATCTGGTGGAGAATTGTAGCCTCAGTCAGTCCTTAAACACAGCCTCCTGATGAGCGATGATTTGCAGGTGTGTAACTGCAAGCATGGGAAGGACAGCTATGCCAGAAGGTGGAGACAGGAAGAATTCTGCCCACCATATCACCTATAAGGAAAATACAGAGAAAAACCCCAGCCTGCCCATAACCCTGACATCTTTAGATCTTCTATGTTGGGACGCATTTTCCCATTCATACTTGACATATTTGAATCATTCTTATGGTACTTCATACACGTTATGTTTCACAGTGATATTGATGAATTGCATCTTCATACAGTTATCTTCTGCACAACTGTTTTGATAAATAGCTTCATAGACGGTTCACGTTTTGTATGAATGAGCCCAATATCAATTTCAAAAGTTTGAGGACACACCATTATGTACTCAGACCTTCCTATTCCTCGTATGATACACTTGGAAGAGACAAGGCTTTTGAAAATCATTGACTGAAGGTTCTTTGGGTTATGCCAGAAATTGTCTGGTGTGCATTATGTCTGTTGTATTTTGTTCAGCCATTTATACTTATGAACATAAAGTCAGTATACTTTTTTTTTTTTTTTTTTAATTCCATATTTAGGTAATGTCTAAAAAATAAAAATAAATAAAATCCTGCCAGTATAAAATATATGTTGTTCAAACTATCTTAGACAACCTGCCACAGTGTACCTGTAGATTCACGCTATCCATATCTGTCCCTTCATGTGCTGCCAGAGGAACTCTGTCCTATTGAGTTGAGCGCTTTGTGAGCGCAATGCCATCTCCTTCAGGACTCTTTGTACTTCTGGGTATTTAATGTAAAATGCAACAATAATGTATAATAACATTTTCATTAGAAATTTTTTATCAATGTACAGTGATCAAGTGATAAAATATCCCTTGGATTTCAACCTTTCCTTCAAAATGAAATAGAAAAGGAAATAAATTATGATAGACATACCTGCACGCAGTGTGGGCATTAACAGCATGAAAAGAAATTGCAGGAAGAGATAGTGTGGAAAAACACACTTCTGAAGCCTTCTTGGTGAAGCGGTCTTTGGAAACCACATGTTTTGCATACAATTGCAGCCCACTCAGATGAATTTACAATTGAACTCAGGTTTCTGTGGTAAAAGTTGTGACAAAAAAAGTTACTCACAAAAACTTGAAACACTACTTTGATCTTTTGACTAGAAATTATCAGCTAATCATTGCTTTTTTCCAAATAAAGATGCCTGGCTTTAATATTTGACCAACATGTAATGCAATGTTCTGCACTTATAAAACAAACCCAGTGACTAGGATCACTTTTACTGAATATTTTTAGTAAATAAAGATACAGCACTAGCGACCTGTCCAGGGTGTACCTCTCGCCCGATGGCCGCTGGGATAGGCTCCAGCCCCTCCGCGACCCGACTGATGGATTAACCAGGTATAGAAAATGGATGGATGAAAGATACGTAAGCTTTTATTACCTAGTCGAAGAGAATTATCTACATATAATCAATTAAATGCTTGTTTTACAAAGTTGTTGTCACATCATAGAATATTTGACAAGCCTCAAAGAGATATATATTGACAAAAAACATATACATAAAGTGGTTGGATTTTACTGTCAAAACCATGCCAGGGTATTAAAAAGTACCTAGACATAAAAGAATGTATTTCCTGGAATTTGATCAATCCTTTAAACTGTGTTTTAATGAAACCCATCACCACATCTTCATGAATACACACTTTTATTGTCTTCTTTTTTTAAATTGAAGTGTGACTCCCACTTTTACCCCTAGGAATTGATTCTGTATTTATAGTTGACATCCTGGGGGGGATTTCATCCAAGGTCAGTTTTAGATTGCTCGTTGAGGTGTGTTCTGTTGGATTCCTTTTTTTTAAATGGTCACTGGTGATTGAATAAGCTAGTCTGGCTGTATGCCAATTGTGATGTTGACTGATGCATAGAGATAGCAATATGTATGTAGGGATAGGATATGTGCAGAATGTTCGATCAATGCCTGGGGTCTGCTCTCAATGATTACCTCATTCAGAAAAGGGGAAAGCCTGCTGGCCAAGTTTGTATGTGTGTATTACTTTGTGCTTGTGTGTGTGTGTGTATCATCCTTTCTATCAAGCAGGCATTTAAGTCATGGGTTATTGCAATGTCAGAGTGTGAAACTCCTCTTCATTGGTCTCCAATCAATACTGTTGTCGGGTTCTTGGGAGGTGTGAGAACAGAAAAAAGAAATGGACAAAAAGTCATCTGGAAATACAAATTTCGCTTCATTGAATGATAAATAAAAATTACAACACAATGTTGATTATGTGTGCTGTCGGCTAGAAATTTAGTTTCAGACAACCACATCAAATTGTTTACTTGCACATCTTTTAATGACCATCTAACTGATGGGAGAAAAGTGCTTGAAACATACTTACCTTTCTGAAGAAATCCTGATTCAAACATGACACTAAGACATTGATTAGCCACCTGATAAATGGAAAGCAATGCATATGTGAAATGGGTTTGGAACTTGATTTATTTGATACTTTGCTTGTTTTGTTCTTATCGGTTGCCCCTCTCATTTCTGTTTCTCCATTTGAGTTTCCATTAAACCCGTTTCCTCTTCATCCAATCCCTCTTCACAAGATAAAAAAAATAAGATTTTCTAACGTGACAAGGGCTTTTTCCTCCTCCTCTATCCATGTATTCCAGTAGTTGTCTGGATTCTGTTTCCTTCCAAATTTGACCCCGCTCACTATAATGAAGCATTGTGGAAGCTCGACTGTTCCTCAGGCAGCCCATGCCTTCTTTAAAAGAAAGAGAGGGATTTTTTTTAACAAATTGTGGAGAATGATCTGGTGAGGACCCAAATGCAGATTCAGAGAAAACCAGAGGTTGGAGAAAACTTGAACTGATTTAAAACTCAAATGGAAAGTGCGGCCGAGCAGAAACACCAAGGAACTATACTTGATCAAATAAAAACCAAGTGCAGACAAAGACAAACTAACCAGAACTAGAACCAACCTTGAAACAGAATAAGAGGTTGTAACGGCAAGGCTCTGACAAAAACTGTGAAAAAACAGGGAGACTATAGACTGTGGGGGAGATGATTAGAGAGTGACTGCAGCTGAGACAGATTGAACACAGGTGAGTAAGTTTGGGTAATGACCAGACATAAGGGAACTGAGGAAAACTATAGGAGAGAAAGAGGAACAAGAAACAAAACAGAACTAAGACAAGACAAGACTAATTGACCCAAAGTAAAACTAAAAAAGACCAAACATGAGAGGAACTAATAATAACTAATAATAATAAATAACTAATAATAAATACAACTAAAGACTTGAATACAAACTGAAGAAATCTTGATAACAAACCAATAACTAAAGAACACAAACAAACTAAGCTTAAACAAAAAGCCAATCAAAAGCAAGGACAGAGAGCATGCAAGGAGTAGCTATGAACAAAAAGACAAACCGAGACTAAACCAAAACAAACAGAATGAATCCTAATAACAACTAATGACCAAAGTCCAAAAAACGACAGACCCTAACAGAAATAGCCAGAGCCAGAGGTTTAAGAGAGAGCAAATTATCTTAGTATGTCAGTCTGAGTAGATAAAAGTAAAGATGCAGGGATAAAACGCAAGTTGGATAGATAAAAGTTTCATGTTCCTAATCAGAGCTGACACCATCTGAGACCCCACTAGTATCTGAGCATCAGCCACTCACACAAACAAGGGAACGCACACACATTTCACAATGGCAGCTAGGAGGGTAAAGGTCAGTGTCAGGACCTGCTTGTCACTGGACAATTTAGAATTGACACATGATCTCTGTTTCCCTCTCTCCTCCTGTGTATGTGTTTGTGCTTGTATGTGTGTGATAGTAGCTGTCATGCAGCTGTCTTGTCTGCTCTGATCCTCACTAACCCCCCAGTTCGAAAAAAAGATGCAACTTTAATGACAATCCAGTGAGCAGCTTCATCTCTCACATTTTTTTCATTCTCTTATTTTTTGTGGAGGATAGCTAAAAAAATGTTGTCAATAATCAGAACTATTCCTGCTTTCATTCACTAGAACTTGGTGTTACTCTTCAAGCATTACTCTCTAGCAGCAGAGTGGTTTTCATCCAGTTGGAAGGTTGGTTTGTGTTATTTTATATATTCTACATATATGTATAAACAGCTCTAGCTCAGGTGGAAGATCAGTGTTTTGACTCCCAGCTTTCCTGGACCACCTGTTGAAGTGTCCTTGGGCAAGACATTGAACCCCACTTTGCCTATCGATCAGTCCAATGGAGTTTGAATGTGTGTGATAAAGTAAAAAAACACTGTATAGCCTCTAACATTGTATAGACAAGGGCATGCTGTATGAGTGTGTGTGTAAATGTGGCTTGGAGTGTAAGAAGCACTTTGAGTGGCCAACTGAACCAGAAAAAATGCCAGATAAGTGCAGTCCATTTACTATTTATCAACCATATGTTTTTACATGCATTGCAGATTGTATGAGAATATTAAAACAAGTCTTGCTTAGAAATAAAGACTTACTTTGTGCTATACTGTCTTAAATTTGTATTAAAATGGAGCTCTCTATTACTCCCTATGACATATGCTAAATGGCTAACATGAATTTGCTATAAACTTCTTGTACTGTTTAGCACTCATCCCTCTGCACAGTATCCTTCTATCCACACATTTGCTCCTTGTTTCCAAGACGTTCCACGTTTTATAAATAGGTGACTCTTGTGTATACTCAGCATATGGAAAGCAATGAGTCAGCTCCTGCTTATCAAATCGCTTGTCAAAATTACAAAAGAGAACTGGGAGACTGCTGTTGGCCAAACTTAAATGCAGGAAGCTGGAAAGAAGAACCTGGCTTTACAATAAATATAAAGCAATTAAAAACAAAAAGTGATGTTAAAGTGGAGTTACATCTCATCAACATTAACTACTAATGCACTTGTGAACCTTTTGGGTTATCCATCTCCTATTCTCTTTTCAATCACTTGTTCAGATCATCACAGTCAACATTTTACTATTCTTCTTACAGAATTATATGTTACAAAATTAATATAGCAGCCCTTTATTAACATTCACGCTGAGTGAATGTTAATAAATATATTAATTTTACCAAGTCAAATTGTTGTCAATAACATATGCATTATATTACTGGCTGGGTGCTTAAGGTGGTTGAAAGGATGTGCACAATCATTTCCACATCACCTGATGGCAGTTTAAGGCCCTGTGGCATCACATGTTCTGGGGGGGTCATTGCTCTACGTGTCAGTATGTGTTTGTGTGTGTGTATGGAAACTGTTTTTCTGCATGGCATGCATCATGCTATCTTAAATACATTTTTGTAAGGTTGCATGAATTTGATCTGAAGACACGTTTCCCCTTACATTTTCTTAATGTGAATTTGTTTTGTTTGTGTGCGTTTGAATCTGTTTACAGTGGCATGTGTTCAGGACTTGTATGCACAAGACACTTGTCTTAAATTGACAAAGGTTGGTTTTAATGATGAAGCACCTGACCACTCCCCCTTTTAAAGCATTAAATCAGGTAGTTAAACACAACACAAACGCATCAGTTGAGAGAGAGAGAGAATAAAAAACTAATTTGAAGAAACTGTTCAATTTTCAAAATATGACTTTGTTTTTAGTGTTTTTGGATGTGTTGGAAGCTTTAGAATTATGACCCTTGAAGTGTTGGTACATATCCATGTGAACAAGGCTTTGGCAATTAGTTTACAGTCTAGATTATTCATGGTTTGTAATAGTGATCTGAAAAGAAGAGGCAAAGTAAATAGATAAATAGAAATTAACTTTCTCTCTCTTTCATTAACATTTCCTGTTGCAGTGGCCTTGCATTAAGATAATTTTAAGATGCAGGATGCGTGTTTGTGTCCATTTTAGCCTATACTAGGTTACCACCCTGAACACACAACTGGTCCAGTTGGTAACACGGTTCTCTTGAATGCTCTGCTTCTGAAAGATGCTGCGTTATTGACAGTCACCTTTTTTCTCTGCCATAATTCTCAGTTCTCATTAATTGCATAATGCCTCTCTTGTGTGAAAATCATGCCATTATATGCACTGTTTGAAACTGAAATGTATGTCTTTTGATCCTGTGAGTTTATCTTCACTTAATTCTTCATTTTTAACAGAGAGCTAATCTTTTTGCCTCTTTTTTAAAGTCCCTATTTTCTTGCTTTGTAACCATCTTAAACAAACTCTTACACCATAAACATGCCAAATAGACATTTTAGCAATGTCTTCCAAGTTCTTGTTGGTGTGAGAATTTTTCTTCAAAGAATGGCTGTAAAAACTATTATCACTGACAAACTTTCTCATCTTTTTAGAAAATCTTTTGAAAACTGTGTGTATTCTTGATCACCTTGTTTTCCTCCATCTTCTCCTTCTTGGTCCTATAGGTCCCCTTACAAAGAAACACAATGATGATTTAGGTGATAATGACCACGCGGACGATGAAGGTATTTTTTCCCCCAATGCCAATCTGGTTTGCATGACAAGAGAAACCAAACTTACCCTCTCTCCTCCAATTTTTATCTTCTTTGATTTTCTTACATTTCTTGTCCTTTTTTTGAAAGTATTGGACATTTTCTTTTTGCTCTTTACTCGTAAAATCTTTTTGGGCTGGTGTGTTTTGTCCTTTTCAGCTTGATGTCTAAAGTTTACATGTCTCCCACCATTCTTTGATATCAATACTGTAGCATAGATTCTCTGCTTGGATTTGCTGTTTCCTTCACATTTTCTTTTCTTTTCTATGTTGCATAGAAGTAACTCTTAACCCTTCAGCCAGCTCTAACCACATTTTTGCATGTTTTTCTTTTAATTTGCCCTAATGTGGTCATGTTTGAAAAGGTTGATACTGGCTAACTGGCTTGTATACAATACTAACACTTCACACTTTGGGCATCAAATCAGCGACCTGAGTCTGTATGACTTGATAATTGCAACATAACTCCTGTTGCTCCAATCAACACCACCATAATTTTTAGATTTTATAAACTGCAAACAGCAGAGGGCAATTAGAATTAGTATCTTCAGTAGATACTACTTTCAGTTGAAGAGGAAAAGCCTAATTTGTGGAATTTCGTTTCCTGAGTACCAATTCTGCAAAAGGTAAGACAGGATAGTGGTCATCATATGAAGATTGCATAAACTAGCAGGCACACACAAAATGCTTTGCTTTATATGACACAGTGCATTAGCAACAACTATCAAATGCTATCAACTATCAACAAACTATCAACTATCCTTTAGATACACTTATGACACATTTTTCTGTAATTTAAGGTTTCTCCAGTCTGTTCCTAAGTTTTGCCAAGGGCTGTTTTTTTTCCATGTGAAAAATCTGTCATGTGATAAAGGTGATCCTAGATACCAACATGGCCGCAGTGCATCGGCACTGTGTTGAACATTACGCTGTATGGCCATATATAGTATTCATGGCGTGTTAATTACCTCTTACATCCATGACCTGATTCAGTCAAACTGACTTCATTTTTGAAAATAAATCACATGGCAGCTCTGAGATATCTGCTCTGTAAACAATAATAAACAATTGAAACACTTAAAAGGGTCTAGAAATGTATTTGCATTTCTCACATGATTTAATGCTTTAAGACATTTAATCCTATGTAAATGCTCAGCATAAATTTATTAAAAGAAAATAGATGCCTAAGGACGATATAACTGAAACAGTGCTTCTCTTGATATTAAAATCAAATGCAGTTTGAAATAAATGATACTTTGCTTAACTGCAATGATTACAATAATACAAAAGGTGTACTTTTGCTTGATTTTTCACAAAAATAAGTCCTTTGAAAAGCCATATCAGAATCAAAATGTCCTTAATGAAATTTTGAGACAGAACAATATCCCCTTAAGACTGCTGCGGTGCAATTTTAGTGACAAGCAGAGAGTCTTAATAAGGCACCTCTACTGTATAATGTCATTAATTAAACAGAAATGACAGCCACATAAGATTCACCACCACCTAGATGACTTTGATTTGTGAAATAATGCTGTTTTTCTGGAAGCTCAGGCACACACATACACATACACACACACGCACATACACTAATAAGATTCTAGAAAGTCACACAGATCTATTCAATAAAATCCCAGCAAGCCTCAAGTATTATCTCGATAAAGGATGCAAGGCAGAAAATGAATGCATTGTAACATAGAGGAAATATGCTTTAGAACACGCATATCTATGAACGCACAGTAACACACTTTGTCAGGCCAACTCTGACCAACCTTTCCATTCCCATTGCCTCATCATTTCTTGATCTCGCTCTTAACATTTTACCTAATGATGTACAATCAGAGATTATCCTCCCAACTTCAACTTCAACACCCCTCCCAATCGGCAAATCTTGCATTTTTTTTACTCTTTAAACTCAGTGAAGCCAGGGGTTGTAATTCTTTTTGTGCTGGGAACAGAAATGTAAACGGATTTGATAGTGGAGGATTATCTTAGACATTCTCATTTTTATAGCATCAATTACTGGAGTGTTTAGAAGTGGGTATCCTTTAAACTATGGAATTTGCTAAATTCTTGACAGGCCCCAGGAATCTCATGTAAAGTATTATAAGGCAATACCTGTGAGATATTAGGCTTCTCATAGATAAAGTACACAGATAGTGTTCAGAGGGACAACAATATGGATTTTGCTCATGCCATGAAGACAATCATGTAAACCAAAGAAAGGCTCATAAAAGCTCAAATGTGTCCCATTAAACTCATGCTTACCACAAAAAGCAAGTTAGGCAGCTTGAAATTACATTAATCACAGTCTTGTTTACCATTAAACCTTGCTTTCTTGTTAATTTAAAAAAGCTCTTATTATTGTCGGTGTGTAATATAATATATATTATATAACTATAATATATGTTCCATAATACAATATACATTTTCATAATATAATTTCTTTTGGAATAAATAAAATATTTTTACTTTTAATTTATTTTCCTGAATATATTTTATATATTTTCAATATATTCATATGACCAAATAACATATCATCTGTTTTTGTAAAATGTGAATAATTCTTCTTTAAGAATTCACATTGCTGTGGTTTTCATTATTTCTCATACCTTCACTTTTACAATTTCCATATATTTCCACTCATGCCATTTCAACCACTGCATGTGCTATTCTTCCATTTTAAGATGAGTTTTGCAATCCTGTACATACGAATTCTCGCGTCGTTTGGTAAGAACTTGATAGCATGGACTACAAGACCCAACTTAGTTTTATACAGTAAATGCAAAGTTTAAAACAGGAAGCAATATTTCAAAATTTGCTTTACTCTATACGCTGTTTCACATGAATGTGGCTTTGTTACAGAGGCAAAATGGGAAAAGGTCATGGCTGAGCTGCCTATGACACCGAGTCTATTCCACAACGCTGTCTTGTTGTAAGTAAGCGTACACTGAAGTGGGGCTTAGCTGCCTCTGTTTAGTATGTGGGAATTACCAAGCAGACACACAAATTACTCTGTGTTAGGTATACACAGGAGGATATGCGAAGCTCGCTATTAAAACAAGGGAAATGGCAAAAGATATTCAGGGATGGTATATCAAAACAACAAAGGCAAGAACAAAGAAAAATAGTTAAAACCAAAGCAATATTACATTTCTGAAAGCTTTTGATAAAATATCAAAGGCTAAAGTAAAAGCAGTAGCAATAGAGAAATTGAAAGTAAAAGGCCATGTGGAACAGAATAAGTCAAAATAAAAACATTGAAGAATTGTACACTTATATTTATTATTTAATTACTCTCTCTTTGTTTTTTTTTCCACATTTTATTTCCAAAGTGTTTTGTTTGTTAATTGAACTTCATACCTCCCCATTCGTATTTATGTTCTTTTATAGATTTACTAGATAAGCAGTCCATTTTTCTTTTCAATTCATATTTATGACATCATCAAACATGATTTATTTATTTTTATTTTTTTACGACTGCAGACACTTATAACAAAAGAGATCTGAGACAATATTTAGAAAATACAATGATAAATTAAAAAAAGAGAAAAAAGTAAGATGATAAGTCATCTACAACAGCAGAGAGGAAGAGGTTACCATAGCTGTTGCAGCTCAGGGTTTGTTCTGAGAAATCTAAAGCACCTAAATCTATTTGATCATAACCTCACCCTGGACAGCTTCATGCTGGCATTGTACCTTTATTATCATACAACTGTCCCTCACTCATTAATCTCATTTTCACTACTTTAATGTAAAGGATATATTTTTTTTTTGCTCACTGAGAAAATATTAGTTTATAATAGTTTAATATTCTGTATTGTTTCCAGTCACTGTTTTTAAAAAAGTAATAACTGTGAAAGCGTAATTTTGATAATCATATCAATATTAATGGTTCTGGTAATCAGTTTAAATATATCATTAACTCAATTTATGCAAAGTTATGATAGGAAGTGATGAAGTCCTCCACCAGCTAAATGAGGATTAATTGATTAGCTCTAAGAGTGGAAGGAGAGACAAGGGTCTCAATAAGCTGATAACCTCAAGGTATAGCGTGTTCAGTATATGCAGGGACCTGTTTCAGTTAGTACATCCAGGTACAGTAAATTCAGGTAGATCCATCAAATATTCACACGGAGCTAAGACAATTTTACACTAACCTCACCTCATTACTGCTGACCTTCAGTGCAGAACAAAAAGAGGCAGCTATAACAGCTATGCTGAATGCACCTCGCTGAGGCAGGAATTCATTCATTTTTCCTGTAAAAGAGCACAGGTACATATCCACCAAACAGTGTTGTTATGCATGCCCTCTACAAAGAATAGAAAGATAGGTAAAGTTATCCACACCTCAAGAAAAGTACCTAATTCTCATGTGAAGACTGAATAGGTCAAAGCGTTATCGTAAACATTATTCAGTATTAATAGTATTCAAAACTGTAAATGTGCCCCACTTCCAATCATCAGCATAAGTTTTGGCATCATTGTAATATCATCATTTGTCAGTAATATCCATCTATGTTGCTGAATGTCATGCAATGAATCCAAGTTTGTGGTACACCCTGGAGAGGTCAACAAACAACCATGCACATTCACTGCCAGAATCAACTTAGAATCACCAATTAATATGCATGTTTTGGGGGTGGAAGGAAGCCAGAGTACCCACACACACATGGGGAGAACATGCAAACTCCACACAGTAAGGCCCCAGCCAAGATTTGAACCAGGAAACCTCTTGCTGTGAGGTGACGGTGCTAACCACCCCACCACTGTGCAGCCCATCATTAATCTTAGTCAATCATCACTACTGGCTGCTGAAATAGTCCACATTATCCACGTTTCAATGTTTAAGACTCTTGAATAGAAAAGTTTAAAAATTTCATTATCCTCATCATCTACGCTACCACCAGCAATGTAATCGTCATGGACTTGGCTGTGACAAGAAAGCATTATTTTCCTTCAATATCATCCACAGTAACTTTTTTCATGAGTATCTACATAATCAGCAGGGTTATCATCATAGGTGTTAATACAACTGCAGGTATATTACCAGGACTGTAACGGTTATAAAAACATTGTCATTACCACCTTGATGTCCTATAATTTTGTTATTATCACGCTTTCATTGACCTTTCTACATTCATATTATCATTGTGATTATCAATATTGTTATCATCATTGCTGGCAAGGTTTGAAATCATCATTCAAAATCCTTTGTTGATGTCTCACCCCACAATATAATGAAATGATCTTAACTTCTATGATTGTATACATTATCAGCAGTTCTCAGTATAATCTTTGTCATGGTTGATATCACCATTAGTGCTGCTGTTTTGTCTACCATTTTTTATTGTCAACATTGTTAGGGCGTATTCTTTTAATCATAATTGTTTTACAATTATTATTACCATCGCCATGATAACTATTGTCATCCTCAATTCTGTTACCAATCAATGTAATCACTGAAGTTGTCTGTTTCAATTACCACTGCCAATGCTGTGCCAATATCACAATCAACATCATCATTAATACTATTACACTCACAAAGAAAATAATAATAAACGCAGTACCTGTATTGTTCATTATCACTTGCTCTTTCATTTCTCCCTGCTCTCTTTTTGCTAGCAAGACACAAAAACACGCATTTGCTTCTGGAGGTTTCTGGAAGCCCTCTAGTGGAGAGTTATAATGTGCTGCTAATTTGCGGCTACTGCCCACTGTGACAGAAGAAACAGAACCATAAAAAACAAGGAAAAAAATAATAAAGAACAAAGTTTTAAAACAATGAAAAAGGGACAAGACCTGATACACTCACAAGGAGACAGCAGTTTACCAAAATGTGTATCATTATCATTTCCCAGTATATTTGTGTTTGCCTTTAGCTTATTCGGCCGTCGGTTTAAAAGGTCATGTCAGTCTCAAATTATGGTGCAATATATTCTGTTGTTGTCCAACATATAGACAAAAAACAATTATATGGTGAATTAAAAAAGCAAAAGTACCCAATAAAACCATGCTATCTGTAAAGACTTCAGCACTTGGAAGCTCCTCCTAGAAATGTGAATGCTCATTAGAAACCTTTTTTATTCAGAGTTACTGAAATCCCATTGGTGTAGAGGACGGAATAAAAGGGGCCTTCAGAGATAACCGCATAAGTTATCTAAGTGGTATCTCTGAATGACCCCAAGATACAAAATAGGGACATATGAGACATAAGATTTTTTGCTTGAAGGAGGATTGGTACTGTATGGGACTTTTGAAAATAATCCTGCTGCTAACAGAAAACTCATGTTTCTTCTGACTTTGACATCATATTTAACAGATACAAATGAGCACAGCTCCTCATGAAAAAGGGTTGTCAAAGTGTGACAGCTTATCATCTCTTTCATATTCTCATACAACTGTCGTATCACAACATATTTCTGGAAATTATTCAGCTATAATCTAATTTGTGAATCAACATTTTGTCCTTCTCATTAACAAAACTATTTTAAATATAACTTTAAATATAACTATTAACCTTTAATTCTGAATACTTACATGCTTTTATATTCACAAACTCTTGGCAAATATTTCTCTACAGCTAGTGCAATGAGAGGGCATACCTGAATTCAAATTTACATTTCAATGAAGCAATGCTTTTTACATAAATTTGCTATGACAGTTAAGATTGCCACTCTTGCGTGTTGACAGTCCATTGCCTGGAGTAAAATTAAAACTTGTCACATTAACTATTCTGTTTCATTAACGTCGACAGTGTCTATAATTTGAAATAAGTTATGAAATAAACCAACACATTCCTATTACCACAAACATGTAACGCCTTCATATGGCAAAACAATGATTTGATGCCTAAAACTAACAAAGTCTCCGCATTAAAAAGCCAGTGTGCCAAGATTACTGATATAAAAGTAAAATGAAAACAAAGTGGTGGCCAAAGCCTTCCAAAGTATTAAAATTTCATATTTGGCTGTCACTTTCAATCTGTCATCTAATCAGTCCTTCTGCCTGTTCCATCTCCTCCTCCTCCCCTTTCCTCCAGACATTAGGGAGAGTGGAAGCCCAAAGCCAGTGATGGTTTTTATCCACGGGGGTTCCTACATGGAAGGAACTGGAAATATGTTTGATGGCAGCATCTTGGCCAGCTATGGAAATGTGATTGTCATTACGGTCAACTACCGCCTGGGCATCCTAGGTAAGGACCCTGCTATATAATATGATACAGAGTGATGTTGTACTTTCTTTCTTTCTTTCTTTCTTTCTTTCTTTCTTTCTTTCTTTCTTTCTTTCTTTCTTTCTTTCTTTCTTTCTTTCTTTCTTTCTTTCTTTCTTTCTTTCTTTCTTTCTTTCTTTCTTTCTTTCTTTCTTTCTTTCTTTCTTTCTTTCTTTCTTTCTTTCTTTTAGAAATCTTCTCTCTGGCCAACACTCACATGCTAAATTGAGAGAAAACCATAGGTGTTTCCAATCCTAATTTTAAGCTCTGTTTTGTCTTCTTCGTTTATCCCAAAATAAGCAGACTTTTGTTTTATTTAGTGGAATATGAGCTCCTCACTTGAATTAAGTGGTTTTTGAACAGGTCTGGAAAATTCCACTTTCTACAGATGTTTGCTCATATTGTTTTGTTGATCTTACTTGTAATACTTTCAAAGACTAGACTGAATGTTGCTTTGAAGTGAATTTTTTTTCATTTGTTTGCTGTGGCATTTTATTAGACAGATGGAAACCGCAGTAGGCTGTACACACTGATGCTGTTTGAAAGACTTTGGGCACACTGCCATGAAGTCAATTTTATTGTAAGAAAATCCTGGAAATAATTAATCAGTTTTAAAGGCAATTCATGCACAATACTCAGTTTGTATGTCATGATATTATGACAACACATCTGTTGATTCGTGTTGTTGTTTTATTTGTATTCTAACTGTCTCTGTGATGTGTCACATAGAACCTTGCTGTATATCAAGACAGTGTAACAAATCAAGTGTGCTTTGGCCGCAAGGTGTTCTCGGACTGACACGTACTTATTGTAGGATTGAATATAGTCTGGGCCCAGTTAACACACTATTGTGCATCTAACTTCCCTGGCTCTCTTTTTACATTCAGGAGCCTTTGATCGTTCATGGTATCTGTGACTTCCAGTCCCTTCTGTTTTTACAGACATGTCTTAAGTCCACAGTACAAATACTGCATGTGTTCAGTACTGATATTCTGAATCTGTACCTGTCCAAGATCCAGTAACATAATTGTCATTTTTTAGTGATTGTTCAAAGTATTATAGAGATATTTATGTGAGATCTTTATCTAGAAATGAATCACCAGTCTAACAATCTTAAAGTGCTCCCATGTTAGTTATTTCTCTCATGGAAAATATATGAAAAGTAGTTAACAAACAAATCAATCTGTTGTTAATTTGGCCTCCAGAATATAGATTTGCTAGGACAAAGCTAGCTAGGACAAGCTTTTCTAGAAGAATTGAAAAACAAATAAAAAAGAAAATTAGTTGTACTCTTACTTCTATTTAATAAGCATAACTACTTCAGGGGAAATCCTGGGAAATAGAAATTTGATGATGTTTACTAGTTCCATCCTTCCATTGTATCTTAAAGATGTAAAAAATTAAAAGGGAATAAGTTATTTAATTTTAAATGTGAAAATCATTATGGGTGTGGAAAGATCTCTACTTCCCTGAATTGATTCTCGTTTTTTTTCTCCATATTTTTGCGTTCTTCCCATCTTTCTCTCTGTTTGGATGTGGAAGCTCCTTACTGCCGTAGGCCTCTTCCTATTATTGAGGAAAACTATTTCCCTCCTGTTTTAGATTAATCACTGCTGTTTCCTCTCAGATAAGAATCTGTTTTATTTTTCTTAGTGGACAAAATATACAACTTTACCTTCCCAAACACAAAATTTTGTGTGTACACATTTTTGAAGTGTTTTGTTACGTTATTGTTTTAACTAGCTTCACCAGCTTTAACAT
Source organism: Leuresthes tenuis (assembly GCF_036924035.1). Classification (NCBI taxonomy): domain Eukaryota; kingdom Metazoa; phylum Chordata; class Actinopteri; order Atheriniformes; family Atherinopsidae; genus Leuresthes; species Leuresthes tenuis. The sequence continues at coordinate 35,047,025 of NW_027325361.1, read as the reverse complement.
TTGGTGTAAATATCGGAGGATTTCATCAGAGCTCCCTTGAACCGCAGGCCTCAATTTGTAGAGGACAAACATTTTTTCTTTGTAAAATTCAAACTATTAACTCATGTAGTAAAAGCTCTCTAAGTGGATGGCATGTTTCTTAAAATCCCCCAAGGTTAGACAAGGAATGGCCAGGCATGGGAGCATCAGTGAATATGTTAAGGTGAGTCCCATGCACAAGGGACAGCAGTGCAAAAATATATTTGAGATAAAAATAAAAAAAAGAATTAAGAAAATATATTTAAACACCAAAAAGTATTTGAGTGCGTATTAACATCTCCTCTCACTGTTAACCTTTAATTGTCTCTCAACCACAGAACTATGTTCTTTTGCCAGCCAGCTGGCCTCTGTTGGTTAAAGAGTGCATTTGACCTTACTCATTCAGCTGCACTAGCACCTGTCTGCATGGAAATGTTATTCTGCAGACAGATCTCCTGATTCTTGCACCAGTGACTTTTCTTCTTGGCTCAGTGGCTCAGTGTGCCAGAGTGAGCACTTTGCAGGGAGCCAATAGCGACTTTAAATATATAGAGTTGCTGACAGAAAGCTGTATTTATTGGTAAAGGGCCTTGGCTATAATGGATTTGGCCATGGGGCACATATATACTATGCTACTGTCTGTGTATGGAGACTCTTTTGTGTGTTCAGGTTTGCTTGTGTGCAGATTGTGTGTTAATGAAATACATGGTATCAGTGGACCATTATTAAAAGTGACAAGTGTTCATTGTCCATGCCATCCTTCTTCATTTGGTTTATAATCTGCTGGGAGCTTGGCTTTGTTTTACATAACACTTTAACTGCTTAAGAAGCCTTGCACTCTAACACTCAGTTCGGTACTCTGTTAGTCAAACAGTTGAGGAATGATATTATTTTGAATGGTGGTAAAAGGTAGTGTTATTATACCGTAATCATGCCATGGTCTGTTTTATCCTAAATGCCTCTCGATCCTCACTGTTGTCTACACTGAATATTACATAAAGATTAGCATAATGCGATGCACACCATAGTGACCTTGTGACAAAGACAAAGCCACAGAAGTTAATTATTTGTGCCAATACAAGTGGCCAATAGCTTAAACAGGTTTTGGCTGCTGAATTTCTGTAATATGCTGTACCTTTAAGGCCAGGCCCTCACAGTGTGGAGTTTGTTTTAACTCAGCCAAAACCTTTAATCATCCTGATTGATGAGGTGCATTTCCCTGACTCAAAGCTTCTCCAAATACCCCTTCCATTCCAGCGATACATCAGCCATTCAGCCAATTCATCAAGCCACTGATTGTTTTAAGATATACCTGGCCAGTAAAATATCCATTTATCTGCATGCCACTGCTTGCCTTGCTTTCAGCACTTTGATCACCATGAACTAAAATCATTCACTTCAAAGAAGACCATTCGCGGAACAAACATGATATAGGTTTTTACACTGAAGCAAATTTATTTGAATTTGATAAAAACGACAGTAAGTACTGTTATTAATAATAATAACAAAAAGTCAGCTATTGTGTCCGTACTGTTCTTGTTGATTTTTAAAGGATATTAGAGATAATTTTTGCATTAATTGAACTTTCACATTCATGTTCATTTTGTCATGCTGGTTCTGTTTGGGACATTTATGCTAATTCATTTTTTCTCATAGAACAAATACTCAGTCATTTAGGTTGATTGCTGTACTCACACGACTGTATTACTTGCACACTTTCTTGCAAGTAATTCTCACACAACTTGTTCCAGAAATTTTTGAAAAGCTTGAACCGACTTTGTCCAATCGCTAGTCCCACTTACTCCAAACATTTTATATACACACTTAATTATGTGGACATACAGCTGATCTGATTACTTGGCATGTTGAAAAAGTTTAAGCTCAAGCTTATAGATTTTCCAGAGTGCTTAGGTAGCTAAGTTCAGTGTGGTATGGAAGCTGTATTGTGTCTCTAATTTCCAGCATAATCCTATGTGTTAGTGCATGTGTGTGTTAAATGTATCATTAGCAGACCTTTGGGTCTTGGCTGTTCCAATCTATAAATATGCCAAGTACGGCTAAAACATTGTTTTTTTTTTTTATTGCTTCTAGGCATAATTCACCATTCAGCTAGATGAAATGCCGGATGATGTCAGACAAAAAAAAAAAAAAGACGCCCATTCGTGAACTTGTTCATTGAGAGTCTTAGGTGCGATCAAACCTTAAACAAAAAACAGAACAAAACACATAGAATATGATATTTCCATTCATTTTGTGTGGCTCTTTTGTTTAAAATGCATGTCTTCTCTAGTCAACGTGGTCTAATATTGGAGATGTTGCTTTGATTACAGAGCTGTGGCTCAGTAGTTAGAGTGGGTTGCCAGTAACTGGAAGATTGGCGGTTTGATTCCCACTCTTGCTACTCAAAAATTGAAACTAACAGCTGGAGGGGTGTCAGTTCACCTCCTTGCCACAGCTGAGGTGCCCTTGAGCAAGGCACTGTGATTGGCTGCCCACTGCTCCAGTGTATGTCACCTGTCTCTATGAGTGTGTGACCCTGTGCATGTGCATGTTCAACAGGTGCCAACCTGGATGGGTTAAAAGCAGAGGACAAATTATGTATGTATATATATATATGTGCATGACAATAAATTTGATCTTAATTTATTTTCTAAACTGAATTACTAGAATGAGTGCTTTTTTGAAAATTCAAAAATACTGTGCATTTTTTCCCTAAGATTGTTTCAATGCTATATCAGCCTCAAAGAGAATTTAGCTTTATGTAATCTGCTCTTTTGTGTTGGGTCATGCAATCTAAACAGTGACAATGGAAGATTGGCTAAATTAACATCGAATAGCAGCTACTTTACATATATATTTGCTTGAGTACTGGGCTTGGTTTAATTTTGCCATTTTACATTGCCCTGGTATTACATTATTGTTTTCTCTTGGTCCAGATGTTCTCTCTGTCTGGCACTGCTCAATTTTTGTTTGTGCTGCTTTTTCAGCCCAATTACTATTTCATTGAGTGGATAGCAATGCTAAAGGAAGATTTGCTATTTCAATAGTGATCTGGCAACAGTGAGGTTGGCAATGCAATGCAAGCAGCACTACTGATACATCAGGGTTTGGATTAATCTGGTGACCTGGGCATGCTCTACAGCACCAGGCATCTGTGACCACAGCTATTTCACCTTGCAACCAAGATCACCATTATGCACATAAAAATATGTATGCTTCATTATTATGAAAGAGTTATTGTGTCCTTCCAAGTTTAAAACTTCCAGTCTTAGCTTCTGCAACCACTGATGTTGCGGCGTTCTTTTTCCTTTTCTCTCAATTCATAGTAATTTCACAGGTTTAGTAATTTTGAGATAAAAGTATTTTGTTCAGCAAATGTCAGGCAGTGTCACGTAACATGATGGCAGCCGTAATAGGAGCAGGCTTTTTAAACATATGAACCTAACTACGTACATTAATTCTAACTATTAACATGAATTTTCAACTCATTAGCTAGTGAGAGCGAAGTAGAAAAGTAAGTAATCAGAGAAGTCAAAGATTGTGTAGACCAAGATTTGAACCAGCAAACTCATACTTGAAGGTGAAAGGGTTTAACACCCACCAACCCCTTACAGAGTGTTTTTGTTCCACTTACACAGCTGTCAATACCATTACCATTGTGTCAGCATTGTATTGTTGTGGCGAATTGTAAAACATTTTATTGAACTTAAACCTAAACAGTATTAAAAGGTGCAATTATAGATGTAGATATAATGATACTTTGCTACAGCTACAAACTATATGTGCTCGAAAAAACTACCAATTTCAAAATCTTATTGAAAATCACTTATACAGTTTCTTCCATCAGGGCAGTTTCCCTGTTCCAACAGATATCCTTTGAATGGCGTTATGGTGTTTTTCCCCCCTCTTTTCCCTCTTTTCTGTCTTCTCAAACCCCAGCTGGTCGAGGCGGATGGCCACCCTTCCTGAGTCTGGTTCTGCCAGAGGTTTCTTCCTGTTAAAAGGGAGTCGTTCCTTTCCACAGTTGCCACAGGCACGCTCAGGACGGGAGATTGGACTGAAGACACATTTCGGTGCAATCTGTTGGTTTCCTTAGCTAGGATATTAATTTTTTGAATTAGCTCTATATGAATTAATTGGATTATGATTACAATGAATTGAATTCCAATTGGCTTGAATTGGACTATATTACTTAAGTGCCTTGAGATGACAATTGTTGTAATCTGGCGCTATATAAATAAAATTGAATTGAATTGAATTGAATTGAATTGTGCATTTTTGCTTTTGAGCTTTTCTAGAAAATATTTTATATAAGGCATGCTGCTATATCAATAAATGATAATGATCCGTGATCACCGCAACAATACGTTGGCTCCCCGGATAGATAGGGATTTAGTTTAGGTCAGCTTTATAGTTGTATCAGAAGCAGTCTTGTTTGAATGCTGCTTCTGGCCCGGCAGGGTTCTGAGAGGCCTGCTGATTGCATGAGCATTGAATGAACTGATTATTCTGGTAAGAGTGCAGGGAGCAGATGTAAAGATGGTTTGAGAAACAGATTATTTCTCTCCACGTCAAACTTCACACACTTTGTTGCAAATAGAATACATAGATACCCGTGTGCAGAACCCCTGTGATGGTTTTATTTATTGATCAAAGCTGTGGCTTTTGCTCGTGTGCGAATGCATGCTTGAGCAGATGTTTATGTGCTTGTGAGTGTGTTAGTGTGTGTGTGTAATGGGGCTAATACAGCAAATGGACAGCACAATCAAAGTTTGTGGTGTCATTCTGATAGCTGCATACTACAGATAGATAGATAGATAGATAGATAGATAGATAGATACTTTATTCTGAAAGAAATGTTTCAATCCAGCATTATACACATTTACAAACAACACATACACTAAAGTATACCATATACCATTTACGTATATGATAAATTACAGCTATGCAATGATAGTCTATCCTCAAGAATTGTACAGACACCATATATGTATGTGTCAATTATATTAATTACAGTACATATAAAATACGTGGTTTGCAGTCAGCAAAAAAGAAATATGCCAATTAAACTTTACAAATTGTTATTAAAAGATAGACTCTGAAATAGACTCTACAAAAGTCCACAATCCCTTGTGCATAGAGGTTAATGTAGCCTGTAACTGACTGTCTTGTCGATTGTGGGAGGGCAAGAAAGTGCTCGGTAGTCAACTTCACCCCTGTACCATTGTGTTGAATTGAAAAGCTGAATAGCTTGTGGGACAAAGGACTTTCTTAGTCTGTCAGTAGAGCATGTCAGTAACAGAAATATGCCACTGATCATGCTTCTCTGCCTGATGAATATGGAGGGAAGTGGATGATTGTCATTGTCCATGATGGACAGCAGCTTGTTCAGGGTCCTATTCTCTGCAACTAATGTTAGGGACACCTGCTCTGTACCAGTCACATACTTTCATCAACAGCCGGTCCAGTCTGCTGGCATCTCTCTTCTTAATGTTGTGGGCTCCTGTACTCCCCCCTCCTGTCTATCCCTAATACACTCAACAATGCTGTGTCATCAGAAAACTTCCACATGTGGCACGCTACAGAGTTGTAACTGAAGTCAGCCGTATATAGGGTGAATAAGACAGGAGAAAGGACTATCCTATGTGGTGTGCAAATGCGGCTGACCACCGTCCCAGAGGAGCAGTCCCTCAGCCTGACAAACGGTGGTCTTTCTGTAAGGGAGTCCGTTATCCAGGATACCAGGAGTGAGTCCACCCCCATCTGCCACAGCTTATCTCTCAGTAGGAGGAGTTGTCTGGTGTTGAAGGTGCTGGAGAATTGAAAGACCATGAGTCTCACAGCACTTCTCTCTGTGTATCTACCTGTGAGCACACTGTGGAGCAGATACAGGATGGCATCATCCACATCCATTTTCTCCTGGTAAGGTCTTAGCTAATGAAGTAGCAGTTGTTCCAAGGTCTAAGACACATCAATGCCGCTGGCTCTGACATCACACATAGTGATGTATTATATCTGAGCAACTGTCAATGACAACGTTGATCATTTAAAGAATCTTCATTTTAGATGACTGCTCCATTCTTTTCTTTACACTTGTCTGACATATTTCATGTTGAGTCTGATTTTGGGATTTTAAGTTTTGCAGGCTGTCAGTCTTTCCACACCTCAGTGAGATACTCACCATACTATCTGCCGGCACCAGACAAAACCATCACCAATGAGCAATAAATAAAGACAGAGAACAATAAAGTGAAAATGTGATTTAGGACTCAATTGGGGTTGTCTAACCTGCATTACAAAAGCCATCTGATTGGTTATCAACACAGGCCACAAATCTGCCGTCACCATATTTTTAGAGGTCAGATAGGATATTAGGCAGCCAGGGAGAAAGAAAGAAACAGCATTTAGCTGTGTCAAACTGTGAAAGTGAGAAAATGTGTGTGTGTAAAAATAGAGACTGAAGTAAGTTGGGTCAATATGTGGCTATTATAAAATTTAGAGATAACGTCTGGTCAAACTTGTGTATCCTGCTCTAAACAAAAGAAATTCATTTCTATTTTGTTTCGATAGTATTTTTCTTTTTGTTTAAGTTACAGAATGAATATTTGTTCTGAAATCTAATCTGTTCATTACCTTGACATAAATCTTCCTGATTTACATCCAGTGGCAACTTTCAGTGTCACTGTGGAAAGTAGTGTGTCTTGTTATCTGAAAGTGCAGAATGTGGAGGTCAGGGTGATGGATGGGCATGGACCTAACACATTTGACTTTCATGAAGGGGACTAGACATACATTCATTTATATCCTTTGTAAAAATGCACAGTGTTTCCCCAAACTTTAATCAGATCTATGTTTTAGTTTTCCTTAAACTTTGCATGCATATTATAGTTTTATTATGACAGATTCTTGTCTAATCTGGACAAGCTTTTAATGTAGGAATATAAAGTACTCAGTTTTGGGGGGAAAAAAGACAACACCAGATTCCAGGTTTTTAATATGTGCCTTGGGGATGATTTAGGGTCCTCTTGAATTCCAATTTTAGTCTTCAAAGATAAGCTCAAAATTTCAACCATTAGTTTAATTTTTAGAACATCAATGAGCATTAAACACCAAATTATTGGCACTTAACTCCAGGCAACTTCAAAACTTCAATTCTGAAGAAATCTTTCAGAAAATAGTGAGAGTCAAGTATTGACTGCGCTGAACTGACTGGAAGCATGCAATGAATTTGATTAAAATAACATATTAGTTCATTTTTTTCTGTTACTTAATATTTTAAGTAACGTAATATTACTTAAGTACTCCCCACAAACAGGAAGTTCCTCATACAAATAAGATAAGATTCCTAAGTTCAACAATGAATTTGCCATCCATGAAGTGGTAACTCACAGTGCACTCCTCCCTTACATGACAAACCACTCTGTACTCTCATGGGTGAGTGCTTCACCCATGGGGATTCTAGTGAACTGCTATTCCTAGATCTTTGCAGATACTCAGAGATTCTCTCCTTTTTGTCATCACCTTGCTTGCCCTCTTTGCAATATTGGCATCACACTGCAAAAGTCTATTTTCAAGTATCCAACTACCATATTTTCTTGTTTTATTTTAAAAGAAATCCCATAATCCTTTCAAAGGTCAGCCTTCTTTTTTCTTCCTTCTGTTGCTCACACTGCATTGGGTTTGGGTCCCGCCCGGACCCAACTCAAATCTCGCGGGAGCGGGCGGTATGAACTTTGCTGTGGGCGGGAGCGGGCGGCTAAAAAAACCCACTGCGGGATCGGGATGTATCCTAGCGACAGGATGTCAATAAATTATGTGGAAAGGAAGCCCAAAGAAGGTCTTTACAGCACAAAGACAAAGCAAGGCAAGTCTGACATTTGGAGAAGTTTCTCAATTATCCATGAATCTCTTTATTAATAGCCTATAAAATGATGTGTTTTCTTCTGCGGGACAGGAGAAGACACAAAATCAATGCATTTCTATTATTGTGCGGGCATAAATTCTCAAAGTTTTGCGGGAGCGGGCGGGAGTGTAACACACCCATTGCGGGTGCGGACGGTAATGGTCAGAAATTCAGCGGGAGCGGGATGAAGAAAACAGTCCCGCGCAGGGCTCTAGCTCACACCACTTCTCTGTATTATTATTTTTTTTCCCAATGACAGCAAAAGAAAAATATGGAAGATGAAAGAGAACAGGGGAGTGGAAGATCTTCTAGTTTTTCTCCAGCTCTCTCATGCATCACTGTGTAATCGAGCTCTCCACTTTTTTTTTGTTTTCATTCATTTGTATTCAGCTGAATTATATATTGCCATGAAAAGTGTTTTCAAAAGCCAAACTATCAGCACTTTATACATTCTTAATGTATCGACTGATATAGTGGTTGAATTCAAACTTAAATAAAAAGCATTTAGTGATGCTTTTTTGATGCTTTTTTTATTACATATGCGTAAATATCCATATTCTAAAATAATGAATATCTCCTACAGAAGTTAGAATTAAAATCAAATCATACTGCTTTCACTCTATCATGTAGTGGACCTGTCTTGTGCTAGAATATAGTGTCCTGTCTTGAAAAAGATTACTTTGAATGGCATATTAAAAATGTCAATGTCAAAGGACTTTAGGCCTTTTTTTCCAGCTAACGCTTGAAGATGTGTAACATATGTTTTGCACTCCAAAACTCATGTTGCCACCATCAGAAGTTGCTCAACATACACACCCTGAAGCTTGTTGTGCAAGTAAGCACTCTGTAACACTGAGTGAGAGAGCAATGAGCAGTGTGATCATGGAAACTAACCATTTTATTTTCATCTACAAAAATAATTTGTTGCATATTTTGTCTTGGTGATGCTGATTACGGATGTAATACCAGCCACTTAATCATTATTTTTTATTAATATGCATTTCTCTGTCCCCTCCAACACTGCAGCACGTGTTTATCTGTACATTAATCTTTAATTCAATTCAGTTATCTATATAGTGCCAAATCACAATAATAATCTCAAGGCTAAGATACAGCCCAATTCCAGTCACAAATGTTGCCTAGCTTGGGAAACCAACAGATTGCACAGAAACTTATTTTCAATCCAACATCCTGTCTTGAGCATGCACAAGGTGACAGTGGAAAGAAAAAAAATCTCTTTTAACAAGAAAAACCAGACCCAGGAAGATCTGCTTCGACTGGCTGGGGGTTGTGAGGACAGCAAAGAGGGGATGACAAGAACCAAGCCAAGCATACCTGCTGAGAAAGAAATACAAGTTAATGACAGCAATAATGTTATATTTACATGGAGTGTAAAGGAGAGCAAAGTGAGGAAAGGTGCATCATTGGAGGTTCCCAACAGTCTAAGCTTATAGCAGCAAATCTATGGGATGGTTTATGGCAGGGATACCCATATCCGGTCCTTGAGGATCGCTGTCCTGCAGGTTTTAGATGTTTCCCTGCTTCGACACTCTCGATTCAGATCAATGTGGGTATCCCTGGTTTAGGGTCATGTACGCCATCCGTAACTATAAGCTTCATCAAATAGGAAAGTTTTAAGCCAAAGGTAGAGAGTGTGCCTGCTTTCTGAACCCCAACTGGCAGCTAATTCCATAAGAGAGGGACCTGAAGACCCTGCCTCCAATTCTACTTTTAGAAACTCTGGGAACCTTAAGTGAACCTGCAGTCTGAGAGCAAAGTGCTCTGTTGGGAAAATATCCAACTTTGAGATCTTTAAGATATGATGGGTCGCAGTCATTAAGATGTGTGGAGCAGAATTTTGAATTCTATTCTGCATTTAACAAGGAGCTAATGGAGAGAAGCTAAAACTGGAGAAACATGAGCTCTCCTGTTAGTTCTCATCAGAATTTTTGATGCAGCCCAATAACTAAGAAAAACAGTAGTCCAAATCTACTAACTTACTAACTTAGTTATGTCGTGTAGTTTTTTATATTATTAAAAAATATTGTCAATGTAACAACTAATTTTGCAAAAACAGTTCAGCAGATCTGTATTAACCTAATTATAGAAAAGTGAATTATAATGATAATTATAATTATAATGTGGCTGCATTTTACTCTCAAGCACAATGAAGTTGTTGATAATGAGAAGCTTCCCTGGTTGTACAATAAGATTGATAAGAATCAAAACATTTCAGTCGCTTACAATTCCTCCATAGCCATGTAGGGATAATCCGGCATTAAGAGAAAACACTTCCTGGACACATTAAGTACCGATTACTTAATATATATTGTATGTATTTGAGTGGGTTTGTATTTTTGTATTAGAGAGAGGGACTGGAGTAGAGATCTATAAATGCTGGCTTTGCAGGTTTATAACAGACCCCATGGGAGCCATGAACAGGTCATAGTGTTGACAAGTTTGTGTCTGTGTATTTCATTTTCTGCCCCAAAGAGACTTTTCAACTATCATACATTTAGTGGCACTCAGACTTTAACTACTGCTGACCAAGCTTTTTTCTGTTCTATGTCCAGCTGACCTTTGCTTTCATTCTGTAACCTTATTTTACCAGTTTGGACCCCAGCCTGCTTTTACTGTTAAATCAACAAGGGACAGAAAGAGTAAAATATAGCATATTTCCACCAAGGTTGAATTAAAAAATTCTGGATCCACATTTGGGTCAGAATTTACACTTTATTCACTACCAAGATAGCAAATATATGAACAAATGAAATGTACAAATAAATGTACAAAAACTGACCACATAATAAGATGCACAAACATAGAAATTGTCATGAACCGTGAAGCACTGGACGCAGATGCAGGGTAGAAACAATAACCAGATTTTATTTATATAATGATTGTCACTTGAAGAGCAAAGCAATAGATTATGAATTCCTAACTCACTCTTCTCGATACCTATGGGGAGAAGAGTGAGACTATAAAACTTATCAAAAGAAAACTCTCTCCATGCTAGGAGGAAAAAACAAAAGGTTATATAAATCTTACAACTAAATTTATCCCTCTCTGAACCGTCGGCAACGAAACACTCTGGCAACGAAACAAGGGAAGACACAGACTAAATACGCCTGAGGGACCAAGGGGAACAGGTGGAAACACTTGGGAATCAGGGAAGACAATGAGACACATGACACGGGAGGAAGAGGAAGTTATCTGAAACGAGAGGAGTTGTTCATTTCAAAATAAAACAGGAAGTGACAAGACAATATACAAAACCCCAAGAGTCTCTGTGAGACCTGACAGAAATACAAAAACTGTATCAGGCACACACACCCACCCACACACACACTCACATGCATATGAGCAGACACCTGCACAGACGCAATGTTTTTTGCAGCCCTCACAGTGTACATCTATAGCAAGTTTTTTATTTTAAATGAATGGGTAAAGATCTTAATGTTTGTGTAAAATTGTGTGTGATTGTATATTAAATTCAGATAATTACTATAATGAGTCCCTTTTGGAATGAGTGAACCAACATTTGCCATTGTCCAACTCCAAATTGAAAAAAGAAAAAAGGGAATGATTGTGTTTGCGTATGTGCTTAAAAATGCGTATAGAGAGCTCTGTGATTCATACTGTTAAACACATGACAAGTAATGATATTAATCAAAATGACCCAATTATCTTTATCAGGAGACTCTCTTAACCACAGCTTCCTCGTTAACCTCACATTACAGGAAACAAAAAGTGTTTTTCTTAAACAGAAATTAAATGTTTGTTTAAGATAATTAAAACATTAGATAAAATGTGAAAAACAGGGCTGTTAAGCATTTGTCACTGAAGCTTAATCTGTTGGCTCATACCTTGAATATTCTACTCATGAAACATACATTACCCAGTGTACTTGGATGGCAACTACTGTACACTATTGTATGAACAGGATATAGTTATAGAGACAATGCAGTTAATGAGAATTATTATACTTACAGCTTGACAAGGCACAGTAAACACCAAATTCATAAAGTGTTGGTGTGAAATTTTGTGTCAAAGTTCAGGAAGAAAGCTAACCGAACCTCTGCTGATTATTCAAATCAGCAAAACCCCTGTTACTAAGAATTAAATAATAACATATTCAGAAAGAAAACACCTCCATAATAAAATCTGATTGCTATGTTCTTGTCTAATATCTCACCATCTCATGACCATAGCCAAAGTGGCCAAACAAAAGCTTCAGGAACACTCCCAGTGGGCAGCTTAACAAGTTGAGCTTTTATACTTGTAACTGCCCAGTTTCAGAATTACAGTAGATCAGACCAATGCTGCCTTTACAATTTGACACGTTTCAAGTTTCCTCTCCCAAAATGTGGTTGAGGCCATACAGTGAGGCATAACAAGGTCTTTTTAGTTCAGATCAATGATGTAATAAGTAAAGGTGAAAATGAATGGTATAAGAATGTGATCAGTATAGGAAAACTACAAAGTTGTTAATAGATGACACACATTAATGTTTGAAACTAAGCAGGACAAAGTAGCAAGCAGGTACAGGTTGTTATTCTCATATCATTAGAAGAGAAAATAAAGAAATTCAAAGGACAACCTCCCCTCTGCTGCAAAATAACATTTCAGAGAATATTTCCATTGCCTTAAAGTGGCAAAAACCCAATCCCCTGCGGAGATTGATGACTCTGACACTAGTCCTGCTGGACCTGAGTGCACAGGTAGGACGGACCACCAGTTTGAACTTAACAAGTTTTTGCAGTTTAGCATAAAGCATACAAGATGCATAGATGGATTCTGTTGTACATGAAATCTGTATCAAAGGCTTCTGATGATTAGGAAATTGTAGATTTATAGAAAAATATAGGTCTCTCAAGTTAATCATAATAATCATAATATGATAATTTAACAGTTTTATGCATCCATTTATTATAATAATTTAATAAATTATTATTATTATATTATAATAATATATGATATATTAAAACTGTTCAATAATATCAATTGTTCAATGTCTCATTCATTAGTGAGATGCATTTCTGCGCTAAAGTTTGTAAAGAAAAGGTTTGCTGGCTCTTGAGAAATCAGATTCCCTCATGCTAATGAGGGAAATGGATTTCCTGAAAAGGAAATCTTTACCTTCATTCACAATGAGATTAAATAATTTCAGAGAAATCTGTTTAGTGAGGTTTTTTTGCATTGAAACAGTGCAGTATAACAAGGGTAGATTTGTTGAATTTCCTTCATATCTGAAAGAAGTTAGCTAATCTCAGATATGAAACATGGCAAACTACTTTTTACTCTAGCTTTGAACTATTTTGACAGATAAATAATGGATGTGCTGGAATACACATGTATATATATATATATATATATATATATATATATATATATATATATAGTTAAATGATATATACATACATGTATAAATAAGTGCTGATCTCATATCAGAAAGTGTCATGAATTATACAGCATGTATTCTAAAGAGCTGTGAAGGCTGGGGAAGAGCTTCTGCAGAAGCCTTTGTTTTTCTGTAAACATCAGTGTTAAAGGCCCAATAGTCAGCAGTAACAGGGTGGAAGCCATTTTGGCACTGCATCCTCTTGTTGTGAGAGATGCTGTTACATTTAAGTGATTGTGATGGTCCTGGCTTGAAGGAAATTGATTTATTGGTTTGAGTCTCAATATGGAGTACTTCCTTGATATCACTTGCTAGCAGGGTTATGAGAGCACAACAGAGTTGAGAGAGAAACAATAATGGTTTACCTGATATGCCACTCTGTAGCTTGATATAATCTTAATAAATTCCATTGGAGCTATTTCTGCTATTTAAAAAAGCAGTGTTCACAGATTCTCTCTGTAGGACCATTGTACAGAAGAATATGAATTTATTCATCTGGTGTCAGGTGTGAAGCTTTGCTATAAAGTGCAATACTGCTGATGACTGCTAGTAATTGGCTTTAAAATGTTTATATCTCAAATAACTATCTAAAAAAACATAGACTTTTTTATAATGTTATAGTAGGTCAATATGGTGTCATCATCATCAAGTATGCTATTGCTAATTATGACAATAATTTTATCGTTGCAAAGACATTAGAGCTGGGCTGAGCGTATTGTCCAAAATCATCAATCAATATATCACATCGTATATCATTGTATTTTCAGACAGAATGACAATAAATGCTGTCAATCTATATATGAATTTTTAGGATTATTATTTTAATAACAGCACTATGCATTTATATATTTGGACTGTCAACCACTGACAACAAGAATCTGTAAGCTATCTCCTACCAGCTCTGCTCTCAGATACTGTATTTTGATACAACTGAACTCCTGGTAAAGCTGCCCTTTTTAACATGGTCTTTTCTGTTTCTGTTGTCGGACAGCACAAATGGAAATACACAAAAGTATCAGTACAATGTATCAATGTACAATCTAGTATCAGTGTACAATGTCTGCCATGGCATGATCATCCTGTGTTAAAATCACAATTATGTACACAATTATTACTATTGCTGTTATTTACTGTTATCAACCATTGTCTTTTCTATTGTCATTGTTAATACCTCTCCTCCTACTCTTACTCTTACAACTACTAATGGTAATAATAGTGATAATAAATCAGTTCTTCAGCTAGAAAACATCTGTATACACACAAGGTTTTTTTTCATACAAAGACTGGCTAAAGACAATATATTTGCATATACAGTGCATCTGGAAAGTATTCACAGCTCTCAACTTTTTCCACAATATCCTATGCCTTATTCCCAAATAGATTAAATTTATCTTTTACCTCAAAATTCTACACACAATACCCCATAATGACAAAGTGAAACAAGTTTGTTTGAAACTTTTATGGGGTATTGCAGATGTACTGTACAGTTTGTACACTAACAGATATGTAATATTTGATAATTTTTCCCAATACATAAATGATAAACAATATTTTTTCTCTGGTATATTTACTTGGGGGCTGCACGGTGGTGTGGTGGTTAGCACCGTCGCCTCACAGCAAGAGGGTTTCGGGTTCAACTCCCGGCTGGCCTTTCTGTGTGGAGGTTGCATGTTCTACCCGTATACACATGGGTTCTCTCCAGGTACTCCGGTCTCCTCTCACCACCTAAAAACAGGCATGTTAGGTTCATTGGTGACTCTTAATCCTCCTTAGGAGTGTGTATGGTGGATGGTCATTTGTCTGTGTGGCCCTGCAATGGACTGGCAACCTGTCCAGGGTGTACCTTGCCTCTCGCCCAATGACAGCCCCCCCGGGACCCTAAATTGTATTAAGCGGGTATAGAAAATGGATGGATGGATGTTTACTTGACTTCTCAGTATTTACACGTATATGGAAATCTGGTCATCACCACAGTATATGCATTCATAAGTGAGTTGAGCAAGCAAAGCAATTAAATTGAATATAGTGCTCAATACCACACAACTGAAATCATGAGAAGCTGAATTTGCAATGCCATGTAT
Organism: Leuresthes tenuis; assembly: GCF_036924035.1. Classification (NCBI taxonomy): domain Eukaryota; kingdom Metazoa; phylum Chordata; class Actinopteri; order Atheriniformes; family Atherinopsidae; genus Leuresthes; species Leuresthes tenuis. The sequence continues at coordinate 35,031,622 of NW_027325361.1, read as the reverse complement.
CCAAACTTGGCTCAGTAGCTTTCAGTTGTTTAATTTTTCAGTCTGTGTATTTTGATGAGAAATATTGATAGGCACAAAAAAATCTTTGCAGTTGTACACATATTGACAGATTATTCCATGGTATGCAACCTTTAACAGCTGCAAAGTGATAGAACTGGGCAGTAAAAGACTGCAAAGAAAAACTGCTTTCATTTGCAACTGACAGGCTGAGATTGGTATGTGTCTGACAATAATATTGAAAGGATGCCCACAGAGACTGCATTAATTTACTGCCACATGGTAGGGCTGACAATTTAGTTGATTTTCAGCTGCCGGGATGGACCATTTTAAACTGAGCTGGAGGATGAAGAGGTAGAGCTCCTGAGAATTATATAAAGGATGTAATGAGAGATAATTGCAACAGCCAAAAAAGGATCAAGCTTATTGGTAAAATTACCTCCACTCACCCTGTAGCAGGTCCCCAAACTCTTGCTTGAGCATTTTTACGTGAGATTTTTTTTTCTACTTCGACTGGCAGTAAGTACATTTTCACCATAAACAATGCAAGGCCCACTTTTACCAACAGCTGTGTTAGCGTCCATAAGTGTGTCCCGGTCTCCCAAAGATGCCTTTGCTCTTATTTATACGTACACATTTTTTCCTGCAACACCTCCCACAAGATTTTAGTGCAGGACTTATTATTCATGGAAATGCAAGTAGAGATCCATTCTATGTTATTGTCAGACACTTAAAATAATCATCTGTGACTTTCAGTTTTTAATACAAGCATTGTTATCACTGTAATTTCATACAGCACTTTTTTAAAAAGTTGCAAGTCAAGGCATTCTTGCTAAAAATCGCCAAATATCCTTATCAAGGCACCATATTTCACCCTATTCTTTTTCAGTGTTTTTCTCAGGGGGCTTAAAGGTGTAAAACAGTCACAGGAGCCCTGTTTTAAAGAGGCTCTGTGAAAAGGCTGTTTAAAACAATATAAGAAAAATATCCTTTATTCCCTCCTTTTATCTGAATTACTTTATTTCCATTTACATACAACAATTTATTGTATCACTGAAAGATGACCAGAAATATTTTGGTGCTTTATTTGGCAGCATTAGGAAATGGTTTACCAAATATATAATTTCTATCAAGGCAACCTTAGGGAATTTGCATACAGGAATGCAGGAAATGATTATTATTGGTTAATCTTGATATACCTGTCAATGTGGTTAAGCAGCAGTCTGAATGTTCTTACGGGAGGATCACATTGTTTGTTTATTTCTAAGCTGAGAAAGATGATAAAAACTTGACAAATCCAATCTATGCTTTGTTGACTCAGCTACTTAGACCGTAATAATGGTGTGGTTAAAGAAAAATAACTAAGGATCATATTACTGTCTTTGTTTAACAGTGAGGATGGCAGTGATTTTTTCCCAGTTCATATATAATGCTAGACAGCTGCACTAACACCAACAGTTACAGGGGTAATTTTCTGCTCTTTGGAGAAAAGTCTTTTCTTGGGCTGAATTTTCTGGGACAGCCAGTCCTGGAAAAATCTCTTTTCTAATATTTATTGTGGCAGTAATGGAGACAATAATACATGTTTCTGTATTATGCAGTGTATTATGCAACTTAGCTGAGACTTAACTTGACTGAGATAAAGAAGTTTATGTAACTTGATTATGTGTCTAAAATAGAGTTATAGGGTATGAGGTTTGTAATTGAGTTTCAGACAAAGGAAAGTAAAGGAAAGAAAGACAGAAAGAAAGAAAGAAAAAGAAAGAAAGAAAGAAAGAAAGAGAGAAAGAAAGATTTTTTTTATTTTGAAACAACCTTTATTCCAAAATCTTTCTATTTACAGTATTTATTTTTTCACAAACTCAAAACCAAGCTAAAAACACAAAAAAAAAACACGAAAAAAAAAATGAAAAAGACCAGACAAAAACATTTTTTAAAAGTTCAGGATCAGAGATTGTTCTCTGACAGAGCACAGGACATCCTTCACTCCCCATATTTTTACAAAGTCCTATGTTTTACCAGTCATTTTATAAAAACTGAAATCGATTTTTATGCGAGCTGCCATCAGTGCAGTCACCATAGCCACCACGTCTTCTGACCCCTGACCTCTGACCCTGTTCTTTCTGGTCGTCCAAATGGCCAACTTTGCTGTCCCTGAAACAAAATTTAGCAATTGGTGTACAGCCTTCTGTTTAGCACAATACCGTGGGTCAAAAATAAAAAGACTAAAAGAAAATACCTGACCTGGGAGCAGAAAGGACAGGCGTCCCCTGTGTTTGGATCAAGGTGCACCAGATACCTGTTCGTAGCTATGGCCCCGTGTACAATCCTCCACTGGAGGTCTCCTGTCCGTTTGTTGCCAGGATGTTTGTACAGGGACCTCCAACAGCCCTTCGGGGAAGCTCCCACGCCAAAAACCTCAGTCCACCTCGACACCTTCACCCCTGCCAGCGAGCGTAAGTTTAAGACCTTGACGCAGAGGAAGTAAATGTCTTTCTTCCCCAGAGTCTCAAGGTCGGTGGACTCGGAGGTTCCTAGACTCAGCAAGTCATTCTCCTCTGGCTGCCATTGTCCCACCGCTGGAGACACAGCCAGGGATGGAAAAACGTACTCACATTCATCATCCCATTGGTCAGATAGAGTCCGGTTTTCAGCAAATGCCCTGTGGCTTGCTGGCAGGGAAACACAAATCTTTTCCACCAGCCTGAGCAGCACTCTGGTGGACTTGATGTACATCTGGTCTGCCAGGTGAGGGACAGATGTTTTTAACAGATGGCCAAGTTTCACCAGTCCAGCCTCTCTCAGTCGAACTCTCAGGCTGGCAGAAGACAGAACCTGAGAGGTGATGATGGCGTTTCCAAAGAGTGGCTCTTCAAAGAGCCACATCCCCGGTGTGGTCCCAGTCTTCCTATTAGAGGTTAAAATCTGCCAGGCCTGGAGCACCGACCGGTAGAAAGAAGTCAGTCCGGTTAAATCCACAGCCTGAGGCTGTATCAGGAACAGGTGTCTGTCAAAGCCTAGACGTCCAGCTTTCCTCAGCAAGAGACAGGCAATGTCCGTCCATGGCAGACCAATAGACCTTCTCCAGAACACCCTCCCAGTTCTTCCTTTCATATTCCTCAGTCCCCAGAAAAACGCCTAAAACTGCACCAGCAGCCAGACTTTGGTCAGACTCTGGTACCTGTCCACCACCACTGTGTCCCCCACTGACCTCCTCTGCTACTGTCTGGGCCTCCTCTGCTCCTCCTGGTGTTTTCTCTGAAACAGCCGAGCTGTCTTCAGCTGCTGCCTCAGCTGCTGTCTCAGCTGGCTGCTCCTCAGTCTGTCTCTTGGAGGTTTCTCCTCCATCAGACTCTATCAGAGGGGCAGGGTTGCTCTCCTCATCTCCGGAAACCGCGGCAGTGTGGGAGCTTCCCTCAGCGGGCCTGTGAGGACAGGCGACCCGCTTGTGCCCCACATCCCCGCATTCGAAACATTTTTCGTGCTAGCATACACCATGTACAATCCGTCACCATGTCTGACCTTAAATGACACGTCCAGTGTTTGTGACGGACAGGTGAGGAACATGAACACCTTCCTGCGGAACGACTGGACGTGTCTAAGTTTATCGCTCTTGCAGCCTAAATCCACTGTTTTGAACCCGCTCGCCATTTTACCGAAGCGCTGCAGCTCCTGCTCAAGCGCCTCATTGGGGATGAACGGTGGAACACCGGAGACGGTGACCCGTGTGGAGGGCACGGCAAGCGGGGACACCTGCAGGTACAACCCGTTCACCGTCACACCACTCGCCAACAAATCGGCCACCATTCTCTCCTCTTTAACAAAGACCACTACTCCTTTGTTCATTCTAGAGGCGTGGGACAGGTTGGCGTGCCCAACCTGATCTCCCACAGCCAGGAGAACTTCCTCCACCGGCACTGCCGGGTCCAGCTGAATCCGCACCCCGTGCCGGATTGAGAGGGAAAGCATCCCCGAGGACGCCATCCCTGCCGTGAAACACGGCTAACCCTCCACCAAAACACACACAAAAAAAGAAAACCTACACTTAACTACGCAGACAAAAACCACAAATACTCACATCACAATCACACACAAAAAAGAGAAAAACAGTTAGAAAATGCTTTCAAAACTCTCAGCGAACTCACCACGCGCTCTCCAGACTAACTCCCAGCATGCACTCAGACAGGAAGAAAGAAAGAAAGAAAGAAAGAAAGAAAGAAAGAAAGAAAGAAAGAAAGAAAGAAAGAAAGAAAGAAAGAAAGAAAGAAAGAAAGAAAGAAAACGTCTCAAAGCCTTTTCACACAAAATGTAACTTGTAGCTTGGACAAACTTGCTGTTGCTGTTTGTGTGCTCTCTGGGTGTTTTGTTGTTCGTATTCGATGCATAAAGCACGTTGTTTGATAGAGACATGACAGCTTCACACATTTGTGTGTATGTGTGTGTATTGACAGTTCCAGATTGCTGTGAAATGCAGAGAGAGAGCAGTCTATTCCCTTTTCAGTCTGAGGCACACGAAACATCCATCACCACTGACAGAGAGGGGGTGGAGGGAGGAGAAAAGGGGAGGGAGGGAATAGTGACAATTGAAGAAATAATCTTAATTCTGAGGGGATTTTGTGTTTAATGGTTGAATACACATCAAGTTCCACTGGAGGGAGAAATGCTGTGGAAGAGGTAGTGGAGATGAGAAGATTCTGGTTTCCTTTGTATAAAGCTTTTCTTTTCTTTTCTTGAGATTTTCATGTCCCTTTTTCTTCGTTGTTCTCTCTATACCTGACCCCCAGACAACCTCTCAAACACTCACGCACACACGCACACACACCAAAGCTTTTAATTCAGTTCACTGGTGATCTCAAGGAAATGGAGTGGAAATGCTTAATGAAGAATTATCTTCACTTTCGCAGCATTTTTTTTAAAGTTGACCATTAGCCTTTTTTAAAAATATTTCTTTTCTTCATACCAAATCTTCCCTGCCCTCCTGTTACCGCTCTTAGCTCCCTTTCCATTTTCTTCCATCTAACTTCCATCTAAGCAGCAATGTAGGATGTTGTTTTGTTTCAGGTTGCATGTTGTCACTTGATGGGGGCCACAATCAGTCAGTTTTCAATTGTGTAGTCCATGACAATGTATAGTTTTCTAAACATAACTATATATTTTTGAACATCTAAACCTTATAATTCCAACCATTAGCAGGTGGTGGAAAAAGTAGAAAAGTAACAGTAGGTTGAACCAGCAATCTCACGCCTGAAGGCCAAGGTGTTCAGCCATGATCTTGTGGCCTATTCTAAGTATTTTCCATGTCATTTAATATCTTATGATGGCATGCAAAAAGCTGCACATGCTTAGAAATGACATGCATAACATGCCTGGAAGTACAACAATCATTATCACAACATTGTTATACAAGGAAATTTCCCCGTCTCTAAATACACAACAATATGTTCAATAGATTAAAGCCTCTAAGTCTAAGTCCTAACAGACAAAAGGTGACCATCTTTTGAAGACTGATCTTCAAAAGATTTTCTGAAGCTTTCAATCTGTCAGTGTTTGATACTCTACCCATATTGATGACAGCTTCTTTTGTGCATTTACAGGTCAGAAGAGAGAGTTTATTTGTTTCTCTGGTTTGTTGAACCTGGGAGCATTTATTTGAAATTTTTCACAAAAACTTTGGAATTTTCTCCGTAAAGTAAAATTTGTGATATGACTGATTTACAACAAAGTATGCATATACTGCTAACTAACTAATAAACCCTACTCAGCATATTTCTATTTAATCATGTTTTAAAAGCCTGATCAATAAACAAAATTTACAGGTTTTACACAACAGAATTTGGGTGAGAATATCATGAACTCCTCAACATCCCAGGTAGAATTACTGTAAACAACTGACTCTTGATTCTATGATCTACCACAATCCAGACTATTTTAGCTGTCCAAAAGTCCCCTTGGGCCAGCTCAGACAGCTAAATTGTTTCTTTCAAGTGTAGCTGCTCTGAAGCTGTTGAGTTTACTGACTCCAACCAGCTTATCTTCTTCTCCACAGAGCCACTCTGTAGAACAGTATCACAGAAGAAAGAGATTACTCTGTAATTGTGCTCTTGACTTGAAGAGATTGCTCAAGCCATAATTGCAGATCCCATTGCTTGGGGTAAATCATGCTAAATCGAACGGGCTTGCCTGATGCTACTTTACTTGACCTACTCAGTCCCTTACTCAGTTTCTCCAATAATACCTGATTTTTCAAGCATTAAGGGATCACTGAGGATCACTTCCTCAATGCTTAAGTGACTGTTAAATTAGATTTTAAAAGAGAAGTCACAAGTACGATCTTGTTAAACATGGAGAAAACATTATTCTGTGAGTACTCAAATAAATGACTTCAACTCTAAACTCTCTGCTCTCTCAAAGTGTAAGTGAGTGGATTCCACAAACATAATTATATGTAGGGAATATATACCATACCAAAGAAATAATTAAATTTTAAAATAAGTAAGCTTTAACTGCCCTCTATAAAATAAGCTGCCATGACTTAAGCAATGACACAAGGCAAGATATACTTTAGCTACTGACATACTGTGTAACTATGTTACAACTAGAATGTTGAAATTTGTAGTCCATTTTCTTTATACCCAATGTTAACCTGGATTGTCTGTGTAGATATATGGGTCTAACGGCATTTGAAAATGGGCCTTGTATTAACAAGTGTAGGACTGCAAACCTTTTCTCAAACTTCTCCAATTCAAAAAGGTCAAAATCAAAATCTTGTTTACATAAAGGGTGCCAAAAATAATCAAGGAATGAAAGCTAATGGTGGTGAAATAATTTTCCGATAAATACTGGATTGAACTGAAATGTTGAGAATTTGATCATTCTATTTACATGGATAGGCAATGTCCAGTGGCCTTAAGGTATTTAGATTTTTTTTAAAATTTAAAAACGAGCAATGCCTTTTGGTAAATGCTCTGTGAAAACATTTCAAGAAGTCAATTTCACAGCAAAACCTCTGGTGTTGATATCTACACTGGAAAAGTGTCTATGTTAATTTTGTCCATGTAAATACCCATAGACGTTATAAAGGTTGCAAGCTGGAAGTTTTATAAGTCATTATGATATAAATAAAAGTGTATTCAAATGGTTTGTATCATGTATGTGGTTCATAAAAAAATTAATTGAATTGCATGTAAATACAATCTGCTGAAAATAATTCCAACACTACTGAACTTTTGCCAGTTTGTGTATTTTGCATATAGGGTGGACTTGCCATCTAAATATGCTACAAAGAAAAGAATTGCAACATGCTATACATGAAGCACGCCATCTTCCTACTCCTCTAAACACTGCACCATCACCTCTTAAAAACCTCACAACATTTTTTAGGTGCCAAACATTTTTTAGTTGTTTAAAACTAAATAAATTCTAAAAACTTTAATGCAGACTTTGTCACATTTTCAACCTGGTAAAGTTGTTCCTTTCATTACAGCTTAATGAAAAGCTGTGAGACTGTGTCCTTAAGTGATTTTTTACTTCTTGTGCAACAATAAGAAAGTCATGCCCACAGACATGTCACACCATGAACCTGAGCGTATAACTAACTAATCCTTCTTTTAGTCTATCCTAAACCCGATGATGAGCTATTTTTTGCTCTCCAAAAACCAATTAAAGCATAGATAAGCTTCTTTTAAACTAGCGGAATAGAGGTAACCCCTCACATTCACTAACAAGATAAATCTCCCATGACCCACTTCCTGTCTTTGCAGATACATGATGGTGTCATTATTATACTTAAACCTCCATATTCTACAATGTGAAATACTTACTTTTCTCACTTTATGTATGTCTTCAATCTCCCAAGTTTACATTTACACTGAGTAATTGTGCTTGCTAATTGTTTTGTCATTATGATTTGACAGTGCATTGCTAATCAGTGGTAATTTGCCTGTTTTGTCAAGTTTAGCTGTAATGTGAGCATTGTAAAATACTGTGGCATTTGTGATCCTTGAAATAATGTACATAGACATAGACGCTGCATCGACAGTAGAAGGGCGTGTCTAAAGCGCGGCTTGGTACAGGGCCAGCAGTGGCAGCGGTGCATGAATTTAAGAAGGAAAAAGGTACTCCTCAATCTTAAAGTAGAATTATTCACTGAATTTTGGACCGATTTCCAAACGTATTGATTTGTTAAAAACGTCACACATGTAGCTAAGATACAGGGTGCTTGGACACTTTAAATATGCTGGTTGTCTTCCAGTGGACTTGCTTCAGCATTTCCCTGAAGCTGAAACTCATTCTAATGTTGTGAGTATGTGCGTGTAATATTCTTCAAACACATGAGACCATCATGGGAGCTGGAGGGTGTAGGTAAAAAGTGATTCTGGTCAAATTGCCTGATGACAGATCTAAATTATGACGCTGGCTCAAACGCTAGTTGGTAACCATGGCAACGGAGACTCAACTGTATTTCACTGTTTATTTATCACAACGGTAAGACAGACAAAACATGAGTGATATCATTTATTTTAACTTATTTGGTGAATTTGATAACTTTGAAGTCTAGAAGTCTTCGTGGCGTCGGACAGTTTACGCCTCCGCGTCGTCCATTAATTTCTGATAATGGACACCTCGTCGGGCATTATCCCTTACATATTTCCTATGGCGTAACCACGCATTCTTTGGGGGGGTCGTGTCCCCCCCAATATTGAGAAAATACCAACCTGTCCCCCCAATATACAGAAGAAAATATGTAAAATGCATGTTCTCCTTTTATGAACCCTGTCAAGGGATCGGTCTCTTGTTATGTCTTATTTATTTTCAATTTATTTCCGTGTGTTACCGTGGTAACGGCTGCGCCGCGGTCGCCGTTGTTGATGCTAACACTCTAGCCAATGAGAGTGACCCACCGTGCGCGCCACCGGGCGCGCCGCCGTCTCAGCAGCGGCTCTCGTTAGCTTTACGTTGGACTTCTACTTTTGACGGAGCCACTGCTCAACCGCGCCAAGCTCAACAGAGCAGATTGTACCAGAACAGGAAATCCAACACAGAATCAACAAAATAAACTTCCGCCCCCTTTCAAAATAAAAAAACTTAAAACAAAAATAACATTAGACTATTAGACTTTTCATTGTTAATGCACATTTTGAGACATTGACACAATAGAAATGAACCTGGACTTAAAAGTCCTCAGCACATTTTTTGTTAAAGGAAAAGTCTGTACTTTGTTACATCATTAGTTGTCCTTATTAAAATATTTCCATAAACATGCTTTGGGTATTTGGTCGTTTTCCATTGGAAGCTGTCCTATTTGCTACAGTACTACTGTAAGAGCATAATTGTAATTGGTAGGTGTGTTTAAGGTCAGTAAACAGTAAGCAACTAACCAAAACAAAGTGGGGGGGCAGTCACTGTCTCGGAGAAATTACACTATTCCTTTAGATGTGAACTTACATGGTCAATGTAGTCCTCTAAACTATGTTCTAAATGTCCAATTTTTCATATATAAATAAAGAATTGTAGATAATGCACTTAACAATTTTGTTTTTCTTGGACCCCCCAATGTCTAAACCATGGTTACGCCCTTGCATATTTCCATCCATCTTTCCACTAGGACCACAAACTATGCTTTGCCTGCTTCTCCCACTGTTCTAAAGGCCAGACTTAGTGAAGGTCTTGCTAGAGTGGAGAGTCTGGAGCGCGAGAAGGGGAAAAGCATGCTCCGGGAGCGAAGGGTGCAGAAAAATGCTCTTCTCAAGGATCTGAGGATGGAAAAACCTCATAAATGAAGAGCTGAAAGTTAGACTTGAATGCTACTCGGGTAAAATGGAAATACTACCGATAATTTGAATACTTTATATAGGTTCTTTCAGAAGATCTGAATATACCTGAACGTTTTCTGGGTTCTTTTCGTTCCATCTATGTCTGTCTGTCATGTCTGATGTTTGACAAACAAACCTTGTGAAAATAGCTTGACAACTGAGTGATTTAAGATCACTTTTATTGTGTAGAAACACCATTCCTCCATAGATGTAATAGTAGGATCGAGAGGCACTGTACCAAGATGGCCGCCCTGTAGGTACACCCTCTAATGAGCGGCAGCAGTCAATTCGGCGTCCATGTATATATGTCCAGAGTGGTGTAAAAATGTGCAATATGAAATCATCATTATCCAAATAATTAGCCTGCAAGGCACTAAGTTCTCCAGTCACTCTTGAAAGTAGCAAACAGAATACTAAAAAAAATATGCCTTTTGTACTAGATAAGCAGTAACTTGCAATTAAAAATTTCAAGCAGCTCAACTAACCAGTTTATTTTCAAAAATACACAGTATGTAGTCATTGCGCTCGATGGGTGCCGCGTGAACTGATTGTTTGTGCTGTAGCTCGCGATCTGATTGGTTGTTTTTGAGGGTGGCCTCCCAGGCTGAGCAGCCATATCAAACTTCTGGGTCATGTAAACCCGTCCAAATAAATATTAAAATCAATTTCTGTCCTGGTGCCATTTTTCCATTTAAATTTTTTTTTATCTTATCCTAAAATTGAAATATGAAAAAAACAGGCATTTTTGTTGGTGTTATAATGAAATTCAAAAAACAAAATAACCAGTCAATTTTTCATTATTTGATTTTTGATTGGCAGTTGAAAATGGAAAGAACAAATGATACACTGATTCATAAAAGCATAATTTGAATTTGAAGATAGTTGTTTTTTTTTACTCTCTGATGCCATTAGTACAGTATCTCAGTATTAGTGCAGAAAGCATAGTTGCCTGCAGAGAAGAACAAAGTGAGGAGACGTATGTGGTGGGTTGGTATTGCAGGTCAAATTTAAATCCAGACAATAGTTTGCATCCTGTTCACCAACAAAGCTGGTCTACTGCACTATATTGTGCAGAAATGTGATTCCTTTGTTCTGCCATGGGGGCTTCTTAATAGGTTAATTGCCCCATGTGTTCATGCCAACTCACAACTTTCCAGACCGCTCAGACCACAGTAAGCATCCCCCTGACTGTCTAGCAGTATTTTCTTTCTTTTGCTGTGTCTGCATTGTGCTTCGGCTGTATCTAACAGCCTCTGGCCCACATCTCCCTCTCTAACTCTGTCTGCCTACTGTATTTCTCTCTACCGCCTCAAGTTCACGTCACACCATAACAGGTTTAATCTAAGTCAAGGGTTAGATAAAGAGCAGTAGAAGGGACTGAAATGAAACAGGAGAGGATCCTCTTTTTCATTTTACTCCCTCTCCGTACAAGTGCTTGTAGATTTTGATGCAGCATTGCGTCAGCACCGCAGGTCTCTGCCCTTAGCCAACCACTGCACGCATCCTGTTTCTTCTTTAATAGACTGTATGATAGACTAAAATAGTTTGTATTTGCTAATTTATGCGTATTGTATAAAATGTTGACCGTCGTCTATGCATTCAGAGACTAGGATACTAACATCTGTATCATCTATATCATATAGTGAGATACTAAGTGTTTGGGCCAGTGGGTCGAGCAAAAGGGATATGATGATATATGGCAAGACACACATCCCAGAGGTTATTGTGGGAGCATGGTGCATCCCAATGATAAAGCTGATAATGCACCAACGGACTATGCTATGTCCCTTTTAACCCAATCATAACTGCTGATGGCAGACCCTGCAATCTGGACTTCTTTGATTGGATGGAGGAAAGAATGATGTGCATGTAAGCTTTTCCAGTGAGTTATTGTGTCCCCTTATTGTCTTTAAGAATACACAGGAGTACACAAGATACTATCCGGATTCATCCTTCAATCAAACAATTTGATACAAAGCTGAAATGTAATTGTAGACTTTTACAAATCAAGGGCATGTGTGTGACAAAGTCCTTCCTCTTCTTGAAATGCTTTATCATCTTCTAACAAATAGGAGTATACACACTTACTGTATATATAGGAGTACACACATAGGAAGATAGGAACACACAAAATAGGAAGACTTCTATTCCTATAAATCTTGCATAACGATGCTAGTAAAATGCATGTTATGCCGTCCATGTCCACTATAATGTCAGTATAACTATGTATTCTTCCTATGTCACCATACAAATTTCCCAGTTCATTTCATCCATTTTCTATACCCGCTTAATCCGTCGATTGGGTCACGGGGGGGGCTGGAGCCTATCCCAGCGGTCATCGGGCGAGAGGCAGGGTACATCCTGGACAGGTCGCCAGTCCATCACAGGGCCACACAGAGAGAAACAACCACACACACGCTCACACCTAAGGACAATTTAGAGACACCAATTAACCTGACATGCATGTTTTTGGATGGTGGGAGGAAGCCGGAGAACCTGGAGACACATACACGGGGAGAACATGCGAACTCCACACAGAAAAGCCCCAGCTGGGAGTTGAACCCTCTCGCTGTGAGGTGACAGTGCTAACCACCACACTACCTATATGGGTGTTTGGATGAGCTAGCGTTTTTGTTAGCATCATCTCAGTGTGTTTGTGTCTGTGTAGTAGTTCTGGGAATAGTAGAAAACACTGCTCCAGTAACTTGCAGCATAATTCTCTGTACCAGGGAAGCCATGCCCGATTGATTCATTTCTGTGGAATGATGTCTTCCAATGTTTGAAGAGGATGAAATAGTAAAGTATTAAGCATGTCATAATGTTAAATAAATAAATGAGAATTAGAAAAAAATAGACTAATATTTCCTGGTCAAACTAACTAACTAACTAACTAACTAACTAACTAACTAACTTACGGGGACTTTGAAATCAACATTGCTTTTTCTTATATTTATATGAAAATGTGAAAATTCTATGAAATGTGATGATGGGTGCCAGTGGTTAGAGTTACAGATACTCTTGAGTGTTTATTATCTCCTTTTTACTTGTCTTATCCTTTTTTACCAAAGCATTTTATTAATTCTATCTTGCACTACTTCTGTTTCCAGCTGAGTAGATTTTACAGAGAGTTTTATTGTTTTGTTTTGTTTTAGCACGTTTTTATCTTTTTATCCTTTCATCCTTTTATTCTGTTATTTATTTTCCTGCTATGTAAAGCACATTGAGTTGCACGTATGTATGAAATGCACTATACAAATAAAATTGCCTTGCCTTGCCAAGGTAGACACCCTTGGTGGAGCTAGTCAGTGGAAATAAAGTAAATAAATGACTAAAGTAGTAATTTGGTCAGCTCCAATTGCACAAAAACTTCAGAATTGATACACATGCTGACATGTGTAGCATCCATATTTACTTCACTGTAGACTGTTGATTCTGGAGTCTGATGGCAGCCATAAATTACGATGTGAACAACCACAAAAGAAAAAATCGGAATTGAGCGTTAAGACCTGCAATGTGAATGCAGACTTTGACAGCTTCACAGTGACAGTGAGACCCTGGTAATTAAACAGGTGTGACTGTGCTTCTTTGACTTATTTACAAGTTATAGTCGATGCCGAAGATTGCCATTTTCTGTGGCTCTGGAATGCCTCCGCCATGTTCTGTTGTATTAAGATGTTGAAGTGCTCATTTAATGTATTTCTGTGAGAGCAGGTGAAGAAGTCTGTTGACTATGACACAGTAAAACACTGTCCTCTGCAATATTTGTATATAAGGGAGCAAAAGCTGCCTCATGAATGTGAACAAAGTGTATACTGTATATATACAGTATATACTGTAGTGGGAGTAATTTAATTAGTTATAGTACTTATGTTCTGGTGATCTGAGGTATGACTAGTGTCTGAAACCTTTTTGTGCTTATTGGTGGCCATGCTTTCCTTATGAGTACTATTATAAACATATTCAAAGGAATCATTAGGTATCCTTAAAGTCATGTTTGCACAGAATTTAATGGTCAATATATAAGCTACATCATAGATTTTTATGTAGTATGCTTTATAAGTCTTTTTATTATGTTTAAATTTCGAATTCTGGGATTAATCGATTAACAAATAGAAAATAAAAAAAACCTACACTTGAAGCCAATATTAATGCTTTATTTCAGTTTGATTGATTTTTGTTTCATCCCTGTTGGCTTCTGCAGTACAAGACAAGCTAAGTCTAATGAGAAAGCAGCCTACCGATGACCTCTGCAAGCTTCATTGTTCACTTAATGTTTGCCTTGCAGGTCATAGCAGTCTGCCAAGAGTCCCAGCATGAAGTAGACATAAATACAGTGCCTGAAAGCTTTATACATGATTACATCTGCTATTCATAGTCATGGAAAGACTCGCCTCAGTTTGTAACTTTACTGTCAGGCTGGGGGAATAAGGCTATCATCATGATGAAATAGTTTTTACACCTTAAGGTGACAATTAACATTGCCTAATGGCTACTGTGCTATGTAGTGGTTATGTTTAAAAGGTAGCCGCTGACACTGAAGGTTACACTAGCAATTGTGCTTCTCCAAAACCAGTTCAGGGGAAAAGAGCCCCCCCTCCCTTTTTTTAATACTTCTTTACACTTTAGATTTCATCTTCCTTAGTCATGGGTGTACTTGTTCATGTAAAGGCCTTGACAGCAAATGGTTTGTGCAAGGAAGCCATGCAGTTAGCTATAAACTGTACAATGAGCACATGACTTTCATGCTTGGTGAGTCAAAGTCAGATAAGTCTGCCATTGTTCACTGTTTAAGGGGTTTTTGTTTAGAGATGTTTTTGGGGCATATCAGCCTCTGTGGTTCAGTTCTTGTTGTCATGTACTGTACTTTTTTTAGTCTTCACACATAAAATTGCCAGTCCGGTATTTTGAGCTAAAGCTGTACCTCTGAGCCTATTTTGCTTTACACTTTTTACTTCTTCTTTTTTGTTATCTGTCAACCCTTTTTGCTTCAAATGTTACATTTTAAATATATTTACCCTTAACATAGCATCAATATTATTTGCTACGTGTACACATCACAGAGTAATGCCATGCAGGATTAAATCGAGTAAAATAAAATCTGTGTGCACTCATTGTTCTCATTTGACTAGTTTACAATGAACCTTTATGGAAAATCATCCTTCAACAAGTACCAAAGTTTGCAGCATATACACTATATTGCCAAAAGTATTCACTCACCCATACAAATGACTAAATGAGGGTGTTCCAATCACTTTCATGGCCACAGGTGTATAAATTCAAGCACCTAGGCATGCAGACTGCTTCTACAAACATTTGTGAATGAATGGGTTGCTCTCAGGAGCTCAGTGAATTCCAGCATGGTACCATGATAAGATGCCACCTGTACAACCAGCCCAGTCATGAAATTTCCTCACTACTAAATATTCCACAGTCAGCTGTCAGTGGTATCATAACATAGTGGAAGCGATTGGGAACGACAGCAACTCAGGCACGAAGTGATAGGACACGTAAAATGACAGAGAAGGATTCCAGCTTTGTGGAAACAGGTTGGGGATGGCCCCTTCCTGTTCCAACATGACTGCCACCAGTGCACAAAGCAAGGTCCATAAAGACATGGATGAGTGAGTTTAGTGTGGAAGAACTTGACTGGCCTCCACAGAGTCCTGACCTCAACCCGATAGAACATCTTTGGGATGAATCAGAGCTGAGACTGTGAGTCAGGCCTTCTGTCTAACATCAGTGTCTGACCTCACAAATGCGCTTCTGTAAGAATGGTCAAAAATTCCCATAAACACACTCTTAAACCTTGTGGAAAGCTCACCCAGAAGAGTTAAAGCTGCAAAGGGTGGGCCGACGTCATATTAAACCCTATGGATTAAGAATGGGATGTAGTTTAAATTCATATGCGTGTGAAGGCATGAGCGAATGCTTTTGGCAGTATAGTGTATGTCTTTTAAGATCACACTGCAGTCAGCACATTCATTGTGAGAGTATATGTGAAAATGAGGAAGAGTGAAGAGAAAGCTCAGAAGAGTGAGAGGATATGATTTGAGAGGTGTAGAAGCTATATAAGAATGGGAGTGTGGGTTGGAATAGAAGGAAGGATAGTTGCCAGGGTTACGGTCAGGGTTGTGACCCCTGATGTCAATCCTATCCATTTGGAGCATATTGCAAAGTAAGAGGATTAGATTTTTATGGAGATGGCTTTAATTTGCTGGAACTCTATCTCCTGTTCCTCTCACATCCTCTCCTGTCTCTCCCCTTCAGGATCAACAAGATACTAATTTTCATGAAGTCAATTTGTCATAAGTCACATATAAAATCACGTATTTTCTTTTTGTGTCTGTACATGGATTTCAGACTGAAGTAACAGGGAGGCTGTTATCAGGGGGGAGCTTAGTTGGCTCCATTTTATTGTGTTACATTGCTCAGTTTTAATGTGGTGCACACATTGACCTGTAAATTTTGATTGTACTTTGATGCTGCCTGATGTAATCTACTCCATGTGAACACATTTATCTTTTTTCACTCCATTTACACTTGTTATCAATATTGGAATTCTGAATTTACAGTTGGACAAGTGTATATAATCTGAATTTGGACTAACATATGCTTAAGTGATTTTTGAATGGTGGTTAATATGTTTAGCTAGTGTTTGCTAACAGTGTTCACTGGTCTTATTCAGAAAGCCTGTAAGCATCCAGTGCTGGTCAGTGTTGATCAAAATAACAATGTGTTAAATTTTACTGAAAACTATGTTAAATTGATTATCATTGGAGGCTGATCAGAGCACTTTCTGTTTGTTCGTTATTAACAACATCATTAGATATTATCTGCTTCCTCCTCCTGCTATCAAAGAAGATCTGACCAAGGATCTTGATCACAGGATCAGTTGGACTATCATGTTGTGTCTGGCAAAGGGAAATTGGCAATTAATCCTTTTATGCCAGAGGTTTGCAGATCAGTACCTCTGTGGATGACGCATGTGCATGCTCCAGAACAATGTTACAACAATGTTACAATGTCAATGTTATTGGCTTCGGTTTTGACACTTGAATATCACAAAGTGCCTTCCAATTTAGTTTGATTTAGTTGAATTATGCATATAGACTTCTCTTGAGGAAATAGAGTGGCATTACATATTCAATTCTATAGCCATATTTTATTTGTCAGATGAGCTATTTGATAGGGGGATTGTGCTATTTGACATTATGAGGAAATCGTTTCTTTCTACTGACATTATTATTGCAGATTGGACATTATCAAAACCAGAATTTACAACATAGAGCTGAAAATATAATGACTGAATTTATATCCTTAGAAGTTACAAATCTATGCAAAATATAATTTCTTCTATTATTTGTAATTCACCAAATACATTGCATTTTCTTAATTTCTAAACTAATTTCTAAAGATTCGGAACAGCTCAGATTTAACCCTTTCATGCACAAATTATGAAAGCCTCAGTCAAGTATTTTTGTCTATCTTTAGGCATAAAGATAACACATTACTATTATATTTTCAGAGTTACTGAAATGTCACATGGAATGGACATTGTGCATCTGAGGAACAGAAACAGGAAACGGGATGCCTTAACGTCCACTTTAGTGATCTATGTGCAACTTTGACAAAAAAAAAAAACATTGATTATGATAAAGAATATATTTATTTATTTATATTTCTCAAGTGGACATCGTGCATGAAAGGGTTAATAATGAGTGAGAGGATAGTATTACCATTTTTCAGCAAAACCACATCTTTTGTAATTTAAGGGCAGGATTCCTTTCGTAATGCTCAAATGTTGTACTGTTGTCCATCAAAACTGGTTTTAGGGAAACAATTATATTAAGATTATTGTAAAATACTTGAGCTCCTTAACTGATATAATTCAATTAAATGCAATTCAGTTTTATTCTTATTTCAACAAATCTCATCTCAAGATACTACAATAATACAGTCCAATTCTAGCCAATTGTAATTCAATTCATGATAACAATAATCCACATTAAGCGAGTATAGAAAATGGATGGCTGGATGGATAATAATAATTCAATCAAATCCAATGAATTAAATTCAAAATTAGTCCAATTCATACATACAGAGCCAATTCATAGATTGGCCCGAAACTTCTCTTTGGTCCAATCCCTTGTCCTCAACGTGCCTGAGGCGACTGTGTACCTGTTGGAACAGGGAAACACAAGTTAATGACCACAATAATGACAAATGTACATAATATCATGAGAAATTAAAAAGGGGGAAAAAGAGAAAAAAGTGAGAAAAAGTGTGACAGATGAGGTCCCCCAGCAGTCTAAGCCTATAGCAGCTTAACTATGGGATGTTTGAGGATCACCTGAGCCATCCCTATACTTATCAATATCAAAAAGGTTAATCTTAAAGTTAGAGAGGGTATCTGGTTCCTGGACATAAACTGGTAGCTGCTTCCACAGAGAGGGGCCTGATAACTGAAGGCTCTGCCTCCAATTCTACTTTTAGAAACTTTGGGAACCACAAGTAAACCTGCAGTTTGAGAGCAAAGTTCTCTGTTAGGAAAATATTTTACAATGAGTTTTTTAAGATATGATGGAGCTCGGTCATTAAGAGCCTTATATGTGAGGAAAAGAATCTTTAATTCTATTCTGAATTTAGCAGGGAGCCAATGAAGAGAAGCTAAAACTGGAGAAATATGATCTCTCCTGTTAGAGCTCATCATAACTCTGGCTGCAGCATTTAGGATAAGCTGGAGGCTTTTCAGAGAATATATGGGACAGCCCAATAATAAAAAATTACAGTAGTCCAATCTTGAAGTAACAAATGCATGGAGCAGTTTCTCTGCATCACCCTGAGACAGGATGTTCCTGATTTTAGCAATATTACGAAGGTTAAAGAACGCAGTCCTAGAAACCTGTTTTATATGTGTGTCAAATGATAAATTCTGCTAAAAAATAACTCCAAGGTTTCTCACTGTTGTACGAGAAGCCAAGCAATACCATCTAGAGTAACTATATAACTAGATATTTTCCAAAGATAATGACTTCACTTTTGTCATCCAGGTCTTTATGTCTTTAAGACATGCTTGTAGTCTGACCAACCTATTGTTTTAATCTGGTTTCATAGATAAGTACAGCTGAGTATCATCAGCATAGCAGTGGATATTTATGCCATGCTGTCTGATAATGTTACCTAATGGAAGCATGTATAAAGTAAAAAGAATCGGTTCAAGCACAGAACCCTGTGGAACTCCATGACTTACTCTGCTGTGTGAGGAAGATTCTTCATTTACAGGAACAAACTGGAATCTATCAGATAAATATGACCAGCCCAATGCAGTTCCTTTAATCCTAATAACATGTTCAAGTCTCTGTAACAGAATGCTGTGATCGATCGTATCAAATGCAGCACTGAGATCCAACAGGACAAGCACAGACACAAGTCTGCTATTGGAGGCTAAGAGGAGATCATTGGTAACTTTCACCAGTGCTGTTTCTGTGCTATGATGCACTCTGAATCCTGACTGAAACTCTTCAAACAGATTATTTCTATGTAAATGATCACAAAATTGAGCTAAAACAATTTTTTCAAGAACTTTAGACAAAAAAAGGAGATTGGATATAGGTAGATAATTAGCCAACACTTCTGAATCAAGAGTAGGTTTTTTAAGTAAAGGTTTATTTGCAGCAACCTTAAAAGCCTGAGATACATATCCTGTCAAGAAAGACAGATTTATCAAATCCAATATGGAAGTGTCAATTAAGGGGAAAACCTCCTTGAACAGTCTGGATGGGATTGGGTCTAAAACACAAGTATGATGGTTTAGAGGAGACTATTGCTGTTGTTAGCTCAGAGAGATCAACTGGGCAGAAGCCGTCTAAATACAAATCAGGTTCTCTAGATCTATAGCTGTACTGCTGTACTTGATGATACATCAGTGACAATAGTGGAAAGGATTCCATTAATCTTCTCTCTAATAGAAACAACTTTACTGGTAGAGAAGCTCATGAAATCAGCACTACTGAGAGTTAAAGGAATAAATGGCTCAACAGAGCTCAAACTCTTTCTCAGCCTGGCTACAGTGCTGAAAAGAAACCTGGGATTGTTCTCATCCTCTTCTATCAATGATGAATAATAAACAAGTCTAGCTTTACGAAGGGCTTTCTTTTATATTATTATCTTTCCAGACTAATTGAGATTCTTCTAAATTAGGGGAACACCATTGTCTCTCCAACTTTCTTGCAGTCTGCTTTAACGCACGCAGCTATGAATTATACCAAGGAGCCAGCCCCTTCTGACGGATTTCCTTCCTTTGCAGAGGGGCAACATTATCCAGTGTTGTACACACTGAAATTGTAGTGCTGTCAACAAGTCAAATTGTACTGGAGTAAAGTTTATGTAGCCGTCCTCTGTCATATCTGCACATGGCAGTGAAGAAAAGGATGATGAAATAAACTCTTTAAATCTGGTTACAGCATTCTCTGATAGACACCTTCTATATGTAAAATTCTTCTCAGAAGCTGTATAGTCAAGTAATGTAAACCCAAAGGTTATAAAAAAAATTATCAGATAAGACAGGGTTACGAGGGAACACTGTTAACTATTCACTCACAATGCCATAAGTCAGCACAAGATCAAGGGTATGATTAAGGCAGTAAGTAGGTCTGTGAACACTTTGAGAAAACCCAATAGAACGATAATATTACTCCATTGTGATGATGAAGATCCTTATATCAAAATATGTCATTACTGATCATGGCGAACAGTATTCTTTTTCTCATCATATAATCTAATGTACAATGTTGGTTGCAGTTTGACTTGCAAACAACAGCATTGTCACACCGCAGTGAGGTCAAGTGGGTTTTTGTCCTGTTTCCATGCCTTGTCTTGTCATTTCCTGTTATATTGTGAAGACCGTACCTAACCCAACATGCCACTCAGCTCCTGGTGAAGGCTATAGTCATCTCCTGCCTTGATTACTGCAACGCTCTCCTAACTGGTCTCCCAGCCTATGCTGTGAAACCGCTGCAGATGCTCCAGAACGCGACGGCTCGTCTGGTCTTCCATCAGCCGAAAAATGCTCATGTCACCCCTCTGTTCTTTGAGCTCCAGTGGCTACCCTTAAGCTAGCATAAAAAGCTACACTTTATGCTTCTCTGTCATTTCGACGGTATAGCTACAGCGTCGATGTGGACCCCTACGCCATAGGCTGACGTGCACCTCCAAAAAAATGTAACGATACGTTGGGTTGACACGGACCGTAAGGGCTGTGCTTGGTCCGCTCAGAACGTAATTTCCGGCAGTTGCATTTTCCAGTCTTAATGGCTGTACACGGCGAAGAAGCTCGTCAAATCGACCCTTTGACATTTGAAAGTATTGAAGGTGCATTTGTTCATCCAGGTCCCTCAGCGGGTGAACCAGCCTCAACCAGTTTAGTCGTTGTACAGACCATCTCCACAAACGTCTTCTCTGTCGCCTGCGCTTCAACATTTGCAATATAAGCATTTGTTCTTCAATGTTGATGAGCTCCAACTTCAAATACAGCTGTTCCACCTTGGTTGCCATTGTTTACTGTTGTTAACTCTGACTGGAAGAAAAAGCAAGGATTTGGCTACAACCCCTGAAACCACACAAACACACAGCCACACCCCCCTAGCAGCATGGTGAATTGCAGAGCAACGTGTTCCCTCGATGTAGAACTTCGAATGCTCAATGACGATGTCACGTCGACGCCGTCGATGTTACCGAAAGCATAAACTTGGTTTTAGCCGCCCGCATCAAATTCAAGTCACTGATGTTAGCCTACAAAGTGCTTAATAGAACAGCTCCCACCTACTGGAATTCTCTCGCAAAGGCTTATGCAAAGTCGTAACGACTCAATCACTCCAGTCGTCAAAGGATTGTCGTCTAGCAGTGCCTACACCACGCTTAAGACCACCCAGACTCTTTTCATGGGTTGTTCCACAATGGTGGTATGACCTACCAAATGCTACAAGAACAGTCTTATCTTCAAGAAACTCTTGAAGACCCAGCTCTTTAGAGAGCATCTCCTATCCTAGCACTTACCCTGTACTTCCCTACCCCCTCTATCTCTGCACTTTCTCTTTCTGTACTTCCCTCTATGCCTGCACTCTATCTCTACACTGTCACCTCTGACAGAGTCCGATTAGTGGTTTCCTTCTATGTAGCTTATTGTTAGCTGTAATGTTATATCCTCATTTGTAAGGCGCTTTGGATAAAAGCGTCTGCTAAATGCATAAACATAAACATGCATAAACATATTAATCTTTAGACAATACACATTAGCTGTCAAAATGAGACACGTTGCTTAATTCTTTTACTGCCTTCATTAGACATTTTACTTAATTTACCACATATCCCACTCGTACACCATATGAATCCTCGCATATCATGAGAACAAAAAGCCCCCCCTAACTGGACTTTATTCCACAACTCCAACCCACTGAAAAAAACCGCTGCTCCAAGAATTAAATGAACAACTGTAACAGTATGATGCTGCTTTTCATAGCTACCCATATTCCACAAACGGCATTGCAAAGAAAAAAAACCCATTAGGAATAACAATTAATCCTTAGGATGTTTTAACAAACCACAGATACACACTAACCTGACAAGGGAGCACATGCTAAATGTCAATCAATATTTTAATCTTTAATCTCAGCCTCCTCTGTGTTGATTATGCAGCACACCTGCTTTGTTGTACCCCTGCATATGCATTTGTGAGTGTGTGTAAAGTTGTGTATGTGTGTGCGTCTTAGCCAAGCTTCTTAGTAATCTCATGATGTTGGTATTTTGCCTTTGTTTGCATGCTGAGGGTAAAGTCTCACTGCATTTGTGTGTGTGTGTGTGTGTGTGTATGTCTATGTGTGTACCAGGTTGATATGTCACTCAGTTGGGGGTTCTGGTAAAAGCTGACTTTTTGTGACACCCCACATTGCACTGGCAACACTGTTTAGTGTTTTAGAGTATGTGTGTGTTTGTGCTCTGTGAGTGAGGGAGAGATGCAGCCAAGCCCCTATCCCAGTGCGATTCACAGTGGAAATAGCCTCTCACTGTTAAATTAGCCCATCCGTCAGTGATAGAGCTTTCTTCTGCATAAAGTCTCCACTGCAGGGACCACACACACAATCACACGCATTTGAAACAGACAGCTTCAAATCATTAATCTCTGTAACTCTCATCCCCTTAAGCACCCCACCGTTGCTCTCCTGTCCTTACTCCCTTCGGCAAAGTCATGGCTGTCTTCCTCGACCAACATAGCCACTCTGTACCGTCAGGATGGTCTGTGTGTGTCTTTTTACTCTGTGTCGTACCTGCTACCTCTGTGAACCTGTCGGCCAGTCGTTTGCCGCTAATCTACCAGTGTGACATAGAGCAAAAGAAAACACAAATAAATGGAAAAGGAGAGGTGTTTGCCATGATAAAAGAAATAACTATTATTATTATTTGAATAACAGTATAAGGACAGCAGCCAGCTAACTGAATGGAACTCTCTTTAGAGGATACTGCTCCACTTGTCATCCAGTTGCCTTTTTTGTCTGGTTTATAATGTAGTTTAATACAAGGTTTAGGTGTCCTACGATGAATAAATCAATAGTTTAAAAAGCAACAGAATATGACTAAAATAAAGACAGTTTTCACTGAGCCAATATTTAGTCTAGTTTCTCTTAGTTTATGCTAGTGTAAATATTCCATGTAATTAAAGAATTCAGCATTTTCTTAAAAATAATGTTTAAAATGCCATGGAATTGATGTGGGATCTGGTATCTGTCGTTTTGATCTCATTTTAACTCTTCAGTTCACTGCATTTAAATTCTAGTTGATATAATTTCTTCATTAATGACTAGTAATTGATCATTTTCACTGTTGCCTCTTTGAATATTAGTTAGGGTATTTCTATGTGGAGTTTGTATGTTCTCCCCTTGCATGAATGGGTTCTGTCTGGGAACTCCAGTTTCCTCCCACCATCCAATAACATACATGTTAAGTTAATTGGTGATTCTAAATTGAATATAGGAGTGGGTGTTAGTGTCTATGGTTGTTTGTCTCTGTGTTGGCCCTGTTATGGACCTGTATATAACCCAATGGCAGCTGGGATAGACTTCAGCCCACGAGCCCTTGAATTGGATAAAGAAGGTATGGAATTTCAATGGGTGGATTAATTGTAAAATTTGATCATACATAGTCATTGTGATATCAAGATATGATTATCATTTCATGAAGAGGCAAATATATTCCATTTATGCATATAGAGTGATTGCATTTTTGTCTTTTTTTGTGGAAAATTAGGGTGAGAAAAAAACTTTTCTAAAGAACCATTTCCTACTCTTTCAGCTTTTGAGAAAAAGGTAGCTTTCAACATTGAAAATTAAGTATGAAAATGAAATAACACCCAAGGTAATCACATTGGCAGTATTAGCAGTAGCTTTACCATATTTCATGCTCTAGTGTAATGAGAGTGATATTTTTTAAGCTGCTTCCACAGTTACATAATACACAGATGTTGTTAGAGTTACCTCAACATACCGTCCTTGTGTTGTATTTCTGCTTCCCTTCAGCCTGCAGCCACAGAGCTCACGACTGCTTATATTCTGCAACTGCACAACTCATGAAACAGAACTTCTGCATGCCGTTTTAGGGGTAGATATCTATATGCACATGTATTGCATGTTTGTATAAATTCTATTTGTAAAGGGTCGATCATTTTGATTTAGAACTATTAGAGCTACTGAAACATAAAACCTCACCAACAAAGATTATCTAAGCACAATTTTCGTCTTAATCATTGTGAGTTGAGAAAGTCTGTGTAAACTGTGTATATAGAAATCCACTAAACAATTACAATATATATCACTGTTGTATAGTTTAATGTGACATTTCAGATAACACAAAAACCAAGGCACAGAGGCATATTCACTTGACATAAACCCTGCACTGTGGGGGCAGAAGCCCCTCATTCTTTTCCCATAACAGTTATCAGCCAGCTGCCACAGAGGCAAATCCCACTATTGTTGGAGGAAGACAAGGAATTACTTCTTGTGTCAGATTAGGGTTATTGTATCTAGACTGAGAGTTATCATCATTGGGAAAGAGTACTTTCTCACACACACACACACACACACACACGCACACACACACACACACACACACACACACACACACACACATGCAGTGGAAGATAAGTATTATTACAGTAGTATTTACAGGGTTATCAACCCATTCTATTGTTGGATAATCTGCACTCCAGAACTTTTAGCTGGCTGCTGGATTCTTCATGAGGAATTTGTGAGATAGTAAAACAACAAAAAGCTATTCCACAATCACATTTTATATAGAGAAAAACAAAACTAGCAACAGCATACGCTCACTTTCTCACTTGTACGAAACACTAGAAAGCTGTCCATAAAGAGATGACTTTTGAAGGCTTTCGGAAATTCAATTGAACAGAGTAAAGTGGATGCTCTGAACACTGTTTGGCGCTTGAACAAGTAAGACAAGAAGAACAAGAGAGAGTAAAAAGAATGTGAGTACTAAATAGAAAATAAAGGAAATGTATTTAAAAAATTACCTGTAAAATGATATCTTTGGTAGCCAAGAGAGGTACTTCGGAACACCCATTTTCTGTTAAGGCCACTGCCCTATCATGCAATGTGATCTCAATCATATCACATGTGATGAGTTCTTCCATTGTCGTGACGCTACACCTCCACTAAGTTTTATTGAATTTGGCCTAGTAGTGTAATGGATCTTTAAAACAGATAGACAAAAAAGTAAAAAAGAAAAGCATGGATCAGAGAATTCTGCATTGGTGAGAGTTCTGGCATTTCTATATTGTCTGTAACGACATAAAGGGCGACAAATAGTTTTATTCCCTGCAGCATGGGTAATAACTTCCCCTTGGGCTTTTTACAACTCCCTTCTCTCTCCAAGCAAGCTTCCAAGTAAATTGCAGCCCAAATTCACTTTGCCTTTTTCTCAGTCTCTTATGTTGTCAACTCTTTTTAACAACAATGCTACAAGCTTGTTCACTTGTTGCTGCCACTGCTGCTATCATGGCATTCAAATAGCTGTAACTGCTTGTTGTCAAATCAATAATAATTACACAATGAAAAGGCTTTCTGCAAATGATTTTACACAGCAGAACAATGTTAGAGGACTCAAGGTAATAAACTTTTCTCTTTTGTATACAGAGAGGAAAAAGTGGTTAAGGATGAAGCTACAGTGGAAATGAAGGCCAGCTGTGAGGAGCATTTATTTGGAGAAAATCATAATGGATGCAGACAAGAGGGCCTTTAATCACATTGACATTGACTTATTTTAGGAGTTTGAATAGTATTGTGTGGTCTTTCTAGGCATTCAGTGCCCTACACATTAAGACAGAGCATGCATTATACAATTGTAAAAAATCTTTATGAGATAAGCCAAGGTGTTATCACTATTAGGTTGGATAGGACTAGACTAAATCAAATCCCCAAGGGAAAACTTATGGGAGACCATTGCAGGGACAACAATGCAACAACAACACTATACAACAAAAACAAGAAAAGAAAAAAAAAGACTATAGGAGGAGACAGAGCAGAGAACATCAAAACACGCATAAGACTAAATATTGTCAATTATTCTACTTTCTACAGTCAAAGAAAAGAGATGAGAAGTGGTGCTGATATGGTGGTGACTTTTCTCTTTGTGAGTATCAGTCTGGAAGCTTTTTTGGAAGCTTTCAAAAACCCAACTTCCTTTTTTCATATTTGAAATAACGACTGAAGATTTAATGCTTGTTTTCTCTGGACCCAGTGGTATGAAGAAAAATGGGAGACATTACAACAAACTCATTGACTAAATAAAATGAAAAGAAGCAGAAGAAATGGAGCAAACATTCCATTTGATTCTAAAAAGCATTGGGAGACATCATTAAATGTGGTATTAATAACCTGGCAATTATCATATGACATGACACACATTTTAGTTTTGTGCATTTCACATTTTGCACTCTGGTGGAATGACCACACTTTTACCATAACCCTGGTCATATAAAACTCAGACATAAATCTACACAGTATTGAGTCACAAAGAGACAAACTTCATTGCTGTAAATTTCAATGACATGTGTTGCATGATCATGCCAGCAGTTGTCATACCAAAATGATGATGTAATTAACGATTTAATTGAGTTTTCAGGGGAAGTCATCTCAGGGCTGCATGTTTTAATTTCTTTACATTTGACCAATGTCCTGCAAATGGCTGCAACAGTGTTGTCAGATCTTCAGCACTTACATGCTTTTTAGTTTACAGTGTTCACCCTTGAGATAATTAATTGTAACTGTACAAACTTCAGCTTTAGACCAGCAACAGGAAAGTATTGCTCTAGGAACTACCTGGTGCCTGACCCCTGGCCTGTTTGATGGCCACGTCTGGCCTGTGTATTTGAAACACAGTGGTAAAAATGGTTACTCTCATTTAGAGATTTAGAAAATGGGCTTAGGCCGGCCACCCTGTGGTGGATTGGCAACCTGGCCAGAATATACTCTGCCTTTTCCTCTGTGACAGCAAGCCCCCCTCTGACCTGAATTGGATAAAGCTGGTACAGGAAATGGATGTATGAGACTAGTCTAGGCTATATTAGACTGCGGGACTCAGCTTGACTTCAGTTGTTGATGGAAAC
Organism: Leuresthes tenuis; assembly: GCF_036924035.1. Classification (NCBI taxonomy): domain Eukaryota; kingdom Metazoa; phylum Chordata; class Actinopteri; order Atheriniformes; family Atherinopsidae; genus Leuresthes; species Leuresthes tenuis. The sequence continues at coordinate 35,004,142 of NW_027325361.1, read as the reverse complement.
ATAGTAAGTTAATTTTTTTGTCGCTAGGTATAAAATAATGTGCTTTAAACACAAGGCAGATGTATTATATAATTTGTATACACTTGTTTCAAAAACTGTTTCCTATAACACATCTGAGATAAATGACATTGAGACACTTTATGGAGCTGCAAAGTAATGGGATGATTAACGATGGATTCGCAGCTACAAGTAACTACTTTCGCGTCAGCCTAACGATTCATTGATTCATTGTTAATATAAAGACATAGAATAGTGCACTACTGGAAATTACTGTATTTAATTTTAATCAAACATGCCCAACATAAGCACATTTTAAATGCTCTTTTGTATTTTACACTTGAATAAATGGACGGTATTATAGATTTTAAAACTCCTTTTATGTTGTTTCTCAAATGATATTGTCTTGGGCTTGTGTTTCTCATTATTACTTCATACACTGTTTGTGGTGACTGTGTTTTTCAGCATGTTGGATGTAGAATTATTATGATATAGTTGTGGCTTAAGTGGCAGAGATGGCGGTTTGTCCTTTGCTTCTCTGGCATCATCCTAATTGTGAACTAATAATGTTTTATGCAAATATGTATGTACTTCTTTTTCTTTAAACTTTTTCTTTAAAATACATGGCATATTGTTTTGTTGTGACTGATCATTATATTTTCTCAAGATACAACCGTTATTGTTAAAGCAACTTTTGATACAATTCTTGTCTGATTTAGCTTAACAGAGACCAGCACACACCTTGTTCATCTTGGATTTATCACTTTTACAAACACACACATCACAGAGATGGATAATGTCAAGACATTTTCAGAATGTTGGACAAATTGTTCATGTAAATGCTTTAGCAAGTGGAGTCCAGGGTGTCATCAACATGACTGCCCAAGAACATTTCTATGTAATCGAGCATTTAAAATAGCTAAAGTTATTATTGTTGTTATATAGAAGGAGCAAAAGAATGAATGGAATGATTAGGGTGTTATGGCATATAGTTTATGCAGATGCATACACCAGTTGCTGGAAGCAGAAATCAGTGTTAAGTCTGCGTGCAGTTTTGTGTATGACAGCCCAGACATCAGCGTAATGGACTGTGTTGATTGAGAGGCTCAGTGGAGGAGTTTGGGGACTAATAATTGTGAAATAATAATGATAAATAATAAATATTATTAAATTGATAACCTTGGCAGGCGTATGCTCAGTTTGCACCTGCTTCTGTTTTCAATAAAACAAGAGAAAAGCAACATCATTAAAATTTATGCCCCAAATATCAACCAACTTGATTTCATTCTGCCATTTCCACAATAACAATAGCAAAACAGAGAAGGAGGAAGTCAAAGGACTGGCTGTTCACTGATTTTGAATGGCTGGCTCAGATACTTTTTCCAGTCTGTGTAAATGTGAGAAACTCTGAAAATCTTTGTTTATTGAGGTGCATTATTTTGCTGTAAAATGAATGGTCACGTAATAACACATCAGGCACAATCATAGAGGTGTTATCTGTCTTGCTGTTAAAGAAAGGAAAAAAGTTTGATCTTAGTTTTACTGAAGACATCTATTATATGCACAGTACTTTATTAACATGCTTTGTTAAACTTTATTGTCTTTTGTTTTCCTATACATAAAACTAAGTGTACAAGTGTACAAAGACATTTTAGAATTACTGTATGATGTCGTTCTGGAAACCTTACTATGCTGAGTGCTTTGTGATGGAGAAAGTAGTCACCCTTTGAGCAATTTGACCAATTCTTTATTCATCTCTATCTGTCTCTATATTTATTTATTTGAACAATAATTATTCTTTTCTCTATATGCTGACTGTCTCTAAATAGATAAATAATTTATTTAAATATGTGCTATTTCGTTTTGGATTTCTTACCTTATCATATGGATACATAAATTGCTGACACACACGCAAGTCCTAAAAATGATTGAGGCATGGACCAGCAGTTACATGAGAGAAATGACTAAGAAAACGCAGAGAGAAGTCGCTCATACTTTATATCTAATAGAGATAATACTCCTGTAAGCAACCTGAACGAAGCATTCAGACAGTTAAATCAAGGTAGTTGTTAAGTGTTAACATACTATTTGTAGCTGATTCCGGGAGTGTAGCTGCAGCATGAACTATCAACTCATCATGTGTTTTGTGTGCCTGGCTGGAATTATAGTTTTTCCTGTTAAATTTTGAATGATACCATAAGCTTCACCACATTTCTTCTGGTTGCCCTTTCAGTTGAATCCAAATCCTTCTGAGCATAACAACATTCTACATACTTAAAGCAGAAATGACATGAAATTCAGTTCCCAAATTACCCGTCTATCTGTAATCTACAATGCTCTTGATATATTTATGAATTATAACAAAAAGTGACACAATTGTTTTTCAAATTGTCAGAAAGAAATTGCAGGGAGAAGTGTCTTAAAAATAGAAGAAGGAAATGATGAATAGATGGACTTGTGCTGGGTCTTGGAGGTGTCTTACCTATTTAATAAGTTTATGTTATTCTATGCTACAAGTTGTGTATTTTATATCAAACAAACAAGAAATATCTGCATCTGAAAGCTTTTTCAATCAACATTATACCAGTAAAACAACAAACCTCGAGGCTGCTTTCGATGTAAATGTTGACACACAAGCCACTATAGCTCCGCAATGAAACTGCTTAAAATAAAATCACATGACTTGTTAAGCTTGTTCTACAATTGCTGCTGTGTGGAATTCAATATACTTGGATTAAACTGTAAAATGGCGATACAAGAATAATTTCCAAAGTTTTGTTTTTAGTACAGACCTGGGGCCTCATGTACAAAGGGTGCGTACTCACAAAAAAGTGGCATACACACTTTTTCACGTCAGCGATCAGATGTATCAAGAGCGAAATGACCTCAGGCCAACTTCAGGGCTGTCGTACGCACTTTTCTACAGCTGTTGATTCTTTGGCGACACTTAGAGGTGATGTTGGGAAACTGTTATAATAAATGAATGTGAACACAATTTGTCCTCAGAATGAGTAATGTGCACATCTGAGACACATGAACAATTCACACTGATGAACAATTAACACATCCATGAGTCTGCAATTACACGAGTGGATATAAAAGCATGCGCAAAGTGTTGCAATGCATACCATTAAAAACAATGGCTGCTTTAGCGGTATTGGAAGACATTGTAAATGGTGCAATTGAAAGAAAGCATGTGTTCAGAGACTGACAGGATTTGCTGGCACATGATGACAACTGGCTCATCAGCCGTTTTGAGGGCGTGCCACAGGTGATGTGCACACTGGGGTTTAAGCAACCGGGTCATTCCAGAGAGAGCTGGCCAACCGATTGGGACTGTGCCAGTCAACCCTGAGCCGAGCCATGCCAGCCGAGTGGGACAGAATTATCTGCATCTCAGCAGGTATAACGAATTCCCACAATGCAGTTGAACAGGCCAACATTGAAGCACAATTTGAAGCGAGATTCAGCTTTCCTAATGTAATCGGAGCTATCGACTGCACACACAGTGCTATAAAAGCGCAATCACATGATGAATTTGTATATCAACAGGAAACATTTTAATTCCATCAATGTACATATGCGCAAATGCTTTGTGGGGGTGGCCTGGTTCAACGCACGATTCATACATTCACTGACAGAATTATTGGGAACAGACTATAAGCCGGCACTGTGCGATGGGTGGCTTCTTGGTGAGTAACTTTATTCGTGTAATTGTTCTAATATTATTCCCCCTGACGTGCATTGAGCATGTGCACCCCAAATTTCCATCCTGTCTTCACAGCATCATAGTTGGTGGTTAAAGTTAGTAAGTTGCTGTTTTTAGCTAGTTAAAAAACAAACTCTGTGTGCAAATGTTAATAACCTGTGCGTAAAGTGTGAAATGTCTTTATCAGCCTCACCTCTTGCTTCTGCACTAGTTACTGTATGAAGTTTGTTGTGAGTTACACAAATATAGGTGTTTACCTTGGGGGTAATCAGAGTCACCCACACCCACCATGCCTGAGAGTGTGTCACCCATAGTTGTACCAACTCTCTGTTCAAACAGCCTCCCCAGCCTGTTTTGGCCACACTTCGGCGGTGGGCAGCTTCACATCCACCTTAATATCGGACCACTTCTTTTTCACCTCTGCTTGTGTGGACTTCTCAGACCCCACAGCATTGAAGGCTTCGCTCACGCTCTCCCACCCACTCCTCTTACGTTTGCTGCGTATATAGTAGGACAGCGAGCCAAAGAGCCCATTTTTGCGGGCCTCCACTTCAGAAAGTAGCACCTCCATCTCGCTTTCTGTTAAGTTATTCTTTTTTCCCATCTTACTCATTCTTTTTTCTTTATTTTCTGATTGTGCAGAGAGAGGAATCTCAGGTGCAGGGCTCATTTAAATATCATTTACATATATAAGTAGGGGCGTGGACAGGGAGGAGTCGGGTACTCTGACATGTGCGCTCAACTCCATGTTGATTGGGATGTACAAACGAAATGTGCTTGGATTCATGCGTGCACACATTGATACATCCAGATATTTTTGTACGTTGGAGGGCATTTTGGTTTGCGCGTACGCCATGTTTCAGTAGGAAATCCACGCAAGTCTTTGTACATGAGGCCCCTGTTTCCCAGACAGTTCATCTGCAAAATAATAATCATCTTGATTAGTATCTCCTTTAGCCATTCTATTGTAGATGTACTGGTTTGCTTGGAATCATAGTCCTCTGACATGGCCCAAGTTAGACCAAGCTTTAGCTGTTGGACAGATGGCCAACTGCTGTATTTAACTTTTGCTAAATCTGGTGCTGTGAATTATGGCCAAAAATCGCCATTTTGGTCTCACCTGTTCCACAGTCTTGCTATTTGTCCAGATGCCACTTTGCAAACCTAAGCCATGCTGCCATATTCTATTTAGAGAGACAGTTTATTTCTACTGGTGGCTTTATAAACAGGCCAAATTTGTGCAATCTTTTTTCTAATTGTACTATCATGAACTTTAACAAATTACTTGTCAAGTGAGACTGTGAAGCCTGAGATGCAGCTCTTGGGTTATTTGCTGTTACTCTTAGAACAGTCTCAATGAAATTTTCTCACTGAAGAATAACAGACTTCAAATTGTACAGAAACGGTTGTATAGCCCTTCCCAAATGAAAGGGCGACAACAATAGCTTCATTCACATTAGTGCTGATGTCTTTCTACTATGGCAATATCTTAACACACACCTGAATTCTCCAGCCCAGCAACCTAAAACGTATGCCGAATGGAGGTGCTTACAGTTGATGATGATTAGAATCAGAATCAAGTTTATTGCCAAGTAGGGTTGCATTTACAAGGAATTTGACTTGGTGTAGTTGGTGCAGACAATATATATATATATATATATACACATTAGACGTGCGTTACGCAGTATGTCTGGAGTGGGGAGGGAGGGAGTCAGTGTCAAGGGGGCTTCGGGCCTTGTTGAGAAGGCTAGTGGCGGATGGGAAGAAGCTGTTCTTATGGCGTGAGGTTTTGGTCCCGATGGACCGCAGCCTCCTGCCAGAGGGGAGTGTCTGAAATAGTTTATGACCGGGGTGCGAGGGATCAGCCACAATCTTCCCTGCACGCCTCAGAGTCCTGGAGGTGTACAGGTCCTGGAGAGATGGAGATTGCAGCCAATCACCTTCTCTGCAGACCAAATGACATGCTGCAGTCCGCCCTGGTCCTTGGCGGTGAAAGCAGCATACCAGATGGTGATGGAAGAGGTGAGGATGGACTCAATGATGGAGGAGTAGAAGTGCACCATCATTTTCTTTGGCAGGTTGAATTTCTTCAGCTGCCGCAGGAAGTACATCCTCTGCTGGGCTTTCTTGATGAGGGAGCTGATGTTCAGCTCCCACTTTAGGTCCTGGGAGATGATAGCTCTCAGAAAGCGGAAAGACTCCACAGTGTCAATTGTGGAGTCACAGAGGGTGATGGGTGTAGCTGAGGCTGAGTTCTTCCTGAAGTCCACAACCATCACCACTGTTTTTAGAGTGTTGAGCTCCAGGTTGTTCTCCCTGCACCAGGTCGCCAGATGGTCAGCCTCCCAACTGTAGGCGAACTCGTCACCATCAGAGATAAGTCCGATCAGAGTGGTGTCATCCGCGAACTTCAGGAGCTTGACGGACTGATGAGCAGAGGAGAAAGAACACAGCCCTAGGGGGAATCAGTGCTGATGAGCTGTGAGTCAGAGACGTGTTTTCCCAGCTTCACATGCTACATCCGGTCAGGCAGGAAGTCTATAATCCACCTGCAGTTAATCAAATGCATTCCATTTAATCAGCAGCTAGCTGCTACTTATCGTCTTCATTCCTATTGAAGCAATAAGGGTGTACTTAGTTTTTCACGCACAGCTTCAGCATTTTTTGCTGAGCTTTTGACCAATAAAAATTGGTGAAAGGGGCATGTGGTGTTGCTCATCTGAAGCTGCATGTACAAGCTGTAAAACTTGGGAGAGATTACTTTTAGCATGACTGTACACTTACCACATTTGATGTTTCCCATAACACAGCAGAATTACTCAAGGAAACTTTGGATATGCTCTCTTTCTGGAATTGCATTATTAATAAGCCCATTAAAATTACATTAGAAAATATTAAAATTTTTGTCTTTATCCAACAAAAACTGAACTTTTAAAAAACGTTGTTAGTTCAACCAAAATTGAGCTTCACAAAACCAATCAAACACACTCAGATAATGCAGTAGAGATTGGAATCGCTCCTGCATATATCCGCTCAACTAACCAAATAAGCCTGGTCATTCCATGAATTTTCCCAAGTTCCATTGTTTATTCCTATAAATTTAAATTCATACTTCCAAATTCCCAAGAAAATGGCTGTCAGTCATATAATAACTCTGTTTCTTTTATAAGACTGATAGAGGCATGGGAAATTGTTACTGAAAATCAGCCTATTCAGACAGCGGTGCGAGTCGATGACGTTATCCCACTAGACGCATGTGTAGAAAGCCTCCCGATGGCCCCCAACAACAACAACACGGCAGCTCTGAACTAACAGTGCAATAGTATGCGTTCATTCATTCATTCATCTTAAAGTATTGCTGAAATAAATACAGATAATGCCTTATTTGCCCCGTTTACCCCCGTATATATATATAAGGATATACGCGGCTCTCGAGTGATCTAAATAGCTTCCGATGGACGCCGACTTTCACCAAACTGTTATCGGTGAGTAGATGATTAACATATTTTATGCCATAAATAAGGTCCATGTTTTAAAAAAAGTACTTGTAAAGAAGCTTGCCAAATATGGTTTGGCTACGGAAAAAGAAAAAGTTAGATATCTTTTTGATACATTCATTTTACTTGGTGGAAATTGTATGGGTTTCTTTATATTCCCTATACAGTTATTAATTCCCTTAAAATGTATCTGTATTCCTAAAAATTGTACATTTCCATCTGATTTGCCCACGTCTTCCCACCAACAGATTAAACTGTGTGATGCTTTATCATGGCTATTCCAGTTATAGTGGATATCTAGCCATACTTTTGAAACAGAAAGAGATTTTCAAGAAGAGGAAGGTAAATTATACAAGGTCTTATTTGAATGTAAGTATCAGAATAGTAATGTCATCTGTTTATATCCATCCATCCATCATCTGCCGCTTATCCGGGGGTCGGGTCGCGGGGGCAGCAGCTTGAGCAGAGAAACCCAGACGTCCCTGTCCCCGGCCACTTCCTCCAGCTCTTCCGGGGGGACCCCGAGGCGTTCCCAGGCCAGCCGAGAGACATAGTCTCTCCAACGTGTCCTGGGTCTCCCCCGGGGTCTCCTCCCAGTGGGACGTGCCCGGAACACCTCCCCAGGGAGGTGTCCAGGGGGCATCCTAACCAGACGCCCGAGCCATCTCATCTGACTCCTCTCAATGCGGAGGAGCAGCGGTTCTACTCCGAGCCCCTGAGCTTCTCACCCTATCTCTAAGGGAGAGCCCAGACACCCTGCGGAGGAAACCCATTTCGGCCGCTTGTATTCGCAATCTTGTTCTTTCGGTCACTACCCACAACTCGTGACCATAGGTGAGGATGGGAGCGTAGATTGACCAATAAATAGAGAGCTTCGCCTTCTGGCTCAGCTCCTTCTTCACAACGACGGAAGGCGGAAGGAGGCTACCCTCTTGTTCACTGGGGTAAACCCCAATGTACTGACACACAGCCGGGGGTCAATAAGTATGCCCACACCTGCTCTGCGCCTCTCACCACGGGCAACTCCAGAGTGGAAGAGAGTCCAACCCCTCTCAAGAGGACTGGTTCCAGAGCCCAAGCCTTGCATCGAGGTGAGTCCGACTATATCTAGCCGGAACCGCTCAGCCTTGCGCACCAGCTCCGGCTCCTTCCCCAAAAGAGAGGTGACATTCCACGTCCCAAGAGCTAGCTTCAGTAACCGAGGATCAGACCGCCAAGGCCTCCGCCTTCGGTTGCTACCCAGCTCACATGGCACCCGACCCCCTTGGCCCCTCCCACGGGTGGTGAGCCCGTCGGAAGGGGGACCCACGTCATGATTTCGGGCTATGCCCGACCGAGCCCCATGGGCACAGGCCCGGCCACCAGGCGCTCGCTGCCGGGGCCCACCCCCGGGCCTGGCTCCGGGGGGAGGCCCCGATGTCCCATATCCGGGCAAGGAATGACGAGGTCCAAATTTCTTTTTCATCATAAGGAGTCTTTTGAGCTGTTCTTTGTCTGGTCCCTCATCTAGGATCTGTTTGCCTTGGGTGACCCTACCAGGGGCTTGAAGCCCCGGGCAACATAGCTCCCAGACTCATTGGGGCACGCAAACTCCCCCACCACGATAACGTGACAGCTCAGGGGGGAGCTGTTTATATCGCTTTCAATAAAATTACAAACATAAGGGTAATTGATAAGATGAGCCTTTGGCTTGAAGAGGTTTGATGCTAAAGTTGCTGTGATGCTAAAGTTAGCTACACCTTGGCAGTTTCCAGAAGAGCTCTGTTGCTACCTGAGCAGCAGCTTGGGAGCCAGTCGCGGAGCTGGGCCAACCCTTCCAAAGTAACTCACTGCTTAAGTGCAAAAATTTGGAATGAGTTTGGGACAGAGAGAAAACAGAGAAAATAAACTTATTGGTTTTGGTCATAGTCACTTAGTTTCGTGGCAAAACGCAGCTGTTTTGAATGGACACCAAACAGTACCGGTATTACTAAAACTGTCTAAATTTTAGTGTAAGTTTAACTTATTAAACATGCGCCGGTTATGTCCGTGTCGTATGAGTAAACATTTCAGACAAGGGGCCAGATATGACCCAAAAAAGACCCTGCCTCAGAGAAGGAGCTAAAATGGTTATAGGAACTGAGGACTGTGGTCCCTAGTTCCTGTATGTCTGAATGCGCAAAAAAACGGCCCTATTCCTGAAAAGGTTATAGGAACTGCAAAAGGTCCCTACAGTGGGAATGTGCCTTTAGTGAGCTTCGAAGATGCCAGGTGATGGCCAACGGTGTCCAAGTGGGTTTCTCTCATTTCCGACATCTCAGAGCCTTTCTAGGTTGTGGGTGACTTCTCATGGACTTTCAACTTGCCTGGGAAGGTCGCTCTTCTTGACCGGGGCTTCTCGTTGTCAAGAAGACGGAACTGGCTGGTCTCAGGACTTCACCGTCAAGAATGAACAAATGTCCACCTGAGACGTTGGAGTTGGTTTGTTTGGTCCAATAACCAACTCTGATGAGGTGAACTTCTTCTCACAGGTGTCCTGAGTTTGATTCGCGCAGGTGGGGCATGACGCAAGCTTATGCTCCACTTTCAGCCAATAATATGCCTGACACTGTTATGGCGTTTGCGTGTAAAGTAGTGTTTAATTATAGTGTTAAGAGCTTGATAAAACAAAGAAACTTGATTTCTCTATTCTTTTGTCTTAACATACATTTGTCTCGAAGATTCTGAAAACAACCACAACATATTAAGATATGAAGGTTAATGGTATGACATAAATGTATGGTATAAAGAAAGTCAAATAAACAACATAACATAACAAGATAATGATTGTAGATCTCAAAATTCAAGATTTTCGCAGGTCTCCTGAGTTTGATTCGTGCAGGTGGGGCATGGCGCAAGCTTACGCTCCACTTTCAGCCAATGATATGCCTAAGACTGTTATGGCGTTTGCCCGGGGCGTGTAAAGTAGATGGTCTAATTAGAGTGTTAAGAGTTTGATAAAACAAAGAAACTTGATTTCTCCATTCTTTTATCTTAACACTTGTCTATAGGATTCTGAAAACAACCACATCTTGTTAAGATATGAAGGTTAACAACATGACATAAACGTATGGTATAAAAAACGTCAAATAAACAACATAACATAACAGAGATAATGATTGTAGATCTCAAAATTCAGATGGATATCTGTAAAGTTATGACATATGAATAAGGAACCATCAATGTTATTTTTCCTGTGTTAACCATGGAATACAAAAAGAAACAGCAGGAAACATTGGTTAAAAGTTGCATTACTTCATATAAATGTCCAGTTAGTTAAACTATTCGATATTAAAGACCACTAGGGGGCAATGTGGCTCCATAGACAAGTTAGTCATTTTCCAAAATAATGATTTCTTTGTTAATTACGATCATGAAAAAGGTCATTAAATGAATCTTGTGATTTCACCAAGATATAAGGCACATTTAATGCAGTTTTAAGATTCAACTGAAAGTGAATCCGAATAAAGTACATTTTAGAGTCCCATGAGAGTCTGTCTCTTGTCGAGCTAGATCAAAGCAGATATTCTCTTTGATTTACTTTTGTCCAGATAAGGAAGGGAGCACAGTTAGTGTGGCGATTGCCCAATGTCTCCAAAAAGAGTTCTTTGTTTGTTAAACTTAGTTTTAGCACTAAGGTGTTAATGCATACACATAAGTTTATGTGGCAGGTCTGTGGGAAGAGAAATTCCGAAATAGTCTCCATCAGGCAAAGGTTGGTGTAAATTAAATGATCTGTCTTCCTTGGTGTAGAAATTACCCATCTGGTCCTTACACAAACATGACCACACAGGAATGTTGCTGAGCCTCCCAGAGGTTTAAGTTCTCTACATCTGTCATAGTGTTACATCACTGGGTAAGACATCAAGGTTTACAGAATCTGATTGTGTGCTGCCAGGTTGGTCATCTTCACAACAAGCACAAAAAACTAGGAAGCTTTTCCATCTAGTTTTTAAGAATCGACTCTTCATGGCTTGTGGTAGCTTCTCATTTCATGGGTTCCTCCCATCACATTTCACCTCTAAAACTAAAAGTAGTGCCTGCATATCTACACAATAGAAATAACATAGATAGTTCATTTTACACATGATATCCTGCTAGACAAAAAAGGAACATTATCTAAACCTATTAACAAGGTTAAAAGCTAGATATTTTTATCAGAGGGGGTCTAAAGGGCAACAACAATAAAACTGAATTAATCTAAAATGGTCAAGGATATCATATCGTACTTTTGCCTACTTCCTTTGTAAACATATATTGACTAGGTTCTATTGGACCACACACAATGTATTCAGTCAACAAAAATGGTCTAACTTACGGTTGGAAACATAAACATTGCACAACTAGAAAGTGAGTTTAAAGCACGAGTGTTTGGAGCAAAGAGAAAGACAGATAGTTGAGCATCAGAGTTGATCACTGTTAACCGATACCAGCTATCCTTCAAATATGGTGGGCATTATTTCCCTAAGCACAATGGGTCAAATTGACCTGACATTGCCTTAGAAAGGCCTTGAGATGACATTTGTTGTGATTTAGAAATTATATGAGAAGACGAAGAGAAAAACAAGACAGAACTAGTCAACTAGCTGCTACAGCTGTAGAAAGAGTAAAAAGAAAACATCCAACAGTTTCTGTGGGAAAACCAGGCAAAGAGTCATCAGGATTAACTGCAGGAGGACAAATGACAAAGAAAAAAACACATAGCATCAACACCAGTAGCAAGTACATGGAACATAACTGTGGATAGTGATGGTTTGAAACCAGAGGACGACGCAGCAACTGTATAAAAAGTATGTGACAGAGTGAATGAATCTCAGGAAAAATAATTAATAAATAACCCACAGATGAATAAATAAACAAGACACACACATGCTCACACTTGCACAGCAGATGCTCATCCAAAGGCCCTCAATAAGACCCAAGCAGCCCTCCCATCTTCTCTAATGATCCATAGTTTGTTAATTCAGCCATTCCCAAAATAAGATTCCCAATGAAATTAAGAATATATGTATTGTCAACATACAGCGAGTGTTCAGATTTGTTACATGGTGCATTTATGACAAGAGGTTTCAGGTACTTGCTTGTTTTAAAGAGTCACAACAAACACTCATTTGAGACACTTTATTTCTGGCAAATAAGTAGGTTTGATGAGTTGATGGCAATTTGTCCTTTAGAATATATTCATCTGTTGTAATGTATATGTTAAAGTTTAACCACACTCCGTTGCCACACAGACAAAGCTTGCTATGCTACTTTAACACATCTTCTTTTTAACCTCCCTAAAGCTGAGAAACGACATTGATCAGGCCTTACCTTTGCATGAGGATTCTTTAAATTTATATTGTTGTTGTTGTTTTGATTTTTAATGCTGAACATTCTTAAAAGGTGCCCTGCTGTGTTCCCCTTTTCTTTCCTCCATCCCCCTCAAATTATGGTAGGGAAGAGGAAAACATGTTTACTGTGCTTCTTTATTCTCCATAAGTTGACAGTGTATCATAAATCCATCTCAGCCTGGAGGAAGAGCATCTAAAGGCTGCTGCTTCTCTCCTAAAAAATTCTTATTAAAAAAGATCCTCCAGAGATGTTGCTGAGTGTGGGGGTAGAAAGAGGAGAAAAAAAGGAAAGAAGGCGAGGATGAGCCAGAGCAGGGAGAGGAGAAGAGGAGAGTGGGAGGAGACTCAAAGAGAATTATTCATCCTCTGTTTGGAAAGCAAGTTTTTCTAAATGAGGCTTGGTAGGCTGCTATAGCAACAGAGAAATACTGTACAAATTACAGATTCACACCCACCGTCATATAGAAACAGATCCCATAGAAGAACCCTCACACGTTCTTTCATGATGGACAGCAATGATAGAGAGAATACATTTCCTGCACAACTAACAACAACTTAACATATAAAGCTGTATGTGTATTTGTGTGTGCATGTGTACTTGTATGTAGACATATTGATACGATGAGATGGGTTTTTGACTGACATAGCCCATGATAGATGTAGAAAATAAAGGAAGAACTGTGCAAATGAATAAATATGGACACATAAAGAAAAACAAGCAAAAGAATGACTAAAGGCCTTGATCCTATTCCTTGATTTTCCTCCTCAAATCAGAGGCCTTTTTCTTTAGAAAGAGGTTTCCTTCTTTGAGACTGTATAGTCCAAGACATTGACCCAATTTGTGATTTCATGCATAGCAGCAAGGGCCTTTTCCTTCCTGCAGGTTATCAGGATATCTATGACTTCTTTTGTGACTTCTTTGTCCTGACCGAGCATTTTCTTCGTGTGTTGAGGTCTGTTAGTGCAGATGGATTTTCCTTTTGTATCCTCACAAAGGGACTTTTCACGTTCAGAAGCATCTTGTTGTGAGATAGTTTAATTTCATGTGTTGTTTTTGGTGAAGGAAATTCTGTACCTGTGTACTGTATCGAAATATCCCATTTGAGACTGCAAAGTTGAGATTTTCCTTCTACCTACTCTTATGGCTGAAGAATGTTAGATTTATTTTTGCTGAGTTTAGTGTCATACTTTTGATCTCATTGTATGCTCACTCCTGGGTTCCCTTTGTTTGCTAACAAATACTCTTCTGAATTGCATGACCATTTGTCCCAGCTTACTTTACCACTCTTCAACGTGTGATTTCCAAAGAAGCAAACCAATGAGTTTGAGAGAGCTGCTTGAGGACGTGCTGAGAGGCAAACTATTTGAAACTTCCTTTTGAAAGGCTCTTTTTACATCATGGAATAAGACAGAATACACACAAAACCCCCTAACAAATTTATAGACGCAGATGTTTTCTGGTTTATTGGTAGTGTTAAAACAATGCCTTATCCCCCTAAATTCCACAAAAACCTAAAAAGAATAGGTATAGGTATGTTTTCGTATTTCTATATGGGAGTATGTGGACTTCTTTTGTACAGTATTCTCAAACTTTTGCCTCAACACCGTTTTTTTCAACCTAGCAGTTCGTATAGGTCAAATTTTCCACGCAGTGCGACTCAACTCGAGCACACACGTTATTACCATGACCATTTTAAAAGGGAAGTTTTTGCACTGTAACGAACAATTGTTCCACCATTACCTCTCAGAGGACAGCACTTTATTTTGGATATGTCTTTAAAATGTGTTTTAGGTTGAAGAAGCAAGTTGACCCCTTTTGACTTCCCAAAGACCCAACAATCTAGGATCAGTGGATGCAGTTAGTTTTTCCAGTGGCGAATATGTTTCTATTTATTTTCAACACTTCATGGATGACAGTTTTATGAACAAGGCCAAGGACAACACTGGCTTTGTGGGGAGACTGACGCTAAAAGTTGAGGCTGTAGTCAAGTTTCACCCTCAAGCAGTGAGTGAAACTGCTTCAGATGTCTGTGTTGTGTCGGCTTTATGCGTACCAATGCATTTTTAAACAAGCATCATTGGTACACTAAGTAAAAAGGCGGCTAAGAGGGCTAAAGGTACTTTTTGTTAATACAGTTGATCATATTACAACCGAAAGTATCCATTTGCTGCTTGTACAATTTCTCAGAAACACAGAATTACACACACAAACATAGTTTGTATTACCACCCCCTGTACTTCATGTATTGTGTACATTGCCAACTCTTTCCTTAATTCTGAAATAATGACAAACTATCTGGAGTTGTGATGTGTGCAGAGCTAATTAACCCCAAATTAAGAACGGAATGACTGAAAAGTCATTTTTGTAAAACTTATCTTGTTCGGGTTTGTGGATTTTGATTTGGTTTTGTCTTGGTTTTATTCTCTCCTGTATGTTATTTAGTTATTTATTTTATTACATTTCATTCATATCTAGTCTTTATTTGTGATTATGTTTGTCATGTCAGTAGTCTTGTTTTTCTTTTATTCATGTAGGTTCTTGTTCACTATTCTCTCTATAGTTTTCTCAGTCTTCATGTCTGGCCATTAGCTCAGTGCTTTCACCTGTGTTAATTGTCTCAGCTGTTACCCATTTACTCATCAAGCTCTTTGCAGCATTCAGCTCTCAAGTTTCAGATAGTCATCAGATCCTCGCTGCGGTTTCAGAGCTTCATCCGTGGTTTGTCTTTCATGTCCTTAGTCACAGTCAATTTAGTTATTTCTTAGGGGGTTTTGTTTCTCACTGTTTAGTTAATGGTTTTCCAGCTTGGTCGCACTTTTTGTTCGGGTTTTAAATAAACCAAGTTTAATTATCTCCTACCTCCTGTTGTGTGTCCGCACCCCTTATCCACCCTGATACATCTGGCTTATATTGGGAGGCAACTGTTAGTTTTCCAAGTCCCAATGTTACAAATTGCTTGGCTCCTCTAAATTTAGTAAAATCTACATGAAACATAGTTTAGCATTACTATACATGTTTGACATAAAAGTGGATTAATGGATTTGTACTAAGGGGAAATTGACAGGAAGATTTTTTTTTTAGTTGTGTGGCTGGGAACTTGATGAACTCATACATTGAAAAAGAATGTATAGGTGAAAATGTCTACAATTCTGAACTAAACTTAGATACCAATGCAATAAGCTCTAGCATGTTTTGCCACTGTTTTTCACACACATTTTGCAGAAAATTAGGCACACATTGTGGAAAGTTGTACAAGTTCATGATTATGTGACCTTGCATTGATTAGGAGTGAGGCAACTACCTTTTCACCACCGCTGATATAGATGCTAATGTTCAGATTTGAGAGAAGCTTTGCAAAGATAGATACAAAGATGTTCTATAGTGAGAGAAAGTACCACAGACGGTAAGTCACAGAGATACAAAATCTGTAGAAAAGGTAAAGCAACACCAAAGGGAAGAGAGAGAGAGAGGGAGTCTGTGCCAGCTAAGGCTGAGCAATGAAAACTCAGACACGGAGAGACTGTTTGGCTCTCAACTACATAAATCCAGCATCCATCCAGTGTACACATTCAAAAGCAGCACTATAGCTCAGTTAGTCTTCTATGCCAGCTTTCTTTTGTTTAATAGCAGGTGTGTGTTGTTTTTTTTAATAGTCCCCCCTTTGTTTCCGATCTCAATATGGCACAAACTCTGTTCTGTTGTATTCTCCCATTTTCATTCAAAAATCTGTGGGGTAGCAAGGGAAGCAAAAACAGGACCACTTCAAGTTCCTGCAGACTTCCATCAATTAGGAAAGAGCTTGTTACTTCACAGCTCAGTGGTAACAGTGACATTTCTCTCAAACTATACACACTCAGACACACACGCAATCATAGAAAATAAATACTTCTTATACTTCTAATTCTTATACAACTCATTCTCATCCCCATGCTGTCATTTTGTTACAGCCAGCCTAGCAAACAAGGTTTAACCTAACTTAAACCTCTTGTTTAGTTTAAGGCAACAAAACTAAATGATTGAGCTGAGGAGACTAAACTAGTTGAATAGGTTAAGTAGATCATTGTGTGGCCCAGAATACCTTGTTTCATGATTTAAGTGCACTGTGTTAGTTTAAGTTAAGAATTACACCCAGATGTTAGTGTTGTTAGTAAGGTAAAGCTGTCAATGTAATTTTCTGCGGTTTATTTTTGGGAGATTGAATTGAATTGAATCTAATTTGAAACAGTTTAAAAGGTTTCCACCTACAGGATTTCTATTCACTGTAAAAGCAGGGAGTTGAAATACCTCAAGTATCTCTGAGTTGAAATCATTCAGCAAGTGAGTCTAAAAACAGCAATGGCTCACATGTAGCTTACAGAAGGTTAACTTACAATGTGAAAAACTCAACTAAAATCAGTTGTTTCCCAAATGATTTGAACTTGTATCTCCAAATGATGCTCCTGGAACATATTCCACTGCCACCCCTTTGTTTGTTGATAAGGCCCACACTCGCTCATGTTGCCAGGGTGTTTGATGTTATTATACGTTTCCATGAGTTGCAGAAATGTAAAATGGCAAAGAGTTACTGTATTTTTACAATTCAAAAACACTTCCTTCACTGCATGTTATTGAATTGCATATTATATTAATCATTCTCTTCAGTTGTTGTCTCTATGTCTCCAATACTAAACTGTCCCTGTTGTGTAAACCTTAACCATCACTAAAGACTTACATTCTCTACTTCTATATTGCGCTTACTTTGTACAGTGGTAAACCAGGTTTAGATTTGGTAGAACATTTTCTTACCACTTACCTTTTCACAGGCATTTAGCTATAGATCAAATTTCTTTTCCGAATTGGAGATTTGATTTTATACACAAACAAAAAGAGAGGGATAAAATACTACTTCTACTTTTGCTTTAAAAAAAAAAGTTTTTTCTTGTGTCTCTGCTTGTATGTTTGTGTCTGCGCAGAGACATGAGTTCTGTTGATCTGCCGCCAAACTGGGCCGAAATACTAGCAAGCAGCCTTTTGATGAGCAGATATATTATTATCTGCTCTTAAAAGCCTGAAAGATTAATCTGTCCTTCATTCAGAAGGCCGTTGCTTTGACAAAGATAATTGTGTTTTGTGTATGTCTGTGTCTCTTCTTATGGTGAGGGACGATGATATGTTTTGGTTTCTGCCTTTAAAAACTCCTCTAATTTAAGATGAGATAAGATTTCTTATCTTATTTTTTTATTAGTCCCACAGTGGGGAAGTTCAGTGTTACGGCACAAAGGATGGTAAGAGAGGAAAAAATATATATATATATATATATATATATATATATATGTGTGTATATGTAATTTTATGTTTGTGAATGGGCAGAGATTGTGTTGTCTTGGTTATTTAAAAAAAATAAAAAATAAGATATGGAACAAATCCCTTTGTCTCTAAGTAAACTTTAGCAACTGTGTCATTTCATCATTTCAGCACACAAGTAATCTCACTGACGGAAAGAAGGAAACCTTCAAAATGTACTTAGTTTGAAATCCTGTAGATGGAATGGTCAACATGGGAATAGAATAGCTGAAACAGAATAAATAAAAAGAATATTTGACACAAAACTGAGTATGCAGCTCATAATTATGCAGCACCAATGTATTGAAGTATCGTCCAGAAATGCAGCAGCTACGTGTCCCTAGCCAGCAGTGAGCCCTCTATATAGTGTAAAACAATAATGTTTGAGTCAGTGAACCCTCAGGCAACCTAAATACAGCCCATGAGTAAAGAACAAAAATAATTTAAATAGTTAAAAAAGGAGTAGATTTCATAATTACATAAAGCATTCTATTCCAATAAAACCTTCTGTTATCAGCAGCAGTTTTATTGGAAAATAAACATAAATGTAAACATAGTATTTGGGACCAAAACAGAGTTTGTAATACACCTTGAGCCCTCTTCGGCAAGCCTCGTTTCCTAATATTACTATCAGTAGTCTTCGGGGACGGTTTTCATAGCTTCCTGAAGGACATTCCAAAGTACGTCTTTCAATGTCGACTGCCTTTTGTTCTGTTCACTGTCAAGATGATCCAAAACTGCTTCAGTAATGTTGATATCCAGGCTCTGGGGAGCCCAGTCCATGCTTTTTCAGAATAGGAATAGGTGTGCTTATACTACATTGGCAGTGTGTTTGAGATAATTGTCATGCTGATAACAGATTTCCATCACAAATTGGACACTTTCTTGGTGGTATTTCATGATGGATGGAAATCTGTTATCATCTTAATGACATTATGTTCAGATACTATTTATCTGCTGTGGGTAGTTTTAGGCCTGTCACTTCTTCTGTCATCTGTCCTGCAACACACTAAACACAACCTTGAAATTTTCAGCTAATATTGTTAAATTAAATAATGAAACCTAAAAAAAATGACCAGTTAGCTAATGTCACTGTCAGTGTCTATTAGACATGTTTTGATTTCAAATATCTGTTACAGCTGCCAGAAATTTCTTAAGTCAACAAGCTTGTATAACATGACAGCGTAACAACCAGCAGAGGATGATCACAAGCTGTTGATACTGTCTGGCTGCTTTAGCAATAAAGCTCTGCGATGGCAAACAGCAAGAGTCAATTTCAGCTCAGTTATGGAAAATAAAGCTATGTTTTGACAGCACCGATGTAATCTGTACACTGTTTGTAAAGGGAGAGGAGGGGAGACAGTAGCAGGGGGAGAGAGTCATTTCTTTTTTTTTTTTTGCAGATCAATAGAGACAAAAAAAATGAATATCTCAGTGTTGATGTCACAAAAAAGTGTTGCTGTTGTTGCTTTTTCTATCAAAGTGCAACAAAACAGTTTATCCTCTGGTCATAGTCTAATTATGAAAACAATTCTGACTTTTAACCAGCACAGACAAGGTTTGGAAGTTTGGAAGGTTTGAAAAAAAAAAAAAAAGAAGCCAGTTTTATTTTTCAGAAAACAAGAGGCTTGGTATTAAATTAACAGTGGGAACCCAAAAAGTTCTAATAATAAGCTAAGTATGTCACAGTACATCACATTTGATTGCACAGCATATTTATTGGTGCTCCACCAGTAGCTTACCCAACATGATTTTCTTTTATTTGCAAAGATCTTGATTACAATGAGTTGAGTATAAGCGGAATGTCAAGATTATGATCCATTCTACACCTTCACGGATGTCTATGCTGATAACTTCTCTACACAAAGAGCATCAAGTGTTATGTGCCAAAAAATATCCCAACAATTCTTTTTGGGTGTTTTACTCTGAAAAATAAATGTGATGTACTGAAATGACATACAGACTTGTTAAGAATTGAATTGAAGAATTGCCTATTTGAAGTGTCAGTCAGTATTATTCCAATCTTTTTCAACCAGCAAAGGGCAAGCCCTTACGTTCAAGCATGACTCTTGTTTGCTATTGTAGATGGTTAACAAGGAATGGAAACTCTTTTTGGTTTAAGCTATGTGTCGATCAAAAGCTAAGTATGCGTGCTCAGCTCTAGATATTGAATCGTAGATTGGGCTTCACCTATCAGGGGTTTTGACAGAGGATGAATGCAAAATTAGAACCAACTCCCAGTTAATTTAAAATTATACAACAGCATTTCATGGGCATTTACACTTTCAAACTATTTGTTTTACTGGTTTGGCTTGTCTAAATTCTTCCATTACTTAATATTATATTGTCAACATAATATTAAGCAATGGGTCAGCTTTTTATTGTGTCCTGAGATTTTCACTTTGCTGGGTGACTGTTAATTACACTTACTGTGGAGGTTGTATCTCAAAAAGTATCATCCATCCATCCATTCATCTATTTTCTATATTTGCCAAATCAAATTCAGGGTGGTTGGAGGGGCTGGGGCCTGTTCCACCTGCCGTTGGATAAAAGGCGGGATACTACCTCCAGTAGGGATCCTTAGGCAAGACCCCCTTACCCTATCTGCCTACCTGTAAGTCGCTTTGGATAAAAGTGTCTGCTAAATGCATAAACATAAAACATACACGCTTGATGGATCAGTCCATCACAGAATCCATCGCACGTGTACCTACTTCTGAATACGAGTCTTTCTTCTTATTTTGATTAGAGCTACTTTTCTTGAATCACTGAATATCACATTAACATTAATATGAGGAATTGAAGGGGGATACTAAGTTTAACGACAGATATTTTGATGGATTTTATAGTCTAGTGCCATATTGTTTTGCACAGCTTGCATCATTATTTAGCCTCCCTCCCACCATTTATAATCTTGTAAACAATTTCTGTTTTTGTTCTACTCCTTTAGTTACTCGTGTATTTTGCATCCTACTATCCTTGCTTTTTTTTACAATGCTCTTAGTAGCAACATATGGGTCACTCAGCCATGATGAAGTAAAGCCACATGCATATGTCTGTGTGAGATGTAACAGCTTTGTGTGTGTTTGATATATTAAAACAGTGTGTGTTCTGTATCCATCTCAGGCAGCCACCCTGTTATAATTCCTTATCAGTTTCACCACATCCAGGAAACTTGACATGACATCCTACTGTACATATTACAGCAGCAGGTCATTGGATGTTTCAGTGGACACCAGCTGCTGTGCTAATAGTAAACCTGGCTGATAAGAAGCATAAAGAGTTTTATAAAACACCTATGGACTGTTACGGGTGTGGGTTATATTGGAGTTTTTATCTTTGACTCTCATTAATTAGCAACTCCATGGCAGTGGCTACTTTTCCATGCAGAGCAATATTCCCATATAAACCTTATTAAGACTTGACTCTGAATAAGACACTGTCATATAAATGGCTCCTTCTGATGATCTTAACCTGAAAAGGGTCATATAAGGAATAAGCGAAAATCAAATTAAGGTATGAAAACATGCCAAATTTGATCACATTATGCATTTTAGTGTATACACCTTAACTGTTACATCGTTCTGGAATTGTCACAATATCTTGCGACACACTCCCCTGTTATACAAAGCATATTCTCGGCTCCCAAGTTGCCAAGGCTACTTATTATCAGCAACCTTGTTTTTTAAAAATCCTGTCACTTGTTAGGGGTTTGTTTTCATATCGAGTTGCTTGTTTTCTGAAAATACCAGCTTTGGTGACGTTAAGTTCGGATCGGGAAGGCTGAAGTAAAAAGAAAACACTGGAGAAACCTGAGCAAACTAATGCTCTGTGTTTTGACAGATATGGACTTTGGATGGGTGCGAACATTCCAAGCGCAGATGAAAGCATAACTGCCACAAGGGTGTGATGAAGTGGTGTTAGTGAGGACTCTAATACCAGTTGACAGGCAGGAAGCAGGCAGGAGGATGAAATAACATTTACTAAAATAAATAAAAGTGCTGCACTGGCAAGTTATGCAAAGACAAAGAGCAAACTTGGCAAGACTAAAAATGGCAAAATGACACTGAAACTTACAAAAGGTGTTTTAGATACTTTGCCTGTTCCAATCTTATCACCTTACTGTGTGAGTCATATCATATAAGAGATAATCTGGAATATTCATTTTATTACGAGTTTACCAGTTTAATAGAAGACCCACCAGAACAACGACAAAGAGAACAAAACAAAACTCATAGACTATGGTGACAAACAGAGCATGATGCTGGCATCACTTATTGTAACTATGTTCTGTAACATTTGAACAGGAATATGAATTAAATAGTTGTTCTTCAACTCACGTAAACACCACAACCAGAAAGAATATTGTCTCCTTTTCATTAAGGTGAATAATCTGAAAGTTGCTGTACAAGTACATAGAAATCACATATCGGTGGCTTATTGGCAAAAAAGACTTTATCGTTAGCCAGTCGCTGTTTCTTTTTGGAGATTCACACATGCCATTCACAGCAGCTCAACCCTGCATCTCCAGTGTTGTGGAATCAGCTGACAGTGTCATTGGTTAGAGTGGCAGATTTCGTGATGATGTCTTGCTCTCATTTACAAAACCTGTTTCGCCTTTGTTCCTGCCTTCCTCAGAGGCGTGTATCCAAGGTGGACCAAGTTTGACACCCCCAGGCCACCTCTGGTATTTCACACATGACACCAATGCGCATTGAAGGTTTAAAATCCCAGTTTGAAAAGCATATGTATGGGAAAATCCAAAATTCATGTTTTGTTTTATTAAAATGCTTGGAAGTCAGAAGACTATCGGTCACTTCTTCCCCTACCTCTTCACAGGATGTATGTCTCTTTTTGGGAAGTGAGCACTATAGAATAATGTTTCTTCTGTGTTTAGTAGTGGTGGAGCTAGGGAGTTAGTAGGTACTGCATGAGGATACCTGGTCGTAGAGCAGTTCCTTCTGTAATGGAAAGTGACTGTACAGTCGTACGAGGTACATTGAAAACTGACACAAAATGTTCCTTGTTGAGCTATGTTTAGTACTTTGAAATTAAAAATGTGTTAAAACAAATTAATACATTATGCAGGGTCACAACTTCCTTTTTCTCCTTTCCTTTAATTATTGGGGTATTGGAGTAAAGCTGGAAAAAAAAGAAAATAAATAAGAAAAAGAAAGAAAAACAGAGTACAATAATATGCAATGCAGTATGAGAATAATAATCCATGCTTTTGTGTACAGATTTCACAGAAGAGATCAAAGGCATTCTCTAATCTCAGAGCGGCTTTCAAATCCAGTAAAGAGGTTTTTAGTGCTATTCCATTGTGCAAAAACAATGATCCACACACACTCACACACTGGAACACCTCCACACCTGATCTGTGTGTGATGGCAGCTGGTCACAGATGTGGCCATCTGGCATCCACTCTGACTGTGATTGCATTTATCTACTTGTGTATGTCTCTGTTTTTCTGTGTGTGTGTGTGTCCTAAAAGAACAATGAGTCCTAGAACAGAGCAGTTTCATTCTGCATTAATAACTTTCTGGGAGGGAAAAAACACACCTGGGGGCTGGATTAGGAAGTACAAGCAGTTAGCACAAAAAAAGAGAAAATCTGTGAAGTGAATGTGTTGCTAACAGTATTACTGGAAAAGAGAGATAAAGGGACACACACTTGCTGTGTGAAGAAAGGGACAGGGGACCCTCTATCGGGTTAAAGGCAAAAATCATTTAATTCGGCATCTGTTAAGGTCTGGACATGTGTGCTCTAATCGCAGTGGAACCTGTATCAGTTATGCAGCAAAATTAGCCAAAGTAAGATATCCTGTAGTTGTTGATCTGGCATCCAACTGGCAGCTACAATATGAGAGCAAAGACGTGTCTTTACAGTGTTACAGTGACAGGTAAAAAAGCTATTACATAATGTTCCCACCTGTTCACGATTTTGCTTGAAGTGAAGAAGCTCAAAGGCTTTAAGATAATCTTTCTAGCTGCTGCTCAGCTCTGTTCAACAGGTAACAGACTCTACTGGGCTGAGCAGCAGGCTGCCGGACAAATGTTAGCGACACCTATGGTCTTGCAGTTTGTGTCTAGCTTACGATAACAGATTTCCTTGAGCTCAGCCGCATTTGCTGCTTATTATATTCATCTAGCAAGCAAATATTTTGTCTTGCCAAAGAGTGTTGCCCCTTTTGTTAACTGGGGCAAATTAAGAATTCAAGATCATTACGGCCTTACATGCAGCTCTGTTATCTCTTACTATTTTCCTGTCAGTACGTACTATCCTCTCATACTATTCCTACTCTCACACTACTCATACTCATACTATTCCTTCCTTTGTCCTTTTTGTAAGCCTAGTGTAATCTTGTATTCCTCCTCTTCCTTGTTCCATTCATCCTTTTCAGTTAACACAGAAAATCTGTTCCTCATTCTCTCTTTTGTTATTGTTTCTTCTCCCTCTTCTCCCCTCTTTATCCTCCATCCCATTTCTCTTCTGTCTTCTTGTTCGCTTTGAGGTAAACCTCCTCGCCTGTCTTTTTCTGCATAGAGGAGGAGGAGAGGGAGGAGGAAGGTAGCACTGATTCACCCTCCTCTCGTTATCTCATTAAAATGGCTGTCAGAGCACACTGCAATTACCAAAGTAACTATGCCACTATTCTGGTCTCCCTCTGTGTGTTTGCATGTCTGCATTCAGAAAGTATGGATGTGTATGCTTATCGTATCTGTCTGTCTCTGAGCATGCTTGTAAGGATGTGTTAATTGTGCTATGCAGTACACATCTCAATTCAGACTGCCTGCAGAGACCTGCCATGACCTGTCTGCCACACACAATAAACTGTCCACAGAATACTGTTGAAAAATGCAGCTGAAAGGGGTTTCTTTGGTTTGCATATGAAAGTGCAAGGTCATACAATAGAGACCTTGAACGAAGAGAGGGATGGCACTTCCAAACTTCATGTACTACTACTGGGAGGTTAACATAAGAGCACTGCTGTACTGGATGAGGGAAATTGCTACAACCCCTGGATCATCCGGGCCGAATGAATAATTATGGAGGGTGCATCCATGGGGTCCACCTCTCTGGAGGCTCTATTGGGCTCTAAATTACTATTCACACAACCTCTGTCAAGCTTTACCTCTAACCCAGTTGTTGTGCACTCAATTAAAATTTGGAATCAGCTTAGAAGATCTTTCTCTGTCACTTACTGGGCCAATTTCAATTAATAACCCGTTTATCCCATCATTGACGGATAAGACAATATTTGGTCTAGAAAGGGGGCTGTCTTATTGTCTGATCTTTTTGTTGATGGTTTTTTTTGTCTCATTAGAGCAGCTAATACAGAAATATGACATTCCCAGTTAATACTTTTATAAACATTTTTACACCTTATAGGTGTAGGTATTTATAGAAATAGGATCACACAGAGTTAAACAGAGTATTTGTTGGTTCACACAATTGAAAAAAAGAAAATGTTTGCTCAGAATGCAGACAGAAAGATTATCTTTGTCAGGCAGAGTTAAACTCATTTTAATAGATAGCTTTTTGTTGGATGAACCATCTCAAGTTAGCAAACAGCATCAGTTAGATCACAAAGACAAGGCTTATATCTCCATGGGCAAGTCGCAAAAATGTTTTTTTTTTTAAATCTGTTTAAGAATGTGTACTTTACAAATAGATAGATAAACACTTTAATGATCTCACAAAAAATTGTGGACTCAGCAGCATTTGCATCAATAAAGCAAACATCAACAAAGAGCAAAAAGTGGCAATTATGAGAATAAAGTGAAGCGTAGTAAGTGACTTGAATACTCCTTAAGTGACATGAGTTAAATGGATAGTCATTCACGGTCCTACACACTGTCCATTGCAGATGATTACTGTTTCATCCAAGAACTTCTGGATGTGACACAGCTCCGAGTTGTACCGGGAGTCTGCTGTGTACAGGGTGAAGAGGAGAGGGACAGTAAAGTTCCTTGTGGTGCTCCTGTACTGCTGGTCACCATATCTGATGTACAGCCTTTCAGCCTGACAAACTGTGGCCTGTCAGTGAGGTAGTCTGTGATCCAGTGCACACAGTGGTCAACCTGCATCTTGGCCAGTTGCATCCTGCGGGAGGAGGGGCTGGATGGTGTTAAAGGCACTGGAGAAGTCAAAGAAAATCATTCTCACAGTGCCAATTTCCTGGTCCAGGTCTGTGGGTCCGATGGACGAGGTAGAAGGTGGCGTCCTCAACCCCCACTCTCTCCCTGCATGCAAACTGAAGAGGGTCCTCAGCATGCCACACTTGGGATTGGATGGTGTGGCGATCAGCCGCTCCAATATCTTCATTAGGTGGGAATTGCAGGCTCAGGTTGTAGAAGTGTTGGAGCGACTGTCCGAGCTCGCCGGCACAAGCCTTCAGCAGCTTTGTCGATACCTTGTCTGGACCCAGCTGCTTTCCTGAAATAGTGTGATGGATGCTGGCATGAACTTTGTCCCTGAGGGTGAACAGATCCTGTCTCCAGTAAAAGAAACTGGAGTCACTCTTAGTCGTGTGCATATCATAGAGTAGATAACGAGCTAAAACGTAAACTGCGACGTGTAAAACACACGCAACATACACATGCACATGGGGCCGCAGAGAAGACTGTCTGCGCCGGAAGTGAAAAAAAAATGACTACAGCAGTAATCATTTAAGACGGTAAAGTTCTAGTTGAAATGTATCAGTGATTATATTCAAGATATGTCATTTTGAAATTGAAATACATTTTCGGTTCATTGTACGTTTGATCTGGTTATATAGAGTATACAGGTAGTGGAGAGAAAAGTTTAGGTGAAAGAATGAGATGAAGAGCTTGATGAAAGAGATTTATTTTGGGTTCAGATGTGATAACCTGTATTCAATCTTCTCAGCAATGTCCTTTGCCTGGCTCTGCAGATGCTATGTGCCTCTTTTTTTTCTCTCCTCTTTCATAATTTCTTTTCAATTCAGTTCCACCTGCCTTGTGTGATGGTGATGAGCGTGAGCCTCGAAAGTGGTTTATCACTATAGAGAGATGGTACAATTTTGCACCGTGGCCTTTACCAATTCAAATCTGTAATTTAATGATTTACTCTTGCATCAAAAATTCCATACCAGGACACATGCAAGACTCTGTATATCATCAGCTCCAATAGCTAATTACAATGTTGTGCTTTCTTTGTTTCCACATTAGTGGGCGTTATCTAAAAAAACATCAGTGCAGTTATCAGCCAAATTGGCAAGAAGGTGAGTGCAGCTCTCAGTAAGTGAAAATGAAAGATCCCATGAATAAATAATGTATGGAGAGTTGAATCATCGATCATTGTTAATGATGGATTTACATCGTTAATGTCATCTGCATGATTTGCAGTCAGGTCATCAAAATGATGAAGTACTTGAAAGAAAATTACACAGCAATAAAAGTTTATTTAATCCTTTAATTGGAGCTGATTTGTACAATATTTTCAAGGAATAAAGCCATAAGAAAAAATGCTGTGTAAAAAGCCACAGCCCATTTTCAAAGAATGACAAGAGATTGAGCTAAAATGCTTTGTTTGAAAGTGCAAAGTAACAAATTTGCTGAGAGTAGGTGCCAGTTGTGCAAAAGCTTGAATTCTCAAATGTCACATACGCTGAAACTTACATTTAATGACAGTTTTGCTGCTGGTTTATTTATAAGCAAAGTGATATGGGTGATAAGTGACAGAGCCCAAAAAAATTCCCCAACAGGTCTATGTGTATCATCCTGAGACTCTGTGCTTACTGGATGGTCTGTTAAATCAGCCTGCTGGCAGGAGCAAAGATCAGCAGGAAGAAAAGAGAACATCTAATCAACAGCGGTTATAAAATCTGAACTACTGAATTAAACTCAGGTGGTTGTTTATTGTGAATGTAGCCAAAATTAAATATAGCCGGCACACGAGGCACCAACAAAAAAAAAATATATATATATAGCAGACACACGTAGCGTGATGTGATAAAATATAAGGATTTATCCGAAAGTTCTCACTATCTGAATAAGCCTTATTTAACCTCGTTTTGGGCACCACCTTCAATCGAAGGAAAAAGACAGAATCTTACGATTCTGGTATGTTAAATTAATAATCAATTATTAATTAATAACTAATAAATTCCAGTCTCATATAGTCGCTACTCATGAATTCTCGTTTTGTTGGACTCACAAATACGTAAAGAACACATACACAAAAGCCGGTTGATTTTATATGTGTATATATATATGAACCATTTATCAAAATGACATTACCAAAGACATGAACCTTAAGACAAACAGTAGAAATGCTTTGAATATGGATGATTATATAAGAAACACTTAGTGAATTGAAAAGAACTAAGGGGAGGGGATGGATGGATACCGGAATCATTCAAATAGTCTAGGTTTGCTATTATTTGAAGTTAAAGGCTAACAGCTTGGGTTGATTTATCATTTTAACAGTGAATTCTCTCGACACCCACCTCATACCGTCTGAAATGTAAGAACAGGGCAGATCTTACGGTTAGGTCAGCTCTGAACCACAGGTAAAGCCAGCAGGTCCAACTGGGTCTCTCTCGATTCCGCGTCTCGCGGCCTTTGTTGTGGGTGACTTTTGGGGACTTCAATTAAAGTGGCCTGAACTGGTCGCTCTCCTGCATCGGAGGGCTTGTGGTAGCTTCTGGTGGCTCAGAAGACAAACGGATGGTATGTCGGAATTCACCGCAAACAATGACAAAATTGTTTTTGGGTACTGACCAACTCTGAACTTAAATTCACAAAAGATTTACATAACGGTTGACAAGTTTAACACTGGCTCTCTTGGTGAGCAAAATAGGTGAGGGTTTGTGCAGCACCATATTTTTTGGACCATAAGGCGCATAAAATCCTTTAATTTTCTCAAAAATCGGCAGTGCGCCTTAAAATGTGGTACGCCTGATGTGTGAATTAATTCCGGTTGTGCTTTCAAACCTAGAACCTATTTTATGTGGTACACGGCGCTCAAGAATCTGTCAAAATGTTTTAGCACGGCCTTGGTAAGCTATGAAGCTGCACTGCTTGATGGATCGAGCATTACAGCCACCGTAGTCACGAGCCTTGCGGAGTAATACGATCTGTGCTTCAACATTAAGGTGTGTGCATTCATTCATTCATTTTCCATACCCACTGCCTAAAAAATGGCTCCTGTTAAGAGACATGCTTACGAAGCAGATTTCAAACTCCATCCAGTTCAATATGGAAATAGAGCAGGTGCAAGAGAATTCAACATGAATGAATCAATGGTACGGAAGTGGAGTACGCAAGAAGACGCGCTGTGCGAGTTAAAGAATAGTGTATTGTTTTCTATTTTATGTGTTACAACTGAACAGTTGGGAGTTTTTGTGAAAGGGTTGAATAAAGTTAGACTTATCTGAATTTTGTTTCATTTAGTGCACCTTATAACCCGGTGCGCTTTATAGCCCCAAAAATATGGGTATTCAATTCAATACAATTCAGTTTTATTTATATAGCACCAAATTACAACAATTGTCATCAAAAGGCACTTGAATAATGTAGTCCAATTCAAGTCAATTGGAATTCAATTAATTGTAATCATAATCCAATGAAATCCAATTAATTCATATAGAGCCAATTCAAAAACAATATCCTAGCTAAGGAAACCAACAGATTGCACCGAAACTTGTCTTCAGTCCAATCTCCCGTCCTGAGCGTGCCTGTGGCGACTGTGGAAAGGAACGACTCCCTTTTAAGGGGAAGAAACCTCTGGCAGAACCAGACTCAGGAAGGGTGGCAATCCGCCTCGATCAGCTGGGGTTTGAGAAGACAGAAAAGAGGGAAAAGAGGGGGGAAAAACACCATAACACAATTCAAAGGACACCTGTTGGAACAGGGAAACACAAGTTAATGACCACAATAATGTCACATGTACATAATGTCATTGGAGAAATTAAACGGGGGGAAAAAGAGAGCAAAGTGAGGAAAGGTGTGACAGATGTGGTCCTCCAGCAGTCTAAGTCTATAGCAGCTTAACTATGGGATGTTTCAGGATCACCTGAGCCATCCCTAACTATAAGCTTTATCAAAAAGGAATGTTTTAAGCCTAATCTTAAAAGTGGAAAGGGTGTCTGCTTCCCGGACATTTACTGGCAGCTTATTCCACAAGAGAGGGGCCTGATATCTGAAGGTTCTGCCTCCCATTCTACTTTTAGAAACTCTGGGAACAACAAGCAAACCTGCAGTTTGGGAGCGAAGTGCTCTGTTAGGAAAATACCTTACAATGAGATCTTTAAGATATGATGGAGCTCGGTCATTAAGAGCTTTATATGGGAGAAGAAGAATCTTAAATTCTATTCTGAATTTAACAGGGAGCCAATGAAGAGAAGCTCCTGTTAGTTCTCATCAGAACTCTGGCTGCAGCATTTTGGATAAGCTGGAAGCTTTTCAGAGAATATGTGGGACAGCCCAATAATAACAAATTACAGTAGTTCAGTCTTGAAGTAACAAATGCATGGACTAGTCTCTCTGCATCACCCTGAGACAGGATGTTCCTGATTTTAGCAATATTACGAAGGTTAAAGAACGCAGTCCGAGAAACCAGTTTTATATGTGCGTCAAATGATAAATTCTGGTCAAAAATAACTCCAAGGGTCCTCACTGTAGAACTAGAAGTCAAGGAAATACCATCTAGAGTAACTATGTAACTAGTATAAGTACAGCTGAGTATCATCAGCATGACAATGGAACTTTATGCCATGCTGTCTAATAATGTTACCTAATGGAAGCTTGTACAAAGTAAATAGAATTGGACCAAGCACAGAACCCTGAGGAACTCCATGACTTACTCTGATGTGTGAGGAAGATTCTTCATTTACAAGAACAAACTGGAATCTATCAGATAAATATGACTTAAACCAGCCTAATGCAGTTGCTTTAATCCCAATAACATGTTCAAGTCTCTGTCACAGAATGCTTTGATCGATCGTATCAAATGCAGCACTGAGATCCAAAAGGACAAGCACAGAAACAAGTCTGCTATCAGAGGCTAAGAGGAGATCATTGGTAACTTTAACCAGTGCTGTTTCTGTGTTATGATGCACTCTGAATCCTGACTGAAACTCTTCAAACCGATTATTTCTATGTAAATGATCACAAAGTTGAACTGCAACTATTTTTTTCAAGAACTTTAGACAAAAAAGGGAGATTGGATATAGGTCGATAATTAGCCAACACTTCTGAATCAAGAGTAGGTTTTTTTAAGTAAAGGTTTAATTACAGCAACCTTAAAAGTCTGAGGTACATAACCTGTCAACAAAGACAGATTGCTCAAATCCAACAAATAAGTGTCAATTCAGGGGAAAACCTCCTTGAAAAGTCTGGTTGGGATTGGGTCTAATTGATGGTTTAGAAGAGACTATTGCTGTTGTTAGCTCTGAAAGATCAACTGTGCAGAAGCCATCTAAATACAAATCAGGTTCTAAAGATACTTCTAAAGCTGCTCTACTTGATGATACATCAGTGATAATAGTGGGAAGGATTCCATTAATCTTCTCTCTGATAGAAACAATTTTATTGATAAAGAATCTCATGAAATCATCACTGCTGAGAGTGAAAGGAATAGATGGCTCAACAGAGCTCGGACTCTTTGTCAGCCTGGCAACAGTGCTGAAAAGAAACCTGGGATTGTTCTTATTCTCTTCAATCAATGATGAATAATAAGCAGTCCTAGATTTACGAAGGGCTTTCTTATACGTGATTAAACTATCTTTCCAAACTAATTGAGACTCTTCTAAATTAGAGGAACGCCACTGTCTCTCCAGCTTTCTTGCAGTCTGCTTTAACGCAGGCAGCTGTGGATTATACCAAGGAGCCAACCTCTTCTGACTGATTACCTCTCTTTTCAGAGGGGCAACATAGTCCAGTGTTGTACGCATAGAAACTATTGTGCTGTCAACATGAGAGTCAAGTTCTACTGGAGTAAAATTTAGGTAGCCGTCCTCTGTCATATCTGCACATGGCAGTGAAGACAAGGATGATGAAATCAACTATTTAAAACTGGTTACAGCAGTCTCTGATAGACACCTTCTACATGTAAAATTCTTCTCAGAAGCCGTATAGTCAAGTAATGTAAATCTAAAAGTTATCAAAAAATGGTCAGACAAGACAGGGTTATGAGGGAACACTGTTAACTGTTCACTCTCAATGCCATAAGTCAGTACAAGGCCAAGGGTATGATTAAGGCAGTGAGTAGGTCTGTGAACACTTTGAGAAAATCCAATAGAGTCTAATATAGAATTAAAGTTAATATTTAGGCTGTCATTTTCAACATCTACGTGAATATTAAAGTCACCCACTACAATGACTTTGGCCACGTTTCCCAGATTCGCTAAGAAGATCTTAGCGCTAAGAGCTTCTCAGGAGCAGTCTAAGTTAGCGCTCGCTAAGAAGCTCTTAGCGAATCTGGGAAACGCAGCCTTTATCTGTACTCAGCACTAACTGGGATAAAAGCTCTGAGAATTCAGACAGAAACAAAAGAGCCAGGTGGACGATACACAACAACAAACACAAGAGGTTTTTGTAATTTCCACTTTGGGTGGGAAAATCTAGAATCAGAGATTCAAAAGAGCTAAAACTAATCTTGGGTCTTGGACTGATTAGTAACCCTGATCTGAAGATAGCTGCCACTCCTCCTCCTCTTCCTATGGTTCGAGGAACATGAACATTTAAATTGTCAGAAGGAGTTGATTCATTAATGCTAACATGATCCTCCTGCTGTAGCCAGGTTTCTGTTATACAAAATATATCAATATGACGATCACAGATCAAATAATTCACTAACAGAGATTTCGAAATGAGAGATCTAATATTCAGCAAACCACATTTAATAGTTTGATGTTTTTGTTAAATGGACTTGTATAGCGCTTTCCACTCAAAGCGCTTCACTACATGCCACATTCACCCCACTCACACTCACTCATACAGCACGTCTTAAGATACACATAACTACGTGCTTTCACACACATTCATACCCCCAATGATACAATGGGGGAGCAACGTGGGGTTCAGTGTCTTGCCCAAGGACGTATCCTTCGACATGTATCCTGGGGAAGCCAGAGTTGAACCACCGACCTTCTGATTGGTGGGTGACTGCTCTTCCTCCTGAGCTACAGCCACCCTCAGTTAAAGTTTTTGTTTCAAGTTTTTTTTGCACAAGAGGATTTGCTCCTTTTGTGTTTTTTGATTGGAGGGGCAGCATCAGGTGGGAAGCCACAGAGAAATGTGTTAGACTACAACTCTGCACCCTGGTCTCAACCCTGGGTTGTCATGTTTTTGGATGACTAATAAATTTGTCCATATTTCTAGAAATGAGAGTCGCTCCTTCCAAAGTGGGATGGATGCCGTCTCCAGAAAGATTGCCAATTATCTATCTCGCCCACATTGTTTGCTGACACCATCTGGACAACCAGTGATTGAATGAGGACATACGGTTAAACATATCATCACTGATCAGAGGTATATAGATCCTCTTCATGCTACCAAAAGTGCTCCGACCAGTAAGTGCTTGGGTAATCTGCAAATATCATGTCATGGACCTACTGTGGGTGGGTGGTGTTGCAATATAGATGTTGGGATTGGTTGACTGATCTTCAAACATTTTTATGTGGGAGGCAAAAGTAAAGTTAATATGAATACCAAGATGCAGGTGTTTAATAGTCCACCTTTAGAGGTTTTAATTCTTTGGCTTATCATGTTATATTGGAATAGTGAAGTGGAAATCTAAATCATTTGGAATTATTAAACAGCGACAATATCTAAATTAAGAAATACTCTTTCTAATCTGTGTTTATTTAATATGTGTTTATATATTCTTAAATTTATCTTCCCTAGGGCTCAGAGGCCCCTGTTTTCTCCAGCAGTCTGTCTTAGAGGCTATTTACATTAAATATGCATTACACATGAACACTTATACAACTGGCCGGAGGTGTGGCTCCAGGTTCCCGAACCAGCCAACTGGAATAATACCTCCATTATGAATAATTCAAATTTGCTTACACTTAATTTTTGCCGTGATTGATGATTTCTCCTGGAGATGTGAGATCATCTGTAGTGGTCCATCAGCTGGAGTCTAACCCTAATGGGAAAGGAAGGAACTTGCTGATGCACCAGTGAGACTTCAGTGGGGTGTTTCTTGAGGGCATGATTGTAGATGAAATAAACATCAGAGATGCTTTGCTACAAGCAGAAAACTGCAGGAGCTACGATATGGTGTTAAAGTTCTTCCTTACGGCCTATTCCTTGGGCGTGTGGTCAGAACATTCTCATTGGTGGAAACTGTACTGCATCCTCAGCAGGTATCTCAGGGTCACCAGCGTTTCGTCCCTTAGCCTGTACACCTTGCCTGAGTGGGGCAGTGAAGATTAACCCTCACCTGCAGAAGGGTTGCATTTGCGATCTCTGGTCAGCCATAGCTATCTCCCAAGTGGCTTTCTTCAGATGCTTGGTTTCCAAACCAAGCCTCTGTAAGAAATAGCACACTGATGTTGTTGGGAAACCACGGCAGCTGACTTCGATTGGGTATAAGGTTGCGTGCCATTCTTTATGGAGATCCTCATCAATCAGGTCTCGGTACTTTGCTTCCTTTAATTGGTGAGAGATGGCTAGCCTGTCCTTCCAGGGCTCCTGGATAAAAGGACCATGTCTTGTCGAAGTGAGTTTACCGCCACCTTCTCTGGAAAGTCTTTCTTTTCAGATCTACCTGCATCTCCCAATCGGAAGCTCGATGCAAAATGGAGGGTAGGTTCTGGGCTGTTGTTCTCTCACTGGGAAGTGTATCCCCTTCTTTTTGGAAATTAAGAGACTGGGGTGGTGTTGGCTGATGTTTGTTTGCTTTGAGCCTCTGTTGTTCCACCCAGTTGGCTATTTCCATAAGAACCTTGACCTGTATTGACCTTCTCCAAGTGATTTGAGACACCCAGTCAAGATGTGGTTCCGGGTGGAAAGGGTTGTGCCGCACTGCTTGCAAGATGCATCTTCTTCCTTTCCCCAGATCTTTAAATTGTTTGGTGTAGGCAAGAGCTCGGCAAAAGCATGCAGAAGGTAGCTCAGCTTACCCTGGTCAGTGGCCTACAGCTTTTACACGGCGGATAGATTGATAAGTTACCTCATCAACAAAAACTTAAGAAAGCTTGAGAAAGCTTAAATCAATAAAATTCGGAAAAACGTTTCAGGTAAAGGAAAAGTTCACTTTGCATTTCAGGTAAATGTGATCTGGGATTTGTGGCAAATGTAAGTTATTTTCACTCACTGGTTTTCTTGATGCTACTTGTTGGCACAGCAATATGTAGAAAAAATGTAAAGGGAGGGTTAGAAAGGGAGGGAAATGCTTGTGTGAAATACAGGAAACACAATGCCTCATGTCTTCTGAAAAACATTATTTCATGAAACATATGGTGGGTGATGTGGTAGAGAAGATGTGTCAGCCAGCAGATACATGAAGGATAATACCAGCATTGCTGAGAAAGAGGGGGAAACATATCCATGTAAGGACTGTGGAACTGACAAAACGATAGGACATCTAAAAGTAGATAGTGCTATAGAGGGAGAGGTGATGGAGATCTAAACAATGCAGAGATAAAGAGAATCATTGCATCTCTGTTATTCTCTGCCTGGAATCTGTCTCAGATCATACATTAGATCTTACTGAAACAACCCATGTTTCCGTTCCTTGACTGTGAAACTCTGTGGCTGATAGACTGTGTCTATCTATAGCTGCTATATGTAACCCAGACAGACTATTTCTCTATTGCTTTCTATCTTCTTATCAAGCTTAATACTACAGCTGGGGAAAAAAAAATATATTTAGTACATGTTGAGTACAACTTTTACATAATGTTCCTAAATTAGGGGACTGCTTCCGATGAAGGCAACAGTGTAACTATAGAGTTCTCTAATCTCTTAGTGAAAATTCCACAGTATACATATTCATTGCAACTAACTAAACCGTAGATATAACAATGCAAGTATACTATGCCTCACGGAACTCACAGAAGCCAAAAGGTAAGTACTAAGAGAGAAAAAAAGGACATTTTCAAACTCTGTTCCTGGTGAGATTGAAGGGTTTTCTTTGAAGGGGAGATGTGCCTCTATAATTCAGCAGAGGAAGCAACTAAAGACAGGGTGAGAAGAGGTCTCCCTGTACCACCGATGGCCATGGCTGAGAGAATCAAGGCGCAGATGTGAACCACGCAACCTGCTTCAAAGCCCACAGGCCAGCTGGAGGAGACATGGCAGCAAAGATACAAGGGAAATGCTGGATGCCTTTAGGGAGGAGTGATTCTCATTGAGGCATCATTCAGCAATGTAACAACAAGATGAGTTGTGTGTCTACAACATCAATATAAAAGTATAAGCTGAAAACATGAGATTAAGACAGACAGGTAGATAAAGATGATTTCAAAGTCATCCTTAAAGACTGGCTACAATGCAAGGTCACTGAACAGTGTTAGACATTGCTGCAATACTGTAACATTCTGAGAAAAAGAGAAAAGGAAAAAGAGGAGGATAGAAAATGGAAAATGTTTTAAAAAAAAGGAAAACTTATCAGAATTTGCCATATGGATGACACTGTATGGTGAAGGCGTAGTGAAACTGAAGTATTTACTTTACCTGTTTAAAAGGTGTAGGACAGATTACTGGGGTTAGAGGGGGCCCTCAAAAACTTGTACGGAATTTCCCAAATATACCATCTTGGCTTCGTTAAAGTCATGACAGAGACCTCAACTCAGGACGATATTTTGGTGTCTAAATGTTCTATAGTTCAGTGTATTGCGTTCATTAAGTTCCCGGATTGTAAGGGGGAGAGATACTTCAGAATATGTTACTTAGCATTATACAATGGAGACCCAAACTTTCCTTAAAATAACATCCTATAATGTGAGAGGGATTCTTAACCCAGCAAAGAACAAAAAGTTTGGCTTAGATAATAAAAATAATGCTATGAGTAAAAAAATTTAGGTCATTGTTAAGTGAAATGGGAATCTGTGACGTATGGAAGGAACTCAATCATAGAGTTATGGATTATTAATTTTTTTCAGTGCCTCACTCTTCATATTCCAGGATAGATTGTTTTTCATGTTTAATAAAGACATTGGAAGAATTGGCGCATGTAAAATGGGGGTACTGGATCTCTTCAACCACAGTCCAATCTACATGGATATTCAAAGTGGCCAAAACAAGGATTTTTCTGGGAGGTTGAATTCGAATCCATTGAAGGGGCAATTGAAGGCTGAATTAGAGGTAGATATTCAGAAATACTTGGAAGAAAATGATAATGGGGAAGTGTCTCCATTAATGGTATGGGATGCCTATAAGGCAGTAGTGAGGGGAAAGTGTTTTGCTAAAATGACACTTCAGAAGAGGAAGAGGCAAGAAAAATTAAACATACTGGAATCAGAATCAAAGAAATTAGAACACGAGAACCAAAACTGAATTCACTCTAGAAATCCATCCGTTTTCTTGACTTTCTTCTTCTGTTGGTGGGGTTGCAGGGGGTCTGGAGAATTATGGCTATAAGCCTGGAACATATGCTGCCCCATATTATTAATTTAGACCAAATAGGTTTTATACAACAAAGACAGACATGGGATGATATTAGACACAGTCTACATGTAATTCACCATATTAAAAAAACAGTCTAGCAGTGGGATGGCTGAAGCTCAGGACGAGGCGGAGTCGTCTGCCAATAAGAGGGTTAGCAGTTCATATTCGATATTGGTGTGTGATATGGGATAAATCTTTTGGTCTGAACTTTAAACAACTGTACCAAGTTGCACATCACCTAATAGATGTAGACTTAATATTAATTTCAATGTAACATCTGAGGTTTTCGAGCTGTGTTGTTAACACATGGTTTATCAAAGTAGAAAAGCTAAAGCAATACTTTTTTTTAAAGCTGGGTGATAAATCTTTGCACATTGATTTTTCATGTTAAGAGTATTCACTACAGCTTTGGGAATATATCTTCAACAAAGAGCAGCAACCAGTAGCTCTTGTATAGTTGATAAGCATTGCAGACCTACAGACAGGTGAATTACTTTGACACTCATCAAAGCATTATGTAAACCTTAGATTACAAAATAATTGTAGATTATTTGTTTTCAGAAAGTGTTTCTTATGAAAATCTATGCAATGGTTGAAGTGGGTGTGTTCCTTAAAACATCCTGATAGAATAAGCATAGCTATCAACTAAAGTCAATTTACCAAAGCCTCAACTAAAGTACGGAGTTTGTACTATGATATCGCTTTCTATCTGTCCTTTTTCTATTGGTATCCTTCTATCACTCCCCATAGCTTGCCTCGGGTGCAGCCTGTTGCTTAGAAACAGATAGAGGAGCCAGTGTATGTATTAGATGTGGTTTCTTTTTTCAAGTTCCTGTCACAAGTTCAGAACTTTTTCAGTGGAAATGTCAGAGAAAAATCAATCCTTTCCACCTTTAATAACTTGATTTTACTCTCTTGATCCGTGCCTACTCTTTTACTCTCTCTCTCTCTCTTTCTGCTGACTGCAGTCTAAATATACACTAAGAAGTCTGGTTGTATGTCCTTGGTTTTTGCAAGTTTACAATAACATTAAGTTCCTTGACTTTTCTATGTCCTGAGACATTATTCAGCCGTGCATGGCTTTCTTCAGTGTTTTAATTAGATCTCAGTCCTTATTTAGCTATGACAAGTTTTCTTGATTCCTTTTATGTACAAAAACCTGTGGTAAACTAAATTCAACACACTCAGATTCCAAAACTCTTTCAGTGCATTCGAAACTAGATAAGCAAAGAACATCTTTACAATTGGATTTAGGAATAGGCATATCATTCTTCTCTGAAATTATAGATATTAGCAGACAAATAGCAGGAAGTATCATCAAGAGCAAAACTTTTTAGTTGTAGAAGTATTAAATGATACATTTCTATTATCTCGGTGTGAAATAAAAAAAGACACAAAAAACTTTGCTGACTTTGCATATTGAAAAAGAATGCCATGCAAGCAACTTCAACTGCCACAATACCATAACGCAAGGTTATTGTTCAAGGCACAGGAAAAGTACAACAATGTGAAACTGTGAGGCAGAGGTTTTTATTATTAGAGTTCCTATTTTGATGTGCCCTTTTACTTTGAGTGAGACTCTTGTCTGTAATATTGTTAGACACAATTTTGTCATACACAATTATTATAGTAACAATCTAGGCCTGTTACCCACAAGGGTGGCTCATATTCTTCCTGGGATGTTGGAAATATTCAAGTATTCTTTGGCATTGATGCCCCGATGCAATGTCCCCAGCAATATTATAAACCCAAAGTAAATGGAATTTTGCAGCATGTACTCATAAACAAGTGGCAAGGTCCTCCTAAAGCTTACTGGAGGCAAAGTAGAGGAAAGAGGACACTCGCTTGAAATTTGAGACATTGGATGTTGTATCACATTTTTTGTTAAAATTAGCGCATGATGAGACCAACTTTGTAATTTAAGGTGAAAAATTACACAATTTATAATCTGACCTGGCATGTTAGGTTAATTGGTGAGTCTAAAACTGTCGTTCGGAGTGAGTGTGAGCATGCATGGTTGTTTGTCTCGTTTGTCTCTGTGTGGCCCTGTGATGGACTGGCGACCTGTCCAGGGTGTACCCCGCCTTTCGCCCGATGACTGCTCGGATAGGCTCCAGCCCCCCCGCGACCCGACCGACGGATTAAGCGGGTATAGAAAATGGATGGATGGACTTGAAAGACAAACATTTAAGCCGTGATATCCCATCTTGGCTTGGTTTAGCCCATCATTATCCCAAGGTGAAGGACAAGACCATCTTGAGTGAAATGAGGGGTGAAGATGCACACCGACTATGTCTGCAGAGTCTGTGCTGATGGAGAATAGATTATGTCAATTAACACTGTCAACAGGGAAACATTAATTGGCTAAAGATGGTTCAGTGACATCTAAAACACATTTGACTGGCAAAAATGACATATTAAAGAAATGATTGTCTTAGGAGTATGTGTAACCAAACAGACAAGTTCCACGTAAAAGGTTTATGTCTTGGATATGTATAGAACACTAATTGTGTGTTTCTTAACCCTTACCAAAACTAGAAGCATGACTATTACCATATCTGGACCAAATATATGCTTATCTATACACATAGAGAAAAGACAATCATAAACATACTTCCCTTCAGCTTGCTTCTGGAATTTCTTTATAATCTCAGTAGATATTCAACTATTGTTTTTATTTTTTCTGTAGGTTTTCCGCCATTCTTTTTATGAGGTGAAAAAGCTCTTCTCACTCCCTCCAACAGTTGGATAAAATTGGCAAATCAAATTGTTGTATTTTTCAAGGTTATGACATGTATGTGCTCCTGTTTGTCTGCATGCATGTTCTATTTGTAAATCTTGGTGCTGCTCATGTTATATATACAATGCATACATGCAGACATTGTAACGTTCCCACTTGTTTGCTCTAAGGGATGGGCCTGGAAATAACACACTAATGCTCTCTGTTGGTATATTTTCTGTAGCTCGTCTTCATATAATTAATGAGCTGTAAAATGTAGGTCAGAGTTGTTTCTCTGTACTCAGTAGAAAAAGAGAATGTATGGATCACTGCTCCTCAAAGTGGGGTTTGCAGACTTTTGGGATTATTTGGCCCAGACAGTTCTCAAAAACAAAGGTAGAGTTTAATTTCTTTATAATATCATGCATTTAAAATTAAAGAACAATCTTTAAGGCTGATTTGTGGAATCTATTTTTCCCCTCACAACCTGAATATTTAGAATGTGCTGTGTTCATAGCTTGAGCTCATATCTCTAAAACTGTAAATGAAAGGATCGAAATAAATAGCAAAATGGCAGCTTTATTGTTAATATAAAACATACATTTGTCCAATTTTCTGAGGATTATTTAGTCTCCATGTGCAGCTGATTAAATACAGGTGTGCATGATTTGTGCCAGCAGGCAGCTATGAACTGGTTGAGAGATGACCACTGTCAGTGTGTAAAGATGCATGCAGTTATCAGAGAAGCGATAATTTGCCTCAGCCTTCTGCCATACAGCATTGGAGTACAAATTCATGAATTCATGTTGTTTTGATCCAAAACGGAAATTACAGCAACAGCTCCCATCTGCCTCCCTGCATGATGACTTTATTGACTGACATATGTGCACATTTGCATCCCCCAGTGATTTATGGCTGCAATAAAGCCAATTAAAAGCTATCCCAAAATTTGAATTTTCTACAAAACTATTCAGATGATGCATATTCTTTTCATTTTGTTTGGGTAGGATATTTGGATGACCTTTTTTTGTTACAGAGTGTTACTTAGCTCACAGGCTTGCATTGTTGCAGTTTGTCTGAGGCAGGGATCTCAAACTCTGGTCCTCGAGGGCCGCTGTCCTGCAGCTTTTAGATGTTTCCCTGCTTCAACACATCTGATTCAGATCAATGCCTCGTTAGCTGGTTTGTGTACAATTGATCAATCTTTTGAAGAAATCCATTTAATCTGAATCAGGTGGACCAGAGTTTGAGTTCCCTGGCCTAAGGTAATCCCAGACAAAAGCAGCAGATAACAGGTTAGTATGAGGTAAGTGGGTTTATTTACAATAAACAAGGGGATAACAAAGACACTGAGACTTGGCCCCTGGACGTAGAACAAATAATTCCTTGCAAGGTGTGTTTCTGCAAGAAACAGAGTTAGGTGAGGTAATATTTTTCCAGAAAAAAAGTCATTCCAACAGAGAGATAGTGACCACTAATGTGGCTGGTAAACTGACTTGGGTTAACTCTCCTGCGACATGGGGGCTGGAGCTTTGGCAAATAGTGGCTGAGATCATTTCTTTAGGCTGGCAGTGGTGGGCTGACCAAGGCTGTGGTAAACTGGTTGTGGTGTAGTGCAGAGAATCCAGAGATACTTTGAGGGCAAATAGCAGCTCCAGGCAGCAGGTCTTCTGTGAACATGAAAACAAAAGTTTCAAACTTGAAGCTTAATTAACAGCAAGACAAGTATGCTACTACTAAGAGGTGGCCTGGTCGTACCATGAGGGTGAAAACAATGATCTGGGGATGAACAGACTGACAACTGGAGCTTAAAGCCAGGCCCAGCATCCAGGGCAGCTGAGTGGAGCCACATCAGCCAGCCATCCACCCACCACGCCTACAGAAAAGCAGGAGCCACATGAAAAAGAAAATACAAAACAAAAGCTGACAGAAATCTGAAGATCCTGGCGTGCACACAACACACACACAAATGCTTTCACAGCAGTGAGTGAATAGCCAGTATCTGGCTGATTTTATTAACTTACCAAAAAGCACACGTTTGAATGAGCATCTTAAGTGCTGCACAAGTCAGAGTTGCACTCAGTCACCATGACAGTTTGGCATTCACAAGCTGCTGTGAGTTATTTTGGCATATGGTCCACTTTTAGTGGATTATTAGATAAACAGACGGCAGGAGGACTTGACTTATCAAATTATGTGAGAAAACGCATAGATGAAGCAGCTAAATTTTTTCACATCATTTGAACCAAATGAACAAAAGCATAAATAATTATGTTAAATATCCTCTGTTGCGCTACAAATGACAAAACAATTTTTAAAAACCTTTTGCAGCAAATAAATCTTTGCAAGCACTCATATGAACCATGGGTTTGTTTTACACAACCACAGCATGATTTATGGGACATGAATTGGTATGTTAACATGACATGTTGGTCTAAGAAAGTTCTGAGCTCATATGTTATATCTAAAGTCATGGAAAGGAATTGCTGTAATAATGTGAAAAAGAGGTGTGGCTGAATGATGCTCTGAGTTTAACAGATTCCTGAAGCTGATGATGTTAGTAATTCTAGATTACCTTGTAGTTCTAACATCCCCAAAGTCAATAGCACAAAGGGAGTCAAATAAGCAACCCAGTCTTTGAAATAAGCCATCTCACAAAACTCCACATATAGCGTAAATGTAGCTGAAACGGTAAACTGACAAAAGCAGTGACAAACGAGGCTGACCCAAAGTAGGCAGATATGTAAAACAGACTGAGAGCAGTTTTTACCATGTGATGGATATGTGACTTTGTTTGATCCTCACTGAAGTTTTCAATTGTATTAATGTCTCATGCCGACATTATGCCCGTTGACCGTTATCTCAGAATAAAGCTTGATTTATTTACTATTGCATGACCAGCTGTGCTTGTCAGTATCAAGCTTATTTCAGTGAGTTTTTTATATTAAAGAAAATCAAAAACAATTGACAAATAATTGCAAAGTAAAGTGGTGGATTATACAGATTTATGGCAATTAACGATTTCTTAAGGTGGAAGATAAACTGCGTAGATGTAATGTACAATGAATTATAAAAAACACAGATTTAAACAGAGCACAAAGGCAAAAAGGAGATATCCTATTATCAAGATTTATTTATTTATAAATCCATCCATTATCTGCCTCTTCTCCTGGGGGTCGGGTCGCGGGGGCAGCAGCTTGAGCAGAGAAACCCAGACGTCTCTGTCCCCGGCCACTTCCTCCAGCTCTTCCGGGGGGACCCCGAGGCGTTCCCAGGCCAGCCGAGAGACATAGTCTCTCCAACGTGTCCTGGGTCTCCCCCGGGGTCTCCTCCCAGTGGGACGTGCGCGGAACACCTCCCCAGAGAGGCGTCCAGGGGGCATCCTAACCAGATGCCTGAGTCACCTCATCTGACTCCTGTCAATGCGGAGGAGCAGCGGTTCAACTCCGAGCCCCTGAGCTTCTCACCCTATCTCTATTGGAGAGCCCATACCCTGCGGAGGAAACCCATTTCGGCCGCTTGTATTCGCGATCTCGTCCTTTCGGTCACTACCCACAACTCGTGACCATAGGTGAGGGGAGGAACGTAGATTGACCAGTAAATAGAGAGCTACGGCTTCTGGCTCAGCTCCTTCTTCACAACGACGGGTCGGTGCAGAGCCCGCAAC
The DNA here is from genome assembly GCF_036924035.1 of Leuresthes tenuis. Classification (NCBI taxonomy): domain Eukaryota; kingdom Metazoa; phylum Chordata; class Actinopteri; order Atheriniformes; family Atherinopsidae; genus Leuresthes; species Leuresthes tenuis. The sequence continues at coordinate 34,960,293 of NW_027325361.1, read as the reverse complement.
ACTGCAGATGCTGCTCCGATCCGCCCATCAATCTCACGCTCCATTCGTCCCTCACTGTGAACAAGACCCAGAGATACTTGAACTCCTCCACTTGGGGAAGGGTCTCGGATTTGGAGGCGCAATGATCTCATCAGATCATCACGATTCATTTAAATCTGCAGAATTAAAGTTGTTTTCTCTTTAAAATGAATATAGTATAACGGAGTGAATGGTTGTCATTCCACTTGCGTTTATTGTTGTTGTGTGTGGTGTGTTGGCTCTTGGGCGTGTCCTCCTTAATGCTGGCGTGGTTACGTCATCAGTTGCTTCTGATGGACGTCAGTATTGGGACGGATGCGTCCGAGGTAAGTCGGTTCCTTGTTAGCAGTTTGTATGCTAGTTATTTTTAAATTCCTTTATTAAGTATTTCCATTCCTTTGCAGCATGTGTGAGTTAACCGTGCCTGACCAGCAATCTCGTGTGTTATTCAGGAGAGAATAAACGGTCGGTACAGGCGAAACCAAACCAGTCTCAATTTCTAAAAACACAACGCAGGGTATCATCAGAGAGAGAACTGAACCTGCCAGTACCAAGGGCTGGCATGGTTACAATAGCAATAAATTTAAGATATTTACCATTTATTTACTTTCCCTTGAAAAGAAATACTGCCAGTTATTCATATAGTAATGAGATACTGCAGGTAATATGGTTTGTTTATCACTGCCTTTGTATGCAGATGAAGTTGGATGAAGTGTCTTTAAACAAGTTTATAGTCAACCCACTCCCACTGTGCTGGAGTTTATAAAACTAAATGAATAAGACTTTAAATGAATTTAAATAGATCACCAATTTTGGATAAAGGCATGACTCCTTAATTCTCGCAGGTTAGACAGAACATTTGTTTAAATGGGCTTTTTAAAAGAAGTGCCCAGACTTGTTCCAGGTGATTATTCTTCCTTTACTTAAGCATTAAAATGACAAAAAGGATTTAGAGGTAGAAGGAAAACAATAAAAACCTGCTTAAGAATTTCTCTCATGCATAAATGCTATAGTCTAAATGCAGTCATTGTTGCAGAGCTAGTCATTTGTAAAATGTCTAGACCTATAATAGCACAAGCTCACTTTATTCTATGCTCCCTGCCCTTCAGTGTAAATGGTTAAATAAATAAACTGAAATCACAGCCTTGACTTCTGCTACCTGTTAAAGTGTCTCAGAGCTAGGATAACCTATGGTAAAGATGGTTAGGAGCTAGGTGTGTAACAATATGGATAAATATTGCAGATCTATTTGATCATCGTGTGTATCAACAGTACCAAATTATGTGAACTGAATTTTCTTGATTGTGTTTGAAATGTTTTAGTCCCCACAATTTGTCTTCAAGAGCAGTTTGATTAAATCAGTTAGACTTTTGTCATCAGCATTCAGTGACTTAACAACTTCCATTCATCCATTTTCTATGCCCAATGCAACAATATTCTAAGTACTATAGCAAACTATAATGGTGATAACACTAATGAAATTCAACTTCTGCAGGCTCATCAGCTATTAAGTAGAGATGAGAATGCTCAGGTATTTGGAGGTGAGATGGGCATCATCATGCCTATTGAAATGATAACTTCTGTATGCTCATCAGCTATTAAGTAAGCAGAGGTGAGAATGCCGCTCACTGATGACAGTGCTACTCCTCCTGCTCTTGCATTGTTTTCGTCGTCGTAGGGTAGTGCACACGTAGCAGCAACACTTCTGTGACGGACAAGATTGCATCCACTGGCGCATCGACTCGCGCCACTATATATAGCCAGCACGGCACTGTGATGTTATCGCGCGAGCCATCGCGGCAACCTGAAGCTGAATCTGGCCTTTATGTCAGTCTTATGTCAGACAGCCTGCCGTGCGCCACTGAAAACACACGCCTGCATATTTTGCAATTTGCCTTGTGATGGTCTCCACTGACGCTGTCCAGCCAAGGATGTGCCTCCTCCCACTCATTTCTGTAATTCTGTAAGCGTTTTCGCTTACAATGAAACGCTGTTGAATCGAGTGTAGCGGACATTTTTAAAAGGAAGTCGTTACTTCAGAGGACCCGTTAACAAATCCCGCCCATGCAGTTAATCCCACCACAACAATTTTGCTGGCCTTAGTTTTTCCTGTGATATTTTTCAAAATATGGAACAAATCGCGTCCCGTATTGAATCAATATGGGACGTATTTTACGGGACGGATGGCAACCCTAGTCACAACTAACTCACATTAACCTTACTTTCCAAACATTATCACCACAAAACCTTAGAAAAGACAAGTCAATACGATGCACTTTTAGAACAAAGGAGGTCCTATGCTTAGCCATGTGGCACTGATGCTAATGCTCAGAGTTCTTTTGTAACCACAGTCCTTGAAAATGTTCAGTTCTTAGAGGAAAAGGCTGGAAATGGTCCAGTGTCCAGTCAAGGTCCAGTCTTTGGTGTAAATCCCTTGTGCTCTCTAGAAGAAGGATTCTGGTCTTTTCTTCTGTTGGAGTTGGCACTCAAGCTAACTCTGCTTCATCTCTCATTGGGCTCTCAGCTGTACACTTGTCTTGGCTTGATAAGCAGAGAAGGATCAGGCCACCCTGATCGTGTGGCTGTGAGAGCAATTTTTGCAAAGGTTAGCAGGCCATTGTTGTCCCACCTTAAGCCTAGTTTATGCTTCTGCATCACGTCGACGTCGTAGGACGTCATCATTCAGAGTTCTGCGTCGAGGAAACGCGTTCCTCTGCAATTCACCATGCCGCTATGGGGGTGTGACTGTGTTTGTGTGGTTTCAGGGGTTATAGCCGAATCCTTGCTTTTTCTTCCGGTCACAGTCAACAACAGTAAACAATGGAAACCGAGGTGGAGCAGCTGTATTTGAAGTTAATATTGAAGAACAAATGCTTATATTGCAAATGCTGAAGCACAGGTGACAGAGAAGACGTTTGCGGAGGTGGTCTGTACGACCACTAAACCGGTCGAGGCTGGGAACGGGTAAATTTACAACACTGGTTCACCCACTGAGGGACCTGGATGAACAAATGCACTTTCAATACTTTTAAATGTCAACGGGCCGGTATGACGAGCTTCTTCGCCGTATACAGCCAGACCAGAAAAAGCAACTGCCAGAAATTACGTTTTGAGCAGACCAATCACAGCCCTTGCAGTCCGCGTCTACATGAGATGTAGTTAGGATTTTTTGGAGGTGCGTGTCAGGCTACAGTGTAGGGGCCCACGTCAATGGAGTACCTACGCCATAGCTACGCCGTCGACGTGACGCAGAAACATAAACGTGGCTTTATGGAGAGAAACGTGGGAGTGGTCACCTGGAAAGGAAGCCAAGGAATTTCAGGGTAAATTCCAGTTTCTTCCACAAATGAATGACTTCACTTGGAGAGGTCCCCAACAACATATATAGAATGTTGATATTTGATTTGAAAAAAAAAAAAGATGAATTAGAAAAGATGAGTTTTTTATAAGCAAGTAAATGTGAATTTCTTACAAAAGAAAACAAGATGTTAGCCAACCTAATTTTTCTCTAATTTCAACCTCCAGCTGATTGAAAAAACAGAGGCTTGTCACTGAGACCTGGTTACTATGCTGCTGGATTGATTCACATTGAATGGCCATCATGTTCCAATGAGGCATAAACAGAATAAGAAAGGGTTTGTCTCAACTATATAAATTTTATCCACATGTCCCAATCATTGTAGTCAGATATAAAGAGAATATTCTCAAATGGATTGTAATAGTTGAGCAGCAAGTGTTGATTTAACAGCTGATGTTGTATATCTTGTATGGAATGGTCACTGGGAATAGTTGTGAGTCAATAAAACATTGCATATGTATTAAAAAAGAGAAAAGGAAAAATGTGTCTATTCTAACAAATAATTTGTCTGTGTCATATGATTTTGATACTTCCACACAAAACTGATTTTACTGCATAAAGTCTGATACTTATTTGGCACCTCTTCATTTACTGAATAAAGTCTACTTCTTTCTGACTATAGACCCGCCAGCATGTCCATTCATCCATTCATCATTCTATACCCACTTAATCCAACTGGGAGGCTGGAGCCTATCCCAGTTGTCATTGGGCAAGAAGCAGGGTACATCCTGGACTGGGCGCCACAATTTAGAGTCACCAATCAACCTAATATGCATGTTTTTGGACAGTAGGAGCAAGCTGGAGTACCTGGAGAGAACCCATGTATACACGGGGAAAACATCCAAACTCCACACAGAAATACCAGAGCTGGGAATTGAAGGCATACAAAATGCAGCGAAGGAGCCAGCAGCAGCTGTGAGCTGATTTATTGATGAATAATTGGTGCCAAAAATACAAAACACTTGGCTGATACTCAAAGATAAATCTTTAAATTTTATTGAATTATTTTCAATTCTATTCCACAAATGATTCTCGAATTATTTATTCAGACATTTGCAGGAAAAGAAGCACTTTGTAGCCGTAAGAAGATATTTCTCTCTTTTTTCCTTTTTATCCTCTTGCTCCTCCTCTCTCTCCAGGTGTCATTAAAGAACTCCCCAATTACTCCTAATAATGATGTAATCAAGCACGGCTGACGTGCCAGCGAGCTTTAATTAAGTTATTAATTAGCTGAATAATGGGGTTTTTATTCACTGGGACAGAAGACTCAGCGTCCCACAGCAAGAGAGTTTATGTGTGATTGTGTATAAGTGAGCTGTGACAAGGTGTGTATGTGAACGAGACAGAAAGATCTCAATATTGTTTTAAAATCATCATGAGGGAGAACCTTACAAATTAAGTAATTTGCCCGATCCTGCTTTTTTTGTGAAATTGCAGTGCACCATCAAGGCCTCTTGAGAGCATTATGATAATATTTGACCTTTCTGCACCACTGCTGGAGGCCAGTTTAACCTTCTTACATGTTGTGTTGAGTTCAGGTGAAAGGTAGCGGGCTAACAAAAAGACATCCTCCCAATACATAATTATCTGGATAGCAATAATGAGGTGACCCCCATGACTGCGAAGGTGTACTTCAAGTTGATCCAATTAACTTTAAAATCAATGCCTCAATTTATCTGCAAATTGTTGCACTTGCAGGGCCGCTGATTCTCCCTCACAAAACAGCTCTTTATCCCATCCCGCTAGTGTACTTGGCCTTTTTAATGTATCATTCTACTCAGACCTGAACAATTATAAAAAATATTTAAAACAAATAGATAAATAAAAGTATTAGCGATCCACATAAAAACAAGAAAAGGTGAAATAAACACTTGAACATCTTACTTGATAGTTGATGTCTCTCATCTCACTGTGTGCAGCAGTCATTGAAACTATCTGAGATTAACTGTGACTTGGGGGTTACTGCCCCTTACTGCTTCTTGTATTGTTTATCGTATAGCCAAGCATCTCTAGAATCACCGCAGCTGTGATGTACATCAGCTTTTTGGTAATTGTGATGGCCCCAGTAGGTATAGCATATAGTAGTGCTGCATTCACATATTCTAGCAGACTTTCAGAAGGTACTTCGTCTTTTAGCGTTGGCAAGGGCCACACAGGCTCCAAGTATCCAGGATATCCATGATCTTCCATCTCAGGTCAGCTGCTATCATGTTAAGGTTATTAGGGCTTTCTAATGCCTGATAATCCATGGGAAATTAGAAATGTATGTGTGATTCTGTTAACACATACATATGTTCCAACAAATATAGATACACTAAAGTTAGGCATATTGACTGGTGAGTGGCTTGACTTTCCATCCTGTGTAACAACTTTTGTTTTACGATTATCTACCAATATAGTCTCAGAAATTTGTGAAGCTGTCACAGAACAATATTTCTCTTTTTACTTCTCTTTGTGTAGATACATATGAGAATAACTAAATAAATAAAGTGTCATTGCATCTCATTTTCAACTGTGAGTAATTGCAAGATTTAACTGGTAAAAAAAAGTTAATTTTTTTATGCTTTTGATGCTTTGGTGGGGGAGTTATACAAAGATATGCGTTTATCTCCCGTCCAAGCCATTACTTTTAACTAGACTTCACCTTTGTTTTCACATGCATCATGGCTTGCCTTAGAACAACTGCTGCAGACCAATTTCATTTTCTGGTTCACCGGGTGGGCGTTCCAACACTCTTCAAAAGATGCTAAACATAGTGCTGATGCAAAAACAAGCTCCAACTAAATTGCAGTACTCTTAAAAACTCATGGTGGCTGTCATTAAAAAAAAAAAAGTTTTAAAAAGATTCTAAAATGAAAAAAGGTGTTGATTGGCTTTAAAAACCAAGTTGTAAAATTTTTTTTTAAAATCACAAACAACTAGTAGCACGTGTTTTTTTTAACTTGTGCTGAGCAGCAGTGACATACTCCTTTTCTTTTTTTATGTTTTACTATTTCAGACATCCCTTATAGCTCATGCATTTATATGAGTCTTCTTTATGATAGGTCCTTTGGGATAAAGAAAGCTTTTAGGCTTCAAGAGCTTTCAAAAGCCTACACAAAGCCTGTTTGGTTATCACAAAATAGGAGAGTTAATATGAAGCAATGAGACTGGCTTTAATGGAGATTTCTGCACGTCTCCATGACGGTTTTCATCCACTCTCTTTTTGACCTTGGTATGTGATGTACAGTCTCAGCACTACAGTGACCTAATACTCTTTTTAGGCTATGTTGTATTCAGAGTGCAGGCTTCTACATGTTTTTGATAATAATGTGGGACATAAATAGCAGACAACTCTTCTGAAACCTCCTCCTCACTTTATCCTCATTCAGACCGCTTTGTCTTTGCCATATTTGCTCTTTCCTTCACAAGTCTTTTCTCCCTTTGCCCTCACATATATTGCCTCAATTATCAGCCTATCCACCAATGGCTCTTATTCTTCAATAAGTGGGGGTGATCTTGGCCTGCTGGGGGAGAGAGAATAGAAGCTGAGTGAATACAGAAAGGCCTTTTATCTCTTTCTCTCTATATTTTATTCAGTCTAGCTCATGTTTCTGTTCCTTCACTCCCTCTCTTTATTGCTTCCCAAACCTTACCCGCTTTTTGTCTCTGTCTCAGGAGATTGCTCTAAAAGCTAGGTGCATGCAGAACGCAGGCTTGCTTTTGTTATAGCTGTGTAAGGTAACAGAATTATCAACTTGGCACCAGGCTACATTGCCAGTTTGACTCACCTTCACCTCCCTATTTTGCACACTATTCAGCCTCTGCCAGACTTTATTTTGCTGGCCTTGGCTGAACAAATACAGAGATCTGGCTGTAGAGGAGAAAGCCTTTGGAATAACGATGTATTCAGTGCTTCAGTCTATAGAATTCACTCAGCCTTTAGAGTATCCCTCAAGTTGCCATAGAATAACAAAATAAATAGCTTTAGTAAGATTTTGTGTTGAATTTAAGAATCAGATAACAACAGATTCTATTTATAGCCATGTAATGGGTATGCCAGCTAGTGTGATTCTCTTATACTTCTTCATATCATTCTGTGCATATGTGGCCTAAACCCAATCTCTGTTCGGCACCACTGTGTCTGAGATTATTGCAACATCTTTGACATCGCCTGGACAGAGAACATTCTGACCCTAAACAATATGTGGTTCGAGCAGTGTCAAGGCTATGCTCTCTCCCACATGCCATGCAAGTTTCCTTCATTACAGGGTTAATGCTTTTGATCAAATAATACTGACCAGTTTGGAGACAGGGAGCTTTTAAAAGATATTCACATTTCACTTGAAATGCCCATTTGTTTTATCACACGGGTTGAAAACCACACAAACCTCCTCTTACCTTGCCTTCACATTACTTCATTAGTTGGTCAAACACTATGTCATCTAGTTATTTCACAGGAATCAAACAAAGCCCTTGCTTCTGAACATCCTCCCCATACTTCTTGTGTTTACTGGTACTGCACTTTGACAAGCAGGGAGATAATTAACTGTGTACATTTCCTAGCCAAATTACCTATAAGCTATAGATTTAAACTGCAAAAATCATCAGTGGGTTTTAGTCTTAAACCAACCTCATTACACAAAGCTCCTATCAGCTCTAATTACCAAAACAAGAGTTTGTATACTCTGCACAGAACTGTATTATACACTAGATGTCTTATATATTCTTGAAGGATATCTTGAATTATTTTTTTTGCTCTCATACTGTGCTCATATGTGCAATTAAAACATCCACATTATTTCAACCATTTAAACTTAGATTTTGTAGATAGAGTGAAGCCTTGAGGGGTAAATTATCTTGCAAGATTGACAGCATTTCTAAACTAATCTTATTTTCAAAGGGTTTAGTTTAATAAAGAAATTAATTAAATTAGTTTCAAAAGGTTTCATTAAATATTCAAAATGTCTTTCAATAACTTAACTATAACAGTAAGGTTATCTGCAATTTTTATTAATGTTATCACTTTATTTTCATAGTGACAGTATCATTTTATCAAGTGGAATTCAAATATTCAGTTCAAGGTTCAACACCTGAAAGTTAAAGTACACTAACTAACTAAAGACATACAGGATTATACCTTTATTAAGTTGTTAGATAGTGGCAGCATCACAAAAAGCAAACATCGGATAACAGTTTCATCAAAAAACAGCAGCAAATTCACAACAACCATCAGTTTCGCAACCAGCAATCTGAACTGCTCTAGAATATAATCAACACAATAAGGACTCAACTGTACGGTGTACATTTTAGGACATCCTCAGGATCAGGCTTCAGCGTCATTCCTCAGATGAAAAGGTGTCACACTTGCACCAAAAGGCTTCATAAAAAAAATTTCACAATGAATGGCCTCAGAAAAACAAATGTCAGACTCAACGGCATCAGCTCAAACGTCATTTAAAACGGCTTCAGCTAAAAGGTTGTCAGACTCAACGGCATCAGCTCAAAAGTTCTCATTTAAAACGGCTTCAGCTCAAAAGTTGCCATTTAAAACGGCTTCAGCTCAAAAGCTCTCATTTAAAACGGCTTCAGCTCAAAGGTTGTCAGACTCAACGGCAACAGCTCAAAAGTTCTCATTTAAAACGGCTTCAGCTCAAAAGTTCTCACATAAAACGGCATCAGCTCAAAAGTTCTCATATAAAACGGCTTCAGCTCAAAAGTTCTCATTTAAAACGGCATCAGCTCAAAAGTTCTCATATAAAACGGCTTCAGCTCAAAAGTTGTCATTTAAAACGGCTTCAGCTAAAAGGTTGTCAGACTCAACGGCATCAGCTCAAAAGTTGTCATTTAAAACGGCTTCAGCTCAAAAGTTGTCATTTAAAACGGCTTCAGCTCAAAAGTTATCATTTAAAACGGCTTCAGCTCAAAAGTTCTCACATAAAACGGCTTCAGCTCAAAAGTTCTCATTTAAAACGGCTTCAGCTCAAAAGCTCTCATTTAAAACGGCATCAGCTAAAAGGTTGTCAGATAAAACGGCTTCAGCTCAAAAGTTCTCATATAAAACGGCTTCAGCTCAAAAGTTGTCATTTAAAACGGCTTCAGCTAAAAGGTTGTCAGACTCAACGGCATCAGCTCAAAAGTTGTCATTTAAAACGGCATCAGCTCAAAAGTTCTCATATAAAACGGCTTCAGCTCAAAAGTTCTCATTTAAAACGGCTTCAGCTCAAAAGTTGTCATTTAAAACGGCTTCTGCTCAAAAGTTCTCATTTAAAACGGCTTCAGCTCAAAAGTTGTCATTTAAAACGGCTTCAGCTCAAAAGTTCTCATTTAAAACGGCTTCAGCTCAAAAGTTGTCATTTAAAACGGCTTCAGCTCAAAAGTTGCCATTTAAAACGGCTTCAGCTCAAAAGCTCTCATTTAAAACGGCTTCAGCTCAAAGGTTGTCAGACTCAACGGCAACAGCTCAAAAGTTCTCATTTAAAACGGCTTCAGCTCAAAAGTTCTCACATAAAAAGGCTTCAGCTCAAAAGTTCTCATATAAAACGGCTTCAGCTCAAAAGTTGTCATTTAAAACGGCTTCAGCTCAAAAGTTGTCATTTAAAACGGCTTCAGCTCAAAGGTTGTCATTTAAAACGGCTTCAGCTCAAAGGTTGTCATTTAAAACGGCTTCAGCTCAAAAGTTCTCATTTAAAACGGCTTCAGCTCAAAAGCTCTCATTTAAAACGGCATCAGCTAAAAGATTGTCAGACTCAACGGCATCAGCTCAAAAGTTCTCATATAAAACGGCTTCAGCTCAAAAGTTCTCATATAAAACGGCTTCAGCTCAAAAGTTGTCACACTGAATGGCATCAGGAAAAAAAACGTCAGACTGAAAGGCATCAGCTGAAAGGTTGTAAAACGGCAACGGGAAAAAATGTCACGGGTGCAAAGTCTAGGCAATGATAGTCTTTGGTCTGGGTTTGACCTATGGATGTAATATAATCCATGGTTTGATCGCGGAAATAAATGATGTCGGCCAGAGACAACTCCGGCATCAAGTTGCGACCGAATCTGCAATGGCAACAACTCCAAAAAGAAAGATCCTAGACATATTTGGAACAGGACACGAACGTAAGTTTTATTTTATTTTATTTTTCTTTCTTCTGAAGCCGTTTTATGAGAACTTTTGAGCTGATGCCATTTTATATGAGAACCTTTGAGCTGAAGCCGTTGAGTCTGACATTTGTTTTTCTGAGGCCCTTCATTTTGAAAAGTTTTTTTATGAAGCCTTTTGATGCGAGTGTGACACCTTTTCATCTGAGGAATGACGCTGAATTGCCTGATCCTGAGGATGTCCTAAAATGTACACCGTACAACTGGCTTTCTGTTCAGATTCCAGCCAGTCTGCTTGGCTTTAAATGAACAAGCCACCTCACACACTCAAGGGGACACAAACAAGTTACTTAATCAAAGCATAATTTATACCCATAGCAACAATCCAAAGCAAACAGGAGTACTAATGCATTTACACGAACATACTCGGCACCAGTCAGTTATTTTTCTTCATACCATTATATTATTATAGACCGCCTGTCAGTCACGTACAACAAAGCACTCTCCAAACAATAGAAAAGTGACAATATGTATCTTGACAAATGGTCTTCCTATTTTTGCCACCTTTCTATTTATGCATAATGTTTACAACAGACTGGGTCAAATCTAAATACAGGGCAAGTGTTTACCATGAACTAATACAACACGCCATATAATTTATAGCCAAATCTAATTTGCAGTGCCCATTTAAGACCCCTTGTGGCACCAGACTTGGCTTATAAAGACACTTATAAAAATTTCAACATTAAATTGATCAGAGCAGCTAATCGTTTCAATAATGATACACAAATGATGATACACAAAAAATGGCTGCAAGCTGTGGAGCTGGTTGACTGTTCAAAACCATGCCCACTTGTTCTGAAAGGAGCCCTTTTGAAAAAAGGCTTAAATCTGTTATGAAATAGCTTCTGTTTGTCCCTCCGCTACTGTGCATTCATAAACTATAATACTAAACTATAAAACCTAAACTCTAAGGATCTACAGCTAAACACAGCTAAAGCTCGAAAAAAGAATGCTATATGGATCGCAAGCTGCTTTGTTTAACTGACTGGCTGACCCATAGCACAATGCTAAGGTAAGGAGCAAAGCCACCTCCAAGGTTCCAGTGTGTCAAAGAAAATTCAATATCTAGGCCTGCAGAGAATGCTTTGCATAAATTCGACTGATGAAGTTATCATTTTGCTCAAATAGTGAATCAAATGGTTAGCTAGACTCACACTCCTTTACAATACATTAAATTTATACTTTTAACAATTGAAAATATTAATAATAAACAAATTATTTCGTAATTGTTTTGAAAGCCACAAAAAAATCTTTTTCACAAAAAGTTTTTCACAAGTGTGTGTTACATGCTGGATGTTGATATATAAGCCAAACACTATCTCCATACTGGGCGAAGAAGTGGAGCGGAGCTGGGTGACAACAGATACTTAGAGTTTACCTGGACAACAGCCAGGGATAGAAATGCAATACAGAAGCTATCCACAAGAAGAAACAGAACAGACTGTACGGAATCTTAAGGAATCTTAGGTCCTTCAATGTCTGCACCGAGATGTTGCATATTTTCTATATGTTTGTGGTGCCGATTGCAATCTCCTTTGCAGCCATCTACAGCAACACTGTTGCTCAGTGGTACAGCCTAGCCGAAGAAGACTGATACTTAACACGCTCCATCGTTTCAACATGATGTTATGTGGAAGGGTTGTCAGTGTTGTTCTTTTTGTTAATTCATTTGTGCAGTGTTCCTAATTTTTTACAGTCAAGTTCAGGGGCTCCAGCACGAGTCCCCAGCACAGAAACGGTACTCTTTATCAGTTTGCTAAGTTTTTACTATTAGTATTACTATAATTATTATCATTCTTATTTGTTGTAGTAGGAGTAGTAGTGGTAGTATTGTCTAATGAACAAGTCTGCTCATCCTCTACATATGATAGTGTTGGAACAACGGAGTGTATATGCTAATAGACACCATTGTATACTTTCATATTATTTGACCCTATATCTTCATCTGTGTGGCTAAGTCTTTTTTGACTGTTGAAGATGCACGTTGCCACATCAGAGCAGAAGCTCATGCTTGTAAGGCTCGTGCTACTGGTGCAGTTCCACTGCAATTGGATGGCTGGGTTCATTGGTCTGTCTCTTTGTGCTGTTAACAATAGATTAAGCAGAGCTGCTAGTGTGTATGTGCGTGAGAGAGCAAAAGAGTAAGAGAGAGAAAGAGACAGATTGACTGTGTTTGTGAATACACGATACTCCAGATTCCAGTTTGTTCTGTTGTATATTCGTTCGGTTCCACACACGAGTATCCCGTGCCACAGGAGAACGGCTGCTGTATTGCTCAGAGGGTATGTTTGTTTCTGATGTGTTGTGTGAATGTGTGTGTTCATGTGGCTGGCCAAGGTTCCGATGTTATCCACTGGCCTGCTGGCTTTATTTTTTGTCTACAGCCAAACTGAATATCGTGCTGAACATTCAGCTACTAACTCAATACAAACTATATGTATTTGCAACATGCATTATGAAGAACAAACATAGATTTATAACACATGCAACAGCAAAACATTGTACTACTAACACATTAGCATTGATAAATAGATGCAATGATGAACAACTTCTGACCCCACTATCAGAGGTTCACTGTGTAAAAGTTCAAATTAAATGGTCAAATAATGATTATGATAATGATAAGATGAAGAAGAGGAGGGTAATACAATAAAGCTTGTACACCTTTAGCTGAGCTTGTTTATGACCTCTGTTTAAGGATCATTTTAGGGATATGAAGATAAAATCTTAAAAAATAAAATTCAAAATATCTTATATCACTGAATTTCTTTGTAGCATTTGCTGATATTCACAAGGGTGAACAAAAGAATGTATTACAAAGTGTGGCCCAGCAGCCTATACACAAAGCACACAAAACACAAAAAATAATCTGCATCAACTGATTTATTTGAATTGTTTTTAATGTCTGCAAGATTAAATTTTCTCCTCCGGTTAGTGAGCAGTGATTTAGTTAATTTTCCCCCGGACGTTTAGATGAAGGATATATGACTAAAAAGAAGGTTCTTGCAGAAGAAGCTGCTTGTTGTCTTCCCTGTAGCAGTATTGCATGCAGCAATAACAGGAAGAGAGACTGAGTGGGTAATGTGTTGCCTTTTAAAGAAGATCATGAACAGAAAAATGAAAGGACAGTAAAAACAGCATAAAGAATCCAAATTAAAGTTTTATGAAGGGAGCTCTCACTACAAAATACTGTTTGATGGTAGAATTAAAGTTTGTAAGCTTTTGCTGCTGTGCAGTTAAACAGTCTGAACATCCACTTGAATAGATCATATAAAAATCTTGTAGAAGTTGTGATAATCCAGAAAGTCTCCCTCCCTTTAATCGTCTTACTCTCATTCTCTTCTGTCATACGCAGCAGTTGCCCCACATGCCGGTCTGTCTCTTGTCACTTAATTTGTCTGAAAGCTGTTTATGACAGTACAGACCTTGTTATGGTACCACACCATCTACTCTATGACCATGTGCATGTGTTAGCGAGAGAGACAGAGAGAAATGCCTTGATTCATGCTGCAACACTATATAGGGCCTCTATTCTGCAGTCATTGTTTATGCATCGGCCACTAGCTGTGAAACCCTACTCTCTACTCCTGATTAATTATCCAGGAAGAGACACAGAGAAGGTGTGTGGCGAGAGAATGGCTGATAAAAGCTCTACATCCTGCTCTTCATTCCTGCCACTGTGTCCTCGTCCTCTTCATCACATGGATCTCCCTGAGCAGACGCTGTGAGTGCATAGTGCCAGTACAGCAGGCTTTTATTGTGATTGAGTCTGCTACTTACTAGGAATGATGCAGGGGAGGCTGTATCTGTCTCGCAGACAGACAGATTGCTCAATCGTCAGCTGTTTTACCTGCATCCTGGCAAGGTGTAATACAACACAGATAAAGCCATGGATACACAGAGGTGGAAGTATAAGAATGTGGCTCTTGTGAACATCTGATAAAAAAAAAATCTGTTTTTTTGTTATTTTTTTTGGTTATGTTAAGAAAAAAATAGGTAATTTTACTTTACTGTAGTTCATTAAAATAAACTTAATAGATGTTGTGTGTTTATAGTGAATAGTAGGGTACTGTTAATAGAATATAGTTATTGGTAAACTTCTGCTGAAGTAACAGAGAAAGTATCTATATAACCCAATATATTTCATATTTTGTCTCATCTGGTACATTTATAGGCCAAGAAAGTGATAGGTGGATGTGGCTTGTAGCGTAATAATGAATTGAGGGATCAACAAGATTAGTTATATATGTAAATTATCATATATATCAAATTCAGACCCATACCATCACAGAGACTGGCTTTTGAACTTATTGCTGATAAAAGTCTGGATGGTTCTTTTCATCTCTGTTCCCATTTCAAGTCACGGTCCATCTCAGATGATTGCAGACCTAGATAAGCCTCATAAGAAGGCCTCTTTCTTGCACAGAAAAGTTCTCAGTGGCATTTGCAAATCTAACTGATTATTGTAGAGCTTGAAAAGGTAATCCCTTACCTACAGTTAAAGTAGCTTTGAAGTGACGGTGACAGTTCTTGATATAGCGCCATCTGTACGATCAAAGATAACAGCTTAGGCTTGCAGCCTTGCTCTTTATGCACTATAATTCCTTCAGATATCTTGAATCATTTAATAATATTGTGCACTTTTGTAGGGAAAGACATTGTAATCCGTTCCAGTCTTTCTTTGAGGTACATTGAAGCAGGGAAACAATCATTTCACAGATTTATTGACAAACCAGAAATATTGGGTTTCTTCTGTCTGCAAAAAAAAGAAAGTCAGTGAAAAAGTAGGAATTATTGCATCATAGTGTCACAACATTTACTGAGTTGTAGTAGAAGTAGGAATAGGAGCAGTATGTTGACAAACAGAATTAATAAGAGTTATTAATTATTAGTATATGTAGATGTGGTCGTGGCATTAGCAGTGGCACCAGTATAAGCCAAGTTAGTCTCAATTGCAGATGGATTGGTGCTATACTGTAGCACAGAATTGTAACAATAGCTAAAATATGTGTAGTGGTAGAAATAATGACACAGATAAAAAATATAGCATTAATCCCCACATTGTACATAATTACTGTAATAATACTGACATCTACATCAAGCACAAACATTCTCAACACAAACAAATTCATATTCTGATCAATCTTCTATGCTCCCAACTCAAGGCCATCTGTCCAGGGTTAGGAGCTGTGTTAAACACCAAGATGTCCTTGCTATGTGCGCAATGACTCAATCTCTCACAATCCAGATTTTCTCCACCTCATTCTCTTTTCATTTATTACTGCCTCCATTTCTATTCATTTCATTCATTAAGCTGATTTCTTTTTCTCCTCTCACCTCATCCCACTCTTTCTCCACAGCATGTCTCTCTACTATCTCTCCCCACTTATTTGGGGACAGGCAGATTTTTAAAAAAAGGGAAGAGTGATTGACCATTTATAACTATCCTGGAAATCTCTTCACTTAGGCCTCGTCATTGTGACAGCTTTTATCGCCTTTTACCAGGAACCTTCAGATTGGAAGGAAAACTTAATCTCTTTGGACATTCACACATGCTGTGTATGCATACATAACCACAAGAGTAACTCAATTCATACATACAATACATACTCAGACATACTCTGAAAGCATGTATGCAGTGTAAAGTGTCCATCTATTCTGATATGCACACATCCACAGGCACAGGCCTGTAAAGTTATGCCATATATTGGATTTAGTCAGTATGAAAGATATGAGCAGAGTTAGACAGACAGACTGACAGAGAGGCAGGTACAGCCATGTTGTAAACTGTGTGTGCACACTTTGCAGTGACCCTCAAGGAGTAAAAGGAGGGGGGAGAAGAAAGGTTAGAAGTGAGATTAAATGAAAGACATGGGCGCAAATAGCACAGCATAATCCATTAT
Source organism: Leuresthes tenuis (assembly GCF_036924035.1). Lineage (NCBI taxonomy): Eukaryota > Metazoa > Chordata > Actinopteri > Atheriniformes > Atherinopsidae > Leuresthes > Leuresthes tenuis. Next base: position 34,943,880 of record NW_027325361.1, on the reverse strand, counting down.
GACTACAAACTATCCTATGCATCCTCTTTGTGAGTAAGCACTTGATCCCGTCATGTAATGTATGCATATTTGTGTCTATCTACTCCTTCCTGAATGGCAGGGATGCACTCTGCTGCAATCAAATTGTACGCAAATAGCAGTCTATAGGAATTGCACAACTGCCTGGAGATGAGCTCCCTCTAACTGTAACTGAGACAAGATTAAGATGGATTTAAAGAGCTCCATATGCTTCTACTACAACCAGCAACAACCAGCAATATCAAGGACACAATTTAATCTTAAGGTGAAATACAGCAGCACTGTAACAGCTCTGCTATCACCATCTTGTATCTATTACCAGGGAGCAGTGAGGAAAATATGAATGGTGTTATAACACTTTAAGCATTGACTGTAGCAATCGCAGTAAGAGCACTGCATTTGTACCAACAGTAAGACTCTTGTAGTTCCACTTGTATTTGGATAGTGTTTGACAGACAAGAGTGATACATGAAAAATGCAGCTTCTCTGCTGAATTGAAACAAATAACCTTATTTGTACATAAGGATCTTGGAGGGGCTCTGACAAACACATGCAGACTTGTAAAAAGAAAACTTGGCTTCCAAAACCTAAATGTCAAATAAAAATAACAACAGACAAACAAAGGCTAAGAGTTTTGAGGGTGACTTCAAGATGCATTTAATCTTAGTCTAAAATGGAAAAATAGGAACACATTTGGCAACATGGTGCAACTCAGGATAGGATCCACTTGGGTATTTGACATTTTCACACACAGACCCAAGTTGAATAGTGATCAGCCAAGCTTTGTTGGGCATTCCATCCTTATAAGACAATTCTGCATCTAACAATTTATGTCAACCTTCAGTGCAAGACGCAAGTGTCCTGGATAATGCAACAGAGAAGTAGAAATATATAAAGGATTTATGACACTTTCACACAGATTAATTTTAGTGTTAGTTAAAGTACTTAGAAAGCTGATGGCACAAATGCCCACTATAAACATTTCTGTGTGGTGGTAAGACCGACTGTAGGTCTGGGATCTTAGTGGAGGCCCATCTGATTCCTAACATGGGCGATAATAATTCTGCCAGTGTCAGAATATCAGCAACTGTAAAAATAAAAACTATTTGTTAATAAAGTATTTACAGCAAAATAGAATGGATAGATGTCCTTTGACTGGACAAAGAAGAATTTTTATGTGAGTAGGTGCAGAAGCTATGAACAACGTGTTCTGTTTGATCTCAAAGCACGTAAGCGTCAACCGGTTTAGGCAAACGGGTTCTGTAAGTATCCGAAGATGTGTAAAAGCATAAAAGCGATTTTCTGGGTGCAGTTATTTGGTCAGTGCATGCAATAAACATTTTGTTTACTGATTCTATTACTGCCAACAGCATCATGCAAGCACAGCATGTCAGTGATTACAGATGCGTGTTTGCTGGTTTTGTAAATTCATACTCCTACTTACTTCAGGCATGAACAGCCTCCACAACAAGGAACTAAAAAACAAGAGCATAAACACAATGTTGTGACCATCTGTTCTCTGTCATAATATACTGCAGTACAGGGCTAGCATAGTGTACATGTTTTGTACTTTAGCTCAGGTGTAAAACACTTGAGAACTATTGGCCCATTTATTTGACAAGCAGAAGGTAATATTAAATGTGCACAAAAGCAGACATGATTCAGTGATTATGTTTGACCCTGAGGAGTGCCAGGTGCTCCTCAGCTTGATGCACATTGCATTACTTAAATCACAGCCACTGACACCTTTTCATTGTACAGCACTTTACACAGAAACCACTCTCCTTCAGCCTGAGCATTTATTCACATTTTGCCTGGATGTTCGGAACAGTCAAGTGATTACTACTTAATATGCACCATGACTCAACAAACAGGAAATAGGAAATATGGGAATCAACCATCAACAGCTGGTGACAGATGACAGGGGAAGGAACAGAAAGAAAACCAGAACACATATAACATATAATGAAATAACATAATATTTATTTCATTCTACTGTGCTACTTATTATTGCTTTATTATGTTCAATTAAGTTTATTAATTTAATAATAAATAATTAAACGATAACAAAAAAAAAATTCTCATCAACATATGGCATTCTTCAGATTCATAAATTCACAGTTACTTTGTTATAAATCCAACAGCTACTGCTGAGACAGCGAGGCCTGAGGTTACATCAACTGAGTGGAGCTCTTCATCCGCTTCCCAGCAGCATACTGGTGCTGCAGCAACCCCACTGTGTAAATCCATTCTCATTCGCTTAACAGGCCTTCAGGGCTACAAGCTAATGCTTATGAAGAAATTTAGACATTGTAATTGGACCAGTGTTGGTGATGCGTTCTAATTGTTGATTGGTTAATAACATCCTCCAGTTTAGCATTATATCACATGTTACAAAAAACATGAAGTACATTTAATTGATTTAAGAACCCCTTCTATAAGGAGCACAGAAGGAACCTGCATGCACCAAGACTTCACACTGCCCTTTCTCTTCTTGCCTGCCCTACAGAAATCACAGCTCTTTAGCATTTGACTTAGAATTTCAATAGATTTTTTTTAAAAGTAAAGAAGAAACAAAGATGTTAGAAATGATCAGTTTTAGTAATGGTTTACTTCCACAAATTACTTTTATGGTCTTACTGCTGCTTCTTTTGAGCACACGAATTTGTAGAATTAAATCAAATTTACTTAAGCTTTTGATCTTTTAACTTAAATGCTGTCACATGATCATGCCATGTGACCGATGTTCCCTCTAATTTTGCATCTGCCTGAGCATACACACAAACACCCTGAGGAACTCCTGTGAGCAACATCACACATGCGCACTGTGGCCACGCCAGTATCACACCTGTCCAAAACCTGACATCATAAACAGTTACATGGCTTATTAAAAGAATCAAATTAAAGCAGTAATTTACATCGGATTACTTTTAATATAAATGATTAGGCCCACTTACGACGAAAAAGACAAATCTTGTTTTTCATCAACAGTGTGACCGTTTTAATAAACCTGTAACTCAACATAACTATTCTCTGCCAGTACAGTCCATGCTTGGAGTAAAACTGAGAGCTTGCCTGCACAATATGAGCAGTGCATGCTGTTAGCTGGATCTTGTTTTTCGTCAGCTGTGTAGTATGTTGTATGCCAGGGTCATACTACTTTTTTACTTTTGGCTTGGTGAGTGGGTGTGCCCCTGCCTGTTCGTTTCGCCACAATAAGGTGTTAGCACTAGTTAGCTATACGCTAACCTGCAAAACAGCAGCAAGTACACATAGAGCGCTGTTAACATAGCTCTTAATGATACTGATTGGTTGCGTAAATACGTGTAAATAAAGTAAATATGTGTGAACCGCATCACATCATTGGCTGGACAGTGTTAGTCATGTTTTACGCTCGTTGTCACCTGTCACTCACGGAGATGCATCGTAAAATGGTGCGAAATAAATTGTTATGCGTTTCTTTTATTTACAGTTCAGCTTGGAATTTATTTTCTGCGCTGCATAGATGTGCTACGCACGGAGAGTGCCGGAGCGGTGTGCGATTGCGCATGCGCACAGTTTAGAGGGAACATTGCATGTGACATCATATTATGTCTGTTTGATACCCAGCAGTGTGAAATAATATATTCTATTGTTCTGTCAGTGTCACAATGAAAAACGAAAAGATGAGAATTTATGCAGCTGAACCAAGTCTTCCTTGAGAATTCAGCTGGTCCCTACATTACCCAAAATGCATTTCAGATAGTTTGCTTTGGCTGTTGTTGTCTGTTAGTATTAGGTAATATAGCATGTGCTTCTAATAAAGAAAAAATTCGATTAAGCGGCAAAAATGTTTGACGAAATCACGAACAACACAAACCATTGTTTACTATTTTTCTTTCAGCTGAATACTTTATGAAATTGGAAACCTCCCCAACTGAAGTCATTCATCTGTGGAGGAAACTGGATTTTACTCTGAAAGTCCTTGGCTTCTTATGTATAGTCAGAGCCTGACAGAATACCATTTCACTTGATCATTTTTATTAATAGAATAAACAACAAAAAACAATTAAAATCAATACATAAACCTGAAATAACTAAGTGACAAATCAGACTATCCTTTACTAAGATGTTGTCCTTAAGAAAATAACTTTAATCTGAAATAGAATCAAAATAATAATGCTTAAAAAAAGAAATAGCAGCACACTGAACCTTGAACTGTGTGCGCTGTGTCTGTACCTGAACTGATGACTGAAAAGCCTCCATACCTTGCTTGGTGACAAATTTCAGCACTGACCCTGTTGAATCAGGAAATACAAAAAAAGAAAAATTATTAACCTCAAAAAGATTAAGATACAACTCTGTAACTGTTATTGATAACAGATATGAGTATTATTACTGTCTATAATGGTTATAGTTACTAACATTATATGTACTAATGAAAATCTAATGAAAATGAGCTAATTTAGAATAGACTAAATAAAATAGACAGCCACAACTAAAGACAGGTTAATGTCTGTTGATATACAGAATTGAATCTTAATAACCCTGAATGTCTTAAATGTGGTGAATTCAAGCTGAGGTGTATCATATGGCCAGATTTTAAGACTTTCACTAGCAGCTTCTTGTTTTTTTTTTCTTTTTGCTCGAGTCAAAATCTCTTTTATTCTCCATCTCTTCACCTATAGCAGTGTCCCAATCTGAGAGGTGATTGGTCATGTGCTGACTGTCGATTGTTGTGGTAAATGACAGACCTGAATTCTCTCCCTCCTCTTCTCTCAAACTCAATAAGTTCATATGACTTGGACCATGAGGGTATTAAGATCAATGACCTGAGGACTTGATTGGGGCACATTTGCAAAGAAAATTAGACCTCCATCACATTGTGAAGCCCTAAGCACAGAATGTATTCATCATTTAGGAAGAAACAGGCCCTGCCTGATGGACAGAAACATCCATATATCTAAAATTCTGAAAATCTATGCATAATATAGTATGCGTTAGTATTACTATAGTGCAAGTGTGTCTGATGAACACATCAGAAATGTACACTATCCTTGTTTCCTTATCTATCAACTAAAAACCCTTTTCCTTGCTTAGTCTCTTGATCAGCTAGTTCAACAAACTGCGCCAGGATGCACTGCAGTACACCCATAACCCTGACAATCACTGTGTTTGTGTGTTTTTGTGCGTGCTGCCTTATCTGCATGTCCATGTGGAACTATGGTAGAAACACACATGGTGAGACATTTGTTGGAAATACACACTTTGTACCTTTTGGACAGATTGAGGTTTTGTTTGTCATTCTTCTCCAGAGAGTAATTTTCACTCCAGCCAGTCATCATGGGAGAAAAGTTCTCTCCCTGTTGTTCTCTCCGAGGTAAAGGTAATTAGGCTTGGCAAGAGATCTGGACTCTCTGGTGTATCTTTTTTTCCCTGTTCTCTCAGTGCCCCCCAGCCCCAACTGTCTTTTCAAGTCCAAAAATATACCCTTACCATCAGATTACCTCAGGACACGTCTGGTATTTTCCTTTACTTTGTCCTTCTCACTTTCTCTCTGACCCCCTTTTTTCCATTATACAAGTCCATCAAAAATTAATAATGTTATTACTATAGATGAAGTTATTCTTTTTTATATGATCAGTTTAGAAAATGTCTTCTGCAACTTTATTCCTGCATAAATGTAACATATAAATAAAAACACTGAAAGACTAATCACTACTCTAAACTGAAAGGATAATTGAAAGAATACTCACACTTGGAATGTGAGATGCTGTGATTGGTGTTGTGCATTTAAAGCAGAGACCCAACTAAGGTCTATGTTAACCAAATTGAAGTGTTGAGAGTGCTGTGCTATTCCCATTGTTCTCATAAGGTGGATATAACTAGTGTTTTAAAAGCCCTCTGAGGCTAAATATGTTAAAGTGTGTTAACATTGGGAACCACTAGGCGCTGGCTCCAAAACATTTGTGGCTTCAACAGACTCTTATTCAAAAAGTGTCTACTCTTTACAGGATGTGCAACGAAATCATATTTTGTCTACAACTCGATATAATTAACTAAATCTAGTCTAGTGATCTGTATGTCATTGTTGTATTGAGATAACGTAGAACGATATTTTGCCCAGTCAGATTTAACGTAAGAAGTGACAGCGTAACTTGAAGGTTAATTGGAGTGGTCCATAAACCAGACATCATCATAGTTACGAAGTTTACTTCTTGTGTACATTCTACAATCAATACAGACTCCTATTCAGTACTAAATATCTTTTTGGGCTTTAAGTAGCATTAAAACTAACAGGAGCTTTGTTGTTTTTTTTTTTTTTAAATGAATAGCTTAATCTGGTAATGTGGCAAATACACTTATAGCATACAGTTCTAGTAAACCTTGTTAAAAAAACACAATTCATCAGTAATGTGGTTACCTACCGAAATAATCTTTATGTCCAGGACCAATATCCATTAATCATATGCCTGATTGTAGAAAAATTTAACACTGTTGAGAATGTAAAACATGAATGAGAATATTGATTTATTCAATTCAACATTCAATTCAATAATGGTTTATTAGTCCCAAAGGGAAAATATCTCACTGCACTATGAATTGTTAATAATGATATGCTATTATTATAGAATATAACTGTTGTTGTTGTTGTTACTGTTAGTTATAATAGAAAATAATGATTAAAAAAAATCATAAACACAAATATTTAGAAAGTTGGAGTGTACCAGGAAGAGATGAAAGAGGGCAGTTTTTGTAGCTTGGCAACAACTTGGCTGGTGAGTACACAAGCAGTGTCGTCAGTTAAAACCTGATCCCATCTCCTTTATTGTTACCTCCCTGTTTGTCCATACCATCCTAAAGTTAACCAGAGAGGGGTTAGAGTCAAAATAAAATAAAATAAAATATTCCTGCTGTCCTTGTCAGGGTTCCAAGCTTTTTCTCTGCCAGAGAGCTCATACACTTTTCATGATTTTATCCCAGACATTCACTCTTCAACTCATCTGGATTTCGGTACATATTCCAGGTTTCATTACACTGGCTTTTTGAAGCTCAATTACCTGCTCCCACTTGCAAACAATTTCCCTGTTGCCATGGTTATGCATCATAACGGATCAAACAAAAAAAAAAAGAAAAACACCCCAAAAATCAGCAAGTTCACAGAAAAAATACACCAGAGAATCTAATGCGGTACAAAGAAAGACACAATTTGTCCACAGCTACTGCAACAGGCTGCCTCTGGTATGATGGCATTCTACAACATCTCAAGTTAACGCTGTGGTTTATACATCTTTGTGTTTATCACCACATCACCAAACAACCAGAAGGGTTTTTCTCCATGTGTGTCTGCTGGGCCTTAATCCGAAAGCACTTTGGAACACACACCCCTCCCATCTTCTTCCCTGTGTTCTCCTTTGTAGCCTGTTGTAAAGGATTTTGTGTCAATTAAGGATCAAAGCTGTAAGTGCTACACAGCAGAGCAAAGCAGAGTCTGAATTGCTGCCCAGCAACAGGTCCACTGGGTATAAAATGGATGCCAGACACACGGTTCAGATAACAAACCATTAGCTCGATATCTGGACAATAAACTGTCCTGATCCACAGCAAACTCAAGTTTACCACTGACTTCAGAGTAATGGAGCTCTGCATTTACAATGGAGCAGTGAGATGACTTCTTTGTGATCACGAGGCCTAACTAAGCCAACTCTGCTGTTCATTTGAGATAATTCATTAACAAGTTTAGCAAAAGAGTAGTGTAAAAATGAGGTGCAAGCTTTCTACTACTGATGTGCAGTTTACTCTACATATGCTAAGACCATAAACTAACTATTGAGTATGGGAGGACCAGCCAAAACCTAGCCCGCCTTGAAGGTATATAATTATATATGTTATATCTTAGTATAAAAGCAACTTAACACCTTGAATCTAAAGAAACAGAAGTCGAGAAAAAGGTTTCTAAATCTGGACCCAAACAATGTTGCTCAGAACATCACCCCCTTAATTAAACAAGAACAACTCACCTTTATTTCCTAATTCCCCTCAAATCTTGCAGAAATAATGAGGTACTTTGAAGAGAATTAAATTAAATGAACACAGCAGTGAGTAGGGTGTAATTGGATGCATGAGCTCCGTTTGCTGCCTCTCTGTATGTGATATGTGTTGAGGTGTGAAAGTGAGGCGTCTGATTTGACTCCTGATAAATCTTCCTGTGCTGCTGGATCAGAATGTATTACTCAGCCAACAGTCGGGGCAAAATCCATTTTTATCTGAGTGCAATTGATGTCACTACTACTTCTCATGAAAGTGTCTCTGCCAAGGCACCAGATGTAGGCTTTTTTCCCTCTGTGTATTTGTGTGTTGTATGTCTGTGTCTTCTGTACAATTGTCAGTCTGTCTATGTTCTTTAAGGTGAGAGGTAAATCGATTTCTTGAAGATGGCTTTAGAAAGGCATAGGTCTGACTACTTCCTAGAACTGTTTGCAGTGAAATAATCATGCTGGCAGCACACACACACACACACACACACGCGCACACACGCACACACACATCAATACATTCAATGCATTTGGTGATAATATTTCACACCGATGTTTTCAGGCTTCCTATATGTTGTCCTTTCCACTCATTCTTTATTGTGCTGTGGTTTTACTTTCCTGTCTCATACACAGCTTTTTCATGGTTTGTTATTCCTACCTTATAAGTTCTAAAGTCTGTTGAAGGCTCCTGATGGATTTCTTTCATCTTTGATAAAATGTCATGACTGCTTATCATACAGCCTGATACTATTTATCTTTATTCTTCTTCATTTTGTGTCTTTCTCCATTTGGACTGAAATTAAGAGGATCATATGTCATTAACACTTAGGGAACAATTGGAAGCCTCAGTATTAGTGAGGCAGTGATTCACATTAGCTTGACAACAAGAGAAGAGAGGTATGGAGTTAGTTGAGGATACAGGTTGCATTCTTCATTAATATCATTATTGCATTGTGGCTTGCTGTGACAGAACTGCTAAAAAATATGCTTTTCAGTGATTTTTGGAAGATGTGGGTCAGACAAAGATAAAGCCATCTGTACATGCCAGTATAAGATGCCACAGAGAACATAGCCATTCTGAAATGTTTACTTATGAACAAATGAAAAGGCCTTTAAAAGATGGTTGGTGGAAAGGTGGGGGAAAGCCATAGGACCCACAAACAGACTCAAAATCAAGATGATAGAAGACATCTCTTCAATTACTTTTTAAAAATGTACTTGCTGTTTATTTCCCAGGTGACTAGCTGCTTGGATAGGTTTAAGAAGGGATTATCAGTCAGTCAGGGTTCAAATACATTCTTCATCATATTAATCCAGCATGTCGAAGATTGATGCTCAAGGCTACTTTTTAATACTGAAAGCTACTTTGTGACACTGATGGCTATGTTATGCATGAATTTATGATGACAGTGCATCCTAAATAAGAAAATAGAAGTAGATTATGATGCTGTCAGAGTGAGACCAGCATAAATAAACTGTTGATTAATATTAACACTAAACATGCTAGGTTTTCTCTTTCTCGCAGTCTTAGTAGATGCATACAAAAAGCACATCACAATACATCCTCTATTAACTGAGGAGCAAGAAATGCAGGGACATATACTGCAGTAATATAATGGGGCAAACGCTTTTTTTCATGGCTGTTATTACCTGGAGTGTTGTGAAATTTAAACATTTGTCCATGAATCAACAAACAATGTCAAAAATATAAGCACAGACCAAGTACCAACAGTAAAAGCAGCGTGTGTGTGACTACCAACTGTGAGTATTGTGGTCTTGTTTTGTAGTATGAATTTATTGTGTTGGTGATGTTCACCGAGCTATTGGAGGGGTGTAATAGAAAGCAATCGCCATCACACTAGTGGTAATACGAAGAAATCCAATGGTTCATACAAACCTACTCACACACACTAATAGTCATTTTCACAGTAATACAATTTCAACATGAAGAAATTGCTGCTACATTTGCTGTAGCCCACACAGAGTAAACAATGTAAATATATATGTATATATATAGACACACAGTATTTTAAATTTATAGATAATTTTCCGTACAGGGAAACCTGTGCTTGCAGCAGAGTAACTGCAAGCACAGTAAACTGTGCATCAACATCCATCCATCCATCCATCACCTGCCGCTTATCCGGGGGTCGGGTCGCGGGGGCAGCAGCTTGAGCAGAGAAACCCAGACGTCTCTGTCCCCGGCCACTTCCTCCAGCTCTTCCGGGGGGACCCCGAGGCGTTCCCAGGCCAGCCGAGAGACATAGTCTCTCCAACGTGTCCTGGGTCTCCCCCGGGGTCTCCTCCCAGTGGGACGTGCGCGGAACACCTCCCCAGGGAGGCGTCCAGGGGGCATCCTAACCAGACGCCCGAGCCACCCCATCTGGCTCCTCTGAATGCGGAGGAGCAGCGGTTCTACTCCGAGCCCCTCCCGGATGACTGAGCTTCTCACCCTATCTCTAAGGGAGAGCCCAGACACCCTGCGGAGGAAGCCCATTTCGGCCGCTTTTATTCGCGATCTTGTTCTTTCTGGCTTTGTTGAATGTGAGATCCGTCACCAACAAGACTTTTTTACTTTTTTTCATGCAAACTGAATTTTATGTTCTTAACCTAAAGATGGCTCTGTGAAGGTGATCTTGCTCCTTTTTCGGAACTCCTCCCTCCAGGATGTAGTTTCCTCAGCTCCCCTCGCACCACCGGCAAAGGTGGAGGACTGGCATCAACATATACAGAATATTTAAAAGAAGAAAAGAGAGACCCCTTACTGACAAATCAGTTTAAGGTATTGTGGATTTGAACATGCTGTAACTAAGAAACTTAAAACAATCTTCTCATCATATCACTATTGCATCACTTTCACACACATGCAAGTTCAGACATACTTATTCAAATGTTTTAAATTACAACTTAAAATGAGAATTCACAGTATAAACCAGCAGAGTAAGATAAGTTTTTACAGTGAAACAGATGATATATGTGAGAAACAGATGTGTAGTGTAGAAAGTGAGAGATTAAGTAAAGAAGCTCTGCAGAGGGGGCAAAATACGCAGAGAGCAGGAGCTGCGCGAACAAGTGGGATTACCCTGAAAGTGAAGGATTAACAGGGCTGAAAGAAGTCCTGTAACAGCAAGCAGTGAAGCCAGCATCAACAAGATAGTGAGCAGATAGCTGGAGGGGCTACATGACTGGATTCTGCTAACAGATAGTAGAGAGCCACCACTACGAGGGAGCTTCAACCAACAGAGAAATTTAGATGTACTGCTGGCTGGAAAAATTGACTTCCTTTGGCCTCATAGAGTGGCTTAGTGGTGTTGGTTAAAAGGAAGTTACAGAATGAGAATGAAGTCATGAGCATTTGTTACCACAGCTGTTAGTTTCCTAACATGAAGGGTGGCTGCACCTTTTGTAAGATTATTGTATACATTTATATGTACTTATATGCACTGTGAAATTTTGGGCAATGGGTGCAAATTTAGGACTTCCGCATGGTTAATTGCATTATTATGTTCAGATAAAGTGGTTAAAATGAGTTGCTCCCAGTCATTTTAGTCTTTTATTAAGGCAGATTCCGGGTTTAAAAAAAATAAATAAAAAAAGATGTAGCAGCTGAATTACTGGGGGCACGCGTGAAATATTCAAGTGAATTGATCAGAACAAGAGCAGTTGAGTAAGAAAAGTCAGCTATTCGATAATATTATATAACTCAAACGCATGTCTGGTTTGTGACAAACTAAAAGTGCTGAGAATACAGTTCAAATTTCAGTTAAATTCTAATGAATGGATGAATTTAGAGATGCTGCAGTATGGTAAGTCCAAGAATCAGAATCCAGAGAGAGAAAGAAAGAAAAATAATGAATATGAACTTGAACTGCTGGTAATGTATTACTTTATGTTTTCGTAATAAACATTTAAAGCCAATGAGATAGAAAATAATAATGAAAGGAAATTAGGAGTTTGTGTGCAGATCTGAGGTGTGTGTTTTTTGTGCAGGAAGCAGCTGTGGATAAACCCACTTTAAAAGTAAGTTCATTATTACTTACAAAAATGAACAAGTTGATGTCAAGTCTTGAAGAAAAACTTGACATAAGGAACCTAAAATCATTTTGCTTATTTTTCCGGCAAAAGTTGGTTCAGCTTTTGTGTGACAGAATATTTAAATTGTTTTATGTTATCAGCAAAATATGTCAGAAATCACACCAGACGTCACTGCAGAACTAATTGCTGCGCAGCAAGATGGAAAGCTTCTAACATGACTACTACTACATATAATATCACACCACAAAGCTGCTCATGTTTGGATCTTTAACACTGGTGCAAAATTGTGTCTTTGGTGCATTTTTTTAAAATGTTATGGTCAGCTCACATCAGCTTAAAATGCAGGGGGCCAATGGACTTCATGGTGTCATAGTGGTATAAATAGTTAAGTTTTTGGTTAGTATTATGGACAGACAAGATGGCGCCTGGCTGCTTGGCTGGCCGTCTGTCGCTCTGCTCTGTGTTTGGAGATTTGCCTGTTCTGTCGTGGGGTGTTGTCTCTCCTCGCCTATGACCGTCAGACTTTGCTTGAGATTGGAGGCTTCTCTGATCAGCTCAAATATGATCTATTGTTGAACTTTTCTCCATGCTTCGAGGAAATCCTGGCATTCCTGAGGCGTCCTCAATTCCATTTTGCCCGACAGAGACGCCGGAGAAGACACGGTAAACGCGGAGGCCTCCGGGTCAGACTGGAGTCTCACCTGAGGTCTGGTCATGTATTGGGTTGTGGCACTAATCTACACTTTCTGGATGTTTCCCCCGCCCTGCGAGTGCGACCGAGGAGGATTAGAGCCCGATGGATCCGGCTGTGGATGTTCTAACAATTTCTGCTACTTGTCGAGAACTGCTACTTTGTGGTTTTGAGCATGCGCCGAGCCGATTTTCTAAGTTTGATTGGCACGCCCATAATTTTTTGAAACCCTGTTTGCGGCTCATCAGTCCACGCTGTGTTAACGAAGAGTTAACAGCGGCGGTGAGGTGATTAGCAGTCTTGCATAAATGCATTGAGTAGAGGGAGCATTATTTGATAGGATGCTATTGTACCTATCAAAATATGCTACTCCTGATATAAATACAATATAAATACATTTCCTTACATTTTTATAATTATACACATGGGAGAAGAAAACACTTACTTTATGCCTTTATTTGATATACAGAGGTAGAAAAAAGTAGAGTAAAGAAGCATTTTTTGATGGGATAGCTTAAATCGATAGACGCACCTATTGGTTTATGCGGTGGTAGCAATTCTCGACGAAGCAGCAGAAATTGACAGATCAGCTGTTCGGCGGACTCCGACCAGCCGTTGTTGCCTCCTACCATCTGGAGTTTTGGGACCGGGAGTCGCGGCGTGGACCGTCGGAACCTCAGCACACTGAAACGTGCTTCACCTTTGGCCACTTTTTATCTGAAGTTGGCTTTGTTGAATGTGAGATCCGTCACCAACAAGACTTTTTTACTTTTTTTCACGCAAACTAAATTTTATGTTCTTAACCTAAAGATGGCTCTGTGAAGGTGATCTTGCTCCTTTTTCGGAACTCCTCCCTCCAGGATGTAGTTTCCTCAGCTCCCCTCGCACCACCGGGAAAGGTGGAGGACTGGCATCTGTATTCAAATCCAGCTGTCACATTCAGCAGCCTCCAGCTGTCAACGGCTCCAGCTTTGAGCTCCAACTTTTTGAGCTAAAAATCCCTGTGACTGTTCTCTGTGGGAAGGACTTTGCAAACTTTGTGTCGGGTATTATTCTCGAGTATTATCACTTTCTAATTGTCTGCGATTTTAACTTGCTGGTCAAAGACTTTCTGAATCTAATTGACTCTCTTAATCTCACGCAGTCTGTTTTGGAACTGACGCATGAAAAAGGCCATATTTTGGATCTTGTACTGTCATATGGACTGGATGTACAAATAACTGAAATACACGTTCCTTTTTCTGACAATCTCCCTGTTTTATTTTCCCTTTCTCCACCTACGCCCCCCACCACAGACATTGTGCTCGCTCTCTTCTTGATTTTAACTCTTCGACTCCTCTGATGTGAGCAAAAAACGGTCACATCGGTAGGCAACGTGGGGTTCAGTATCTTGCCCAAGGATGCTTCGACATGTAACCAGGGGAAGCCAGAGTTGAACCACCAACCTTCTGATTGATGGGCAACTGCGCTTCCTCCTGAGCTACGTGAGCTACGCCCTTCATTTGTTTGATTCTCTCTGCACTGAGATCCTAGATCCATTGTGTCTATGACTTTAATGCGCGTTAAGCCAAAGACTGAGCATTGGCTGAATGAGTCCACTCATGCATTCAGACGCGCATGTCGACGGGCGGAGAGGAAGTGGAAAAAATACAATCTCCACATTTCTCGGGATCTCCTTCTTAATTATCAGCAGGCTGTTACAGCTGCTAAAGCTGAATATTTTTGCTCACTTGTCTCAAAAGACGCTCACAAACCTCAGGTTCTTTTTAATGTATTTGACTCACTAGTGAACCCTTGTAATGTTGTCTCTGTTGAACCGTCTGCTTCCCTGTGTGAGGATTTTTTGCAATTCTTTGTCAATAAGATTTCTGCCCTTAGATCCTCACTCCTGCAGCATGCCCAGGACCCAGCAACTCCTACAGCAAGCTCAGCTGTTTTTTACCTGTTTGAGCCTGTCTCACTTTCTGCACTTACTGAAATAGTTCAACACCTACGGCCTGCTAACTGCCCATCTGACAGCATTCTAACCCACTTGTTTAAGAAGGTTTTCAGCTCAGTTGGGCCTTATTTTGTTTCTTATAAACCTGTGTCTCCGCTCTGGATGCATCCCAGCCACCTTTTAAAAAGGCCAATCCTAATTTCAGGCCAATTTCCAAACTCTCGTTCATCTCCAAGGTCTTAGAGAAAGTTGTCTAACCAACTGCAATACTTCCTAGATAGATCTATTAGATCTCACAGCAGCTTTCACAGTGGATCACAGTATTCTCCTGTCACAGCTCGAGCACTGTGTGGGCATGACAGGTTCTGCTCTAGAGTGGTTTAAATCCTAACTCGCAGATAGATCCTTCTGTGTGCAATTGGGGCAGTTTTCCTCCCGAGTGGCCTCTCTGACCTGCACAGGCCCACAGGGATCAGTTCTAGGCCCTCTACTGTTCTCCCTACATATGCTACCCCTGAGGTCTATATTTATGAAGCAAGGTATTCCTTTTTATTGCTTTGCTGATGATGTGCAGGTGTACTTGCCATTAAAGACCCCCTCCAAGGAATCCCTTCATGCTGTCTTTAATTGCATGACGGACATTAAATCATGGATGGACCTTTGCGGCTTCTTACTTCTTACTTCTTAAAATTAAATGAAAATAAAACAGAGATTGTGCTATTTGGTCGCCCTGACCTGCTCCAGGTCCTTGCCAGCTCCCTTGGCCCACAGAAACCTTGGTGTAATTATCGATGGGGCGTTTAAATTGGACAAGCAGGTCAGCTCTGTGGCTAGTTTCTATCAGCTTTGGCTTCTAGCCTAAGTCCAACCCTATCTAAGAAGAGCTGATCTTGAAAAGGTAACACATGCTTTTATCTCTTTGCGTTTAGATTATTGCAACTCCCTGTATGTCGATATTGGCCAATCAGAACTAAACCAGCTTGTGCAGAATGCAGCAGCCCATCTCCTAACAGGGACAAAGAAACATGGGCACATAACACCGGTGCTTTCCTCTCTTCACTGGCTTCCGGTTTGGTACAGAATTGATTTTAAGAATCTTTTATTTGTTTTTAAGTCTCTGTATGGACTGGCCCCAGAATACTTATCCAGTCTTATAAATGTGCATCAACCCTCCAGAGCCCTGAGGTCAGCTGAGCAGTTGGTTCTGGACGTTCCTAGGTCATTCCTTAAAACTAAAGGAGATCGAGCCTTCGCAGTCGCGGCTCCCACACTGTGGAATGTTTTGCCATTTTCTATGTGGTCTGCGACTAGCCTCTATACTTTTAAAACACGCCTTGAGACCCACTTGTTTACCCTGGCCTTTGGCTGAGTTAAGTCACCTGTATTGGATCTTTTATCCGTTTGCCTTTCACTGTTTTACTGTTTTTGCTTGTTTGTTGTTCTACTTTTGCTTGTATTGTTTAGTTCTGCTGATTATTTTATCCAGTAAAGCACTTTGGCTGGCCATTGGCCTTTAAATGTGCTATATAAATAAAGCTGACATTGAGATTCCCTGTGGTATATTCATGTGATTGTTATGAATAATCATGCAGTTCATGTTGCAGTCATTGCACAGGCAGGCCCACATATGTATCCACACACAAAAGCAAACAGTCACAACAATATGCATATACATAAATACAAAGTTACACGTGTCGACATGTTCTGAATATATTTTAGTAAAATATGCAAGAAATATTGCATATTAGACCTGGAAATTGCACGCAATAATGGCTGCCCACTGAAATCTGAGGCTGTGAAATTTCACAAGTCACTGAATGAAATCTCTCAGAAGTCATTTAACGTAACTTTTCTTCAAAGACATGTTTGACAATGTTTAAGTGGGCACATGGAGGAGGAGGAGAGAACAAAGGGAAAAAAACTAGTTGTGAGGAAAAGGTTTTGCAATCAAAGTCGCTCAATGTCTGTGAGCTGATGTGGATATCAATCATATTATGTACATGACAAAGTTTTTTTCATTATTATATGTCACCAGCACACACATAAATGTGTATATGTTTATATATATGTGTATATTTATATATATTTTTTTTCATTAAATGCCTGTCCCCTAGCTGTCCTAAAAGGACCGAAATAGATCAACATGGTACATCAACATGGACCGACAGTAAATAGCTCTTTCTTACACTTCTTGATGTTGAACTCGATAAGAGAAATCAGTTGATGTTCAGTGACAGTGAAGACGATGTATCAAATTACTCTTTTTTTAAACTAATAAAACCTACAAAATAGTCAGCCTCTCCAACTGAAAACATCTGAATGATTCATGTTTTCCACTCATCTAATCTAAATACTCGAACTTTGATAATCAGCTCAATTTGCAAAAACATACGCCAACATCTGGGTTATTCAGAAAGTAAAGAGATGAAGTTAGTTTTCAATAAAGAAAAAAAGAAAAAGACGAAATGTGGAATGGAAGGCAGCATCTTTAGATGTTTTGTTTTTTATGTTGTACTGTAAGTTTATCTTGCTTAGATTTAGTTAATTAGATCAGCTGATTAGTATAATTTTGTTTTTGCTAATGGAAAGTAATCAAAAGTGATGAAAGTGGATTCTGCCTCACGTCTGCTAAGTAAGCCTAACAGTTTTTACAAGAGCTGAACTTCACAACAACCAACCTTTTATTTCCCCTGTTTCTTCCGTCTACTTTTGCATTTCACAGCTATTCCAAGCTTGGGCGACGTTGCTTTAAAGCAGACCAAATGCAGCTGAGGTGAGAAAGGTGTCCTACATAGTTTTCATGCTGGAGAAATTGTGCAGTGATGTTCCATATTTCAACTCACACGCAGACATAGAGGCACAAACACATGCACTTCTTTGGGGCTCAGGTGATGTCAAAGCAGGTGTTGTCAGAAAGCTTTCAGCTCAGTGAGTGCATTGGCGGATGAAAATATACAGATATAGATCATGCACGCTCGCATGTTTCTGTGCACACACACACACACACTTTGTACATTTTTTGTTTAAGCTAACACTAAAAAGATATGAGTTTTTCAATAAGAGTTTGTTTCTAAAGACCCACCAATATGAGATGCAGAGGGAGATTCTGTCTTTGATCTGTGTATACTGTGTGATACTCATCTATCTTGCTATTTTTTTATATATTTATTTATTTATTTGAGTTTAGGAGTGGAAACCAACACCTGTCTTATTTAATTTCCTTCCTCACTGCACTTTTTTGTGCTCTCACTCATTCTCTGTTTGCCTGATTCTTTTTCCCCTTGCTCCAACTCTCTAAATTAAAGAGGCTTTTAGCTCTCCAAAGAGAGAGCTGTCGGCCCAGCTGTCCACTTCAGCATTAAACAAATTGTCAGCACACACACTCACACAGAGACATTTGTGCATGCTCACACAGACGTCCCCCTCTCTCTCTCTGCTTTTCTCTCTATTCGGCACCGTTATTTGAGAAGGTCAAGTATGTGTTGTGCCAGCCTCACATATGCCGGGGATCCGTAAATTGCAGCGGTCCACGAGGGAGTCGAACCGCCCAATCAGACAATTAACTTGGATCCGTAAAGGCCAATGCGATTTCATCTTACACACATAGTCATACTCACACATTTTCATGCACTCTTGTTAAGACCTTCCATTGATTAGATTAATTCCCAAGTATGGTAAAAAACTAAACTTCAAACTCTGTACCCATAAGTTCCTGTACAATGGCATTCTCAATAGCCTGAATAAAGTGTTTGCTTTTGAGCTGTTGAAAAGTTGTTAGATGTGTTTTGATAACAAAGTAACTGACAAAACTGCTGGGATTCGAAAGGATTTGAAAGTCTGTAAAGCAAAGTACACCAAAAAGTTGCTTTTATGCGCTTTGGATTGTCTGATTACAATTATGGGAAGAGGCGTCAGGCAGGTAATAACAGTGCAAAGTGAACTGACATGACAATGAAAAAGACAAAAAGGACAGTTTTACAGAGTGACATGCCAGAAAACAGAACAAATCTCATCAAACGTATTACAGGAATCACTATCAGTGTGAAAGCAACCACTGGCAGGGGGACAAGTAAGACAATGATGCAGTTGTATATGAAAAGGAAACCAACAGATTGCACTGAAACATCACTTCGATCCAATCTCCCATCCTGAGCATGCATGAGGGAGCTGAGGAAATTAAAAATTCCCTTTTAACAGGAAGAAACTTCTGACAGAACCAGACTCAGGAAGGGTGGCCATCTGCCGCGACCAGCTGAGGTTTGAGAAGACAGAAAAGAGGGGACAACAAACACTGTAACACCATTCAAAGGATACCTGTTGGAACAGAGAAACAAGTTAATGACCACAATAATGTTGTATAGAATAGAAAAAAAGAGAGCAAAATGAGGAAATGTGTGACAGATGAGGTCCTCCAGTAGTCTAGGCCTATAGCAGCATAACTATGGGATGTTACAGGATTACCTGAGCCATCCCTAACTTTATCAATAAGGAAAGTTTTAAGCCTAACCTCAAAGGTAGAGAGGGTGCTTCCTGAATCCAAACTTTCAGCTGGTTCCACAGAGAGGGGCCTGATAACTGAAGGCTCTGCCTCCCATTCTACTTTTAGAAACTCTGGGAACAACAAGTAAACCTGCAGTTTGGGAGCGAAGTGCTCTGTTAGGAAAATACCTTACAATTAAATCTTTAAGATATGATGAAGCTCGGTCATTAAGAGCTTTATACGTGAGAAGAAGAATCTTAAATTCTATTTTGAATTTAACAGGGAGCCAATGAAGAGAAGCTAAAACTGGAGAAACATGATCTCTCCTGTTAGTTCTCTTCAGAACTCTGGCTGCAGCATCTTGAAGTAACAAATCATGGACTTGTTTGTCTGCATCACTCTGAGACACAATGTTCCTGATTTTGGCAATATTACGAAGGTGAATGAAGCCAGTCCTAGAAACCTGTTTTATTTATGAGCCAAAGGATAGATTTTGGTCAAAAATAACTTCAAGGTTTCTCGCTGTAGTACTAGACATGACAATGTAACTTAAAATAGAAGGATCAGATGGATAAATTACACTTAAAACTCAGTCCAGTTGTCTATTTATGTGGGTTCACTTAATTTTAGAGTTAAGTTTAAGTAATGTGATGGACTGAATCAATCCTTACCTGCGAAGCCTCCTTTTTTCCCTTTTACATAAATTCCACTTATTCTTCCTGTCATCCAGGAGTCAATCACTACTATCGCAAGAAAACAACCAATGGAAACGTGTGCTCCAATGTGACACAAGAACTTTAAAATCAAATATTTGCTGATCAAAGTAGTGCTGTCCAGTGCTTGTAGTTGTACGAAACTTCAACCCCCTTCCAGAGACAGTATGAGGATTGAACCTTTGTATGCAAAATATTAATTTGAGTTATTGTCATTGACTCACCCTTATTCTGTGTTTCTTCCCATGAGGGCCTTCCACTACGAATACTACTACAATAAATTTCCATCTCTTACAGGTGTACCCATGTGAGCTATAGCAGCCCATACCACTACAGAAATCCTGCATTTAACCATGATGTGGTCTGCTCCATACGCCACACAGCACAGTCGTAGTCTATCTTCTATCAAAATAATGATCTTAGATACATAGAATTAACACAGTTGATTCAGATAAGAAATATATATATCAGTTAATTAAATGGTGATATTGACCTTAAATACATCGTGTTTGGTGTAGTCCATTGTTTATATGACTCAGAAAGTGAATGCATTAAAGTTGTTCTGCCAAAACTCGAGAGCAGTAATTTACAACTGTCAACATAAATAGAAAATCATTCATCACCTTCATAAACAGGTAAGCTGAATTTCTATTTTCTCCTACTTGTTTCCTACACAATAAAACCGCATTGAAGGTGTATTGTTGCTGATATACAATTGAAAAACATTACTTTCAGAGTTACGGTGTGTCAACAATTTTGTGTTTGTCAGCACAAGTACAAACATTTTTGTTTAGTGCTAATTTGACCTTTTACCCTGAAATTGGGCTGACGAAGTTCTCTGGCATGGACTTGAATCAAAGATGCTCATAGCTGACGTTAAATTTCCCCAAGGTGCTTCAAGAGGAACCTAATTACTAATTTGGATACTCAGCAGAAGGATTAAATCAACAAGTCAATATATCAAAAATAAAAACAATTCCCTTATGTCTTTTTTTTTTGTTATTCAGAGAAAGGTCTTCATCATGACCTGTTAGCTTATATGTCAGTATTTGTACGGTTCTATTAAACTAACTATATTAATTTAATAACTCCCACCGTAAAGGGTGTTCTTAACTGATGACACAATGTCACACTCAAGCTCGGACATCCGATTACTGTCTTTCACGTGTTTATTTTTGCATAAGCATTCTTGTCTCACACATGTTAAGCTAACTAGCACCTGAATAGTAACCGTGCTGTTTGACAGGTAATCAACTGAAATGACACAAAATGAAAACAAAACCACAATATTAATGACATGGACATATTATCCGCTGTATAATTTAGATACATGAACATATTCATAGCATTCAACATAAGTTGTAATCACATTGTATACATCTCTTAACTCACCAGTTCAGCTTCACCAGTCAAAACAAATTCACAGTATTGTTTCATGATTCATAAGTGGAAAAATTACATTAGTTATGTTACATTATAATAGTTACATTATATTAGTTTTGACACACAGTCCACTGGAGTAAGAGATAAACAATGGAAAGAATTGAATTGGAGGATTCCTATTTTGATACATAAAATAAGTATTGTTTAATTACATTAGCGATATTTTCTATTAACAGTATGAAAACTAGAAGAAAATGCATTTTTCTTAAATTTCCCAAGAAAACTCTACAACAGATTAATGAACGTGTTCTTAGTCTGCAAAATTGTTCATATGTTTGCTCTTAGATTGATGAATGCCAATCTTCTCGCAAACTTAAAGGACGTGCCAGCTGTCCCCAATTTGCATAGATAAACACCCAAAATACATTTTCAGTGTTTCTGTGGATGTATTGCAGAATCGACAATAAAGCTGACGTTGACTTTGAAAAATGCCCATAAAAGGGCATGAGACTGAAGGGCAGAAACAAGTGTACAAACACATCCAGCATTCTTTTAAGATGCCTATAGGGCATTGTACATTGAGTGCATGCATCTGATTAAATGAAACCTATTCAGCAATGCCTTGTAGA